>NC_071125.1:14823750-15482500 GCF_024256425.1 Clarias gariepinus | reverse complement strand
GGGGTTGTTTTACTGCTTCAGGACCTGGAAGGCTTGCTGTGATAGATGGAACCATGAATTCTACTGTCTACCAAAAAATCCTGAAGGAGAATGTCCGGCCATCTGTTCGTCAACTCAAGCTGAAGCGATCTTGGGTGCTGCAGCAGGACAATGACCCAAAACACACCAGCAAATCCACCTCTGAATGACTGAAGAAAAACAAAATGAAGACTTTGGAGTGGCCTAGTCAAAGTCCTGACCTGAATCCTATTGAGATGTTGTGGCATAACATTAAAAAGGCGGTTCATGCTAGAAAACTCTCAAATAAAGCTGAATTACAACAATTCTGCAAAGATGAGTGGGCCAAAATTCCTCCAGAGCGCTGTAAAAGACTCATTGCAAGTTATCGCAAACACTTGATTGCAGTTATTGCTGCTAAGGGTGGCCCAACCAGTTATTAGGTTCAGCGGGCAATGTAGGTTTGGATTTTTTTTCTCCCTAAATAATAAAAACCATCATTTAAAAACTGCATTTTGTGTTTACTTGTGTTATCTTTGACTAATAGTTGAATGTGTTTGATGATCAGAAACATTTTGTGTGACAAACATGCAAAAGAATAAGAAATCAGGAAGGGGGCAAATAATTTTTCACACCACTGTATATATTAAAAAAAATTAAATTATGCTTTCATTTCTTTTCATGAAAACATTATTTACTCTCACCTGGACACGTATCTCGCGCTCTATCCGAGTTAGGTTGACTTTATGTGGCTGTCCATTGGCTAAATTGCGTTGGTCAAGGTCAATGGTGAAGGGCTCATGCAGACCTGCGAGGTTATAACGCAACTGCAGGGTACCTAAAGGAGAAACAAGTGTGTTATAAGTGTAAGTGAAGATCATTGTAAAAGACAATGCAATAATAATAAAAAGCAAATACTATGAATAGTTAAACATTTTTGCATAATATGGAAAAGTAATTTCTATGTATAACATGATATATCAAGATATTTACAACAGGATTACCCACTTGGTAATGTAGGACATAAAGTCTGAGTAATAATATAACAATATCCTTCCAGGTTTTAATAAGCTGGTAAACGATTCTCAACCGAAAACCAGCTATTTTAATGGTTTCTTTGCTTGACACCCACCCATAATTTAGACTGAAATGTGACTCTTTTTTTGCCAGGTAGTTTTTGTAACTAAAATAATCAGCTAAAATAATACCAAAGCTGGTCATTAGCAGTTATAATGAAAAAGTTATGAATTTGAAATTCTTCAACCTTAAAGTACAAAATACAGTACATCATCAAGGCAAATAATAATCTGAAAGTAAGATATGTCCTGCACATGACTACACACCATTAATACCAACAGTGGTAAAATAAAGACTAGTTACATATAGAAAATTGTGTGTGGTTTGGGGGGGAGGTGTGGAACATGGGTTTTGGCACCGGCATGAGATACAGTACAGTAAATAACGTCCTTTTTTCCCATCCAGTGTGTGTGGGACCATGGCGAACAGACTTCATGACTTTATCACAGACTTCATCAGGTGCGAAAGGTCTATACTGTATGTACAAGTATTAACTTTAGATTAAGCAACATACAGATGTTATAATGTATATAATGTATATAATGTAATTTAAATCTAAAATACTCACTATACAGTACATTTGGCTGTTGGAGAAACAAAACATACACTACTCATCTGAGCCTGTTCGAAAAATATAAACATAGAGGGAGTCCAGTTTTTAAATTTTCCTGTCGAAAATGCCCAGGTCATAACTAACTTAATTCTAGCTGACAAATTATCACAAGGTGTCTTCATGCATTATTTATTAAATAGACCTTAGCTTTAAACTCCATAGCTCTGTAGTGACACTTTTCAGTGACATGTTTACTGTTTACTGTATCTTGGCGAGTTTTTTTCTCGTTTTTCTTGTGTGTGCAGAGTTTGGAGTATCTCTAATAATAAATCAATTGTATATTAAATTTGAATTAACCAACTTAAGTGTAAAAATCACCCAGGTTGTAAAAGCGAAACAGAATTCATGGAAATGTGTTATGTGGTGCGATCTGGAGAGCTGCACCACAAGGTTATAATGTTTATAAGAGCCCTAATGCAGGGTTTCTGAGGGGGTCAATAAAATAGGAGGTTGTGAGAGTGCTTATGACAGGCACGGGAAAGACCTTCCCAATTAGAGATGGCGTGGGATCTCTTAAAAGGAAACAAAAGAAAACTGAAAACAAAAACAAACAGAGTTCTGCTGTTTCAAGACACACTACTGTTTAAAAAATGTTTTTGTTCCCCTCTCCTAGATGATACTATTTGACAATGAGATTCCATACATGCCATATTAATAAAGTGTTAAATAAACAGATGATCACTGGTGGTTGCTGGAAAATTACGTAGGTGGGGCTGTGCCACATTGACTTAAACCTCTATATTAACAATTAAACCTCTATCAATTGCAGATAAAATCAGTTTTATTTATTTTAGATTATTACTCTTGAGTCAAAATAATAATAATAATAATAATAATAATGAAAAAACAAACAGCCAATGTCAGTAGGAAGGCAGCAAGGATGCTACACACTATTTAGGTTTTTTGGTTAAAATGCAAGTATGCAGATCATAACAAAACCAGCAGTAATGGCAAGTGTATATATTAATAGTCTCTTTCTCGAAATTGCCACATTTTGTTTTGCTGAGTGGCACGCTAGCTAGTGCATTCAAGTCATATTTTTTTTTATTGGAGCAAGCAACAGCGTCGTAATAAACATCTTTACAAAACTTAATGCAATCTATTATTTTGGATAATATGAGCCGGATTTTATCAACCTTTTCTTTGTGCTTCCTCACTGCAGTCCTGTGACTGTAATCCAGCTGTGTACTGATGTTCAATCTTCATTCAGCAAGCCTGACAGCATTTTCAATATCTTTGGCAGGTGCTTCATATCCTTCACTCCAGTAACTATCCATGCCCAATCTTTTCTCTTAAAAACATGATCAAGTTCATCTGAAATGTTGTAATGTTAGCCATGTTGATCATGAACCCTTCTACAGTAGATTGCTACTCCGGAGACTTTGAGCACATACAGTACGTAGAATGAAGATTCATGTAAGTGTGAGCCCTTCCAGAAGCCATACAGAATGCACTAATAAAAAAAAAAAAAAGAGGAAACTTCTATGACAGTCTGCCATTTATGAAAACTATCTGCATGATTTTTAACCAGATTAATATTGTCCTGAAAGTGGCAGGCACAGTTTTCCAAGAAACAAGTCTTGATGCTAATTTGACTGTATCCATAGAGGCAGGTAGGAGTAACTGCCGAGAACAGTGACGGCTATTGTGGTTAAAAATTCACATTGAAAAATTCTTTCTTTAACCTTTGGTGGTGCATCATGTGATCTCCCTAATAAACCCCCCCCCCCCCCCGCCCCCCCATCTTCCCATGCATGTCACCTTTAAATAGGGTTAACCAGGTTCACTTACTTGACTAATAATTACTTTCTACCATGAGAACACTTATGCAAAGGGGTTATTTTGTCCCTCTTAAAACATTATTTGTTTTTCGCTTGCAATTTTTTACTTTTTTCATTTTTGTAACAACACAAATCCCCTCTCTGGGAGTCCCTCAGTAGCGGAACTCACCACAGCAATCATGAACAAATAAAACAAATGCGTTTCTACCTTTATTTTGCACATGTTGTGATTCTGGAAATTATTCTATAAATAACTACATGAAATCTTTTACTTCCCTGTGCATGCAGATGAATGCACATTATTTAATATTCTTACAGTACAACAGGTTTATAATGCACAGCAAAATTTGAATTTATCTTCCAAATAATGTTCTATCAGCTTCCCTAATGGAATGTGCGAGCTCCATGAGACTGAATGTACAATTGCGTAAAAAAAAAAAGACACACAGCTCTAAAGTTTAAACACCCCTCAGAGCAAATAATTAATGAACCAGAACCCGCTGAAGCATGTGTTTGTTCGAGTCAATATGAGCGAGTAAGCAAGTGTGACAGACAAATGGAGAGAGACAGCAAGAGACTGTGATCTAAATTGCCATTAAACATTACTTGACTGTGCTGGCTGAATTGAGATGCTCTTTAAAGCAGCACATCAGGTTCCTGACTAAATGAATAAATACATTCTGCTGAGACACTCGGAATAAAAGTCCTTAGACTGATGCATTCAGTCACTTGCTGTTCTCCAAGTTGTAAGCACAGACAGAGTGGCAGTTTACAGTTTACACAGCTCTAAGTCTGCCTCTTGGAATATCTGCGTTTGGTTAGCATTGTTCAGTAGGGTCGTACCATTGTGCCGTAGTACCACTGCCATGTAGTCATGGCTCCTCGAGCTGACGTACAGGAGGATGCTGGGAGTGCTGGATGAGCTGAAACTAAAGGTCACGACTTCTTGGGTCAGGTTCGTCCCCGTCTGATGCAATCGGCTCAAATGCTTCCCAGACATTAACTCGGGGATCAGGTTATAGCGAACCAGAGTTCCTGCCTCGAAGAAAGCTCCCACATCTGCACAGAAACATGCATACATATTTTTTTTAAAAACTGGTAAAGTTAATGACTGGACAGCTGTGAGTCAAATTTGCAAATGCCAGCGAACACTTCTTTAACTGCCTTAGTTGTAGATTATTAAATAATTTAAATTACATGTATTTAATTATTCATTTTTTTAAAATTATTATTCATGTATTCAATTGTTTTTACATGAGAGCTCAAATATTTGCATTTCATGTTGCCAGTTTGATTAAAGGTTTAATTTGTTCAAGTTTCCTCTCCCAAACACATTATCTTTCCTCCACCAGGGGGCAGTAAGTGCATTTCAGGTTTCTTCACCATATCCAGGCCAGCTTCTCTCCATGCTTCATCAGCCACAACACTTACACCACAGCCAGGTGAACTGAGTAACATTGTTTATCAAGTTTATATGAGTAAACTGGTGACAGGATCATGGGTGTCGAAGGCTCATTATATGCCTATGGGTACCAAAGACCAGCCCATCTGGCGTGATCCAACGAAAAAGCCAATGTAGCATAAATTGGTATGATGGAAGGAACCAGAACGCCCAGTGCAAGAGTTCAAGGTTGTTGATCTGGCCTCTAAACTCCCCAGATCCCAATCCAACTGAGCACCCATGGAATGTGCCGGATAAACTAATCTGACGCATGAATGCCCAACCCTACAAGCCACAGCACACGAAGGATCTGCCACTAACATCCTGGTGCCAGACGGCTTTTAAAAGATGCCAGCTTGCTATGATACTGAGAAAGCACAAAACCCTGAACATTTCTCCTGTACAGAAAAGTACAGAAAATTGGACCCTTGGCACTAACATAGGAATTACATAATAAACATCTCCAAAAAACTTCATCTTATAAATAATTATGCAATAAAAAAAAATCTATTTTTATGGAACTCCTTGTGAATTAGCTGTTAATGTTGTAGTGAAAAGATTACAAATGATAAAATAGAATGATATTAGGATGAGTGCCTTAATATAAACCTATTTTGTATAGATTTCGATTGCTGACACTATTTTCAGAGCTGCCATTACAGAAAATTAATAAACACCTACTGACCCATGCAGATTTAAGAATTTAACAATGTTATGGATATCACATTTGATGGTCCCATGCAAATAAGTAATTGTTGTGCCAATAAGATAATGAGCCACGCCCTGGTAGCGAACAGCAGAGCTGTGCAACAAGCTGGGGGAGGGTATCTTCTTATATGAGGTCACAGTGGGGAAAAATCGAATTGTCCTGCTTCGAATATGCCTCTGCCAATACAAGACATTCTTTTGTTGGTACTGCGCATCTAAATCTCTCGTATCTAAATATCTAAAAACAACTTGAAAGTAAATGTTAAAAAATATGTCCCTCTTAATATCCCCTGTAAGATCGTGAGGTTTAATGCGCTTATATTATGTGCCCCGTTGTGATATGAATTTCTGAGAAGCAATAGAAACATTTTTCATTCGTGCCCTCTCAAGAAGCAGTAAACACTGCACTTAGTCTTATTGACTGTTCCAGATGATAATGAGAGACAATTTGGCCCATGTGGATTGGTTTATAACCTTAATAATCAAACGTACATGTGAATGTCATGGAGGGCGCAATAAAAGCGATGCAAGGCAGGAAGTGGTGCAGGTGAGCTGGAACCGAGGGAGCCGTGGGAAATCAAGAACGGTAATGTGGTAAATTTGCACAAGGGAGACCCCTCCAGATAAACATTTGTGACTTTGCGAAACCTACTGTACACTCTCTGTCTCTTACGTGCTAAAAGGAGAAGAGAGCAAGAGATATTTTTTTCCAATTACAGTATAATTGATTTGTGCAGAGAATCAGACCTCATAGCAGAGTCGCTCAAACAGGAACAGAAGTGATTAGGAAGGAAAAAAACAATTACCGACACTCACGAATAAATATTCACACGACTCTTGGGGCTGTAAAATGCATTATGAATGTGTTGTAAAAATACAGTACATTTATGGACCTCAGCAGGCATAAATTACATTTCTCATAAATTTGACTCATTCGTTTATTCACTCACTCACTCTCAATTGTCTATACCACTTTATCCTGTATTCAGGGTCATGGGGGCCTATAGCCCATCCCAGGAGGCTTAGGGCATGAGGTGGAGTACACCCTGGACAGGGTGCCAATCCATCGCAGGGCACACACACATACACACAAGCACAAACACAGTATGGGCAATTTTGGGAACTGAGCCTGGCCGGAAATCGAACCCGGACACGGGAGGTGCAAGGCGACAATGCTAACCACTACACCACCTACATAACCACTACACGCCCTTTGTTTATTTATTTTGGGGAAATAAAACAAAACACAATAGAATAAAGTTTTTTTGAGAGACCTACTGTATGAGACTTGCTTGAGAGACAAAAATCAATGTGCTAAAAAGCAACAGTGCCCAACTACTGTACCATTGCTTTCTGTGAGAAGATGTTTAGCACTGGATCACTGGCAAAAAATTTCAGTTGGCAAATATTCAGTGTTTTGTCCATAGTGGAACGTTATAACTGCATTCAATTAACTAACAGAAAAAATAAAAACAATAAATGTAGGTTAGTTAACCTCCCTACCGTGTGCACACAAATATTTTGTGCTGCATTAAATAAATGCAGGTGGATTGAGTCCCCAGCAGTTTAGGACCTCTAGTAATCATACTAAAAAAGCGACGGTAAGGCTGAAAGAATCCATTACTGCTTCTACTCCTGATGCTGGACAGATGGAGCTCGGGCAAAAATCGAAAAGTGCATTGACTGCAATTACAATCTGTTGATGAGTGATGCTGACAGGACAACAGCACAGAGCTGGAATAGAGAACTGAAATAAAGGGAAGGTACATGGCATTTGATAAAAAGCATTGTCACATCGTTTGTTTGCCTGTGCTACTTTAAAAAGTATTAATAACTGAATATACTGTCAGAAATACAGCGCATCCGGAAAGGATTCACAGCGCATCACATTTTGTTATGTCACAGCCTTATTCTAAAATGGATTAAACTACACAAAACACCGCATAATGACAGATTTTTGCAAATTTATAAATAAAAAAAATTAGTGCTGTCAAAATTAGTGCGTTAACGCATGCGATTAATTTTAAATATTTAACGCATTAAAAAAATTTAACGCAATTAACGTGGTTGCAGTTTTTTTTTTTTTCCTGTTGTGGCCGACGTGTGTTCAACGTGCAAAGAAGTATGGATAAGACCAAGGAAGGACTTTTAGACGGAAAGTTTCAGTATAAAACTCTGCCGGATGGTTCTGTGGATAAAACAAAAGTAATCTGTACATTTTGCAAAGCCGAATTTAAATACCACAGAAGTAATTCGTCTTTGACATATCACTTAAAAGCAAAACACCCCACCGAAACAATCTCTACAGGGCCTCGCCAATGTAAATTGCATTGATTGTTTTGAAATTCAAATGACACAAATGGCACATACCTGTGTTTTTATTTCTGTAATAAATATGGCTTTCAAGCCAACAGTTAATTTGGAGAATATTGATGGTTTATTGCAGGTATGTTGTTTACATGAGAAAATCTGTGTTACAAGTTAAACAAAAATTCCAATAAACAATCAAATTTGAATTTAAATAGTTTTATTGTCTTGAGTTTACATTAATTATTTACATTTACATATCCAAAAAGTTTCAGTCTTTTAATTGTGATTAATCGTGATTAATTGCAAAAAATTGTGCGATTAATTAGTTAATTTTTTTTAATCGATTGACAGCACTAAAAAAAATTGAAAAAGCACATGTACACAAGTATTCACAGCGTTTGCCATTAAGCTTAAAATTGACCTCAGGCGCATCCTGTTTCCCCTGATCATCCTTGAGATGTTTCTGCTGCTTAATTGGAAGTTCACTTGTGGTAAATTCAGTTGATTGGACATGATTTGGAAAGGCACACATGTCTATATAAGGTCCCACAGTTAACAGTTCATGTCAGAGCACAAACCAAGCATGAAGTCGAAGGAACTGTCTGTAGATCTCCGAGACAGGATAGTCTCGAGGCACAAATCTGGGGAAGGTTACAGAAAATCTTTTGCTGCTTTGAAGGTCCCAATGAGCACAGTGGCCTCGGGAACTTTTTTCTTATTCTCATTACGGGGTGTTGTGTGTAAAATTCTGAGAAAAAAATTAATTAAATCCATTTTAGAATAAGGCTGTGACATAACAAAATGTGGAAAAAGTGATGCGCTGTGAATACTCTCCGGATGCGCTGTATGTGGGCTGTATTGAAAGTAATGCAAAAGTAGGCATAACTTTTTTTAATTAACTGACATAGGTCGTTCAAACTCTGTCTATTTATTAAATCTTCTTCCAGAAGGCTACTGAATGTTGGGAGGACACCACTGACAAGAACAATGTGCACAGATGGATGAAGAAGTTTTATAAAACCAGCAATAAAGGCAAACCACACAGTGGGACACCATCAACTGTGACACGAAAGTCAGATCTAAACTTTTTCCCACTTTCGCATTACTTTTGGTATAGCCGTTGTATATTTACAACACAGTGGTGTTGAATTTCTTAAATTTTGTTGGTGTTGATTCATTTTCTATAATACAACCCAACAATGATGATACATTATGCTTCTAATTAGATTATCACATTAGCTACAGCTAAGTACCTAAGCAGGTACATGGATACTCCATATCAGGCATCACTAAATGGCGGGCGCGCGATCCGGATCCAGGCTGAATGACAGTTTTATCTGGACCCTGATGTTTTTCTGATAAATGTGAACAATTAATGTACTAGTAATCTAGCGTTTTTTTCCCTTGGGGTAGGCGCGGCCATGCGCATCACTGAACAGACCCAATCAACAAGATAGTTTACCGTGTATGGACAGAGTGTGCAGAAGATACAGAAACGATAGCGCGACACAGCATTGCTTACTCCAAGAAAAAAATAGAGACCTTCAAAGATGAATGGACAGATCAAAATGTTTATTCTTTCTGTGGGACGTTTGAAACAACTTCGTCTCATATGTTCTGAAACTGTGCCGATAATAAAACGCAGTCATGTAAAGCACCACTATGAGACAAAATATGGGTCGTTAGAGCAAACATATCCGCAGTGGATCCGCATGTAAAATGCCTGACCTGAGAGCCTGGTGTGTCAGCGCAAGCAGAGTCCTTTCACATTCATTTACAGACCAGCGGCGTGCAAATAAAAATTCACTAAAGACTGATTAAAGATTGTTGTTTCTATTCTGTACAATGTTTAACATAGTGAAACATGACACATTAAATATTCTTGAAATGTTATGGAAATTGCAAACTTGCAATTTGGACCTTGGCTCAGGCCGGACCTTCTATGTAATCAAAATACAATAAAAAGACTAATGTAGAAACTAACTAACTAACTAAATAAAATAAATGAGCGCAGTGGTAAAGCGATCGCCCTATTATCCGGGGTCGCTGGTTCGATACTCCGGTGATGCTGTAGCCTCTCACAGCTGAGGAACTAGAGAGAGCAAATCGGCCGAGCTCTCTCAGCGGGGTGGGATGGGAGGCACTTAGTGCTCTGACATTAATTACGGCTCTACAGCCAATCAGGGGCGTCTGTGAGCTCATGCAAGCGGAAGTCCTCCAAGTGTGTTACGCTGCCCCCACCGGTGCGTGAGTGAGCAGGTTGAAAAGATGTGGTCACGTGGTTCGTTAAAACACGTGATAGTCTGCGACCCTCCTGACTGAGTGGTAGTCGCAGCCTTAATGCGGCGCCACCTAGTGACGGGAAGAAAATGGGGGAAAAAAATCCAAGAAAAAAAAAAAGAAAATGTCCTTGTCTTAAAAGAGGATAATCATTAATATGGTGAACGATATGAATTACTAAGCAGGCCTCCTGGGCACAGGAATAAGAGCGCAAGTCAGGGGGGCCCAAATCCTCTGGGTCAGAACAGGTCATAATTCTCCCTGAACAAAAAGATCTAACATTTCAGAAACCATCACCATCAAAGTGAGCGTTTATCACTTTAGTCTTCTAAAGTGTGGGCGCAGAATCCTCTGCTACTGTACCTACAGTATGGTGTTTAATATTGACCCTGCAACTCTGGGCACAGAGAAAAATGCACAAAACAACAGCTATATTAGAAGCCTGAAGGTCTCTGAAAAGGCCAGAGGGAAATATACGAGGACCCTGTTTCAAAATAAAAAATAAAAAATACAAGTAACAGTTACCAAAATGCTTTTCTGAGGAAGTTTAAAGCCAAATTAAAGCATTTTTAATTGGTTTTATTATTTCTTATTAGACAGAAAAGAACTGCAAAATGAATGTGTTTTAGACGTGAGAGACTTTATCAAATGCAGCACACAATGCGGCGTTGCTTTTTATAGAACAAAGATGTGCACATTTTGTACAGTAATGATTATTGTACTATTGTGAAAATTCCGTAGACAAGTAGATACTGCAGGCTCATTTTGTAAAGGTCCGCAGGGCCAAAGGAAATGGGTCGCAAGTACGTTTTTCATTGATAGACCCCATAGACACATGCTATTTAATGAATGTACTTGACAATGGGGAGTAAATGGGGAACATTTGGGCCTTTTGTGGGTTTATGTCCATTGTCTCATATTCCTATCTGAGCTAACTAAAAGGAGATATTTAACATTCATAGTGTAAGTGCTTTGTAGTTTTTCTGTGATGATAAAGTCTTCAGGACAGGGAAGATTACACTTTTCAGTTTCTTGGTAACAAGACAAGCTGTGCTTTTTTGTGATAATGAATTCACGAGAGAGAGAGAGAGAGAGAGAGAGAGAGAGAGAGAGAGAGAGAGAGAAATGAGTTTCTCCAAACAACTGTTTATAGGTAAAATATGATAAGAGTAACTAACTTGTTTACACAACATTAAATATGAAAAGAAACAATTTTCCTTCAATTATTAAAAATACAGAAAAAATACAGGAAATAATATAAGAATAAAAAAAATGCACGGTTGTTGATAAATAATTATATTCTGCATGGTATCACACCTCTATTATGCTTCATTCCTTGGTAACATTATAAAAAAAAAACTAAAGCATTAATTTGAGAATTTATAATAAATGCTACTGTGTGTATGGCACAGAAAGCCAGCCAGTGCATAAACACTACACAGCAGTCCTTACACCCTACACGAATCATCCTCTTGGCATAGCGATACAAAAAAAAGAAACCTTTATTCAGGAATTTGGCATATATTTGTATGAATGTTTATTAAACATGAGCTCCGATATATTTATTTACAGTTACCAATGTCACTCAATTATTCAATCTGCTTCAGCACATCATGCCTCTGGGCTGGGTGAGGCCACAGGACTTTCTTGCAACATTCTCTCTTGCTAGACAGCGTGGAAAGAATTATTCGGCATGCATTTGGAATCCAGCCTACTCATGGGTCATCACATGATACGTTTATGACTGGAGAAGAATTTCCCAGGAATAGATGTTTCAGTCATAGACCGTCCATCATCATGCTAAGGAAATTTCTTCTGAACTGGCTTAGGAAGGCTGACTACTGTATAGTGGAATGGTTGATATTGATAAATCACTCATATACTCCCGGAGTAGGATTAAGGCTCACACTGTAGCAGGGAACAGAGTAACTTTAAGAGGATGTTCTTGCCTGCTCAGGGTCCCTCTGCTCATGTCCAAGCAAAACATCCAGCAGACCATCCAGAAATGTTAGCAGATGTTCTGAGTTGTACGGCTGTAATGTAACACGGTGATGAAAACCCGCACAGCTGGACTGGCTTTTTATCCTGTTTGATCCATTGGGAATCAAACTCACTGACGGATGCACGATTTTTACCTGTAGTGTGTGACAATAGTGCGGCTAGTTGTGTTTAACCACCGTGTGCCAACTGCAGAGAATCTGTTCAAAGTACTGAAAAAGTCATAATGAGATTGAAGAACTAAGTAAATATTGTTTAATGCTTTGCGCAAGGAGTAATTTATTCAATGAATGAGTTTTGCCAGAGTTTTGTACAGAGAATGAGGTGTAGCGTTTAAGCAATTTACAGAAAAAATGTAATAGCAGGTATCTAAGATGACCAGAAGGAGAAGAATAATATGCTCTATTTCTTTCGCTGTTCTTTTTTCTTAATGACATAATTATTTTCCCGCTTTAGCTTACAGAATAAATAATGCTTTTGGCCAAGATTTCACCGTTGACAGTTACTGACTTTGCACAGTATTTTTTCCTCTGTGTGTGTGTGTGTGTGTGTGTGTGTTTTTGGCGGGATGCCCATGGAACCAACAAACAAAGGCTCCAGCGTGCACTCATTGTGTGCAGACCATCTGCCACCTGCCACTGAACCTTAGTGCAAAATGAGGAAAGTGTGTGTGCGCCAATTTCGAAACAGTGGTAGCTTCTCAATCATCAAAATCCAATACTACACAGATTAAAAATGTTGTTTGTATAACCGAGGAAAAACGTAAAATCCTCGATACGGTGAATTTTTCTGTAAGGAGATTTTCCAAGCGGTACGTCTTAAGTGTCTGAATTTTCTAACAGGCAGTAATTTGCAACTGAGAGAGAGAGAGAGAGAGAAAAGGGAGAGAGAGAGAGAGAGAGAAAAGGGAGAGCCTCATAAATAACCCGTCTACAGCTGCCATAACCTTGAAAAAGTGATAACAGGAACTAACACTTCTCCTGGATATTCAACAATATCAAAAAGTAATGATAATGTGATTTTCTTTAAGCTGGCAAATTTGACATTAAAACAGAATAAAACACTTCAGGATTTTCTATTATAGAAATGGAAGGTAGATAGGTAACAGTAGACGGACTTTATAAGAGAAACATCATCTTGTCATTGATTGTTTTCCCATAACAGCATGCACCCATGGCTTATACTGTATTCCTCACAAAAAAAGCAAAGCCTTTCGTGATATACTGTACATTACAATGTATACTGCTAAACTAAAACTAAAAGCTGACCTTTAGTACAGAAGGGTCCTTCATAAGCTGTACCGCTGCAGTCGCACGAGTAGCCGTTGTATTTCTCCACACACTTTCCTCCATTGCGGCAGAACATCCCAAAACTAGTGCAGTGACCCGAACATCCGGGTTTAACTCCGGGGGTGACCTTCGCTCTGTCCTCCAGGTCAAGGGTGACACTGTTCATCTTTAGGGAACGGATACACCCGAGGAAACCTCTCTGCCCTCCTGACGCACCTTAAAGGTTAACACAAAAGCAGATCAAGTCAAGTTTTACCACAACACTTCACAGAAATATTCACATATCAATTCATGTATATATATCAAGTCATATAATGACTACTGAAGAAGGCAGCACGGTGGCGTAGTGGATAGCACTGTCGCCTTGCACTGGGTCCTGAGTTCGATTCCCGTGTGGGGTCTGTGTGTATGGAGTCACTCGGTGGGTTTCCTCCGGGTTCTCTGGTTTCCTTCCACAGTCCAAAAACATGCAGATTAGGCTAATGAGCGTTCCCTAATTGCCCGTAGGGTCACCATTGGTCTCCACGGCCCCCAGTTACACTACAGAGGTTTTTAGATAGATAGAGGATGGACTACTGTACTGTAAAAGGCTTTTAGAGGACTGATGTTTAATTTAAAATACAAGTATAATTGTGAAAAATGAAAGTGCAAATTCTAGAAATGACAAAAAATATACATAGG
Source organism: Clarias gariepinus (assembly GCF_024256425.1). Taxonomy (NCBI): domain Eukaryota; kingdom Metazoa; phylum Chordata; class Actinopteri; order Siluriformes; family Clariidae; genus Clarias; species Clarias gariepinus. Next base: position 15,468,325 of record NC_071125.1, on the reverse strand, counting down.
AGCTGAAACAACTTAGGTAGAATGGGGAAATAATTCAACATTATTACATTTCCTAGAGAAATTAGATTCGAACAACACTGTGTGTGTGTGTGTGTGTGTGTGTGTGTGGGAGGGGGGATACAATTAAATCCTGCTCACTGTAATGTCTAAGCGGTTTTACATTACAGAAAACTGACCATTAGTGTGGAAGATACAGAGGCGTCTGGGGAGACATTATACATGACCGAATAGGAGTAACAGTCATTTTAAACCTAATAATTAAAATGATGACAAAGCTGTGAGGAAAGTTTAAACAGCAAGCAAGAAAAGAAGCAGTTAAGGTTATTAGACTCTGTCACTTTTATCAGCGGTTGATTAGAAGCCGTGTGGCTCCCTTGGCAGTCTTTTTCTTTTCTTTTACACACACTGCAGACCAAAGCAAAACAATCCTTATCATATTATCATATTGAGTGTTCAACAGGTACTGGATTGAATTAGCAGGGACTTGGCAGTGGTTTAACAGTGCTGCGTATGGATATGAGTTTGTGTGCTCCTCTGCAGACTGCATAGCCATTTCTGGCTTTTAAATAAAACTACCGGATCCATGAAAGCAGTGCAGCATTATAATTAAGGGCTACAAGCAGGAATAGTGGCGTGCTGCTTATGCGCTTATCATGCTTGTCAACCGGCAATGTGGTGATTGTATTTGTTCACGTACTGTACATGCCTCTATATTATGTGTGTTACCGGAGGATTCCAGTAGGGGGCACACTGGAGAATTTAATCAGACAGTTTAGCATAAAGTAAACGAACATGAGGTGCGTTCCGGTCGGCATGAAATATATATACTTCATAGAGTGTTCTGCCATGGTAAGGGCGATTCCAAACCCCAGTAAGTGAAAATGTTCAGGAACAGAAAGAGAACCGCGAACGGTGAATGGAACAACTGAACAACAGGTCTTTACTTTACTGGGAAAGGGAATTAAAAATTTCCCATAAAAAAAGGAGTTTGAAAAAGAATTTATATATTTATTATTATTATCAAAAACAAAATCATATTAATAGGAAATAATGATTAAAATTTTTATTAAATCAAGAAACCCCATTGAATAGTGATCTGTAAAAAAATCTCTGTACACCTTTAAATAATTAATTATTATTATTATTATTAGTGTAAAGATTTTTACAGCCTCAGCGACAGGTATCTGAGGTGCTTATGTTACCATGGTAACGCATGAAGAAACGCGCTGGTGACTTCACACTGGTGTTCCGAATGGTGGAGTTTTATCGAGGGAAATTCCCTTCACCGACATTCCCTGCAAATGGACTGAAGTACACTTCGGAATGGAACGCGGCTATGGTGACACTCAAGGATCTTAAGAGTACTTATGTCCTGCCAATTGTTTTGACATGCATATTTGTCACTGCACAGGGGTAAATATATATTAAGCCCTTCCTTTGTCCCCTTAGAGACTCTGTAGTAGGTTTTCTCAGTTGAATATGACAAAAAGATACCGCTGATTATCAACGCGGGAATGAATAGCGCATTGTCCAAGTGCAAGTTGATCTTGGGGCTAAACTATTTGCTTTGGGTGAAAGCGCCATCTAGCGATCATTGTGTGTCAGCAGCAGCTTCCCATTCAAAACAATAGGTGGTCAAATGACCGCTGAACCGCGTTATAAGTACAGTAGGTGACACTGATGCGGCGCTTCTAGTGTTAATTAACACTGTACAGTGTTTATGTAGGTCAAGTTGAACTGAAAGGGTTAAATCAACACTATGCATGAGTGTCCAAAAAGTATTCACCGCAATAATAATAATAATAATAATAATTGATTCACAGCTAGAATGGTAGATCAGATCGGTTCTGCTGTCATGAGAACCAAAATACTTCCTGTGAAGCTTTGAGGTGATGTTTTAAGCGGGAAAAAAACTTTTAGAAGCCCTCTGAAATTAATTACAATAATATGGGAAGATTATGGCACAACAGAGACTGCGAAGACGGAGTGCTTGGATGAGAACGGAAATCAGTGGCTACAGTGCTCGAAGGGTTTCAGAGCTCACCGGCTAAAGTAGAAGCGCCTGTACAGACAGGAATAGTATCATCAAGGCACTTCTGAGAAAGACCATGTTAGAAAATCTGAGAGGTTTGAGAAAAAAAAAAAAGATTCTGTGATCTGATGAAACTAGGAGCCATTTGGTTGAAAGCCAAAACATCAAGCAACTTTTGCAAACCAAATACCGTACAAAGGAAATAAAAAGCAATTTATGATACAACTTAAGTGTGCTTTACTGTATGTTGCTAAACAAAGACAAGAATAATGAGATGGATTTATGTAGGAAGGACTGATCAGGCTAAATTGCATTGGAGTTTTTGTTTTTAACAATAAAAAAAACTGTGGGATAACGCTCTTCTTTAATGAATTAGACAATTTTATGCATTTAATAGTCCGCAGGCTCCCATCTAAACTGAGACATTTTAATGATGTGAAATTTTACCAGGTGAATTAATGCTAAAAACACCCTCTAATGGAAAATCAGTTTGAACAGCTTTTCCAGATTTGCACTAATATACTTTGTACAAAAAGTACAGTATATGCACATTATACACATTATATACACTTAAACCTTGGATGGCGAGCATAATTCCTTCCTAAAGCATGCTTGTTTGTCAAAAGACTTGTAGATCAAAGTAAATTTCCCCCATAAAAAATAATGGAAACGCAAAAATTTTCATATAAAAATAATAGATACAAAATCTAAAGTAAAAATTTAATAAAAAAAACAAAAAAAACAAATGAACCTGCACTTTACCTTTGAAAAGAATCCCGACAAAACAGTGTTTCCGTTATACCGCTTTATTCTGTATATAGGGTCATGGGAACCCTGGAGCCTATCCCAGGAGACTTAGGGCACGAGGCGGGGTAAGTGGTGTAAGTCCTCCTCCCTTCGCCAAAATAAATAAAGAATTTACCACAAAAAAAACTTCCTCTTTTGGGTCTAATTATTTTTACTTTTACATTTTAGCTACTTTGCATCTGTTATGACTGTGTTTGAAAGAAACCTGACCATTATCCACCAATTAAAATTCAACTCTTTTCAATGATTTCTCAGGGTTAACATTGAGCTACCATCACAAACCCTATGATAGATCGTATCTTAATGGATGGATGGATGGATGGATGGATGGATGGATGGATGGATGGATAGATAGATAGATACTTTATTGATCCTGAAGGAAATTCCAGATAGTTCCTTTACTGTTGCTGATTGCAATCATACTCATTATTGGTCATTATTGGTCTCTGACAAATTATTTAGTAATTCGTGGACATTGAGGGCAAAGGTGCAAAAGTTTGAGCACATACTGTACAACTCCACCCTGCATGGGTAATGGACCACATAATAACAGGGTTTATTAGAGTCCAGAGAAGCCCAAGATACAGATTTTCTTTTTATAAAAATTATGCATATAAGAAATTACACACATATGGAAAGAAGGCAATAAATAAAACGCACACAGAGAAAAAAAAACACAACAGAAGGAAAAATGATAAACCATTTCTTACTAAAAGAAAACTGTTGGAAATGAAACATGAGTATAAGAGGAACATAAGAGCAGGTCAGAGTGGTCAGAGTTTAAACAAACTATTCTAAAATCTGAATTTAAATCACTTCAAAATCATATAAGGAAATGTTAATAAACACACACTACCCACTGATGCTGTAATGCTGTAGATTGTACCGACTGGACCAAGGAGAGATTAAAGTATCTTCTATGTTTTATTACATAAAATAAAATAAAATAAAATAATTAATGAGAACATTGATATGCAGGTCATAGATTCCTCTGATCTGGAAAAAGAAACAATGTTTTAAGGAGCTCTGAGTTTTGCATGAGGCTGTGATACAGAATCTAATCAGAGTCTGACTGATTAACGCTAGCCGCGACTACACGTACCTCAGGAGTCAAACGGTCATTTGGGTTTATATATTTAATTATGATCAATCCAACTGTAGTCATTGTGTTCAGAACACTGCAGAATTTTTCTTCAGGTTTTAGATAATCTGCTGGGCTAGTGCCTGACATGGGAGAGCAATTGCTCGGCAAACTTTTCGAACATGTCTGAGAGTCATTTGTTAAAGAGAATGTACAGGGAACAAAAAAAAAAAAAAAAAACGAAGCAGGAGAAAGTAGGCGTTCTTTTTGAAGGATAATTACCTTGTAAGAGACTCGACTTATTCAAAGTTTCACACTATTAAATGCACTTGGAGAGAAAAAAACCCTCAAAAACATTAGGACATTTTTTTGTTACTGCGCAGTTGCATTTTTCAATGAAAATGTATTCTTTTTCTTACAGTATTTATTTATTTTTTTTAAATAATCCAATTCTCACCCACTTTGGTCACCCACTGTACCAGGCAGGGTGTAGACTAGCAAGTTCTAGACATGTGAAGCCAGCTTTAACATTTTTTTTTCAACCATTGTCCACGCTACATTACGAGGAATGTATAAACAATTGAATGCTATCATTAAGAGTTTTTCACATTTGTAATGCTCCTACACTTCCTCAATACCTCAATATCTCAAGCAACATGATGGAATGTTATTGTTAGAACAGTCTGATCAAAGGCAAGTTACAAACACAACTGCAAGGGATCTTCAATGTGTGCGTGTGTGTGTGTATGTGTGTGTGTCTTACCCACATACAGCTGGCTGTAAAGCTCCAGACGTGTGTGTCCTTGTGCAGGTGCAGCTCGAACCTCTTTGTATTGCTGATCCAGTTGCAGCACAGCCTCTTTTACATTCCTCTCGGCTCTGACGCGGTGCCACTGGTCATCGTTTAGTGGCGTTGGCGAGTGGACCTTCAGCTCGACCGGGCCATTTCCCACATCAAAGGAGAAGGAAACTACACTTGGTGCTGAAGAGTAAGAAGAATACATAAATGTACCACTAACTGCTTAGTTGAATTCATTAATAATCAGTTTGATTATAGCAAGACAAGGCTAATTCTAGGTCAAGTTTAATCCTCAACAGCGATGTCTGTCTTGTGTGCATGTGTCTTGTGTCTGTATGCTTCAGGATATATGTAAGTGGTGGTTATGGTCTTTAAGCTGCTCCTTGCAAGGGGTCGCCAGAGTGGACCATCTGGTTCGCACATACAAGCTTGGCACAGGTTTTATGCCAGATGCCCTTCCTGACACAACCCTGCCTTTTTATCGAGGCTTGGGACCGGCACTGAATCCAGTGGCCGGGGTTTGGGCACTGACTGGGAATTGACCCCCGGCCTTCCGCATGGCAGGCGAAACACTTACCACAGAGCCGATGTAGTCTTTTTTCTCATAATGACACACACAAACAAACACACAGAACATTTGTGTCCGCTTGGTCTGCCTTTCAAAATGAACCCAATCTCTCCCAAACTTATTATTAAGCAGATGTTTTTAAAACGTGCAAAATCAGGAAAAGTCTGTTAGGTAGGCAGATGTGTTTATTTACTCATGGGCAAGAAAAAAAAACGCTGCACTTAAAAAATTATAAAAGACATGTTCCGGTTACAAAAACCTGAAATCTAACTTATAATTTTTCTTTCTGCTATTAGATAAAGACCACAGGTGGGGTAAAATTATGTCATGCTCAGCAGGGTGTTCCTTTCTCACAAATAACCTACACCTCATACAGGGGTTGGACAATGAAACTGAACTGAACTATTTAGTGTTGGAGGTTTCATGGCTAAGTTTGACCAGCCTATTGGCTAATCTTCATTGATTGCACATTCCACCAGTAAGAGCAGAGTGTGAAGGTTTGCTCAGCAGAGTAAGAGCACAGTTTTGCTTAAAATATTGCAATGCACACAACACAACATTATGGGTGACATATCAGAGTTCAAAAGAGGATAAATTGTTGGTGCGCATCTTGCTGGAGCATCTGTGACCAAGACAGCAAGTCTTTGTGATGTATCAAGAGCCACAGTATCCAGGGTAATGTCAGCATACCACCAAGAAGGACGAACCACATCTAACAAGAGTAACTGTGGACACAAGAGAAGCTGTCTGAAAGGATGTCCGGGTGCTAACCCATACTGTATCCAAAAACAGCTGCCCAACTCACTGCAGAATTAAATTGTTCACCTCAACTCTCCTGTTTCCACCAAAACTGTTCGTCGGGAGCTCCACAGAGTCAATGTACATAGCCGGGCTGCATTAGCCAAACCTTTGGTCACTCGTTCCAATGCCAACCGTCAGTTTTAATGGTGCCAGCAGCAAAGATCTTGGATCCTGTGACAATGTGAAACATGTATTGTTCTCTGATGAGTCCACCTTCACTGTCTTTCCCACATCCAGGAGAGTTACGGGTAAGAAGGCCTAAAAAAGCGTACTGTACCACCCAGACTGTTGCATGTCCAGAGTGAAGCATGGGGGTGGATCAGTGATGGTTTGGGCTGCAATATCATGGCATTCACTTGCCAATACTTGTGCTAGATGGGCGCGTCACTGCCAAGGACTACCGAACCATTCTGGAGGACCATGTGCACCCAGTGTATCAGGATGATAATGCACCAACACACACAGCAAGACTAGTGACAGAGTGGTTTAATGAACATGAAAGTGAAGTTGAACATCTCCCATGGCCTGCACAGTCACCAGATCAAAGTTTTCCTCCACCAGCATCACACAGTGACCAGGCCACTATTCTGCAAGAAGAATGGCTCAAAATCCCTCTGGCCACTGTGCAGGACTTGTATCTGTCATTGCCGTATTGGCCGCAAAAAGAGGCCCTAATTATTTAGTATAAACTGTAATTTATTAAGTATAAACTTTTGAGTCACAAGTTTGATGTCCCCCCCTCCCACTCACTGTCCACTTTATTAGGAACACCTGTAGTAATTATCCAGTCAGCTAATCATATTGCAGCCATGCAATGCCTTTAATCATGTAGATACAGATCAAGAGCTTCAGTTAACATTCATGGCTGAATCAAAAAACAAAATAAGGGGGAAAAATGTGATCTTAGTGCTTTTGCCCATGGCATGGTTGTTGTTGCCAGGCAGGCTTGGTTGAATATTTCAGAAACTACTGGCATTTTTACACACTTTACATTACAGACTTTGGAGTTTATACAGAACGGTGCTTAAAAACATTGAGCAACGGCCAGTGACCAACTGTACAATACCACAATAACTCTCCTACAATACAATATATTCAAAATATCACTTTTATAAAATGTATTTAATAAATGAATGCAAATGAATAAAACATATGCAGGACACTGTGTAAATGAATATACAGTATGTGTGTGTGTGTGTGTGTGTGTGTGTGTGTGTAAGAAAGAGACTTACATTTTAGCTCCAGGCGGATAAAATCTGTGTTGCCCAAGTTCTCCAGGAAAACTCCACGAGGTGCAGAGGTCTTAAAGTAGAAGGAAATATCAGCACTTGTTTCCGCTTGAAAAGTGGAGAAATGCAGGTAAGAGGATGGTGTGGTGAAGGATGCCGCATTCCAGTAACTACCTGCAAAATTGCAGATGGAAAATCAAGTCACGCTTTCTTTTTCATGCTTTTATCTTTGTATATTAACTCCTGTTTCTGATGTGATGATGCTAAATATAGTACAGCATATCCCATCTAAATATTATACCATTTCAGGGAAAATATGAACCAGTTACAGTATAAATTTGAACCAGGTCATTCTGTAAACCTTGTGCTAAATTAAATTTAGCAGATGTTGTTTACTTTTCCAAATCTTTATATAACACATTTATTAAAAAAATCATCAAAAATGTTTAATTGAATTTAATTGGAAATATTTCTTTTAAATTAAAATATTCAAATTATTTAAAAAAAACAGCTTTTAATCTTTACCCAAGAAGAGAAATATACCTTTCAAGTCCTTTTATCAAAGACAAATTGTTAAAAAGTTTTAGATTTTACATAAATAATGTACTGTATATGATACAGGTGCTGTGGAAATATATATAAAGCTATACCATTTTTTTTTTACAACAGACAACAATACAGCGTAATCAGTAGTCAGGCTGTTTGTCAGATTAGACTTCAGTACTCACATACATAGTGATGTAACTACAGTGGAACCTTGGATTACGAAGGAATTATATTCTGGAAGCAGGCTCATATTTCAAAACACTCATTAACCAAATCAGGTTTTCTCATAAGAAATAATGGAAGTTCTAATTATTCGTTCAACAGCAACAAATCAAATTTACTGGGGCCTCTTGTTTTTATTCTTTTACAGAGTGTTTATGTTACATTTATTTGATATTTAACAAATGGTCACGTTGGAATTAAATGGTTTTGTCTGGCATTTTTGTCAAAATTGAGTTATTTACATTTTCTTATTCTGTAACAATCTATTTCCTTATGTGAAGTTGTATACATTTTGGGTCTTTTTTTTAAAAAAAAGGAAAAAAACTAATAAAATGTTACAACCCCGCTAGAGTGTCAATTTAACCCACTGGTCGGGTCAGATGAATAACCTAGAATTATGGGTTAAATGGTTAAACCCAGTCAAAACAACCCAGTGCATGTTCTGTCTAATAGTGACCCAGCGGCTTGGTTATGGTTGAGTTGTTTTTTAATCCAGCAGTTTTTAGTGTGTAATAATAGGAATATTTTTTCCTGTAGTCCTTTCCAAAACACCTAACAAAATCTATACTGGTTTATCCTCTTTACAGGGTTGCATGAGGCCTGGAGCCTACCCCAGGTGCCCGGAGTATACCCCACACACACACTACAGGTAATCTGGGAACGCCAATTAGCCTAATATGCATGTCTTCGGACCGTAGGAGGAAACCAGAGTACTGAGAGAAAACCCACCAAGCACAGGAAGAAACATGCAAACTCCATGCACAAAGACCCAAGGCCCTTGAAGTGCAAGGCCACCATTATGTCACCATGCTGCCCCAAAATCCAACACTTTTAATTATACGTTTTTTACATTGATTATTTTTATTTTCCTTGACTAGGTTCAAAAACAAGCTTGTATTCATACATATACTATGCCAATTAGGAAAACTTAATGATTTTTGTTTTAAATATAGTAACACTGATGGTTCCGCGAGAGCCAGAGCCACAAGAAAACATTCAGCACACAGAGGCCATCTAGACGCGCCTTTGCTATGCGACGCCACCACAAATGCAAAAAGTGTCGACATGCTGCACCTGTCGTTGCGTCTATTTAAGGGCCCTGATACCACACTCAGTGCGATCATTAGGCAGCACCGGTAAGGTATAAGGGCCAAAGACAAAGGCAGAAGACCCTAAAAGCTTAAAAGGAACAAAAAAAGCTTAAAAAGCACAAAAATCCCACGTTAGCCCTTAGTAAGGGTCGACTCGTCCAGTGAAGGCGAGAGAGCTTTATTTTTAGTTTCCAGTGCCCTGTTCGGTCTCGAGGAGACGCTGGAGCTCTGGTTAGTTTGTGTTTTCAGTTTTCTTTGGTTTCCTTTTTTTAGTTTCCAAAAATAATCCCACACTATCTCCAAACGGGAACGATCTTCCCCCGCGTGTGTCATAAGCACTCTCACAAACTCCTATTTCGTTGATGCCCTCAAAAGCCCTGCATAGAGACATTAATGAAAAGTTTAGCTGTCTATAACTCATTAGCTGCATTACTATAGCAGTGTGAAATGTGTCCTATTTCTTACATTCCTGTTATTTTACACAGTCTGAGACGAGTTTAATAAAAATGATTAATGCACAATCGCAAAGCAAATATTATTTATCAAAGTAATTGCTTTGCCTGAGAAAAAAAAACTTGTTATGTGTCTGAAAATGTAAACTAAACTTTCACTGACATAAATAACAAGGCCAGGCAGTGTTACATAAAAACGATTAATGCAACAAGACAGAACACACACCGCATTCTGGATGAGATCTGAGGCAGTAATGATGGAGGATCAGAATTTTTTCACCCAGTAGTAATTCACTGCATAACCATGCATTACAGTTGAGTCTTGAATGTCTGAGATCTCATTACAAGCTATTACACATACCATATACAGTGAATATAACCAAACAGGAAGGCAGTATTTGTATAAAACACTACACATATACGAGTATGAAATGCAACATTAGACAATTTAGTAACACCAAATAAGATATGGAAAGCAACATGTATAAATTTTTTGGGGGAGAGAGAGAGAGTTCTAATCCTCTAGTGCATTTACACCAGCCAGCTCTGTTAGGCATTAACATCTCCCTCCTCGCCTGTACATGTCTTGTTTTCCTCTCACTCAATTTATAACGGCTAGTACAGAAGGTCTTGACAAATCAAACTAGTGCTGCCGATCGTTGCTCTTTCACAGAGTCAGCAGTATTCATTAAAAAAGTCAAAATCTTTTCTTTAGCTTCTGAGAATGGATTCGGAGAAGAAATATTAATAATGTGAATTTCCAAGAATCATACAAAACAGAACAAAGAGTTTTTTTTATTTTTTTTTTATGCTTTGTCTATTTTATCCTATAGGGTCAGATCATTTGATCCACAGAGTCCGGCACAGGCTTTTACGCTGGATTTCCTTCCTGTTCAAACCTTAATTTTTTTTTTCTAACACAGAAAACAGAGCAAAACTGATGATAATGCTATTATAAATTGCATTGGATTACGAGCATAATTTGTTTTGAAAGTGGGCTCGTATTCCAAAACACTCGTAAACCAAATGTAATTTTCCCATAAGAAATAATGGAAACTCAAATTATTCGTTCCACAGCCCAAAAAAATAAATACATAAAAATAATTTAAAAAATTAAGTAAAAATAAAACAAATTAACCCGCAATTTACTTTTTCAAAAAAAGTAAAAATTAATTCAGACAGATAAGTGTTTCCATTTGTGCAAGCAGGCGCTGTGTGTGTGTGTGTGTGTGTGTGTGTGGGAAGCCCCTTCCATCCCGAGAGAGAGAGTGTGTAAACCGGCACATTGTGTCAAATTATGCACGCGCACACACATAAGAGAGGCTGAGGGAAAAAATGGATTTTTATCCTTCTAATGAGACTCTTACACAGAAAACCTTTTTTTTTTAAATTTCACATAAACAAACATTAATGGAGAAAGACTGTTTTGTCTGAAAAATAAGCAAGAAACATCGCTAATGACACTTGTGTGAGCGCATACTAACGGAATTACTGCTGTAAAGTAAAACAAACAAACAAATGAACCTGCACCTTTGAAAAGAATCGCGACAGAGAAGTGTTTGTGTTTGTGTGTGTGTGTAAACAAAGTTGTGATCATGTGACGCTTGGCGTCAAAACAAGAAGCACATGCATGATACATGATACTCGGAACTCGTAAACCAAGACTTTTCAAATCAAAATTTATTAAAAATCTTGTCTTGCAGAACACTCACAAAACGCGTTACTCGCAATCCGAGGTGTCACTCTATATCTTCTATTCTAATTGTTATTAAAACTATCATAGTGAATTGTAAGCCTGTATCAGCTACTTGGTGGTGTAATGGTTGCAATGGTTGTCTTGCAGTTATATGACAAACTGTTAATTTAGCCATAATTTTTTTATAAACAGATCATGGCCAATTACAGCAAGGTTTATCTACAGGTTTTAAGCCTGGTTCAGATCTAATAGGTTTCTAGGTATTATTCAATATTTGTGGCAGCTCTGAAATCTCTTCACACTGTCAAATTTAGATTTGTTTTCCAATTTAACATTAGAAAATTCCACTAAAATACCCAATACACTTGCTGGACTAAACTCATTTAATTTTAATTTCATTTAATATGAAGTTATACTGTGAACACCATGTTGATCATAGCAGCCGTTTGAATGCAGACTGACAGTCCTACCCATTCAGTGGACTTTTTAGGTTTGAATTTTGTATATTTTCACTTCTGTGTATTTACTGTCTTGCACTCATCTCACACTGGTGTGTTTTTGTACTTTACTGTATGTAGTATTGCCAACATGATCTTTGTTTAAAGGTCCTACACATCCCATTTTTCATTAAATGTTAATATGATCTTTAGGGTCCTAATGAAAAGTTTGTATTATACGTTAATTAAAAATTCAAAAGGATTGTGTAAAAAAAACACTACTTTTACCTGGTAAAAACTAGCTCTGTTCTCAGCAGCCTGTTTCAGTGCATGCTAATTTAAATGCTCATGACCTCTGCTGAGCCCGCCCTCCCAGTTCTGTGGTGCGTGTCTTCACAACACACGTGGGGTATAGCCACGGGAGTGTAGTATAGTGCGGGCAATGCTTTGGACTGCATTACCCACAAAGCATTGCCCACAACGCAGTGCTTTGTGGGTAATGCAGTCCAAACTGGAAAACGCTGGAATATAGAGCCTGAGCCTGTTTTCTTAAGTAGTTTTTGGTTTGATTTAAGTACGGAACCTACGCGGAAGTTTGTAATATCGCCTGACAACGCAAAAATTAAAAGAATGGACATGCATCGACTCGATTTGTCTTTCTCATCACTGCATGGGCATGAATTAACGGGCTGTTACGCTGCCACGAGCAACAACAACAAAAGCGGAGAAACTTACCGAGAGAGATACGAACGCGATGTGTTTACTGATGTGTTTACATGACTTCTTAATCTTCGACAGACATCGTTATAAACCATCTAACCTAACAAAGGTAAGCATAATATAGTTTTCCGACTACGTACACAGTTTGCAACTAGACAATCACCTTAATGCATTGTTTATTATAAACGGGCGATTAGGGATTATATAGAGACGGATGTACACAGAGAAAAAGCTATAACCATGTTCTATGAGAGTATAAGTTAACTTACTATGAGTTACTGCGATCTGCAAAGAGTCATAGAAAAGAAATTACTCACTGAGCCTGGTGAAGATGAAGCAGGAACACGAAGCGTTAGTACAGATCCATTTTTTAGGAGCAGCTTCCTAGTAAAACCAGCTTTATATTGACCCGCGTTTATAAAGCAGTCTGGTGAAAAATGACTATCGCAAACATGAACGCATTTAGGTAAATCGGCGGGGACGTTAGCTTTAAAAACTAAATTCAGCCACTGCGTCTCCAGTGGCTCAGATACCTAACCCTAGGTAGGTACCCTAGGTCACTAACCCTAGGTAGTGAATGACGACTGCTGTGTTTGCTATTACACCCAACAACTGTACACCACACTCGCTTAGGCGACATTTTGCTCCAGAGGCGAAAAACAGTGTCCGACAGCTTCTTCTCACTCGGGGCGGGTCTTTGCTAAAACACCAGTGTCAATCAACTAGTGTAGGAGCGGCCTCTGGTGGTGTGGCGTCACATCGACAGGCATTTGCGATTGGCCTGATTTTAGAAGGGGCATGTTACTGTAATAAATGAAAAAAAAACACTGGGCGGCTCTTTATCATCGTAGAGTGGTTGTGTACACACTCTCCTAACACACAGTTCAGTCCAAACAGCTTAAAAAAGTGCATGTAGGCCTGTATGACCCCTTTAAAACATATAACACTGTGTATATACAAGGGCCAGCATTCGCTCCCCATGTGCATTAGTAAGCCTTGGCCACTAATGACCCAATTGCCAGTTCTCGTGGTTTTCGTTTCTTGGATTACTTTTTTGGTAATGGTTCCCACATCATCTAATAAAACCTGCAGTTTTGGAGTTTCTTTCAACTTTCGCCCTTGTTAAAGTCACTCATGTCACCTTATGCTTATGTAGGTACTGGGAGAACGGCTAAACCTGAATGACTAGACAACTGGTTTAGAGCAACTCCTAAACTGTAGCTCTTGTACGATGTGCCCAGGATGCGGTGGTCAGGACATACTAAAAAAAGTGATCGACGGAAGGAAAATCAGTGAACTGACAACAGGTTCATGGGTGGCCAGGGCTCACTGATGCACATGGCTGACCTGGAGTGAAGGCTGGCCTGTGCAGTCTGTTTCGATAAAAGAGCTACTGTAGCTCAAATTGGTGATAAGGTTAATGCTGGTTCTAATAGTAAAGTGTCAGAACACACAGTGCATCACAGTTTTGGTGGCTAAGTAGAGTTGGGGGCGGGGACCTACTAAAATTAGGCAGGTGGTCATAATGCTATGGCTAATCAGTATATTAAAGTAGAAATGTCAATTTTTAATTACTTCAATAAATTCAACAGTGCACAGTATAATATACATCAGAAATTAAAGTTGCAGTATTTGTTTTAGTGGAGGATAAATATCATGCACTTGAGTAAAATTAGAGATACCCTAGGTAAAGTATTACTTCACTAAGAATAGAAGCCCTCTATTTACATTTGAGTAAAAGTCCAAGTGTACATGAATTCAAATATCAACCATCAAAAGTAAAAGTACTTTGATTTATTATGACTCTCATGTTATATTATTACTGTATTTTATTGATTAGACTCTTATTTAATCTACTTATTGAGAAGGCACTTTATCTTAGTTAAATTTAAGGTCATTAATTAGGTCTAACACTAATAAACATTACCACAAGCAGACAACATGCACATAAGTCATTTCAATTAAGGAGATCCGAGCGACTTTAAACTGCTAGGATTTTTTAATCAAATATCCAAAATATCCATTTCCCTCTCTTTAATAAATAAAAAAAATCTATGTTTCATTTGCTTGGTGTGTAATATGTAGATGTACATGTATGATCACAGCTGGTGTAAGCTGAATTTATGAAAACATACATTTCATTTGGTTGAAGTAGCGATTCACTTTATCCGACAACTGATTTTGTATCACCTACTGCATGCAAAATTAGTCCAACTGTTATGGCTAAATGTTTATTATTTCATGATATGTGAGTGTTCAACGGATAAGCTTTGGACACTACAAACTAAGCTAAATCACCCAGCTAGCTAAATAAAACAGATGTAAAACAGTGATTACTACAGTAGCTCCATTACTGCTGTATTGGGCCGAGATCTGGTAAAGCTTTGCTGCGCAAGAGTAACCAATTATTTGATCTAATACCTGGCCAATTACATGACGTAACCATGGTAATTACGGATTTATTTTCACTACATGAAAGAGTTCACTGCTTCAATCTAAGAAATTGACTACTAAAAAAAAGTTTTAAAAGTTAAAAGAGAATTCTTGTAAGAAGAAATTACAAGGGAATGAGCCAGCCAGAGTAGCATTTGAAAATAAATGACTTAGTTCACAACCCCCCCAAAAAATCGTTCAAATGAGGTGTTTGAATAGTTAGAGGCAGGCACTCAATATTGGAGGCTCTTGCATTGATCTTGTAATAGTATTGTTCTGTGTTCGCTATGTAGATACACCTAATAGGTGCAACCAACAGGGACAAAACAAATGAGCCAAAATAAATAGTGTGTTCTACCCTGATTTGGTGTGCTTGCTATGCTTCAATTTGGACCACTGCTCCCACACACACTTATAAGTAAGAAGGAACAAGAGTCTCACAATTTAATTTAAACTTTAAAGTATGATATTTTACTTTAACATGTAGTAAAGTTAAAGTAAAAGTCCATGAAATACTTAAGATAGTTAAAATGTACTTCAGTACAGTAACCGATTATATTTACTCCATTACTCTCCGTTCAAACTGTTGCTTTTAGGCTTGGCTCCAAGCATCTTTCTAATTACAGACCTGACAGATTTTCCATATCCAATATCTGACTAACAAGGATCACACCTTAGCATTTGACCTTTTATAAGCTCTGTCAAGCGAGCGCAATAAATGAGGCACAAATGAGCCCTGGCAGCTAAACACTAATGACCTTCTAGAAAAGACAGATTTCCAGCATTTGCCATGCAAACTTTGTTGTGGCCTTGTGGCTTTTAGAACTTGAACTGATCTCATAAGCCAGACCTTCATTAGTTACCGCCTTTAAAAGGAAGGCAATTCGTGTTGGAAACCTTCTCAGGAACTCCATAATCTTTTATGTTTTCATTAATTTCAGGCCTTACTTATCAACCTTTTGGTATATTTTTGTGTGAATGTTTTTGTGTAAGACAGACTAAACTAAAAAGTTACCTCTGTAATTAGAAACGTTTCAGAAATGGTGATTTTCTTTATATTCTGATATAGCTAAATGCCAATAACCCATACATGACCAGGCGTGCACACAAGCACAGCTAGTTTACTTTTGGTGACACCGATGCAACTCATACAGCTGAATAAAAAATATTTATAAGATCCAAAAGTTATTTTACTCCTATACATGGCAATATAAACAATATTATACATAAAAATATAAGTTATGGGAAATGAGGGTAAAACCCCATAATAAGCCAACCGGCTCAGTAGGGCAAAGGTTTTTCCTGCTGTGTATGTGTGTGTCAGAGGGTGATAGCAGGTCCTTGGACATCCCCTACATGGCTGCAGATTATTTAATTTTTTTTTAAATAGTCTGCTTATGTTTAAATTAGCAAACACTTACGAATATTAAAATCACTGTATTATTGTGTATATTATCCTACAATAGTTATATTTTATTTTTGTGAAGCTGCTTTGAGACAATGACCATTGTTAAAAGCGCTATATAAATAAAGTTGAATTGAATTGAATTATATGAATATTAAAAAA
This sequence comes from Clarias gariepinus, assembly GCF_024256425.1. Classification (NCBI taxonomy): domain Eukaryota; kingdom Metazoa; phylum Chordata; class Actinopteri; order Siluriformes; family Clariidae; genus Clarias; species Clarias gariepinus. The sequence goes on along the minus strand of NC_071125.1, from coordinate 15,451,844 downwards.
TAAATCCAGGTTAATGTCACAGAATCACCATACAGGCACTGAACTACAGCTCTTATTATCTACTGGAAGACACGTCACATGTATGTAAGCATGTGCACCTGGTGTGTGTTTATATCCTGATTAGTTCTTATATTTAAGTTTGTATTGTTTACAACATTGAATAAAGAAAAGTTGGCACTTGCATCCTCACCATCTGCATAAGCCTTGTGTTATATCTAACAAAAAAAAAAAATCTGAAGAGAGATGTGTGCAATTTCAGTAGTAAGTCCTAAGTACATACCCACTGAGTCTGTTTCTGTCAAGTAAATATAAAATTATAAAATTAATTATAAACCAATGCGTTGTGTTGTTTAACTGTCAGCAGCATGTGTAGGGCAGCTCAGGGGTTAAGCTATTGCCCCACTGATTGGAAGGTTCCTGGTTCAAACCTCAGCACCACAAGGTTGCCATTGTTGGGCTCTTAACCATCAACTGCTCAGATCTATAATGAGATGAAATGTAAGTGGCTCTGGAATCGGGCATCTGCTAAATGCTAAAAATAACCGTCAATGCCTGACTTTTACACAATTTGCCTAATTATTTTCTCCAGGAACACAAAGTTGCATCGAACAAAGTTTTTTTTTTTTTTTTTTTTTTACATGTTAGATTTCCTTTTTTTAGAAGTTTTGGGCAAAATGTGACTGTAACAGCAAAATGGCTGGGCAAAAAAAAGCGGCTGCCAAGAATAAACTGAATGTGTTCGATGGACCTTTGGAGAAGGTTGAACCAAAATAAAAATATATTTTACTGTTTGGTACTGCCAGTCCAGTCAGTTTTTTTGTTACACACCTTTTTAGTTACAAATATATGCAACAAAAAACATTCCTTCCTGTATTACCTCAATACAAAAACACAACCCACTGCTTTTATTTTTTTAGTTAAACTCAACCAATATATTTTTACAAACACAACTGCAGGCTAAAGTATCAGTTTTAATAAAACTGTTGTATGTGTATTTATAGTGTTTTGCAAAAATATACAAAAAAAACCACTAATATTACTAAAACAAGTGGCATACTATTTTTGGAACTTGCACTTTATTAAACCCTTGAGACTAAATGAAATCATACAAAAAAATATTTTCTGTCAGTTGGTTATTTTTGTTTCTTTTGCAAAAACATTTTTTTAAATAGATAAATTGCAATGGATTTAGTTTTTCTAGTATTGCTCTGAAAAACATCAGTTATGTGCAAGATCTTAGAGATAGATTATGGATCTTTCTATGCATTCATGATCACCAGTCATCATAGAAACAGGCACTGACCTTTAAGACCTACAGAAAAAAGCTGAGTATAAAGAGCAAAACAAAAGTGACATGTGAGATGTTGCCTCTGTGCATTTAAAAGTTCAAGACTTTAGAGGAAATGAAGTGCTGCTCTCTGTGACTGCTAATGACAAGTCAATGTTCTTCACATCATTTCCCATCCTCTAAAAGGTCACTTTCATCATCTGAGGTTCTAACTTTCACAAGTTTTACAGAGGCTCTAAAGTCTTTATGGCTCATCACTAGAAAAGGTCACTTTTGAACAATGCGCTCAAATATTAACCCAAATAAGACAATAAGTATAGGATACGTTAGCTTTTCAAACAGCACACAATGAAATATATCACAGGCTAATGCCCACTAGCTTCCTGTTCAAATCAAAGGGTCAAATACAACAAGTATATTGTAAATCTCTATCCTTACAGGGTGCTATATTTCTCTTAGTGTTATTTAATACACGAAGAAGTATTAAAATGTATTGAGATTATCTCTGTTTAAAAGCTCTGTTTTTCTGCATATGTCCTTTCTCAGATGCCTTAAGAACTGCCATTAGAATTTACTATTGACGGTCTGGCACATGGGGACAAATTCTTTATTTCACGATTGTTGAAAATCACAATGAGCAAGCTGTGGACCTGCCTTGCCTTTTTCAGTCATAGAGATGATGGACTCTTCCACTGTGAAGACTGTTTGTCTCAGGGTACACCCATACATCCAAGTTTCGTCACTGGTAATGATCCTCAACATAAAGGACGGGCCAACTATGGCACTCTGATGGAGTTCTTGGTAGACTTTGAGATGATGTTCTTTGAGCTCTTGGGTCAACAGTCTGAGAACGAACCTGGCAGCAACACGCCACATGTTCAAATTACACATGAGGATTGCCTGGACACACAAACCATGGCAGCAATGTTGTGGTTTGTTCTTGTTGAATGATCTCTGATCTACAGTATTGTCATCTTCCACTGATGTTCTACCAGTCTTGAAGCATCTGTGCCACTCAAACAACTAATTGCACCATCATTGTAATCTTGCTGAATTATGTTGAATTATGTCTGTGGCAGATTTAAACAGTTTAAGGCAGAATTTCACATCCCAGTGACTGTATCTTAAATATCAAGCAAATGGCCTTAGTTTAGCTTCCAATCACTTCAAGACATGTGTATTGACCTTGCATCTGTCCCTTTCTCATTAATTTATTTTAATTCTAAGCAAAAACATAAATGAGGGCTCTTGAAAAACATTTGAACTATTATTTAAAGATCATGGAGCTTATCAAATCCTTATGATGCCAAAATTACCCTGGGGTTCAAAAGATTAAAATTGTTGGTAATAGTTGGCACCTGGTTGGTAATTGCTGTGTTATTGGAAGACCCATCTTATTGGCGGGACTTAATTGAAGAAAATTGGGAAACCCACTCCACATAAAAAAGTCTTAAACGATATACTGTAGATATTGATAATTTGGTAACATTTTCTGGCAATTTAGATTTTCCAGTTATCTTTGCTAATTACATTAGCATAAATTTCCAAGTCAGTGGTTAACCTAATTTCCCTTTTCAAATTCCAGTTAACTGTAAATATTGTTTATTTACAGTACATGATGTTGTGAGTGAAACTTCATAATTCCAGTAAAAAATTTTATTTTCTATCGAGAATTGCACTATACTTAGCAGGCTAGCTAGCAGGTATTACACGGTGCAGACACAAGTCACTGATTTAAGTGCCTCACATTTATGAGAAAATATTAGTTCCCTAGAAAAACTGGTCTTTTGATCCTACGTTTTCCTTTGTTCAAAGTTAAAAATAACTTCCAGCACTAACTTTTTAAGTTAAAATTCCATTCTGGGTATAATTTATGAGGGTGTCTCCTACTTTATTGAGAGCTTCTCAACTGGTTTTTATCTCCGTGTAGACAACAACACATGGCACCTCTTCCTACTGAAACCACTGAGGAAAGAAACTGTGATAACCAGTAATGACTAGGGGGTATCTATAGATTTCAGGCAGCTTCCACACACTAATAAACATTCACCGCTCTATCAAATACCCGTGCTCTGAACACAACCATTTATTACTAGTGTGCACCAATAAAAGAGATAATCCAATGGCGTTTCTCTCAACCTTTCTACATCCACTGTGTGTGTATGTACAATTACCAAAAACATTTTCCTGTACTGCGCAAATAGCACCTGTCTAAACTTGTTTTCATCACCCTTAATAACAAGTGAATTCTAACTGGAATGTGTAAATTCTGTTATGACTGATTATTATGTATTTATCTATTAATCAGCAAGTTCTCGAAATCAATGTTTTGAAGCGGGAATAAGAGAACGCATAAGGATCTGAGAGATAAATTGTAGTCTAAACAAATGGCCACCACTAAAAGTATGTACAATGGGCACGTGAGCATGAGAACTCGGCCATGAATCAATTAAAGACGCTGGCCTGTTCTGGTGAATCATAATTTCTTGTACAACATGTGGACAACTGGGTGTGTGTATCAGCCATGTAAAGACATGTAAAGACCTGCAGTCAATGATAAATGCATTGCTATTTCTAATACACATGTCAACTCATCATTTGATACTCCTCTTTCTTAGTGTGAATACGGTGTGATCGAGACAATCTGTGTGTGTGTGGATGTGGCTTAAAGCTGGGTTAACATTTGTTAAAAACTACATGGACTCGCCATCTTCTCCACTGAGCAAAAACATGCCCAAAGACTGCACATCACGGATGTTATCAGAAAGTTTGCTGCATGTGAAGTCAGGTGACTTGCATTTGAACCTAAGCTGTAATCAGTTAAACATCACAGGTCATGAAATACAGTTGTAAAGATACAATAAAAGAGGCCATACATGTGGGTAATCTTTTAATATTATTATCATTTTAGTGGACATTTCTGTCTATATACTTAAATTCCTTAAACAATCTAACCAATCATTTAATTAATGTTGCCTGATATATAAATTTATTTATCCATCCAAGGCCTAATATAATTAATTTTATAAAATTTAATGCTTTGTAGCCATTTCTTCAATAAGCGTTGGATTTTACTGAAAGTACCTTTTCCTGGGTTTTAAAATAACTGACCTTACCTTCTTGCTTTCTGATCATATACAGTAGGATGACATCATCTGGGTGTCACTTAATAGCGTAATGGATCAGAATTGACCTGTGATCCATCTTTACATTTCCCCACAGTTCAGGACGCATGTGAAGTGTGGATTAATTGCAAAGTTCAACTATCATATTGTATATTTACTATGGCTGTATGGTGTTATATTTTTGTGGCTATTCCCAGGCAAAAAACTTTTTTTTTTTTGCAAATTATATCTCAGTTGCTCAGACTCTCTTTTGCACACTAATTAACTGTCTTCGCCTCCAGGCTTGTGCCGGCCAGGGTTGTCAAATCACACCTACAAAATCCTCCTATAAAATACTCAAACCCCACCCACTCTGATCAAAACTGTCCAGATAAAAGCAGTAATAGAATGCATACTGTAGCTCAGTTAAATATTCACATACTCTACCATTATTATTTTTTTCATTCATTATTGTTTAAAGAAACCAATGACCTTCTCCCTTAGAAGTATAGCGAATAAAAAATAGTCTCATCATCACAAAAAAATAAACATGCCTCATATTGCAATTAAATTTTATTAAATTTTGCAGGTGTGATTGAATATTTTATTTAAGGATTCAATTTAAACACTAGACATCTTAAATGTTTTTTTTGTTGTTGTTTTTTTATGACAGATGATCAGTGAGCCTTTCTTGCCCTGTCAGATTTTCCTTGACCTTTACGTTCTATAACAACCAAAGAAATAAATAGAAAGCAATATTATATTTGTCTCCCTTTTCTGCCAATCCAATCTGAAGTTTTGTGATCCACTGCATCTCTAGGGACACTACAAGACTATTTCCAATAATAATCTGTGTTAGAATTAGAGCTTACAATGTGTGGGTGTTGGTGGTGCTGAAGTGGGTATAAATGAGGGAAAGTTTTGTCCCCCTGTCCAGAATTTCTAATGGCCGGCTGGTGTAAATTAAATACCTGGAGCACAGTGAGATGCATCAGGATGCACTGTGAGAAGATGATGAGCTGGCAGAGGCAATGTCATTGTATACTGTATTAAGTAAATAAGGTGTATATTAGAGGGGTGTAGTATGGGGCTTTCAAGTCAAAGCAGGTGTTGTGATGAAATTTCTCAGAAATGAAAGCTTGAAACCAATTGAAATTCATAGAAGACTTCAAACAAAGTACGGTGATGATAATCTTAGCCGCAATAAAACATCTGGAACATTTTAAAGAAAGCCATACATCCATGAATGATGATCCCATCTGAGGTAGCTCGAAGCAACTCCTATCGTTCCCATAAACATGCAGCGAGGGGAATCTTTGATCTTTGAAAATCAATAGATAACTTGTCATAACTTGCGGAAGGGACACATTTGTCTACAGGAACTATACACACAATCGTTCATGAACGTTAAGGGATCGCGGCTGAAATTTACTGTGACATCCCCCGTACAGTCCAGACCTCGCTTCAAGCCATTTCTACATGTTTAAGCAATTAAAGGAATTCCTACTACTTTTTAAATGAGAAGCAGGCAGTACGATCGTGGCTCCTGCAGACTGAGAAATCTAGGATATGCTAGGATAAGTGCATGTGTTTTACTCAGTGTTACCTAATAACTGTGTCCTGTTATTCTGTGCAATCAAAAGTCACGGTTAATTTGAACACCCCTCATAAGAATAGTAAAAATAATAATAATAATAATAATCTGAAAAGTCCAGGAGCCCTAAAAAGTCCTGTAGATACCATAAAGACCAGAAAAAGGCACAACACACACACACACACCCTTAAACATGACTAAGGCTTACAGTATTTCCAGAGTGACACTTCCAATGAGGAAAATCCATGTTGAACTAAATGCTAATTCTGTTTTTTTTGATCCAGTACAGCTGAGGTCATGACACCAGAAATGATGTTATGTGACACATCCTGTAGCCTGAATTGCTTCATACATAAAAGTCATAAAAGATCAGAGGACACCCATACACGACCATCAATCACAGTCCATGTTCCCGCATGCTTAATGGAAATTGATTACAAGGTCTAACTGTGAGAACAGCTGAGTAGTAAGACCCTTATTTCCTCCTGTTGCACCAGCCCATTTTGCATTCCTGTGTAGTTAATCTAGGCTTAAAAAGGGATATTTTTTTTCTTGGCAGTTTTGATCAGAGGAAATGAGACAGCTTTGAATATATTCTCTCAAGACAGCTTCAAGAATTTCCTGATTTCTTTTTTACAAGGAACTTCTTTTGTGCATTTAGATATTTAGGTACCAAATGAAGGATTCCCCCCTGACCCCCTTTAATTTAGGTGATCATTACTAATTTATGCCACTAAATATATATTGAAAAATGTTTAATGCTTATATCAATAGAATATTTTACATTTTTTCCCCTTGATCCTTTTCTTCTGCTCAACGACTATATACTGTATTATGGACAAACTGATTTATTACACTGGATGGCAGGTGACAGGATATAGACTGTGCAGCATAACATTAACACCACATGATTTTAATACATTTGTACTGATTATTAATTATATACACGTGACATACTGGGGACAGGAAGACTCACCCAAAATACTTCCAAAATAGTCAATGCTGGCCATGAAAGAAAGGCACCAGAACACCCAGTGTGCTATATCTCCCCGTGCACGGGGTCTGGCAAGCAAACAGCTCAAGGCCACCGACCAAGCCTCCAAACTCTCCTGGTTATTTCATGGTCAAAGTACAAAAATGTAAAAGCATCGATTGAAATCAGGAGGCCAGATGCTATTGCAAAAAACTGCAGGTTTCCATCCGAAACAGCATGGTTGGAATCTCTGTACCAGAAACATGGGAAAGGGGGCCAGGTGTATTTCCTGCCAGAAAGGAACCTGGTAATACAGACACTTCTATAAACTACTGTATACATTGTCACTGTTTTACAGTCTAGAGAAGATTCATTGTGTACTGTACAAATGATATTGTATTCTTAAATCTGCATCACAAAACACTGTGGCATTACTATTCCTATAACTCCTATAACTATACAGTGGTTGATCACGCTGCAAAAGTGATATCTTAACAAGGAAACATATCTTGATATTACTCAAACTTATCTAAAATGTATTTGTATATGATTTAAAGTTTTAAGCATTTCCATCTTTAAAGAAGAAAAATGGTCTGCTAAGAGAACAAGAAATGTACATTACAAAAAATTATGAACTGTGTCTATAAATAGGCTTATATTCTAAACAAATGAATGCATATTTAATTTATTTTAATTTTATATAAAGACATTTTGAATAAATTTGACTAGATTGGAGATATTTTCACTTTTTAACCCATCACTTTTTGCAGTGAACATCAAATAACATGGTAAACCCGGCAACACCATCACCCTCTCTCAGCTTGCTCAATTTGTAAAGAAAACACACTAGCTCTCTCCTTACAGTGTACATTTTCAGTTCTTCAAACTGTAAAACACTGGAGATGACAAGTAAATCAAACTTATAGAACATAAGATTTCGAGTTTGTTTTATGGATTTTTAAAATCCCTGTACTAAAGTAGTCTCTGAAGCCTATACTGCAAAAAGTGATATCTTAGCAAGTGAAACGATCTGTAATAAAGTTAAATTCATCTACATTTTCTTACAATAAGATTAAAACTAGCCAAATATAAGATTGATCTTCAATCAAATTCTACAAAGATTTAAGCAAAATTGTCTTCTTCTATCAGAAGCTAATTTTAAGAATTTATTTATTGAAAGTAGTAACATTTCCAATAGAATAAGGCATTTATTTAGTAACATTTGATTAGAAATAAGCTTAATTTTATATTTGGCACCATACTTTAAGATAAATCTGTAAGACATTCAGGGTAACATGTTACTTGAACCAATTAAGCTCGGGTGACAAGTTTACTTTAAGCAATGACTATAGAACTATATGTTTCTTAGATATTTCGGTTAATTCCACCCATAAAAATATAAAATAAAAAACAAAAAACAAACCAGTTTAACCAGTGTAAGGACGCATCCAGTGATAGAAACTAAAAGTACATTTGCACTTTTGTAAGTCACTCTGGATAAGAGCAGATTCCAAAGTGGTTATTAAAGATTTAGAAATTGTGACGCATGCAGTAGGTCAATACTGTCATGGCGTGCGCCCAAATCTATTACTGCTCCTCGCTCACTCCGTAGGCTCCCTAAGTAGGTCCCCGCCTTTACAGGTATGCAAAAGGGACGGGATCTCGCGCTTGATCCGCATTATAAAAGCAAGGCGCGGAGTTTAGTCCGCGAAGACCGTAAAGAGACGTGCGGTGGAGTATATGAGAGTGGCATGCGAGCGGGGCAACATGACGCGCCCCAGGGACTTTAATTTAAAAAAAAAAAAATAGCCCTGGAATTCCGCCCTTTCATCTCCGTGCTGTACTCAGCAAAAGAACTGCGCGAGCTTCTCTTCACTCCCGCGCCGAGCCCGCGGCCGAAGAAGAAAAGGCCGCGAGAAGGACTGCGTGAAGGCCCCTGATCCCAGCCGGGAAATCCGTCCATCCGGCGGACGTCAGCGAAAAGAACCGTTGAGGGAGCGTGCCAGACCTCTGCCTCCGCGTGCTCCGTTCTGCCACTCCGCCCCACCGCCACCTTTGTCGAACCTGCACGTGCACCTTTTCACTTCATTCCTCCCTCCTTTAACCCTTACCTTCCCCATTTTTCCTAAATAAATGATCCTTTTTTTTTTTTTTTTAAAGTTAAGACTTCGTCTCGTGTCCGTGCAATACATAAACAGTATGAGTAAATTTAAATTAATCTGTATTGTAAAAAAAAGGTATAATGTAAAAAAATTACCAGTGTTGAGCAGTTTATATCACTTTCAAAATATTATATTATGTACTAAATAAATTTAGTTTTTATCGAACTCTCCATCATTATTAGAAATTGTAAATTGTTAAAAAAATAATAATAATAACCACCTACCATACGGATTAAATTTGACTTGTCACTGCCAAGCTGGATGTAAGGCCAAATCTTTGACTTCTATTTATAAAGCTTTGCAGATGAGTCCTTTTTTTCCCCCCTGGTGACTTGTTAAAGCTTTACCTCCGTCAATGACTTTTCATATAGGAGGAAAACCTAATTAAATTGTTTAAACATGGCAGTACAAAAATGGAAAAGGACAAAAAGCAGGATTTTTTTTAGATTATACATACACAATGGAGACTCATTTGAATGTTTTAAAATGTCTAAGTGTTGACATATGAAACCTTAGGCAAGTGATCTTCCAAGGTTTATTAGGGAATTTCTCTGCAGATTTTTTATTTTTTTTTGGCTGACATGATTTTGTATGAATATTAACTTTCCCCCACTGCTAACAGTAGAAATCGCAGATTATTCAAATTCGCAGATGATTCAAAGCAAATGCCCAAAACCCCAGCCACTGGATCACCGGTCCTAGGCCTGGATAAAATTAGAGGGTTGCATACAACGTATAACCTGTGCCAAGTTGTGTGGGAGCAGCCGAAAGACCAACATCATCACTAGAATAATATAATTGTGTGCGCAAGTGGAAGTACAGGAAAAAAAGTAAAAGTAGTGTGAGTTATTTTATCAATTATTTGGGTAAATGTGTTTCGAAATCCAAATCCAGGTCATTTTTATGGTGGCCCTAAAGTGCAAAACAAATTAACAAAACTGAAAACAAAATAACAAAACCCAAAACAAATAACAAATTCAAAACCAAATTAACAAAACGGAAAACAAAATAACTAATATCTGACTGGCCGAGAAGTGCAATACAAATTAACAAAACGGAAAACAAATTAAAAACCAAATAACAAAACCCAAACTATTTTTTTTTTTGGAGGGGGGGAGTTTTGTTGTTTTGTTTTTGGTTTTGTTATTTTGGTTTCGGATTTGTTAATTTGTTTTCCGTTATGTTAATTTGTATTGCACTTCTCTGCCAGTCCGATACAAACCGGAAAAGGTAGGTATAACGAATAAAATGCTTACCACTAATTGGACAAGACATCTGTCACTCAAGATATACAGGAAGTAGGAACTTGTTTCTTTATCTTTGTTTCTTGTGTGTTCTGCTTTACTTTAAACTATGATGGCCGTAAAGTGCAAAAAAATTAACAAAACTGACTTCAGGGCCATATTTAAAACCACAATAATTTTAGCACATTCATACACACACAAATCTACCGCTACTACAGTACTTCCTGTATATCTTGAGTGACAGATGTCTCGTCCAATCAGCGGTAAGCATTTCATTCGCAATCTATACCTACCTTTTCCGGTTTGTATCGGACTGGCCGAGAAGTGCAATACAAATTAACAAAACGGAAAACAAATTAACAAATTCAAAACCAAATTAACAAATCCGAAAACAAAATAACAAAACCAAAAACAAAACAACAAAACTCCCCCCCCTCCAAAAAAAATTGTTTTGGTTTTTTTTTATTTGGTTTTTAATTTGTTTTCCGTTTTGGTAATTTGTATTGCACTTCTTGGCCAGTCAGATATTAGTTATTTTGTTAATTTGGTTTTAAATTTGTTATTTTGTTTTGGGTTTTGTAATTTTGTTTTCAGTTTTGTTAATTTGTTTTGCACTTCAGGGCCACCGTACATTTTAGATCTATGACTAAGTATCTTAATATCAAACTATGAAAATTAACTATTATAGCAATCAATTAACTCAAATTAACAAAAGAACTGTGTGAGCTGTATTACCAAAAAGAAGATGACTGCAATCAGTAACATGATTTACTTTGCTATTAAAAGTCTTGAAACAAACCAAATGCTAATTATTTAATAATGAAAAGTCTAATTTCATCAGGAACGTCAGCGTCTATTAGTCTCTCATAGAAACTAGTCAGATGTGAAATGTCAAATACATTGTCATGTGAAAATGTTTTTTTTTTTCCCAATATAAATGAACCATCACCAAAACCATCATTGGAGATTCTTTCATAATTTCTACCTGATGGTGGTGTAATAATGCAAAATGGTGATATTACAGCATTTAATTCCTGGGTTATTGATCTCGATTTCGCAACAGCAAGCTCATCGAAACTCAATAAAGCCCATATTTGCAGCATCATTAAATCATATTAAGTTATCATTTGCTTGTTATCTTTATTAAATCTTTTAACCATTAATGAAAATTAATCATGTTACCTTGCTAGAAATGACTTCAGCCTAATTATGCCAAAGTGACACTGTAATAAATCATCTTCTAGTTCTCATATCAGTGATGTACGAAATCGTTAACTTCTATACCTTTTAAAGGACAAATGAGACAAGCATGAACAGTGTCTATAAATTAATAGTAATTGTCCTTCACTGGAACGTAACTGTGCGCATGGGGAAAATACTGCTAAAATATTTATATTTAGGCATGTAAGGTTGAGGTTTTATCCCCAACCAGAGACAACCTAATTTATTTCTGTAGAAAATCATGAATCATTCATAGATTTTACAGCTTTTTAATTTGAAATAATATTTATTATTGTTTACTAAGTACAGCCAGTTGTGAAATGACTTTATTAATTATTATCGTTTTAGCATATGGCATGTGGTCAAATTATTCATTTAATTTATTTCCCATGTTAAAACATTTACTGTAAGTACAACAAAAATTCAAGAATTTAGGTAAAAAAATACTATGGTTAAGGATTAGTTGGATTAGTTTTCTGGAAGGGGGATTTAACTGGATTAGTGTTTTTGATCAAACGAGAACTTCAACAAATCCAAGAAGCTGTGTGTAAAAAGGCTATTGCACATTTGACTGGATTCAGTGAAAGGCACTGCTGGATGCCAATCTTTATCTATCCTATTTTTATCATACAAAACTTTTGGCCACTGGACACTTTATTAGTGAATGTTTTTCTATCAAGCATAATTATTATTAATATTTTTTGCATCAAACTGCATAAAGTGATAAAAATTATATGGCTGCACATATTGGTATCACAGTATCATTAGTAATTAGAACACAATTCAGCTAGAATTGTTTTTATAGTTCTAAACTAATTTACATTAGGCAAAACAAACAAACAAGCAAACAAAACATACAAAAAAACATTGGAAGGTCCAGAAATGTAAGACTGTGCATTTGCCATAGTAAAGCTTTAAGCACTAATCTACACATGGTCTTCTTTCTTCCCATTTCAGCTTCATAAATAAATAAAGTGATGAATACACAATAACTGTTTCGTCCACCAAGTCAGCGCAGTCATTTTTCGTTTAGTCCCTTGAGGCAAATTGGACTATAATCAAAATCTTTAGAGTTCAGATTTCCTCTAAGAGGATTCCAGTAGCTTTGGGTATAATGTATAACATGGCTGCAAATGCCCAGGTGCACAGGCATAGAGAGAGTTTAATCAGAAATCTAATGAAGACTGATTTTTCATTATCGCTTTGTGTGATCGAAAGTTATATTTGTTCATATTTTCTGCCATGTTGAGCCACAGGTCTGAAAGGGAAAAAAGTTAAGGTGGAATATTCACGGGAAGAATTTCGCTTTACATTCCTGCTGAACAGGTGACTGCAATTAAATGCAGCTAATCTGAAAAATACGCCTGAAGCAATTAGCAGGAATAATGAGGCATGAAAACACATTTCATGCAGTGATGAAACCAGTGGGATGATCAGGCACTGTGATTGTGCTCTTGTTTCCAGTCTGGCGATCGTGACTATCCGCATATCGTGGCTGGTGTTGAAAATAGCCACTATTTTAAGATACACTCTGTGCTTCAACACATAAAATAGCATATCCGTGTACTTTTACTGTATATGCACTTAAAAGGCACAGATATCAACTGAATTAGCTCAGTTCCTTCTTTAACAACTTCTTTGCCTGTACTTTGGCAAGCTGCTCTCCGAATCTTTGCCTATTCTTTTTGGTGTTTGTTTAAACACAAACAGGCCACATACTGTAACCACCTTCTTAGGTCTTATGCATTATGTCAAAACCTTTCTAACTTCGGTCTTATTGATTTTGACAAAATACTTACTTTTTTTTCAACATCATGGAATTTTACAGTATGTGTAAATATAGACATGGGATGCAAAGATGCGCATTGTATCAAAGAAAAATGATTTATTTTATAATGCAACAGCTTTAAGGTATTCATATTAAAAATTACTGCAGATGAAAGTGTCTGTAAAAAATGATCTCTTTGAAGTGCATGGTACTGATACATGCTGTTTAAGTGAAGTGTTGCCTTTGGATTTATGGCAAGAATAAAGAAGGCACAGCTGATGGACATACTGTAAGGGTGCAAACCATTAGTACAATTATTTCTAAATGTGAAAGGTCCCCTGAAACCTTTTAATTTTAACAGAATACACCCACATTTCCTTTGTTTTTGTTTTTTTTTTGAGAAAAAAAAAAGTCTGAAGCCACAGTTTATAGACATACACATGACTTTGGACTGTAGGAGGAAGGAAGGAGGAAATGTCCAGGAGGAAATCCAACCAGTCCAGCGAAAACTCCATGATCAGAGGTGAAATTCAAACGAGGTAAAATATTAAGCTACCATGGCAACCCATTTCTTCAAATCTTATCAATTAAATTAATTACATTAAATAATCAAATTAAATTAACACTGATTTAGGGTGCTCTTGTTTTTTTTTTTTTTTTTTTTTTTTGGGAAAAATGGTTTACCCTAGATTTTACCCTTTATTACTGTGTTATAATGACTATCATTGTAACTGTAAGTTAGTATTGTATAATTGTTAAACTAAAGTTGCTGGTTGCTGACAGTCACTTGTCAACCAAATGAACAAACATGCTACCCATAAATATATATACAGTGGAACAATGTGTTGCTGGCATAGGAACAGGGGCATGTGCACGAATTGTAATTTTCTCAAGGCCTTTCATATGCTTGTGCCCTATATGAATAAAGCTCTGACACTTAAACAGCTGTAGATGAAGACATGATAAATTGCAAAGACTTTATTTTCTTGGATATTTGCTTCACCTGGTTCCCCTGCCTCCAAATGCATGGATAATGTTTTTACCAGTTATTTTCTCTCATGTTATTAAATGCCATTACTGCACCAAATAGTATAACAAATATAATATAATATGATATAATATAATATAATATAATATAATATAATATAATATAATATAATATAATATAATATAATAGCTTAAATAGATATAAAAGAAGACAAAAATTCTTATCAAAAATTGTAAAACAGGTAATACAAATAATATTGTTCTCTGTCATGGGGCATCTTTTTCCATAACCGAGCATGTAATATATTGTATATCCATAGTTTTATAGTACATCTTCATTATACAGTTTTTTTGGTTGAATCTTCAAACTATATATATATATTCATTTGCTTTAATCTACTAAATAAATTAATTAATTTAAATAGAAAAAAAAATTTAAATAGTAAAAAATACATTAAATCCTTGCTGCCTTTAAGCATTGCATCAACAAAGATTTTTATAACCTTATTTAAAAATAATTTTTGACTGACTTAGTTAATCTTCCTTCTCTTCTGGAGTCACATGTAGACTTCATATGCAAACTGCAAAGACCAACTGTTCTTTTACTTTCACACAATTGAATAAGTCCTATTTTATTTCAGCTGCATTTAAAATGTATAGAAATGAACTCACGGTCTCCATGACACTGCAGTGCTCCAACAGAGAGCTTGGCCTCTGATCCAGCTCGATTTGTGTCACCTACAGCCACCTGACTCACAGGTAAGTGGTCCTTATAGACCAGAAGCCCAGAGTCTTCTCGCCTGTGATGAAAAAAAAAATTTTAAGTTAATGGATACCTAATGGTGATGTTTGATACTGAAAACTCTAACTTCCCTTTTTTCATCATGAAAACAATTTCTATATGATGATATTAATAGTAGTGCATTTTTTGACGTGGGAATTGTCTTACAGTATGTGTTTGGAAGTTCCATTTTTGTGTCCACATTGATTTTGACAATTAACAATCCCAGGAACTAAATATTAACGTGTCTGTTTAAGACACATTGTATTTCTTTTGGCTGTTGCTCAATTCCATCATGGCTAAATAAAATACACATAAAATACTGATTGGACGAGAGGTATTCCACAAGTGGTGATAACAGATGGTAACAACACACACACTCTATAATGAAAACACTGCTCTGTCCCAATTCTTTTCAAAGGTAAAGTACAGGTTAATTTGTTTTTTATTTTTACTTTACAGCAGTGATTCCGTTAGTGTGTCGCTCACGCGCGTGTCATTAGCAATGTTCCTTGTTAATTTTTCCAATAAAACAGTCTTACTGTTAATGTGTGTGTCTGTGTATGTGTGTGTGTGTCAGTGTGTGAAACTCAAATAAGAGAGGAGGAAGAATTACTGTGTAAGACAAAAAAAGAGGGAGAGAGGGGTCTGATTTCTCCTATTCTTTTACTTTAGCTTTACACACAAACACACACATAGATAACGCATGCTTGCACAAAAAGAAACACTTATCTGTCTAAGTTTATTTTTACTTTTTAAAGGTAAAGTGCAGGTTAATTTGTTTTATTTTTACTTTATATTTTGTATTATTTATTTTAATGTATTTATTTTTGGGCTGTGCAACCAATAAGTTGAGTTTTCATTATTTCCTATGGGGAAATTCACTTTGATTTACAAATGTTTTGAAATACGAGCACACTTACAGAACGAATTATGTTTGTAATCCAAGTTTCCACTGTATATACCAGTGCCTTACAAAAGTATTTGTACCTCTAGAATCTTTTGTGCATTTTGTCACGTTACATTTTGTTGGGATTTTATGTGATACACCAACACAATATGGCACATAATTGTGAAGTAGAAGGAAAATTAAAATCTGAAAAGTGTGGAAGGCACTTTGTAGTATTGAAACCAAAGTACAGTATATCCTGTAAGAGTTGACATCATTTAGCATCTTTGCAACATGGAAATCAAAGCCAGGATCTGCACAGTAAAGACTCTACAGCCAGCGCATGTGCATGTGCACCTGGATGGACAATGCCCACATGTCCTGGCCACCTATACTGCTGCTAGACAGGGAATGCCCCTGCTTTAGATTGTATAATTGCATAAATGAGCTCAGGTGCAGGTCAATTAAAAAGTGGCTGGTGAGTGGATTTTTATTTTACAAGCCAATATTTAAACAATGTTTTCAAGGACACCCAAATGTACAGAAACAACCTTGCTCTTAATTTTTGGAGCTACACTATTCTTAATTTTCATAATTAAATTGTGGATAAAAAGTGTTCTTCTGTGTGATTCCAGTAAAATCTATTTCCAGACTGAACCAATTGATCCATTGATGGTTAACGAAAGAGATCTTGGTTCTGGATTATCATTCTCATTTTGTGGAGACAGACACAATAATGGCATTTATACTGTATCTACTGAAATGCTGCCTTTGTAATCAAAGCATTACAAATCTGAGCATTATATGAAAATAGTCAAGGGAGCCATGACCAAAAGCAAGGAAAGCCAGTTAGGTTACGCAATTATTTAAAACAAAAAAAAAAGAAGCTAGAAATCAGTAACTGATATGATTATCATGTATTTCACGGGGAGTCATTTATACCTCTAAAATCATACACTTTCTTCTGAATTCTATAACATTAACACAAATTAATGCATTAAGCAAAAAAACTTTAAGTGAAATGTAAAGTCACAATGCCCTGGGAATAATGATAATAATGAAAAAGTAAATAGAGCTAGATTAATTTACCTTTATTGCCTAATTATAAACCCAAAAGAAAGGTGGCCTGCTAATGTCCACGCGTCCACAGTTGAAGTATGTAATAAGCCCCAAGTGGTGTCTGTGCATGGGCACTCCTTTGTTGAAGGCCTCTATGTAAGTGCACCAAAATCAAACACGTTACCGAGTTTTAAAAGTAAACATTAATGTAGCAAAGCAGTAAACAACATTCCATTAGTCCAATCTACTTGTCATCTTGCTAAGCACTAACAAATTAACTAGAAAGCTAGAAATCTCTGAATGATATAATAAACATATATTACACAACCAGTAATTTAGACCTCTATGTAATGACAGAGATGGCAGTGTCCCAAAAAAAGTCTAGTTGTGGATTTATCTTAGAAGGCCAGGAAAAACATAGCACACTGATATTTCATTTGAGAATTACATCATCCTCAGGCTCCCAAAACCACTCTTTCACAATCCGAGTCCTAGAAAATGCCCGCACCATCGTGGAAGAACATTCAGTACATACAGTTAGCCAACTGACTTTATTTTATTGCCATATAATGTTGCTGAAGCTAGACCTGACCAACTGAAGCAACCCCAGATCATAACACTGCCTCCAGAGGACTGTAGTGAGCACTATGCATGATGGTGCATCGCTTCATTAGCTCCCCCTGTTTAACCCTGACACATCTGTATGGCCACACAGCTGTTTAGTCCCAGTCCTATGAGTTGTCATCACGGTGTGCATATGGAATTGCTATTTCACTATTAAACATAGCATTGATTATATTGTATTAATAATATTATTATTATTATTATTGGTATTGTTATAATTATTGTTAAATTTTAACAATGCAACTTCGGCTGTGTTTAAGTGATCTCAGATTTGGTTCATGAAGGTGGTGCAGGCCAATAAATGGACATTTCTGAATTTCTTAACTTTGACCAGTTTTGGCCAGGCCATGTATATTGAATATTTGCATGGGAATTACACAAGGACTTTTCCTTGTCATCACTTCTCAAGTACCTGCAGTTAAGGTTTACTCCTTTCATAGAGGATGATTTCTTTGAGAACATCACAGATTAACTGGGTGACACAGACCCTCCTGATGCTTCCTTTCCAATGTGTGGATGATATGTTCTGCTAAAATAAAATTCATACATGCATCCAAAACAATCCCATTACAAACACCTTGTGTCATGTACATCTGTTACATCAGACACATGGGCTACAGGATGTATTGCCATAAGGAATGAGAAATAAAAGGATTCAATACTGTCTAGGGGGAATCTAAAAATACACAAGCAGAAGGTGAACAAAGAAAGAGATGCCCTGAGAAGTTTAACATCGTCTAGAAGTG
Source organism: Clarias gariepinus (assembly GCF_024256425.1). NCBI lineage: Eukaryota > Metazoa > Chordata > Actinopteri > Siluriformes > Clariidae > Clarias > Clarias gariepinus. The sequence continues at coordinate 15,433,404 of NC_071125.1, read as the reverse complement.
GTGTCAGAAAAACCCTAACAGGAGTGGAGTCTGGATTATGTTTAAGGACCAACCTTGGAGAAAAGGTCTGCTCTCAGAATGTGAGGAACAACAGCTGAAGATTGCTTAGTCAAAAAAATGTCTGTGACCTAACCAGACCACTTTGCCTACTGTTGTCACAATCTATTGGAGTAGAAGGCGGCCAGAAATGACATCCATGGTTAGTGTCATAGAGAGGCAACGTAATGATCACTGTTCACTGTAAGGCCTTGTTTTTGGATAAACTAACTTACTCTGAACGTCCTAGAGGTTTATGTTGCATTTTGTAGTGGCGCTTGATTGACTTCTACACCGGCGTTCGTTTGTCTCTGTCTAACGTCAGCCTGCAGCCCCAACTGTAGTTTGTGTGTTAACCTGTGGGGGCAGTGTGTCGGGAACTGGATATGAAAGCCCGCCGCTATCGGGTTCACTCTCTGACTGCACAACGTCAGATTAAAGGAAGTTTTTTTTGTGGTTTATGTATGGTTAAGTTTTTCAACAATTAATTTTTTTTATTTTGCCTTTTTCCGCATTTTCCTATGTATAGCATGAAGGATCATGGGATATATTCGGTCCTCCGAAGCGTAAAATGAACGCGAAGAAAAAGAACTAGAAGCAGTTTCTTTGCGTTTGTTGGGTTTTGAACGCCAAGAAAAAGCTGCATGCAACGTTTTTTTAATGCCTTATAAACGCGCAGCCGCAACACTCTCATTGACGCCTACGTTTTAGAAAACACTCGCAGAAAATCCAGAAATCACAGTGATTTACAAATTTAATGACATGAATTCAGTTTTTAAACTGAAAAAAAAAAGACAGTTTTTAGGTCCAGGGAGAAAAAATATAGCAAATATTGGGCTGTGGAGAAAAGTACTTTTTAATCTACATTTCAACCTGTACGGCAAAACAGTACAAAAACAAACGTATAACAATCTACAGTTATGTGTCCCTGCTCCACCCATCTGGATAAAACCCCATCTCAGTTTCACAAAAGCAAGCACTAAGAGAAGTATTAAACATTAAATGTACCCACCACTGTTTGTGATCAGCATCACAGTTGCAGTGATATTTGGGGTCTGTGCAATTGCGTTCAATTCCACAGGCACATTTCTTGATTCCTGGAGCAGAACCACCCCAGTAGAAGTGCTTTTCATTACCTCTGCCAACCCACCATGTGTACGGACTGCCGTCTGCAAGAATAAACACACACACAACAATTTCACTGCGGCTAAAAAATTTGATTATCTTTTTTTATGTATTTTAACACGCCCTTACAGCATTTTATATTGTATTAAACAAATGCACTGAATTACACATGAGCTCATTTACATCCAAAACAGGCGATTTAAAAAGTAACTTCACATTTAAACTGCACGATTTACACATACAAAAGCTAAAATATACAGTAGATAATGGGAATAGATCTATCCATTCTCCTTTAATAAGTACATTGACTGCCTCTGGATTGTAATACAGTAGCATAAACTGGCATTATTTTCATGGGTTTATGTTTAAATTGTGCAGGACGCTGCTGGTTTTAATATTAAACATGTATAGAGCTGTTTTTGTAACAAAAAATAAATGAATTGTAGTTGACTTGGATTTCTTGAAAGTATCTCTTTGCTTTTTTATAAAACACAATATGTTATTATTTGGGGTCTGCCTGATCATTAAACGTTTAAGTTCCAAAAACACTCAGGAGTACAAAATTAACCAAGCTGTCTGTTCAGGTTGGAATACTTGCTCTACTGTTAATCACAAATTATAACTTACAGCTTATGAAACCCCAAAATTCTGTTTTCTAATTTCAATTTTAAAAATTCAAAAAATTTTTGTTGAAAAAAGTTCAATACTGGATCGAACATTGTGTCACACTCTAAGTAGCTAATTAACTCCAAACACCTGCAAAGGTTTCCTGAGCCTTAAATCGTCTCTCAGTTTGGTTCATCAGGCTACACGATCATGGGAAATCTGCTGGCTTGACAGTTGTCCGGAAGACACAAAAGGTCACTACTTAAGAAGTTGTGCTGTATCCAAGCACATTAATGGAGAGTAGAATGGAAGGAAAAAATGTATGGATTCAGTGAGAAAGGACAAAGTTAGTTGGTGTGAGAGAAGAGGATGTAGCCAAATCATAAAGAAAAAGAAAAAATGTGGTAGAAAAAGGTGAACTTTTGGGGGAGATCCACAAAAAGTGGACTGAACTTGGAGTCAGTGCTTTAAGAGCCACCATGCACAGACATACTGTATCCAGGACATGGGCTACAACTGTCGCATTCCTTGTATCAAGCCACTCTTGAACCAGAAACAACTTCAGAGGCGTCTTACCGGGACTAAGTGGGTAAATTTGCATTTAATTTGGAAATCAAGGTCCCAGAGTCTGGAGGAAGAGAGAAGAGGCACAGATTTCAAGTTGCTTGAGGTCCAGTGTAAAGTTTGCATAGTCAGTGGTGGTTTGGAAGCCATGTCATCTGCTGGTGTTGGTCCACTGTGTTTTATCAGGTCCAGGGTCAGCACAGCTGTCTACCAGGAAGTTTTTGAGAACTTCATGCTTTCCTGATGACCAGCTTTATGGAGATGCTGTTTTCCAGCAGGACCTGGTACCTGTTCACACTGCCAAAAGTACCAATATCTGTTTTAAGGACCATGGTATCTCTGTGCTTGATTGGCCAACAAACTCACCCGACCTAAACCCCATAGAGAATCTATGTGGTACTGCGAGGAAGAAGATGCGAGACACCAGAACCAACAACACAGAGGAGCTGAAGGCCGCTATCAGAGCAACCTGGGCTTCCATAACACCTCAGACTGATCGCCTTCATGCCCTGCTGCATTCCTGCAGTAATTCCTGCAAAGGCAGCCCTGATCAAGAATGGAGTGTGGCACATGTTTATACTTTTTAGTAGTCCAACATTTCTGTCTTAAAATCTTTTTTTTTAATTATTGGTCTTTAGAAATATTCTAATTTCATGAGATTTTATATGTTGTGTTTATTATCTGTAAGCCATAATAATTAAAATTAATATAAATAAACACTTAATGAGTCTATATAATATATGAGCTTCACTTTATGAACTGAATCACTGAAATAAATCAAGTTTCTAATACCATTCTAATTTATTAAGATGCACATGTATATGTAACAGGGCAGATGAAACATTTCTAGTGTATTAGGGCGGAAATATGCTGTCAAACCATGCATTCACTTATTCAACCGGCAATGTCCTGAGTATATTTGTTCACAAACTTGCCCATATACATCCTGTACTCATATTACTGAAGAATTCCAGTAGGGGCAACCGGAGGTTCCAATCTGATAGCTTTGCATAATGTAAACAAACATGGTGACACTCGAGGAGCTAATTTTCCATGTTGACATTTAGGACTTATCTCCCGGCAACTGTTTTGACATGCATGTTTGTCACTGTGCAATGGTAAAGATATATCATATACTGTAGGTAGAGCTATTTGGTCACACAATCTCTCGCCATTTTTAAAGTCCCACATAACTACACTGCCCCTACTGTGTATATGCGCATTCCATTTTGATGACGCGTATAAGTGCGTCAGGTTAATTTCTGAGGATGTGCAGAAGCTACCTACCAAACAACCGTAGGATATGTAAAGCAGTCTTCATGCATGTGTGATGCATATTTAAAAGCAAGTATATTAAAAAACAAGTATGCAGCAAGTTAAAAACGTGTCACTGGTTGTCTTTACATGTCCCAGAGGAAGCATGCATTAGACTTCACTCTCCCTGGTTGACAGCTGTTGTATGAAAGTGGAGAGATACTGGTGAAAAAATTTTTGTAAGCAATTAAATTGGGGAGGAAGCTTTAAAAATTTTTTTAGATTTGACTAACCAACCCGACTGATTTACGGAGCTTACAAGGCTCTCCTTACTACACAGTCTTTTGAGTTAATTGGACAATGTTTTAGAGATAGGTAATACAGAAGGATAGCAGATCACTGACTTTTTATTTTACACATTTTTTATGGAAGTATTTACTGATTCCCAGTCTGACTAATATTTGTCAGACCGAGAAATAATCAAATTTAAGTCGGACAGTTTAAAGGGCATATACAAAGAAGCACTGATCAAAGACAGATATATTTAATTGATATTATTATTATTATTATTATCATCAATATTATAAATAGTAGTAGTACTAGTAGTAAAAGTAGTAAAGTTTTTTTATTTTTTAATATAATATTTATTGTAAAAAAAAAAATAAAAACCTCTGTTCAGTCATGAAACCCTATGTTATCTTGTCTTACCCTGATCTTTTACACTAGACATTACTTGAAAGGCATTTATTTAAAAAAAAAAAAAAAAAAACGGTTTAAGGGTTTATGCGTTCGTTTAATATGATCAGACTTAATTCAATGCTTATGTTAATTTAGACTGACACTTCAATAGTAAAAAAGATCATTTAAGAATAAAGGAGTTTAATCAACAGTGAATTAATGTATTTACGATCATAATCTCTCATATTATTAATTTTATTCTCCTTAAAGCATATTAATTAGAGCATATCAATTATGGCATATTAATTAGTACCTACTTTAAATTAACTATGCGTAAAAAAATAATAAGAATATCTTTGTTGTAGCTCTTGTTTTCCCCATGTTTGTAGATAGTTTGTGGCACAGTTTCACCTGCCATTGGTGGATCATCCCTGACAGGTTAAATTTGGATGCTGAATATTTAATATTCACTGAACAAATTAAATTATACTAGTTTAATTTATTTAGCACTATCCATGTATTTATACATGGATAGATGAATAAATGTTAGACACGTCCCTTTAGGTGCTTTAAATGCAGACTTCTGTAACAAATGTACTCTCATCATAGTGTGGTATATAGTAGAGTGTACTCCATCTATCCATCTAGGAACCTCTGTAGTCCAACCATGGGTAATTTGGGAATGCAAATTAGCCTAATCTAGACAAAGTCTTGTGGACTGTCAAAGGAAACCAGAATACCTGGAGGAAATCCACCAAGCACCAGGAGAACATGCAAACTCCATGCACATAGAGCCGAGGCGGGAATTGAATCTGGACTCTGGAAGTGCAGGGCGACAGTGCTAACCACTATGTGACCAAGCAGCATTAAAGCATACTAATTTGCACACACCAAAAGCTTGTAGTTCAAGCTATAAACATGCAAAGTACTATCATAATAAATGGCATAAAATTTGGTGAGTTTGGTGTTAATTAGTATTGGTAATATTATTTATCTTTGTGCACGTGTGTGATTTGGATTTAGTATTTACGTAGAAGCACTTAACATTGAAGAGTTTAGTGTCATTTAATTATTTTATTGAATTTACCAATTTCATCCATTGATTTAGCCTTGTAAAGCAAGATACTGAATCAAGGATTGGATTTGGCCATTTTAGAGGATTTGCTTCACCCCATGTACTGTATGAGCATTTAAGTGAAAGCTCAAAGCTATCCATGTCGACACTAAACAAGGAATTCATCATATTCAGCCAAAAACCACACATGAACTGTTATAATCCCCTTTAAAAATTTAAAGAATTGCTATTTTCAGCATTATACCAGAAGGCCCTGTAAATCTTCTAAGACAAACTGTGATGTACCATATTAAACTCTCACAAATACCTGACGATTTCTGTATGAATTTTTAGGAATCAGAATTCAGAATCAATTTCAGGAATGTGCAGAAGCCCCCTAACCAGCAATCCATAATGGCCATCCTTAGTCTTATTAGCATCAGCATGGATCTTCTGGTTTTCTTTTGAATTTTTTATTGTTACTATCGATGAACTCCACTGAGCCAAAGCCGTTCAATGATCCATTGCCATAATTACCGCATAATTTCAATGTATTCTGCATTAATAAAGCCATAGGTCTCATAACCGAAACAATTCCATGCTTGAAAATAGGACCTAACTGTCCAGTATTAATTGTCATTTCCACTAAAAAGGGACACAGCAGCTTTGCTCCCACCTGTTTTGTATTCTAGGATCACCAAATTATATCCCAGCCAGTTTCAAGACACAAGTCATTGTTCTTTAGACTCGCTCCCATTCTAAGCTGAAGGGCATCAAACACAAATAATAGGATGAACTGTTACTGCAGGCCATCTGACTCTGTAAGCCTAGAAGAAAATGAGAAAAGGTAAAAGAATGAAGCGATGTCTGTCTGCTTCGCCTGTCACCCGAACAAGCCTCTAACAGCCACAGAAAATTGAAGGCAAGAGTGCAGTACTGTTAAACACAACAGGATGTTGGAGCGAACGTGACACTATGGAGAGGAAAAAAACACAGAGAATGAAAGTGAAATGATTTTGTGAAAAAAGGAGGTGTTTACATGACGAAGGAGACAAAATGAGGAGACTGGGAAATTGTAAACTTTTAATCACCCCCCTTGTAAAATTGTATTTTTCTGTTCCCCTGCTCATTGATTATTTTAAAGCATACGACTCCGTACTTCCTCCCAATTTTTCTAGTAACCACAGTACATTGTATTTCCTTTTCAACATGAGCCCTGTTCTTTATGATGTTTTTTTTTACTAGTCATTTGACTATTCCACTTAAATTCAATATTTAAAAAAAATGAACAAACCTAAAATTCTCACTCCAGTGAAGACATTAATTTTGCTGACTTTGGTTTAAAAAAAGTCCAAACATCTAAAATAGAAGGCTGTACCAAAAGTAATCCGAAGCGGAGAACATTTTTAACAAGGGACATCGGTTGTTCAAATAGCACATGTTTGTAAAGATGTAACTCTTTCTGTACACAAAGCTGCTTCCCAACGTAGTCTTCATCTCAAGCGATCCATCTGTACCATTGTTGAACCCAACTTCTTTTTAAAAATTTCTTTTAGTCGTAGATGATGGTCTCCCACTGTGTGGTTTGTCTTCAATGCTGGTTTTTCCTTCTTTAAACTTCTTCATCCATCTGCCAAGGTCCCCTCTGTCACTGGTGTCATCTCCGTAACCATTCTGTATCGTACTGTAGTGGAAGACCCAGTGGGAGACCATGATAAGAAGATTTTCAAAGAGGATTCAAAAGTTAGGTTCAATGGAACAAATTCATCACTTGTGATGGAGACAATGTTGAGTAGTCCTTTTGCATAGAGAAAGAGCAACTCTACCATGTGCAATTTAAATAACCTGTCGAGCTTTTAGCCTTCTTTTAGCCAAATGGGAATTTTAAGTTACTGAAATACCATCATTTATATAAATAAAAGAAACTTTTTGTTTGTACATTGGTCAGAACCCGCTCTAATATTGCAGACCGTAATGCACCCACACTGTGCCGAAACTTCACGAAACACAAAGGAAAGTTCGACACAGCAAACAAAGGCAAGTAGACTATGAAAACTGAACCTTTAAAGATGACTGGGCAGATCAATGTATGTTTATACATTATATACTGGTTTTAATTCTTCCTGGGGTAAGTTTAAAACCAGTTTGTCTCATATGGCGCTAATAAGAAGCAGTGATTTAAAGAGCCACTATGGGATAAGACATGGGACGTAATAGCAAACACCCAAAACAAGACCCCAGTGTTATGCGCTTAAATCAAAATGTTGATTAAAGTGATGTCTTGGCAGATTTAATTATCTACTAATAAGATCCTGGGAATCTGCTTGCTTAATGTAAACAAATCCTTGCCAATATTAATTAGTAATAATATAAATTTTTCCTTGGATTACTTAATATTTTTACTGCTGAAATAACAGTACTGAAGTGGTATTGTACATGAAGTGTATTTTAACGCACTGGAGTCATTTTAAGACAAACTTTTTTTAGTTTTAAGACCTAATGTTCTCCATTTTCTTATCTGTGATTCACTCTCTGATTACCGAAAAGGGAGTGTAATTGGCTGACACAAAAAGAAATACAAATTCGCATTAACAAAACATAAAATACGCAACCTTACAAATGTAATTTCTTTGTATCAATAAGTTAGACAGAGAGTTCTGCTGCACGGAAAGACAGTACGTGCGCTTCAACCTGAAATATCACTGATTACAGCAGATCAGCTTGTTTTTAGCTCTTTTTACAAACTCCTTTTTTGTCAACAATGCACACTTGCGCTAATCAAGAATAATTAATTACATAGACAGTATTTTATAACATACTATGATGATCTAATTTAATCTTTTTTAGTTATAAAAACTCATATTATGGTGAATCCCTTGGAAAAAAAAATTGTTGATTTCAGAGGGATTTCTGGTAATATAAAGGTGAATTAGTGATTTACTTAATTATGTGCAGTACTCTGATTCTGAATATAAAAAAAAAAAGAATTAATAGGTGTGAAAATGCCCTAAGTGTTTTAAAGCAATTTAACATGTAATGAAATGAGGCAGCACTTTAAATATCAATTATCTTTTTCCATTCATCAGTATATTACAGCCAAACTTCAGATAATTTAAGCGAGCAATTCTTTATACCATTTCATAAAACTTGTGCACAAGACATCAGACCACATCCAAAGGCATGAAAGTGACTGAGGAGAATGTTAATGTCTTTTATTGTTAAATCCCCCTTTTCATTCACACTCTAGCTGCTGCATGTCGTTTGGTCAAAATGTGATCCTGCCTGAAGCACAGAAACAGAGAATTGTCATATTAACTGCAATTCTTTTATTCATAGGGCTGAAACACAAGGTTAAACAAAGACAGTGTGAAAAAAGAATCGTATGGTTTTATTGAATTCTTCCAACTACAAAATAAGACTTACTGTATAGATTTCTGGAACATCTGGAAGATACTTACACATCATCTATCTTTAGAAAATAAACTTCTAGGCCTATATAACTGACTAGCAATCAATCAATTAATCAAAAAATTAATCAATCAATCAATCAATCAATTAATTATTGTTGGTATCTTTCTGGATTAATAATGTTAAAAACGAGTGAAAAGTTTTCTTTAAAGTTTCTCGTTATATTATTTTCTTAGACTTTTTCTTGTATATTTTCTTTTTTATGCCCAGGATTCTATGTTTTAAGGGTCTACATCAGTGGTTCCCAACCCTGGTCCTGGAGGGAGCTCTGACCTTTTTAATGTTTTCTCAGCTCACAGCACACCTGATTTAACTAATTGGCTAATTAACAGCCTTTTCTAAATAGGGCGCAGCAGGAAGTACTCCAGGACCAGGGTTGGGAATTACTGTTCTGCATAATACCCTTGGGGGGTTTTCTGGAGTGTTTAACTGAAAAAATGAAAAAGAAAAATCCTTTAGGTCATTAGGTAAAACCTACAGTATATACTCCGCCTGGCCAAAAAAAAGGAGGCTATTTCAGAAGGATCAAATTATTGAGCAACAACAAGCAAAGAAAACAAGTAAGCAGAACTGAAAATACTGGAACTGGGTTAAGAACCTTTTAACACATTATCAAAACCGGGAAGGATAGTACTGAACTGTCAACTAGTGATAAACGATTCGTTCTTTTTGAATGAGTCTTTAACGTGACTCGGAAGAACGAGTAGTCTCGGAGAGTGATCCGTTCATTTTCTACTGGGCATACATGCGCAAAGCATCGCAAACCCCCCGTAGGAATGAGTAGTTACCTTTGAGTCTTTGGTCTGAATCATTCATTCTTTTGTCACGTGACTCTCATAGACGCTATGCAGTGCAATAGATTCAAAAGAACGAATCTCTCAGACCAGAAGATATGAGAGGTGATCTGCTCATTTATCATAATATGTTCTAGCTGCATATTTTCATTACTGGAACTTTGTGTATGTAGATGTGTTGGGGGTCAGGTTTATTAAAAATGTAACATTTTATATATTTTGATCAAAAAAACAAAATCAACTAAATGACTCATAAAAAGATTTGTTGATTTTGATAAACGAATTTCAAAGAACCTTTTTAATGTTTTCTCAGCTCACAGCACACCTGATTTAACTAATTGGCTAATTAACAGCCTTTTCTAAATAGGGCACAGCAGGAAGTACGCCAGGACCAGGGTTGGGAATTACTGTTCTGTATAATACCCTTGGGGGGTTTTCTGGAGTGTTTAACTGAAAAAATTAAAAATAAAAATAAAATAAGTCAATAAAATAATTCAAACTTCCCATCACTAGTGTCAACTTTGTGGAACAAATGTGGTCGGAAGAAAATCATAATAAATACTTGGTGAAGATGCATGGTAAATGAATTTAACAGTAAAAAACATTGCTATATTTAAGAGTGAAAATAAGAGCATTTCCACACACACAATGTGATGAGAACTTACAGGATTGGGACTAAACAACTGTGTGGCCATAAGAAAACCACTCGTTAGTAAGTCCTTTGGAGCAATGAAAATAGGAAATGTGGTCTAATGAATTCCGATTGACCCCATTCCAGAGTGTGTAAGGATCATGATCATAAATTCTGCTTGTGGACATTTGCAAACAATCGTGAACAGTTGTAGAACTTCTATATATGTGTGTGTTTTTCTGAATGAAGGATCCTGGCAGCTTCAAATCCTCAGTATACTGTATTTAATGAAGTTACAGTGTCCTTTAGCAGTGAGTATTCTGCCCACACTGTTGGCACTCTGCAATAACTTGGTTTTGAGGTGTTAAAACATCCTCCTTATAGTCCTGATCTCACTCGATTGGACTTTCACCTCTTTGTTCCCCTGAAAGCAGCCCTACGAGGATGTAGATTACCTTTGATGAAGAAGCTTGTATTTATGCAGCAACAAAAGCAAAAATAAGACATTTATTTATGCCTTTATGTATGTATGGATAATAATAATAATAATAATAATAATAATAATAATAATAATAATAATTATATTATTATTATTATTAGTAGTAGTAGTAGTAGTAGTAGGAGGAGGAGGAGGAGTAGTGGGCACCCAAACCAAAGACACACAGGCAACCATAACTCATCTCTATAAAGTTTTATGACAATTTCGAATTTGATTAAAATGACTTGGACATGCTTGAACCTCATATCTACATGAAGTATTCTAATGACATAAAAGTGTACTCCCAATCCAAAGCCACAAGTGTATACACCTGTTTGAACCTAATCTCCCACAGCTGGAGAACAATAATATTAATAAGCAGCTCCAGCTGTGCATGTGGGTGAAGCTAAATACAATTATGGCACCCTTGTGAAAATGACAGAGAAAATTCATGTCTGTTTTTTTGCCATATCCTTCATTAAACTGCTTATTTTTTGTTAGCCGGCCACCATCGAGCTATTGAAGAATCAAGCTTTCTTTACAGGCACAATTTTCTTTACAGTGACCACCATCACTTTTACACAGAAAAACATCAACAATATGATTAAGATTAAAATTTTCCTTGAAATACAACACATGCTGAGTTTTAGCAAATATACTTCAAATTAATACACGAGGTGCTGTTTAACAGATGTAAGACCTACAGTAAGCATTGCTGATCTCCCAAGTGAAGAAAACTGATAATCATCTTGTGTGGCCGGGATTATCATGAAGTGTGTTAATTATGATCAAGCTTATGTGCTGAATATTAATTAATCACTTTTGTCATGTGCTCATAAGATGCGTTAAATCTGTTATAAGGAAAGAAAGTAGCACAGGCAAGCTTGTCAAAGTTACACTGATCAGACATAACATTATGACTACCCATCTAATATTAAGCAGGTCCACCACTTTGCTACCAAAACAGTAATTACCTGACGCCTTTCTATCACAATCAGCATTAACCTTTTCATCAATATGAGTTACAGCAGCTCTTCGATTGGATCGGACTACACGGGCCAGCCTTTACTCCCCGTGCGCATGAGTAAGCCATGGCCTCTGCTGCTGTCGCCAGTTCAACAGTTTTCCTTCCTTGCATTACTTTCGGTATGTCCTGACCACCGCATCCAGGGCACATCCTACAAGAGCTGCAGTTTTGGAGTTGCTTCTCACACAGTAGCTACATTTTCAATATCTGGGTACAACCTAGGCTGAGAGTGGGTGGTTTATACAGTATTAGGCAACATTTTTTTTTCCAGAACTTGATGTGTTGGAAGCAGAAAAAAATGGGCAAGCATAAGGATTTGAGTGACTTTGACATTAAAATTGTGATGGCTAAAGGACTGAATCAGAGTAGCTCCAAAAACTACAACTCTTGTGATCTGATCTAATACAATTGCTAGTGTAGATAAAATTGAGAACACAGTACAGTGTCAGAACACACTGGGGGGTCTACTCAATATTATGTCATTGCTGATTGGTGTATATTTTTGCATTGAAACAAAGATTTGCAGTATGGTTTATGAATGCTTTTTCATAGTATTAATCTTAAACAAGATTATGCAAATCAGTCTGAGCACACTCATGAAAATGTTTCTATTTGACAATCTTTTCTAATTAATACAACAGTTTTCATTATAAATTAAATATAATTAACAACATAAAATATGAGTAAAACAGAATTATTGAAATGTACACATACATAAAAAAATTTCTTTTGATCTAGTTTAGTGAAAAGGCTGATTAGTAAACCGGATTAGTAAAGCAAATGAGTGTGATTTTTTTTTTTTTTTTGGATTTTTCTCTATAATTTGGTCGCGTCCAATTCCTCCCCGTCACTAGGGGGCTCCCACAATAAGGCCCCCTATTGACGGGGAGGAATTGGCCACTACTATCATTCGTTTTCTCCGAATGACTGAACGCCAGCCGACCGCATCTTTTTGAACTGCTCCCTCATGCACCGTTGGGGGCGGCGTAACACACTCTCACACTCGGAGGACAGCGCTATCCGCTCCTTCCGCTTGCGTGAGCTCACAGACGCGCCTGATTGGCTGTAGAGCCGTGTTTAATGTGGGAGCGCAAGTACCTCTCATCCCTTCCCTCTGAGAGAGCGGATGCGAGAGGTCACAGCATCACCTGGGAACCAAACCAGTGATATCCGGATAATAGGGCTAACACTTTACCACTGCGCCACTCGGAGGCCCGAGAGTGTGATTTTTAAACTGGTGAACCTGAGTGGTATTCATAAAGGCATTCTGGGAGCTCAATTTTCCTGAATGACATTATAATTTCACATGTGTGATCTATGAAAAAAATAATTTCTCTTCAGACAAGACACAGATGAGTGCTGCTATATTCTTATTACCACCTTCGGATATTTCATTATCATGCCGTTTTAAGCCATCGCCGCTAGAACAATTTTTTAGTGATGAGCGTGAAATCCTGATTTTTTTTTTAATACATTAATAATTGCTTGACAATTTCACAGTATAGAATGGCACATCAGCATTCAAAAATATCATAGAAAAATACTGCAGAGATTTGAGGAATAGAGGTTCCAGTTTCTCTAGTGTCATAAATACTGTGCACTTCCTGACAACAGCAACATTTATCTTTTAGCAGAGTTTATGGAAGAATTGTAAAACCTCAACTGACCGCATCTTTTCTAACTGCTCGCTCATGAGCCGTTGCGAGCACTGTACCACTGCGCCATTCCCTGCAGAAAGGCGTAACTTGACAATTGGCGTGGGAAATAATATTCATAAAGAAATCTCAACTCATGGTTGTTTAGAAATATTTCTTTGAATAGTATTGAACAAATTGTCTTTGGTCGCCAATGTACATTCCAAAATTATGAAAAAATAATTGACACAATAGTATAATATAATATGGTATGTTATAATATAACGATATATTTTATTATAGCAGCACAGTGGCTTAGTGATTAACACTATCACAGGGTCCGGGTTCGATTCCCAACCAGGCTCGATTCCCATCTCTGTGTGCATGGAGTTTGCATGTTCACCTCGTACTTGGTGGGTTTCTGAATGTTGTGAATGTTGACTAGAGATTCTATCAAGGTTGTAAATTGGAAATAAATACAATGGTGATCACCAATTGTCTCCATGGGTCTCTAGCTGCTCTAGTCAGGGGTAGCTCAGTGGTTAAAGCATTAGATCTCGGTTTGGAAGGTCCCACGTTAAATTCCCACAACCACCGAGTTGTCCCTGTTGGGCTCTTGAGCAAGGCCCTTAACCCTCAGCTGCTCAGATGTATAATGAGAAAAAATATAAGTCGCTCTGGATAAGGGCGTCTGCCAAATGCCTGAATGTAAATGTACATTGGTTCCTAAATGGATGGATATTGTTTGTATAATTGTGGTAAAAAAAGTGCTTGCTTCTGCTAGGCTTACTATGTCACTAATACTATGATTCAATTCATTATACAGTACATCGATACGGACTGCATGGGAAAGGTCCCTGTTTTCAGGCTTCTGGGTACACACATTGCTGATAATCTCTCCTGTTCCACTAACACCACACTAGCGACTGCACTTTTTCTGACGATCTTCAGGAGAAAAGCAAAACAATTTGCAGTAGAAGCTGCAGGTGTCCCACTACTGCTGCTTCATCAAAAGCGGGCTGGTGTTTTGGATTCCCACATGGCATTCCAGCTGCTAGGCAGCAAACAGGAGTGTCCTTCAGAGGGTCTTCAACAACTCGCATAAAATCACTGGCTTCTCACTGCCTTCCTTGCAAGACTGCATTCCTTCCTCAGCTCTTGCTGTCTCAGCAAGTGATCAATATGTTGAAACATCCCACCCTAGACATCATCAATTTGACCTACTGCCCTCTGGCAAACACTTCAGGTCCCTCATACTGCAGACAAACTAGTTTATTATAAAGTCCTACAAGAACTAAATTGTGGCACTGAGTGTTGGGGATCATCTGCACTACACACTTGGTACACTTAAAAACTTAGTTACTGCATGTAGGATCACTGCAATTCAGCAAACATGCAATATTATCAAGTGCAATAATATAAGCTGCTTCCTATTTAAATAAAACATTTTATTTAACAGTTTATTTAACTACATTATCTGATGTAGCCCCAGGTATAAGGGTTCGATTCATGCCTTAGGGCTGTGTGCATTGAGTTTGCATGTTCTACCCATGCTTGATGAGTTTTGATCTATTTTTTTCTTAAATTGTGTAAAGATACACACAATAGTGCGTATGTGTGCGTACCCTATGATGGATCGGCACCTCGTCCTGCGTGTGCTTCGTCTCATTCCCTAAGTCTCCTGGGATAGACTGTATACAGGATAAAGCGGTATAGACAATGAGTAAATGACAGAGTGTATTGTCTGATCACTTTGTTTATTATATATTCTCTTTCTGTTTTTATTCCTTTTTTTTGTACTGTCAGGACTGTTACTTGATTTGTCTACTTTGCATCTTACCAGCTGTAAAGAGCAACAGGAAGTGGCAGGATAGACAAAATAGCCCTTTGGCCTTTTGGAAAAAAAATAAAGTTAAGTCTGTTTAGAACTGCAGGGGCTTGGAAAAAAAAAAGGAAAATGGTCTTCTGTCACAGTGGGATACAAAAACAGGTCATCTTGAAAAATAAGCCACAAGTTTCTGCCAGCATGAAACATGGCCGAGTGCTCGGCACTGACAACACTAGCTCTCAGGTATTTCCCATGACTCCTCAGCGAGGATAACAAAAAGGCAGGTCTTATTGTGATGAAATGAGAAGCTCCTGCTTTATGAAAACCCATGTTCTCCTCTTTTTAATCCATCACCCTTTTAAAAGGCTGAGTCAAATTAACACTTTTATTAGAATTATACTGTATAATGGCATCTGACGAATATATGACTAAAAGCTACGAACTGGTGAATCTGAAAATTCTTTACTTAAGTAAAAGTAGAAGATCTCCATTCACAATTCTACTTGATTAAAAGTAGATGGGTGGTTTAAAAAGAGATTGTTCTTTTAGAACGAGTCTTTAACGTGACTCAAAAGAACGAGTAGTCTCAGAGAGTGGTTAGTTTGATTTCTACTGGGCGTGCATATGCAAAGCATCACAAAACCTCTGTAGCTTATGTACCGGAAACAGAAATGAGTAGTTATCTGCCGAGTCTTTTGATCCAAACTGTACATTCTTCTGTCATGTGACTCTCAGAGGCTATGCAGTGCAGTACAAAGGAAACAGAATTGAGCGGTTCTTCTCACGAGTCTTCTAGTCCAAGTCGTTTGTTCTTTTGTCAGGTAACTCCCATAGATGCTAAAGTCAATGAGTGACATTTTCTGTTTGCTTAATTTTAGTCAGAGCTATAGCTGTGATAGGATTTGTGAAACAGTGAACAGCAAAGTGTGTCTATACTATTCCACCTGGCACAGAGAGCAGTGGAGTGTGTGCTTTGATGTCAGATTTCTTAGCATATCCACAGTGTGGGTTTTTTTTTTTTTGTCTCTGGCACTGATTTTGATCTGGGTCCTTAACAGCTTCAAACACAGAATAAACAGATCAAAGAGGTGAATAAGCATTAGTAATGCTTTGTGTAATGGCTATATGGCATCTGTGAGCAACCATTTCTAAACTGTTCCTTTGTCTTGTTATTGTTTTTAGTTTAGTTTGAATGTTCTACTCCAAAATTTTATGGCGCACTAAAACATAGTGCTTGTATTATTTTACATGCTTTTACATGCACAGAGGAATTTTTTATTTGGTGGAACCCAGTTTGACCACTGTCAAAACAAAAATTCTATAACTGTTAGTGTGTATTTTACTATATATATATATATATATATATATATATATATATATATATATATATATACAGTATATATATATATATATATATATATATACAGTATATATATATACAACATTTCCAGTTATGATCATCCCATTCTCTGACCTCAATCAGCTCCACCCCCTCTTCTATGCCTCCTCTCACTAAGAGCATCTTCGATAAGCACCAGTAATTATGTTGCTGTGTGCCATCACTTCCAGAGCCTGAGCTTGGTGTGACTGTGCTTCTTCTATTGTTTGGAAATGCCACAGCCAGAAAGAAGTAAATTTGGGTCAAGCCACAAAAGCAGATTAAAAAATCCTGATGAATTCATTTAACCAAATTAAAAATTTTCCCCCAGTAAGCTCAATACAAGATAGAGAATAAATGTATTCAAATTAGATAAAATGCAAATAAATATATAAAATTTAGTAACTCTGTATACCTATACATACGCTATACCAAATTGTAAAGTTGCTGTGTCTGTACAGTACATTAAAGATATGCGCAAGAAAATAATTTGTAGGACGCATCACGTAAAAACTACTAAATAAATATTAATGGAGTTTTCACAGATGTATTTGGCCAAGCTTGCGGTAACATATACAGTAGGTTTTGTTGCATCACAGGAAGAGAAGATTTGCTACTTTGAATTTTAAATAGGAAACACCCTTATATCATAAAAAAATTGACCGTGAAAAAAATCGTTACTTTATCTCAAAATTCAACAGATGGCGCTGTTCATTTTTAAATACGCCCTTATAAGTGTGCAATTGAGAGCTACAGTGGAACCTCGGATTACGAGCATAATTCGTTCCGGAAGCGGGCTCGTATTACAAAACACTCGTAAACCAAATTTAATTTTCCCATAAAAAATTATGGAAACACAGTTTATTTATTTAACAGCCCAAAAAAATAAATGCATAAAAATAATTAATACAAAATGTAAAGTAAAAATAAAACAAATTAACCTGCACTTTACCTTTAAAAAAAAGTAAAAATAAATCCTGACAGATAAGTGTTTCCGTTTGTGCACGCAGGCGCACATACATACTCAGCACCAGACACACACTCTCTGCTTTATACAGAAACTCTACTCTGTCGCGATTCTTTTCAAAGGTGATGTGCTGGTTCATTTGTTGTTGTTTTTTTACCTTACAGCAGTGATTCCGGAAGTTTGCGCTCTCACAAGTGTGACTAGTATGACTAGTACACACACGCGCACTGTACAAACACGCTTGCAAACACAAAATAAAATATGTTTCACACACGCACGTGGTCACAGTGTTATAGTAAACAGTATACGTGCGCACGGATGTTAATTATACCAGTAAGAGACAAGCACTAAGACCCAGCAGGGGACGACGATTACCTACAATTCCGCAGCGCAAGAGAGAGAAAAACCGTTGGCTCACTTGTGATCATGTGACGCTCGTCGTCAAATCAAGAAGCGTATGCGTGATACATGATACTCGGTGCTTGTAAACCAAGACAATGATCGTTTTTCAAGTCAAAAATTATTTAAAATCTTTGCTCGTCTTACGGAACACTTGTAAACCGTACTACTCGTAATCCGAGGTTCCACTGTACTTAATAAAAGCGATTTCACACCTAAATTCTGTGCATTTCACTGTAATACAATTTGTTTTTTGTTAATTCCAAAATTCAACAGATAGTGTTGTAATTTTTTTAAAAACATGCTTATGAGTGTGTACTGTAATTAAATTCAATGTGAACGAATGTTTGGGCACATCTAGTACTGTATAAATAAAAAGAAACCTGTGATTTGTGATTTAAAATGTGTTAATTGATTAATTTAAATATGTGGATAAAACTGAAAGTATATATCTTATTTAGCTTACTGTGTTAAATTATTTTAATAATTTTATTTTAATTTAATAAGTCCTCATTAATAGTAGGTTAATTAACTCATGCCAACCAGAAGATGATCATGAGCATACAGAGGTGCTGTTCACTTTGTTTCATTACATATACCTCATAATAAAGCTGATTGCCTCTGAAACAACTGATTAAAGCAAACTACGATACAAAAACTGACTAGCGTTATGCAAGTCTGAATCCCAAATTCTTTTTGATTCAACCCTTGAATATGTGAAATGTCTGTATTAGTTAGCAGTTTGGAAGCATAAAGCACAGCATTTCTCGAAGTATCTATTCATTTGCAACAGATGCACTTCTGTTAACGCTAGCAGACCGCACCAAATACATGAGCAATTAAAATTTGTACACCGTCAGTGAAGTAACCAGATAATAACAAATTTAACTTCTGCAAATTAATATCCATATTACCTTCTTGATCCATTTTTACACGCATGTTTCGGTTTTGAATAATGAAAATTTATATTAAAATAATTGGCAAAACAATCCATCAACTGCTGTGTTAATCTTTATCTGTGTAACAAAGCATTAGGTAATCTATTCTGTAATCAGGTAATCATCAGCCTTTCTCTTTTTTTGGCTCTGAAATCCACTTTGAATGAATGTAATTATCAACAAAATTAAATAGTAATGCACTGTTGTGATTGACATCTTGGTAGTCACATGACTGCAAAACATCATTACCTACCTATGGTACCTACGGTACCTACCTACCTACCTACTACCTATACCACCCTCTATATGGACCACATCCTACTTCAGTAGTTTTACCAAATAAAAGACACCAACATGTGGATCACTTGTTGGTTTCGAGCAGCTCAAACCGGAGATGATCCACAGGCCAGGGGAACAGGTGGCTGTGGCAAACTTCCTCCCCTGCCAAGGGAAGAGGGGTGTTGGCTGCACGCTGGGCAGCTCCCTGACCTAAGACGGATGCTGGGAATGTGTCGTTGTGGAGGCATGGTCAAGCTCCACTCTGCGAAGAGAGCTAGGGGCAGGTGTGTGGGGAGGAAAGCACACCTTATAAGAAAGTGTCTAATTAGTGTTTCGCCTGTCTGCAGTGAGCCAGGGAGAAACTGTAAAAGATGGAGCAGAGCATGTTGGCGAGAGAAAGAAAGGGAAAGACATTCTGAATTCAATCTATCAATATGTGGGTATGCATGTACTACTTCATAACAAGCAAGAAAATAACAACCACGATTCTCTTCGACTGCCTGTGCCTTTCATCCCACTGACCTGATCCTTCTGTATCTTGTCACATCCACTTTGGCAATAGTTGCAATACGCTGAAAGTAATTAGAAAAATATACAGTATAGCGTACTTTAAATGTTGGTTCCGCGGAAATTCCTTGTGAGCTGTGCATGAAAGACCAGCAACTCGTCACAATATGCTTGTTTGTTACCTGAGCATTGAGTTCACGTCTAAGCTCTCTGCTAACTCATCTGAGCTGCACAGAGCTGAGAGAGACGTGTGTGTGTGTGTGTGTGTGTGTGTGTGCTTGTCTTTGCTGCCTCGATAAAAAGCGATAAATTTAAAAAGACTGCCAAAAATAAAATTCACTACCGAGAGTCACAGCCTGCTTCCTGCCTCGAACCCGCTACAATCTTATATAGTGGTGGCCAAAAGTATTAAGACAAAAAGTGAAATTGAATGTTTTAATGAAATTTTTTAAATAAAGACATTATGAAATAATTTGTTAACTTAAGCAATGGAATAATTAAAAAACAATCAACACTTTGAAGTCCTTTATTTGGGTCCTTTAATTCCCAATACCAGTTGAATCCAGCTGGGCATAGAATGTAAAAGATGTCTGCAATACTCTGGTATCACTTGCTCAATCCATGCCTGCTTGATTGCTTGTACAGGAGACATTTTTTTTTTATCATCCAGAGATCACGAGTTCGATTCCCGGGTGATGCTGTAACCTCTCGCAGCCGGAGGCCTCGAGAGAGCTGATTGGCCGAGCTCTCTCAGAGGGGAGGAAGGAGAGGTACTTAGTGCTCCCACATTAATTATGGCTCTACAGCCAATCAGGGACGTCTGTGATCTCGCGTAAGCAAAAGGAGCGGAGGCCATGGTTCCAGATTTTGAATACTATTGTCACATAGACAGTTTTTAGGCTAACTAGCATAACATCTTAACCAGACAGACTAGAATAAATTAGTGAAATCACTTACTAATACATCGCATATGTTCTCAACACTTGATCACCACTGTATTGGCACTCATTTTGGGTAACGGGCCACATTACACTTACTCCCTTATCGTCTGTACCACTTTATCCTGTATTTAGGGTCACAAGGGGCCTGGAGTCTATCCCAGGAGACCTGGGGCACAAGGCGGGGTACACCCTGGACAGGGTGCTAATCTATCGCAGGGCACACACACTCATTTACAAACTATGAGCAATTTGGAAACGCCAATTAGCATACCCTGCATGTCTTTAAACTGAAGGAGGAAACCGGAGCATCCGGAGAAAACCCACCAAGCACGGGGAGAACATGTAAGAGACAAGACCACTAACTTACTGTACCAAGGGTCAGACCAGCCTATTTTTTCTTTCATCTCAGAAAAAGGACAGCACAAGAGAAGCAAATAGCACATATAAAGTTTTCTTTTCATGCCTGAAAATAATATTTAGAGTTAAGAGTATGACTAAAGCAGAATACTGAGCACAAATACTGGATAGAGGAGAGAGTGTTTTTTTTGTCACGCCATCTGACTGCTGCTTTTATCCCTGGCACAGAAAACATTAGGAGAACCATTTTAAGCCTCTGATTCACAAACCTTGTTTAGAGATGACAGTAAAAGCATTGCTGTTAAAATAGGTCGAAATATTTCTCTCTGTTTCTCCCCTCTTAAATCAATATGTGTCCTTTTAAAACGTTGTTGTGTGAATAACTGTCAGCTTGCAAGAAGACTCAATAATTGCAAATAATTGTCAGCGATTGTTCGAGGAGGTGGGTGCAAGTGCAGATTATTTATTATGTGAAGTGCAAACAACAACAACAACAACAACAGCATCCAAAAGTATGAAAACAGGAACCATAAACATGAACTGTGTATACGAGTCTATAAACATTCAGACTAAAATCGATAGTATGGCACACATGACAAAAAAAAATGTCATGATAGTTCCAACGATTATACTTACAAAAGATGACTAACAGTGAAACACTGAAGAGATAAAACTGAAATAGTGCTGCTTAATCAAGATGTGGCAGACATCCTCTGTCAAGCAAGAAAGCAGTGCAACGTCATTATCAGAGGGCAGCGCATTGTCTGGAGTTCAGGTCCCTGCATTCTGATCGTCTAGGTAATGTAATTTTTTAAAGAAGTGTTTGTGGCAGTTCATTTAAAGCCACAGACACTGAAACAGCACGTCAGGAAAAGGAGTAAAACACAAAGAAATTTAGCATCACAGAAGCATTATCTGAGTTGTATTTCTGATGGAACATTAAAAGAGACATTTTGGAGACCACTAAGTCTTACATAAAGCAGTTTACAAAGGACTATAATACGTGACCTTTAATCAAGGCATATCAAGTCAGAGGTGGCAGCCATTGAGACAGGTGACATGCTGCGGCTGATTGTGTTTCTTCACTCTTCATTAAAAGGCTTTACTTGTGAACAGGACGAATCAGATCGAAATGCAAAATAATATCTGGAAAATGTTGTGATTACGATTTTTTTTAATGGTTCTGCTCCTAGGCCAACTCGCACTGGACATATCTCAGAAACCATACAGTTATAAACTTGGTAGCAAAATGAAGCTTAATAAACCAGGATATTAAAAACATGCAGAACACAAAACACCCATAATCTGACCTACCTGATTCGATGTAATATAACACATACAGTATGGCAATGCAGGAATTACTATTTACATTGATATAGAGTCCACTGTTCACAAAAAACCCTCATCTGACAACTCCCATCATCAAATGTAATTGGTACAGTATCAGAACAAATGATGCAAAAATGCACTGTAGATGTACTGTATAATCAAAGGGGTTTGTTAAACTATACAGTATAACTATGCAAAAACAAATGAATGCATACAAAATCAAACATATAGTCAATAAGAATGAACTAAAAGTAGCGCAATCAGGTAAAAGGTAAAAAAGTTTTTTTTTCCTTGTTGGCAAATTGCTTCAGAATTTGCCTGTCATTGCTTCAACTACAAAAAAAGAACACACTTACACATTTAAAGTCTGTTAAAAAGTATGTGGCATCATGGTGCTAACAGTACAGTATAAAGAAACAGAAAATCCGCAGTAGCCTATTAATGGGGCCAGTGGTCATATGATGGAGTATGGATCTTTCATTTAGCTTTCACTTGGCTTGATTAAGCTAAATGGTGCAGCTGTAGAAGAATTGTCTACTCTCTAACAAGCAAGAAGAAAATCTCTCTCCCTTTTTTTTTATTTATTTTTTTTGCATATTCATTACCACTTGCACCCAATTAACCTCCAGCGACTACGGATTTGGAAAGCACCCAAAGCCATATTACCTTCTGTGCAATGGAACTGACTGCCTTGGCATCTCGCCTTAGTGTACCTGTATAAGTGGTCAAGTCTTCAGGTATCTCACATCTGAGTTGAGAAATGCCATCAAAAACAGCAATACATATACTGTGTATTGTTTATAAGTGTTACCTTTTACGTCACACAAAACTGCAATTGTAGAGGACTTATCGCATAAAAATACTTTATTCTCTTACCTAACAAATGCTTAATATACTGTATATACACTCACCTAAATTATTATTAGGAACACCTTTTCAATTTCTCATTAATGCTATTATCTAAATAACCAATCACATGGCAGTTGCTTTAATGCATTTAGGGGTGTGGTCCTGGTCAAGACAATCTCCTGAACTCCTAACTGAATGTCAGAATGGGAAAGAAAGGTGATTTAAGCAATTTTGAGCGTGGCATGGTTGTTGGTGCCAGACTATCTGAGTATTTCACAATCTGCTCAGTTACTGGGATTTTCACGCACAACCATTTCTAGGGTTTACAAAGAATGGTGTGAAAAGGGAAAAACATCCAGTATGTGGCAGTCCTGTGGGTGAAAATGCCTTGTTGATGCTAGAGTTCAGAGGAGAATGGGCCGACTGATTTAAGCTGATAGAAGAGCAACTTTGACTGAAATAACCACAACCACTTACAACCGAGGTATGCAGCAAAGCATTTGTGAAGCCACAACACGCACAACCTTGAGGCGGATGGGCTACAACAGCAGAAGACCCCACCGGGTACCACTCATCTCCACCACAAATAGGAAAAAGTGGCTACAATTTGCACGAGCTCACCAAAATTGGACAGTGAAAGACTGGAAAAATGTTGCCTGGTCTGATGAGTCTGGATTTCTGTTGAGACATTCAAATGTTAGAGTCAGAATTTGGTGTAAACAGAATGAGAACATGGATCCATCATGCCTTGTTACCACTGTGCAGGCTGGTGGTGGTGGTGTAATGGTGTGGGGGATGTTTTCTTGGCACACTTTAGGCCCCTTAGTGCCAATTGGGCATCGTTTAAATGCCACGGGCTACCTGAGCATTGTTTCTGACCATGTCCATCCCTTTATGACCACCATGTACCCATCCTCTGATGGCTACTTCCAGCAGGATAATGCACCATGTCACAAAGCTCAAATCATTTCAAATTGGTTTCTTGAACATGACAATAAGTTCACTGTACTAAAATGGCCCCCACAGTCACCAGATCTCAACCCAATAGAGCATCTTTGGAATGAGGTGGTACGGGAGCTTCGTGCCCTGGATGTGCATCCCACAAATCTCCATCAACTGCAAGATGCTACCCTATCAATATGGGCCAACATTTCTAAAGAATGCTTTCAGCACCTTGTTGAAACAATGCCACGTAGAATTAAGGCAGTTCTGAGGGCGAAAGGGGGTCAAACACCGTATTAGTATGGTGTTCCTAATAATCCTTTTGGTGAGTGCATATATATATATATGAATATATAATTATATATATAAATATGTGAATATACCCTCATTAAGCATTAAATGACCAGCACAGTCATCCTACACCCAGGAACGCACAGCTGTCAGGGATTTGACTAATTTCTCATCAATGCCTTAAACTATAAACTATTTTTAGGCTTTTGTTCCAAGTTTCCTTTTTCTAAACAGTAAGTTGCATTTGGAAGGCAACTACGGAAGAGTCTATTCTGTTTGGAGCAAACTGATTGATTGTTTATTCAGTTTAATGTAACACGGTTGCATTGCCAACAGGTGAACAGAATATCTAGCCCAACTCACTAGCTCCTATATTCATCATGCCTGTCACTCTCTCTCTCTCTCTCTCGCTCGCTCGCTCGTAACAACCTCCATTTTTCTTACTTTAACCAGGAAGGTCTGTTAAGTGACCTTCCTGAATGAAGTTATTTTGGAAAGAGGGAAATGGCTAAAATGTGTACAGGCAGTTATTCGGGACTAGGACGTGCAAAAAAGATACTAATAATCAGAGCTGGCAGAATAATAAATGTGAATCCTGTTGAATTGGAAAAAGACCCAGAGGTGCCAATTTACACTATAGGGTGCATAGCGTGCAAAAAAACTCTAAGAGTGCATTAAAGCACTTGCCACAGAGCAGGTAACAGGTACTAAAAATGCTGTATGAAAAACAAAGTCTATCATAAAATAATTGCTGCTTTATTTCAGACAAATTAGGAAAAACATCCTAGATTCCTCACCGTACAGACAGCAGTCTATATCACTGCCCACCAGTCTATATCACAGCCCACAGGCTAATGAATGATTACTTGTACAGCATGAGTCACATTAACAACGATTACATAAAACTTAACTTTAAGCAATATATAGATGCTTGATAGAACATATGTTTTAGACTATGCAGAGACAAAGACAATCTGTATGACTGTAAACAGGAAGTTCTTAATTACTAATACTGTCTAAGGAACTTGCATGATTGCACATCTGTTCTGTGTTTTGCAGCTGTTGGACAGATGCTGTAGAGAAAGCACCACGTTTGGTTTTGTCCTCCTTCTCTGATTTTGTCACATTCTGTTGTCGTCCATCAAGTCAGGAGGCTGATGGTTGGCAGGTAGAATGCTGTGACACCCATTTAGCACATTACATGTGACGGATGATATGACAAGTGACCTTTCTCTGGCATGGACAATGAGACAGTGAGGGGGTAGTGGCCAAGTGAAATGAGAAAGCCAGAGCTACAAAACATACCTGTACAAAGTACACAGGGTCAAATCCCCTGCAGCACTGAGGCTCAAGCAACATTTAGACCATTGCAGCTAGACTTCAAACATGCGTCAGTGAGGCAAGGGGGCACAGAAAAGGTTAGAGAAATTCATGAAATGTATACATGCTATTATGGCTACACTAGTAAATCATAAGGTAGGGTCAGAAGAGCCACAATGTTCTGTGAATTTGTGGGTTTTGTAAGGGTTGGATTTAGGTACATGACATGTATGGTTAGTATAGAGTTCATGAGTTCTTTTCGTTATTCGTCTAAAACAAAATATTTGATATTTCCTGACCTCGTCTAATGTCTAGTGTAATGCCTTGTATATAGGTGCTAAAAGTGTAAATTCAGTTAGCACAGAATGCAGCTCCTAGACCTCATTTTAGCATTTGTCCCTATGATCACTGTTCACTAAAGAATCCAATTTGAGATTAAAAGAATACTCCAGGTAAATAAACGTCCCCATATCCCTAAAACTGGCCTGGTTTAAAAACACAAGTATGCCTATGCTCTTTTTACAGTAAATACACCTTACTGGACTTTAGATCTGCTTTCACTTTCACAGTATAACTTAATACACATTTTGTATGTTGGTTTTCATTTTTTTTTTTTGCATTTGCTCTGTCTGATTTTGCGTTTTCTTTTTAAACTTGTTGCAATTTATAACATGTGGGAGGCAGGATGCAAGTGCACAAAAAATATTTAAAGCAATTAGAAAATTGTAAGACAGTAAATAGCAGTAAAGAATTTGCTTTTAAAAGGATGTGGTCAGAACTTTTTTTGTCATTTTTCTGTCTGCAGCATAAACCGTATCGTTGCAAACTTTCTAGACACTTAAAAAACGATAAATAAATTTTAACTAGATATTTCTTAAGGAACACCCTTTTGTAACATTTGAAATCTACTACATCATGCCACAGTTGCAAATGTTTTCTTTGTAATAATAATAATAATAATAAATACAATAGACAACTAATTTTTTAAATGTCAAGAATATAGCTATATTTTCTGAACATATTTTAATCTATATTTCATTAGCTGTACCTTTGATTTAACAATAAATGTGTTAAATATTTACAGCATTTACAGCATTTACTATTTCCCTTTAAATTTCTTTCTAATTTCTTTTCAATGTAACCAATATTTAAAATAAGTTAAAATTCATTTCACATGCAATTGAAACATCAGGCAGTCATGAAATTGTTATTATTACTAAGAATAAATAATATAATGAAAACAAACATTGGTCCTAAAGTGATGGAAGTTGAAGTCACTTGGTGTGAGGTCGGGGGAGTAAGGAGGTAAGGCAGAATTTTGAGCCCCAAGTCAACCACTCACTGATCTTTTATAGCGCTTTATTCTGTATTCAGTGTCACGGGGACCTGGAGCCTTTCCCAGAAGGCTCAGGGCACGAGGCAGGGTACACCCTGGACAGGGTGCCAATCCATTGCAGGGCACACACACATACACACACCCATTCACACACTACAGGCAATTTGGGAATGTTAATTAAGCTTACCTACATGTCTTTGGAATGTGGGAGGAAACCGGAGTACCCAGAGGAAACCCACCAAGTCCACAGGGAGAACATGCAAACTCCATGCACACAAAGACGGGAATCAAGCCTGTCCGGGAATCGAACCCAGACCCTGGAGGTGCAAGGTGACGGTGCTAAACCCTACACCACTGTGCCGCCTACCCAAGTCATCCAGTTTTTTTGTAAATCTTCTTCGCATTGTTTCCTTTCAAATTCAAGAAACGAATAACAGCACACAATTTTAATTTTTTTTTGGCATTTTGGTTTTGACCCTCTAGCGACATTGTGTCTAACTATACTGCAGGGTTTTTATACCAGATAAATTGTTTACAAATATTTTAGTTTTTTTAAATACACTAATACAAATTTTATGATCACCCCTCGTAGAACACTTTTCGTCAGGGAAGCTCCATGGTGGCCCTTTGACTTCACTTTCTTGCAAACACTGCTGGTCACATATTTGTCACTAATTAATGTTGTCTCGCATCTGTTGTGTGTGCTACATCTTAGCAATTAGCTCAGCTCACCTCAGTAGTCGTTGTTGATGTTTCTTGTTTGAGTTGAGTGTGTTTGTTGCAAAATCTTTATTAAAAAAGAGTCTGCACCTGCAACTTATCTGACTCTTAATCCTGACATTTTTCAGACTCTGTGTTTGATTAAAAAATTGCCTTTCCCTGAAGCTGTGGGCCATTTGGTTATTGCACTAAAATTGGCAAGAGTTCAATAATAACCACAAAAGCTAAATGCTAATAATAGATTCAAGATTCAAGATTCAAAGAACCCCCAGAGGGAAAGTGCTTAATTTCTTTAAAAAATAGCTTAAGACACTTCTGCATCATTGATTTGCATTGAGCTTGTTCTTTGTTCCAGGCAAGTATAGTATGTTTTAAATTATTAAATGAAAATAAAGATGAAATGAAAAAAAAATAGTGTTAGCTATAAATATATACAGCTCTGAAAATTGCGCAAAATTTCATAGAATAGAATTGCAACAATTAATTCACAAACTATTCA
The DNA here is from genome assembly GCF_024256425.1 of Clarias gariepinus. NCBI lineage: Eukaryota > Metazoa > Chordata > Actinopteri > Siluriformes > Clariidae > Clarias > Clarias gariepinus. The sequence goes on along the minus strand of NC_071125.1, from coordinate 15,405,175 downwards.
TTAATACTAATTCGCCCCCCATGTCTGCAGCCAGGCCTATACAGAGGGCCCATCAGCAAGCACCTGGTGGTTGGATCTGCCACGGGACTTGGCCGAGCACAGCCTGAATTGACAATGTGCATACCCATCCTTCCCATCCCGTGCACCCATCACCTGTGGAAGGAACCGATGGGGTTGAGTGTGGTGCTATTTGAGTGGCAGTGAAGGTCGAGGGCCTCAACAGACCCGGGTGACTCTGGGGACATGGACTGTCACTTCTCTGTGAGGGAAGGAGCTGGAGCTTGTCTGAAAAGTGGTGTGTTATCAGTAAGATCTGGTGGGGCTTACAGCCTTGGCTCTGGATCCTGGCTTTGATTGTTTGAAGCTGCTTTGCAACAAAGACAATTGTTAAAAGCGCTAAACAAAAAAAATTGAATTGAATTGAATCCCTACTCCTGGATAGTGGTTGGACTTTGTTCTGTTCTTATGCACAGAAGAGCATAAGCACCGAAGGCCTTCTTGGGGAACCTAAATAGAGTCCTGCACCGGGTCTCAGTAGGGGACTCTATAGTCTTGCTAGGGGAATTCAACGCACATGTAGGCAATGCTGTGCTGTGGCAGGTGTTCTTATTGACATCTTCAACATCTCTCTGAGCAGCGCCGTCATTCCCATGTGCTCCAAGACCACCACTTCTTCACCCATCATCATGAAGTGCTTGAGCGGCTCATCATGAGACATATCAAGAACCTGCTGTCCCCCTCACTGGACCTACTGCAGTCTGGGTATCGTTCCAACTGCTCAACGAGCGACGCCATCTCCATCACACTTTATTTGGCCCTCACACACCTAGATAAGACCTACGTTTAAATGCTGTTCATAGATTTCAGCTTAGCATTCAATACTATCATCTTCTAGCACCTGATCGGAAAGCTGTGCCTGTTGGGTCTAAACACCTTCCTCTGTAACTGGATACTGGACTTTCTGACCAGGAGCCCTCAGTTGGTGCAGATCAGGAACAGCACCACCACACTAAGCACTGGGGCCCCCAGGGCTGTGTGCTTAGTCCACTGATGTTCACACTCCTGACTAACGAGTGTGTAGTGACACACAGCTCCAATTACATCATCAAGTTTGCTGATGACACGACAGTGGCGGGTCTTATCAGCAAGAACGACGAGTCAGTGTGCAGAGAGAAAGTACATAGGCTAATGGACTGATGTACAGACATCAACCTGTCTCTGAACGTCGATTATACAAAAGAGATGGCAAAACTCTGGCGAAACCTTTCTGGTATCCCCGCGGAACGTCTCAAGTTACTTTGCTGTAACCCTGTTCCCTGAAAAGGCGGGAATGAGATGCTGCGTGAAAACGCTATGGGAACATCTTTTAGTTTTGCCGGTTGTGAAGCATGTGTGTATCAAACACGCCAAATTTTGGCTTATATACCCTTGGTCGGGTGACGTAATCTGACGTCATTTTAGGTTGAGTGATGCAACATTCGAGCGTGAGGTTGAACCAGAGAATTGAAGCAGCGGGGGTGGTATTGCACCATTGTGACAAAAAGAGAGTTGAGCCAAAAGGCAAAGCTCTTAATCTACAGGTCGATTTACATGACTCAAAGGACACGACTGTGGATACAAGCGGTTGAAATGCGTTTTCTCAGGAGGATAGCTAGCTTTTCTATTAGAGCATAGGATGAGAAGCTCAGTCATCCGTTAGATACTCAAAGTTGAAGCGCTAATCCTTTGAGAAGAAAGGAGTCAGTTTAGGTGGTTCAGGCACCTAGTAAGGATGTCACCAGAAAGCCTTCCTAGGGAGGTGTTCGAGGAACATTAAGCTGCGATTAGGCCACGGAGGGTAATTTGGGGTTCCCTGCTGGAACTGCTACCCCGATTTCAGAGAATTAAATGCAAATAGATGAATGGCCATTAACTCATCAAAAAATAACGGAGTATATGTATTAACACATTCTGAGTCTTATAAAAATATTTAAAATGATGAGTATAGACATCTTGGTAACTAATTCTGTTCATTTATACCATATCCTGCAATATTAAAACAATAAAACAAACAATTTACAATAAAAACTATTTACATGATCTTGATACGCTGTTAAGGAAATGTATTAATATATGCAATGGTAAGTACTGTGGAATATACAGTGGTGTGAAAAACTATTTGCCCCCTTCCTGATTTCTTATTCTTTTGCATGTTTGTCACACTTAAATGTTTCTGATCATCAAACACATTTAACTATTAGTTAAAGATAACATAATTGAACACAAAATGCAGTTTTTAAATGAAGGTTTACGTTATTAAGAAGAAAAAAAACTCCAAACCTACATGGCCCTGTGTGAAAAAGTGATTGCCCCCCTTGTTAAAAAATAACTTAACTGTGGTTTATCACACCTGAGTTCAATTTCTGTAGTCACCCCCAGGCCTGATTACTGCCACACCTGTTTCAATTAAGAAATCACTTAAATAGGAGCTACCTGACACAGAGAAGTAGACCAAAAGCACCTCAAAAGCTAGACATCATGCCAAGATCCAAAGAAATTCAGGAACAAATGAAAACAAAAGTAATTGAGATCTATCAGTCTGGTAAAGATTATAAAGCCATTTCTAAAGCTTTGGGACTCCAGCAAACCACAGTGAGAGCCATTATTCACAAATGGCAAAAACATGGAACAGTGGTGAACCTTCCCAGGAGTGGCCGGCCGACCAAAATTACCCCAAGAGCGCAGAGACAACTCATCCGAGAGGCCACAAAAGACCCCAGGACAACATCTAAAGAACTGCAGGCCTCACTTGCCTCAATTAAGGTCAGTGTTCACGACTCCACCATAAGAAAGAGACTGGGCAAAAACGGCCTGCATGGCAGATTTCCAAGGCGCAAACCACTTTTAAGCAAAAAGAACATTAGGGCTCGTCTCAATTTTGCTAAAAAACATCTCAATGATTGCCAAGACTTTTGGGAAAATACCTTGTGGACCGACGAGACAAAAGTTGAACTTTTTGGAAGGTGCGTGTCCCGTTACATCTGGCGTAAAAGTAACACAGCATTTCAGAAAAAGAACATCATACCAACAGTAAAATATGGTGGTGGTAGTGTGATGGTCTGGGGTTGTTTTACTGCTTCAGGACCTGGAAGGCTTGCTGTGATAGATGGAACCATGAATTCTACTGTCTACCAAAAAATCCTAAAGGAGAATGTCCGGCCATCTGTTCGTCAACTCAAGCTGAAGCGATCTTGGGTGCTGCAGCAGGACAATGACCCAAAACACACCAGCAGATCCACCTCTGAATGGCTGAAGAAAAACAAAATGAAGACTTTGGAGTGGCCTAGTCAAAGTCCTGACCTGAATCCTATTGAGATGTTGTGGCATGACCTTAAAAAGGCGGTTCATGCTAGAAAACCCTCAAAAAAAGCTGAATTACAACAATTCTGCAAAGATGAGTGGGCCAAAATTCCTCCAGAGCGCTGTAAAAGGCTCGTTGCAAGTTATCGCAAACGCTTGATTGCAGTTATTGCTGCTAAGGGTGGCCCAACCAGTTATTAGGTTCAGGGGGCAATTACTTTTTCACACAGGGCCATGTAGGTTTGGATTTTTTTTCTCCCTAAATAATAAAAACCATCATTTAAAAACTGCATTTTGTGTTTACTTGTGTTATCTTTGACTAATAGTTAAATGTGTTTGATGATCAGAAACATTCTGTGTGACAAACATGCAAAAGAATAAGAAATCAGGAAGGGGGCAAATAGTTTTTCACACCACTGTAAAAGTGAAATAAAAGTAGTTGTTAAGGTCTAATTTAAAATTGTTTATACATGTGCTTTTAAACTTTTAAACTTTAAAGAAGTGGGTTAGCTTAAATTATTTTCAAATACACACATATATAGCATAAACATTCTCTATTATTATTGCATGTCATTCTTGCCCAGAATGAGTAAACATGCCATTAATATTTAATTATTATCATTACTAATAACTATTCATATGTGACTGAGCTAGGTGTTAATACATACACCTCATTATTTCCTTAATGTGTTAGGGATTAGAGCATGCACATTCTTATTATCTCTATTGAAGCAGGAATTACTGTTAGCATTAACTCATGCCTAAATTAATTAGCATTTCCAATAAAAATACATACCAAGATAAACCATATATCATACTGTATGAACTGTGATTTGAGCATAAATGTGACAGTAATACATTGAGGTGAACTCATACAGGTGTAATCTTTCAGAAGGGTAAATTAAAAGAACTGCTCGGTGGGAGTTTGTTTTTCAGAGTCAGTTCATTGCTTCATAGGGAGACGTGGGCTTAAGTACGCAATAATTTCACACTTGCCCTGCTGTTTGATCCTTTACATACACAGATGGCATTCCTGTCAGCGACGTCAATAGGGAAAGACAAGACAGTTTTTCTATTAGCTATGAATTCAAGGTGCAAACGCCTACATGGTTTCTTTCCAAAAATAAATAAAAAAGCTTTTTCAACTAAAATAAATTGGATTTTAACTAAAAGGTTATGAGTGCCAGATCAACTTAAAAACCATCCATGACCTTCAGGTGCTCCTAAAACTTGCTAAAATACACCTATTACACATAACCTTCACGTATTTGGATTTTAGACAGCTATAAAATTCCTATACCCTAGTCGTGTCTTAGCTTTTCTTTGTAGAATTTTCAAGGGTAGTAGAAGAATAATTAACAGATAATAAGAACCTAAGGACCCTTATGTTCACTATTCAGGGAAATTATGATATTATTTCAAGTTGACCAATAGGTTTGCATTTTGCAATTTTTAATTCCCTACTTACGTTAGGCAAACTCTCACACTGGTTTTGTTAGATGTTTCGCCAGTCAGAAATAATTCCTAATAAACTCTTTACAAGTACATTGCATACAACGTGTGCTACAAGTACTTTCTTCATTATATAATTAAAATCTTCATTCCCATGCATGCTAAATGTAACCGTATTCAAAATTGTGTACATTCAAGTTTGTTAAATGGTCAGGTTTCAATAAAGTAAATACTGTATTACACAACATTGTTGTCCAGCATTTGCATGACATTTTAAAAGAAATACACTCAGGATGTAAAAATGAAGATTCGTTTTTTAAGGTTTAAGTAAATGCATAACTGGCAGGTAAAATAATGATTTTTTTTTAAAAATTTTCATTAAGGTACATAAATGTAGCTAATAAGATAAAATCATAAACCTGTGAGACCTGATGATTTCCAGACCTCATACAACCACACTGTGGTTTAAACCCGAGAGACTAAGACCTTGTTTACACGCGTTAAAATTGAGCATTTTTCTTGCGTTCGTAGCGTCCGGTGAGCGCGGATCAAGCGGCGAGTGTTTTCTACACATAGGAGTCAATGAGAGTGTTCACACGGGCTTTGGTGACGTGCGTTTGTCCGGCTGCACGTTTATGCAGCATCAAAAAAACGTTGCATGCAGCTTTTTCATGGCGTTCAAATCCCAACGAACGCAAGGAAACCCTAGTGCGTTTTCTTTACGTTTTCTTCTAGTGCGTTTTCTTTACGTTCATTTTACGCTTCGGAGGACCGGATATATCCCATGATCCTACATGCTATACATAGGGAAATGCGGAAAAAGGCTAAATAAAATAAAATAAATTGTTGAAAAACATACGCGGAAATTTTCGCATTTCTTCATAAACCACAAAAAAACCTTCCTTTAATCCGACGTTGTGCAGTCAGAGAGTGAACCCGGTAGCGGCGGGCTTTCATATCCAGTTCCCGACACACTGCCCCCACAGGTTAACACACAAACTACAATTTGGGCTGCAGGCTGACGTTAGACAGAGACAAACGAACGCCGGTGTAGAAGTCAATCGATCGCCACTACAAAACACAACATAAACGTCTAGGACGTTCAGAGCACTTTCGTTTATCCAAAAATGAACAAGGCCTAACAGACAAAGGTCTGTTTTCTATAGAACTCTATGTCTGATAAAAGTGGTTTTGTACTGTACTTGAGCAAAAACATTTTCCTTGAAACACGTCACTCTTAAATTACTTTTGATATCTTAAGAGATATTTACTTTAAAAAGGATGAAAGCTGATCCACTTACTTGAAACTGTATCATTATAAATCAAATGAAACACTGTTTGTGTGTCAAAAAATATTACAGCGTAATAAGCACTAAAATTGCGTTCACAGACCAACAGTAACTTGAACAGACCTTCAGAAACAGAGTCCCAGAGTTACAGATTCACAAAATGATACTGGAAGTGTGATATTTATTTCAAGTGCAACAAACACATAATTATGTTGCACTATACTGTACATTCTGACCCCCCAAAAAAACCTAAACAAAATTATTTACATGAACGCTAAAATATCAATCTCTACTTTTATTTGCCTTCTCACACTGAAAAGACACATACTGTAAGAGAACAAGTTAATGCACACCAGCAAGGCGATGATTGAAAGATTTAAATGAGAGCAATGAAAGATTATAATATATAACATGACATCTGGGAACCACAAATAGGTCTGTGTAAAATAAAAGGAATTCCTGCAAAAGAAGTGCAATAGAAAAGTGCTGAAGTACAGAAATACCATTTTGGCACAAAAGAAGATAAAGTACTACTGCAGCAGTTTGCACTTTGGCACAGGTTAAATTCTCTAACTTAAAGAAAGTTCTAACTGCCACGTACACTATATAGCTAAAGGTTTGTGAACGCCTGACTATCATACCCTATAATCCCCATTCCTGATTTAGTATTTCCCCTGATGTTACAATAACCTCTACTCTTTAAGAAAGGCTTTACACTAGATTTTAGGGTGTGACTATGGAGGGTTGCCCATTCAGTCACAATAATATGAGTGGAATATTTCCTGTTTACTTCCCAAACCAGTATATCTTTCTTAGATATACTGCCTGTCCAAAGCAAGTCATGTAAGTCACACACTCCGTGGGTATACAAAAGAACCCCCCCTTTAAAATATGCACACTTTGTTGCTTCTGAAATGAAGACAGACATAATTGTCGTTTTATCCAGTTGTACTTACACAGTGCAACTTTTAACAAGTGAAATATATAACGTCAACAAGGAAGGACAAGCCCTTCCTAAACATTACTTGCAAACTCAATCAGGTGCAGCTAATGGATAATAAGCTTCTAAATGGCACGCAAAGCCATTTGACTTTCAACCGTGATCAGCTGTGGTCATTTTGATTAGCTCAGCATGAAACCTGGAGGATTCAGTCCCTGGTAGTGCAGCTGAGACAATCAACTATTGGTGGTAAGGCCTTGTCAAAAATATTTGGAGATAAACGTGCACACAGACCAAGGGCCGATGATGTATACCAAAAATTTAAAGGCCTTATCACTACCTAAAAGTACAGAGAAGTCTGTTAGTAGGAAGTATTCGGTATTCGGTAAAACACAGACCCTCCCTGGATCAAAGCCATCGCTCCAAACTGGATAAAAGAGCCAGGAGGAAACTGGTCAGTAAGGCTACAAAAAGGCCTACAGCAACTCTGAAGCAGTTGCAGGGATTTACAACAAAGATGGGTCATTTATTATATGCATGTAAAAACAATATCACAAATTTTTCACAAATGTTGGGGCTTATATGGGAAGGTTGTAAGAAAAAAGCCACTCTTTAAGAATGGGCAAATGAGATGATGGTCAAATGAGACTAAAATTTAATTATTTCCCCAAACAGTATGTCTGACGGAAATCCAATACAGCTCATCACCCAAACACCACCGTCCGTACAGTAAAGCATGGAAGTGGCAAAATCCTGTTATGAAATGTTTCTCTGCAGCTGGGACTCTAGAAGGAAAATGGATAGGGCAAAATATCATCAAAGCTACCCTCTACCAGAAATTTGCAGATGGAAAGAAGATTTACCTTCCAACATGACAATTACCCAAAACACACAGCAAAACTGACCACACAGTGGTTAAAGAAGAAAAAAGTAAATGTCTCTGCCTGGCCTAGTCAGAGCGCAGACTTAAACCCCATTGAAAATCTGTGGAATGACTGCAGTCCACAAACAATCACCATCAAATTTAACTTAAATTGAGCAGTTCTATAAAAAGGAGTGGGCAAATAAGTCTACTGTAGCTGTGCAAAGCTTTATGTACCATTGAGAAGGTGATTACCTTCACCTGATTAAGTGTACAAGTCATTTTAAGGAGCGGGTGATCATTTTCCAAATTAGTGATTCTGTTTTTTTTCCTGACATGATGGTGCGATATCTTTCACATTGATATTAAACATTGCACTGAGTAAAAACTGTCTTCATTTCAGTTTGCAAAGCAAAGGGGCTGATTCTTTTTTATACCACTGTGTGTATACTGTACTGTATGTATCCCTACCATACATGAAACACAAGAACCAACTAGTGATCAGAATAAAAATATGGCTAGAGGTCACTTAAACACTTGAAGTTACATGGTAAAAAAGCAACTGTAAAAACCATGGCTATGTTTAATAGTGAAAGTAAGAGCATTTCCATACGCACAAGCAGCTGTGTGGCCATATCACATCAATGGAGTTTTTTCTGACACATACACACACAGTATACTGACACATACAGTATAAGTGTGTGTGTGTGTGTGTGTGTGTGTGTGTGTGTGTACGTGTAGCACCTGATGGCTTTTTAACAAAAACTGCTCTCTCCTTAGTGTTTAATTTTACTGTTATTCTTTGTTTCATTTATAAATAATGAAATCCCACAGAGGGTATAATTAAGTCATGACATTTAGGTGGACTTGAAATGATAGTTGAAATCTGTTAAAAGCTTTCATGCTGTTCACAGTGATGAGACAATGTCCAGGAGGACGTTGGTGTTAATTGTGCTGGGTGACCACACTGCAGTATGTCTTATGTGCTCCAGATGGTCGGGGACAAAACAAGCTGCAGCAATATCAACATGATCAGTTCTGTGTGTACTGCCACTGGTGCATTTGTTATGTGACCATACTCTGAATTAGGAACACTCTAAAAAAAAAAAAAAAAATGCCCCCAATCACACCCCCACACTCCTGTTAGTCCTTTAATTGTGTTTGTCCTTTTCAGTACACTGCCATTTAATCTGCATAATCTGATTGCTTTGTGACATTGTGAGTAGTGAGTTATGATCACCTGCATTTAAACCCTGTCCTCGTTGCTAATTGCAACATTCTGTATCCCTCCACTACTGTCTTATACTACAAGATGATTCACTCGAAAGAGGCCCTGAATATTCTGTAATAACTCTCGACAGGACGAAGCGATCTGAACGAAACCACATACAACCTTCTCATCGTATATGGAGCTTCGAAAATGCCAAGCGATGTCAGAGTGAATTTAGGTGCACCTGATTGTGAAGATATGAAGGAAAATATCCAACGTGAAATCGCTGCTATTCAGGAACATGGAGTGTCGCATCACTTCTAGCATCACATGGAACATGCACATAGGTCAAGGTACAGTATGTAGTGTATTTATTTGGGCTCAGATTGCTTCATCATAGCGAGAGTTATTACAAAATATATCTCTAACAGGGCCTCTTTCAAGGAAACCACCCTGTCTCTTGTGGTCAGTCTTGAAGCAAGTTTTATTTATATTAACTCCTTTAGCATTTCTGTGCATTGTTCACCAGTGGAGGCTGCTAGCTTTAGAAACAGAGGAAGCTCATATTAGGCCTTCATCATAAAATTCATTATGTTCTTTGCACTTTTTATGCCTTTTGTATGCCCTGTCAAAGTTACCCAGATCCCCAAAACCCACGTTTGACTAAACACATCCCATTCTCTGAAAAGGTTTCGTCAAGAGGCATGGCCAACAGTACGATTTCTGTCACAGCACTTCCAGTCAGCCAGTTCACCTTGTCATACCAGGAGAGCTGAAAAGACCTGTTATTTTTTTTTCCAGATTTTTGCACCAGATCAATCTTGAGCATTGGTCTGCCCTGCCGTTTAATTCTGAGTCTCTCCTCGTAAGGAAGACTACTAAATGGTTTTGCCAAAAGCAGGTCAACAATATTAGCACTGTCTGCGTCTGTCATTATGCACAGCTTGCTAGCTGGCCAGTTTCCCCTTTCACAAGCTACTTTAATTATATGAACAAACTAACTTTACAATGCTGAAACAAGGAGCAAAGTCAAGAACGCTATAATATGTTTTTTTTTATTATTTAAAGAATGATTTGTACAAACAAAAATAGTTTATATCACCAGTAAACAATACGGAGTGCAGCAGTTCTTCGAACCACTTCACCTGCAAATCCGCACGGGACTAAACCCGAATCTATGTAGCGCTGATGTATACTTAAGACATGCTGTCAATCAAAAAAGGGGTTCCGCCCTTTAAACAGCTCCTCCAATCATCATGCAGCAGACCAGCGTCCTGGCCCGCCCACTGCTCCATTCACTCCCAGAGAAGCTGAGCTTCCCTAGAAGTGACGTTTTTGGTGCATTTATCCAATTATCGTCCAGCTTTTTTACAGTGAGAAAAGCTCCTCTGTGCTGCCCATAGAGCTCCAGTGAAGCTGGGCTTCAGGAGGGTTAACGCGCTGTGCTGCACGGAAATGTATGACAAGAAAATCGCGTCAAACTATCTACAATAAATATCTGATTTTAAACGAGCTAGTCATGAAGTTAAACGCGTTCTAGCACACTTTTATTAAAACCAATATAAATACGACAGTGCATATATGAGCATTTGTTTTCTGACATAGTAGAGGAAGCGGAGCTTCCCTTGTAGTTTTGTCCGCCACTGTTGTTCACATACTTGCTTGCGTATCTTAAGTACCCTCTGAGTATTAAAACTGGTGTCCACTAGATGGAACGCCCATGCTTCAGCATCTCATACTATCTGACTAAACATCTTACCCACAGTAGCTGAAATATATAATTAGATAAAGTCTAAAACAGGCCTTGTGTATTTTTGAGTAATGCATTAAAAGTATTGTACAGAAATGATTTTGAATTTTATTGTTTGGTTTTTTAATAAAATTTATATTGACACATTGTGAGTCACAGTGTTCCATGCCACATTATATATGTGTAACAATGAATATTGATACACAGTATGCAAAGTGACTAAACAACTGTGTAAGCTTAAGAAAACCATTTATTAGTGAGGCTAATTGATACAAAACTGCACCACTTTGCGGTGGCAGAATAATTCCTATACTGTATCTGATGCCTATTCCCATACCTGATGCCTACTTGTGGTAAATGCTAAAGGATGGTGTTTTTACTGTAACTGTAAAGATTTGCCAAGAACTTGTTCCTGCATTATGTAAGTAAATCATCTTCTTTTGCAGGACCATTCAGCAGTACTGTATATTTATATACTACTGTTTATTGTGATGGCTAGCTCCTTAGTGCAGGCATTTCTCGCAATCAAACACTGCACACACCGTGTAGGGTGCGTCAACAACAGAATGCACCCAACAAGGGGACGGGCCACCAGAACTGACCTGGTCTGGAGGCTCATCAATTGCGCCATTCAGCGTCAGCGCGGCCTTTAAAAAGGCCTCCTTGGCTTCCCTCACTGAGTAGTATTAAAACTAACCTTAACTTACACAAGTCTCTTGGTTTCCTACCCTTGAATGCTTCCAAGTCCTGTTTGCCTAGGAGAAAACCGCCTGCCATCCGCCCACACGTTCTGCTGTCCCTGCGTACAGCGCGCCACCTGTACAGCACCGCCAGTCTCACCTGCTCCGCACAAACCCGTGCGCCTCTAATGACAACACGCCCGCTGAGGATCGACCCGCGGAGCTGCGACATTCACCGCCATGAAGCCTGTGCTTTTGTGGCACATAGCATATTCAAAAAGAACTGCATACATTGCTGCTTAAACTAAGCTTTCATTAAAGAACTGTTTTTGAAACCTTGACATCTGCTTCCCGTGTGTTCTGTAAGTGTGTCAGACCCGTTACAATACACTTAAAAAGGTTTTGTGTGCAACTTTACTTAACTGCAGGCTGATTTATTCACTGTGCCAAAACTGTTGAAGATGAAGTTATTTGAAAAATTTTAAAAGATATTTTGGGATTTGTGCTTTTTAGGAACCTTGTGACTCAAGAAAAACATGCTAAATGTTTCTCTATACGTTGCAATATTCTCATGCAGTTTACCTGCTTAATTAGAAATTATATTAATAATCTATACAAATTCTCAAAAACTGCAAAAATGGATTTCTCATTTTGCTGTCAAACTGTTTATATAATCTAATTTTCTTGATTAGGTGATCACTGGAATCCAATCTTATTTACAGAGGAAAACCTATGAAAGCTCCTGCTGTGATCATCACTCTTCTCCTGCAGAGCGTCCAGCTGGATGGGAAACACAGTGCTAGTAGTACCTCAAAAACTTTAGAAGGAAAGTTTTGAGTAAAGAAAAGAATTGTTGAATCCTGGCAAAGGGATACATGAGTGTGAGAGGCCTGCTGTACAAACCAAAGTGTCTCACAACAACTGTGAAATGTGGAGGAGGATCAGTGATCATCTTAGGGTGCTTTGGCAAGCCTGGGATCAGGCAACTTGGTATTTGTAAAGGACGCATGAATCAGGCCACATATACTGTAAGCTTATCCTGAAAGAACATTTGCTTCATTTTGCTTTAAAGTGTTTCCTAGTTCTGAGTTCTTGTTTTATTTCTGACAGGACAATGCTCCATGCCACATACAGTAGCCAGGCCAATCAAGGTGGAGGACCCCAGATCAAAACCATGTCATGACCAGCCCAATCTCGAGATCTGAAAACCCACTAAAAACCTCTGGAATGTGATGTGAACTGAGGTGCTTTTAATTTTGCCCCAAGAGTGACATAAAGTAAACGGTCAGGTGGAGAAGATGTCAAGACACTAGTGATGGCTGGTTCATGAACGATTTGCTCTTTAATGTGACTCAGAAGAACGAGTATTGCAAAGCATTGCAAAACCTCTGTGGGTAATGTACAGGAAACAGAAATGAGTAGGTACCTCTCGAGTCTTCTAGTCCGAATTGTTCGTTTTTTTGTCACATGACTCCCATACATGCTATGGAGTGCATTACACAGGAAACAGAATTAAGCAGTTTTTCTCATGAGTCTTCCAGTCCAAGTCATTCGTTCTTTTGTCACGTGACTTCCATAGACGCTATGCAGTGCAACAGATTCAAAAGAACGAATGACTCGGACTAAAAGAATCAAAGGTAACTACTTATTTCCTTTTCCTAAACCATTCAATTATTTTTCCTGTGTAATGCACTGCCTAGCATCTATGAGAGTCATGTGACAAATGAACGAATGACTCAGACTCGGAAGATATGAAAGGTGAGCTGCTCATTCTGTTTATCATAATATGTTCTTAACTGCATTAGAATATTTTCATTACTGAAACTATAGCCGAAATTTGTGTATTTAGACGTGTTGAGGGTCTGTTTATAACATTTTATTTAATTTCTGATCAAAAGAACAAAATGAACTAAATTACCTAAATAAGCTTTATTCATTTTGATGAACAAGAATTAAATAACCCTGTCACTAAAATGATTTCAAGACACATGAAAGCTGTGATTGCAAATCAGGGTTATTTTTACAAAATACTAATTTCTGAATGTTCTAAGTTGAAACATTAGTATTTGTCATCAAACCAAGTCAAACCAGCTCTTGTAATATAATGCTTCACTGAGTCAACAACTACAACTTATGCCTGACTGCATGAATTTGCATGAAATCTGAAACGCTTAAACAGGATAAGATTGATGGTATGTGTAAAGTTTGGAGCCTGATCATTTATAGCCAGCAGTGTTATGTTCAAAAAACTATTTCTAAGGAACCAAAAGTACAATCAAACTTAAATTTAATATGCAGATGCTTCTTAACCTATTTTTTCTTTTATATTGAATTAAAAAACATTATCATCATCATCATCTAATAAGCCTTCAACTTTCATTTCACAGCGATGGCATTAAGCTATTGTCACAGAACTTGAACCATTGAACATACATTCAACTATGGTCTGTGTATTTTTTTACATTGTTTTTAACTGTGCATGTGGCAAGACCTGGCCACTTGAATGCTATTCGCAAAAGTGTTTGGACCCAATGGGGTATTATTATTTATAAAGCTCAGCAGCTTACCATTATTGTCAGGATTTTTAGGAGTTATATCTCCTTTGCAGTCTAAATCCCCTTCTGTCTGCAAAGCCAAATGTGGTCTCTTAACATATGAAAACATTAACAGAGGTAATGATGCAATAAATTATGCAAAATGCACATATTTTAGGATGCAGATCAGTTGTGCAAGATGGGTGTTTGTTTGTTTTTTCTGCCTGATCAGTACTTTTGAAATATACCTAAAGCTGAACTCAATAAAACATGGAAATCCACCTCTTATTAATACAGTGCACCAATGAGCCCACTTTCTTGAATGACAGAGATATAGCATGGTAAGGTGCTTTCCATTACTGTTAAGCACCTCTCAAGGCCAGATTTAGCACCCCTGTTTCCTGGCTGCAGAGTTAGATAGGATTATTACACATGGCTGAGGAAGATGGCCCTTCTACTCATCCATAGGGCAGTGAACTGGGTCATACACACAGGAATGTATTAGGATCCCCACAGGGGTGATGTAAAAAAAATATATTTAGGTTACAACCCATGTGCATGGTTAACATGAGTTGACTACATTTATTCTTTCATAATGAAAACATAGGTTTCACCACAGTTTTGCTCTTGATACTCTACTTTCAGCATTTGACATTATTATAGTTGTTGTGTCTCAGCTATGAAACTGAAATCACAACTAGGTATCATATATAATTATATTATCTGACTTTTAAAAGGAGACAGTAAAACAAATAAATGTATCTAACATTTGCTAAAGGTGACACATTGAGTATAAACTTGAAAACAATACCTGGGTCTGTTTTGGGAAGCACATTATAATTTCCAGCATTGGAATTGCAAATTGCTTTATCGGTCCTAGAAAGGCTTTACTTTCTAAAAAATTCTATTTAAGTTTTAAAAAAAGGGCATAGATAAAAACTGTTTGGGTATACTGAACATGTGTGAATGCATTTTTTGGGCCCCTCTATATACAGTCCAGGCCAAAAGTTTTGAGAATTACATAAATATTGGAAATTGGAAACGTTGCTGCTTAAGTTTTTATAATAGCAATTTGCATATACTCCAGAATGTTATGATGAGTGATCAGATGAATTGCATAGTCCTTCTTGCCATGAAAATTAACTTAATCCCAAAAAAACCTTACCACTGCATTTCATTGCTGTCATTAAAGGACCTGCTGAGATCATTTCAGTAATCGTCTTGTTAACTCAGGTGAGAATGTTGACGAGCACAAGGCTGGAGATCATTATGTCAGGCTGATTGGGTTAGAATGGCAGACTTGACATGTTAAAAGGAGGGTGATGCTTGAAATCATTGTTCTTCCATTGTTAACCATGGTGACCTGCAAAGAACCTGCAGCCATCATTGTGTTGCATAAAAGTGGCTTCACAGGCAAGGATATTGTGGCTAAATCAACAATTTATAGGATCATCAAGAACTTCAAGGAAAGAGGTTCAATTCTTGTTAAGAAGGCTTCAGGGCGTTTAAGAAAGATCGTCTCCTAAAGAGGATTCAGCTGCGGGATCGGAGGGCCACCAGTGCAGAGCTTGCATCTTCACGCACAGTGAGGCGAAGACTTTTGGAAGATGACCTGGTGTCAAGAAGGGCAGCAAAGAAGCCACTTCTCCCCCCAAAAAAAACCCACCAGGGACAGATTGATCTTTTGCAGAAAGTATGGTGACTGGACTGCTAAGGACTGGGGCAAAGTCATATTCTCCGATAAGGCCTCTTTCCGATTGTTTGGGGCATCTGGAAAAAGTCTTGTCCACAGAAAAAAAGGTAAGCGTGTAGGAATCAGTCCTGTGTCATGCCAACAGTAAAGCAGCCTGAGACCATTCATGTGTGGGGTTGCTTCTCATCCAAGGAAGTGGGCTTACTCACAATTTTGCCCAAAAACACAGCCGTGAATAAAGAATGGTACCAAAACACCCTCCAACAGCAACTTCTTCCAACAATCCAACAACAGTTGAGTAAAGAACAATGCATTTTCCAGCACGATGGAGCCCCGTGCCATAAGGCAATAATGATAACTAAGTGGCTCAGGGACCAAAACGTTGAAATTTTGGGTCCATGGCCTGGAAACTCCCCAGATCTTAATCCCATTGAGAACTTGTGGTCAATCCTCAAGAGGCGGGTGGACAAACAAAAACCCACTAATTCTGACAAACTCCAAGAAGTAATTATGAAAGAATGGGTTGCTGAAAAAGAAGGGCCAACACTGCAAATACTGACTCTTTGCATAAATGTTATGTAATTGTCGTTAAAAGCCTTTGAAACGTATGAAGCAGCAGGCAGGATCCACCCAAGATCTCACCCCGTGGGGTCAAAAATATCATGAGAACTGTGAGCAAAAATCCCAGAACAACACCGGGGGAACCTAGTGAATAAACTGCAGAGAGCTGGGACCAAAGTAACAAAGGCTACCATCAGTAACACACTGCGCCGCCATCGACTCAAATCCTGCAGTGCCAGGTGTGTCCACCTGCTTAAGCCAGTACATGTCCACGCCCGTCTGAAGTTTGCTAGAGAGCATTTGGATGGTCCAGAAGAGGGCTGGGAGAATGTCATATGGTCAGATGAAACCAAAATAGAAGTTCATGTTTGGAGGAGAAAGAATGCCGAGTTGCATTTAAAGAACACCATACCTACTGTGAAGCATGGGGGTGGAAACATCATGCTTTGGGGCTGTTTTTCTGCTAGGGAACCAAAACGACTGATCCATGTAAAGGAAAGAATGAATAAGGTCATGTATCGTGAGATTTTGAGTGGAAACCTCCTTCCATCAGCAAGACAGTGTGTGAAAACCTTGTGAAGAATTACAAAAAAATGTTTGACGTCTGTCATTGCCAACAAAGGGTATATAACTACTGAGTATAACTACTAACTATAAGTATTGAGATGAAATTTTGTTATTGACCATATACTTATTTTCCATCATATTTTGCTAATAAATTTTTAAAAAATCCTACAATGTGATTTTCTGAATTTTTTTTCTTATTTTGTCTCTCATATAGAGGAACAGTTTAATCAGAGGTGTAGCGCTATTTGATTTTAGAATTAAATAAAGTGTGCATACGTGTACTTGCATGGTTAAGCTGTGGCTCATTTTGGGAAAAAGGCCTTACAAATGGTTTTATTGACTAATCATAACACACAAATATACCAAATAAAACAACAGCATCCCCAATACAACATGCCTTCCTGCATCCTACATGAAAAAGTACCAGTAGTAATACAGCACTGTACATCGGTAGTATACTGTAGTCATTCATTACCAAATAATTCATTTAACTAACTTTTAATGTACATTTTTGTTAAGTGTTTGGAATAATATTTTATATTAAGTACATTTTTTATACATTTTATATATATATATATATTTTACAATTTAGTACTTTTAAATAGCCTACATTAACCACGTTTTTATTTGTCTTTTTATAGCCCAATGTTTTTTCTTTATTATTAGTTAAAAATCATTTCTGAATTCAAAAAGAAAACCTAAATTTTAATGTCGCTGCCATGTTTTTATGAACTGCGCTGCTCCATCACATTTTGATTGCTCTGATTGGGATGGTGGCACATTTATGCAGCATGATTCATCCTCACTTTGCCTGTATGCACAGACTCTCAGCCACACTGATGTGCTGTAATCTCAGAGATGGCAGGTCCTGACAACCATCAACAATCGTTTGAAAGGCGACACATACAGTAAAATAATGCATTCGGTCTTTAGACTTTATTAGGTAAAAGTTCAGCAGCGATGATACATAAATATATAAAATACATTGTTCACATTGACCTATTTACAGTGTTGTAATGTACTGTAACAAAGTACAAAATAGAAACTTCACATACTGTATCTGTGCTTCCTTATTTATATTCTTGTAGACTTTCACATTCACTCCACTACATTTCATAAATAAATGCGAATACGTGTACTTTTACTCTGATACACTTCTGAGCATCTTTACCTATAGTTGGCCAGAGCCAATGGAGCCAAAACCGTCTGAGGAGCAAACGTGTCTAGGACACGTCGACACATAAAAACTGCATGTGTACACGTTGTAAAAAATGAATGTCTCAAGCATAATGATGTCTGATGGGTTTTTTTTAAATGTTTTTGGACCTGATGGCTTACCATACACACCCATGGCAAGAAATGTTTTTTGTGCGGTGGGAGGAAACCAGAGTACCCAAAGGAAACCCACCAAGCACGGGGAGAACATGCAAACTCCATGCACACAGAGACTGTAATCGAGCCTGGCCGGGAATCGAACCCGGCTGAGAATCAAACCCAGACCCTGAAAGTGCAAGGCAACAGTGCTAACCACTACACCACCGTTCCGCCAGGTGCCTTTCATGCCTACCAAAAATCACTGAAGGACTGGCATTTAAAAACTCCCTAGAAAACCCATCAAGCACGGGGAGAACATGCTAACTCCATGCACACAGACCCGAGGCAGGAATCAAACCCTCGTCCCTGGAGGTGTAAGGCCACATAGCTAGCCACTACTCCACTGTGCCGCCAAAGTACATTTAATATTACTTTTAATATTTAAGTAGTGTAAATATACTTTAAGAGGGGAATAACTCAAATAATATTCTAAAAGGCAAATTTAACTTCTCCCAAAGTCATTTTTAAATTTCAACTTTTACTCCAAGTGTCCTTTTCAAGTGCTATATACACAACGTCCTATTTATTAGTATTTTATTAACTTTTTACTTAAAGTAACTTTTTAGTAACTTTATTTATAAGTTAAATGAGACAGTACTAAACTAAGACTGCTGATGATGTTGTTAATGTATTTTTCACATGCAACATGCATAAGGGTTAGGATAAAAAAAAAGGATAAAAAGTCTATTAATGCATTCTTGACTTAAATCCTAGCATTTAATCTCACACTGTAGTTTACAGGCAATTTACTGTATTTTTATTTTAAAGATGGGCATTATTCTTGTAAAACGCAACAAAACATTTTTTTTTAAGTTTCTGTTGTAAACAGTTCTGTTATAAATTAACACTACTATGAAAAGCCATTTAATGTTTCTTTGGTTTTTAAGCATCTTTTTTTTTTTTTTAAACAAATTGTTTCTATACAAAATCTCCAGTATTGGGCCAGTGGTAGCTCAGAGGGCTAAGGCACTGAGTTACTAATCGGAAGATCAGTGGTTCGATCCCCAGCTCCACCTGTTGGGCCCTTGAGCAAGGCCCCTAACCCTATCTGCTCCAGAGGTGCTGTATCATGACTGACAGTTACACTGGGATATGAAAAAAAAAGAATTTCACTGTGCTGTAATGTATATGTGACAAATAACGGTTTAACTTAACTTATTCTGTGTATGGCAATAATGTACAGGCTACTCTTCACATATACTGCCAAGTATATGACCATATTACAAACCACTGTTGTAAAGCAGGTATTAATGCAATTATTTGACACTAATGTTGTTCATCATTCATCCTCAGGAAACACCCTATACTGCTTTTCAAGGTCTTTTCTGTGGATTCAGAGCGAATCCTGGAATTGCAGGAATACACCTTTGGAAGGACTCCAAAACAGTACCATATACACTCATTAAGACGATCTCACAAAAACTGGATGAAAAGTGGAAACATCTACCCCAGATGGGACACCTGCCGATTACAGGTCATCATTCATACATGTATTTCACTGTATGTGCAATGCCAGAAAGACAGGAACAAAAAACAACAACAAAAAAACAGAGTTTAGGGTTGACCCAGGGACGCTAGAGCTGTGAGGTGGAAAAAATTCCTGCCTTGTGTTACAAGCTAGGTAGCTTTATACAGTAGTATGCGATTTGAATCATGAACCTGTCAGTGTGTTGGGGGAAGCTCACACTTCTGTTACTTCTCCAAATTACATCATGGACAGTTCAGAGGTGATTTGAATATGATATATCACATATGGTTTAATATGGGTTTTGAAAAGCAGCTGTTCTCCCCTCTGTTCAGTAAGGCACAATTCCATTGTAAATACAGTATAATGTAAACTAGCCCTAAACGCTGAAAGACCACTGTTTCAACCACATTGGAGACACTAGTAATCCGCCTAATCCACTCACAACTGGTTTTCCAAAACTAAATATTCTAGTATCTTGTTTTGTCTAAAACAATTCATTTCAACAAATTAGACATTATAGTTAATGAAAGTCCCGCAAGACTCCAGCTGGGACTGACCAAACTAAAATACACACAATGAGGTCAATTTCATCTAAATGTAACTGAATATGATCAAGAATTGATTATAATAATTTAATTAAATCCAAATGCTGGATATATAAGTAGCGCATGTTGCTGATGGGATTCCTTTGTTGAACAGAAACCAAAATGGAAATGAAAGAAAGCATGACATTTATTTATTTATTTTTGTTGTTACACCCTGGAGGATGAAGGAGCTGCAGATTAATATGACCCTGATGTCTCACCCATCTGAGGGACTAAGGAATCATAAAATTAAGGAAACAGCAGTTTAACATCCCAATTACTGCACTCGATGCACTTTGGAAGCAATTTTGAGTTAACACTTCATTTGGCAGCAGAATTGAGGCCCACGCTGTAATGTGATGAAATCTGGAAGCCAGTGTGGAAAGCATATTTTTGAGCTATCTTTTTTCTCCTTGTATTAGGCAAGTTTATTAGATAGCATATTAGTCTTCATAGCAGACGTTCATCAGAGAGTGTGTCACAGAATAATACGCTCTATAAATAACAAATCTCACAAATGGATCAGCTGGGCAATAATATTCACAGACAGCAGAGTGAAGGTACAGAGCTGAAACCGGGACAAAGTACATCTCCACGTCATACTGATAAGACACATCATATATATTCATTTTATTTATTTATTTATTTATATATATATATATGGATTGTGGATCCACAAGACCTTTGGATCAGACTTGTTTGTCCAGTGCATCCCATGTATCCTTAATCAGATTGGCATCTGGGGAATTTAGAGGCAACCTTGAACTCTTTGTCTGCTAATCCCCTTATGCAACAGGCTGTAATGAAGTGGGTTCTAATACCTTTCTGTCATGGCTAGTGTTTTACTCTGCGGTTTGTGCTGCGATGGCTTTTTTTGGCGTGAAATTGGGCTGTATAAACTGGCCTTTGGTTCCACTAGGTGGAGGTATGCCATGAGCTCCCATGATCCAAGTTACTGGTATATAATTGATAATCAATGTTATTCAATAGGGCAATTGATGGTGGTGTTAATGTTAAAGGATGGGAAAAGACCCAGACATGTTACAGAAGTTAAAACCTATTTTATTTTACCCAACTGCACAGAGCTTCACACTTTACACAACAGCCAAACAACATACTATTTTCCTGGTAACTATGCACAAAGTGAAACACCCACTCACACGCGCACAAGTTACATACCTGGTGTGTTAAGTAGCCGTGATGAGCGGCAGACGTAGGCAATATATTGCTCGCAGTGTTCTGCAGCATCTGTAATGGCACTGATCTGCTCTGTTGTGGCACTGTAGTTTAGATGCAGCACTGTGCGTCTCTCCCTGCTTGAACCTGACACCGTCGTCCGGGCTGGAAGGCTGTTCACCACCATTGTCCACACCTTGTCCTCTGTGATGAGAAATCAAAATTGTGATTTTAGCCATTTGAGACCGAATGTCCCCATAAAGAACATACCATTTTCTCCCAACTACACTGTCTATATATCCTTGCTTGATGCTCATATTATTACTATACAGTATGATTAAGGTCACAGTTATCAGGTGCTAATAAAGAGAAACGGTGTGGAAAAAATGCACTGTACACAGTAATAGTCTGCGTCGCAGGAGGTTAACTAAAAACTAAATGGAACATTCACCAGATGTTGAAATAATTTACATAATATTACCCATTTTAGATTTGTATTGCCTAAAACTGCTTGTATTGCTTGCCATTGAAGTACTAGAACTTCTTGTATTTTGTGTTTTAAGACTATAAAATATATAACATATATGTATTAATAATGTAAATAATTGTAATTAACACTTTTTTCTTAAAAAGCTATTAAGGTTTGGTGAATTTGCTTGCCTGTCCCAAACCATGGTTATGTACACTGTAAATTCTTCTGTCTATAGGACTTATGCACCCGACATCACAACGTATGCTTGCCATGGTCCTGTATGTTCGCCATGGTTTGCATGGGCTCACATCTGGATAAACAAAGCTTATTTACTGGGGGTCAGTACAAAGATTTTCATAGAAAACAAATTGAGTAACATTATGTTATCTTAAACAACAGTTTGCCTCCTTAGTAATTGCTTCTAAGTAGTTCTAATTGACTCCTGAACCATCCGTGTTGTGTTTTGCAGCTAACACAAGCTACAAAGCTAAGCAGTTCCTAACACAAGGCTGAATCCCAAGTCCCTTTCTAAGGCCTTGTTCACACGGGCGTTAAAATCAAGCGTGAGCGCGGATCAAGCGGCAAGTGTTTTCTACACATACGAGTCATTGAGAGTGTTCACACGGGCTTTGGTGACGTGTGTTTATACGGCATTAAAAAACCGTTGCAGCTTTTTCTTGCAGTTCGAATCCCAGGTGTAGAAGTCAATCGATCGCCACTACAAAACGCAACATAAAAGTCTAGGACGTTCAGAGTGCGTTCGTTTATCCAAAAACTTAACGCCTGTGTGAACAAGACCTAACTCCTGAACAGTGACACTACTTGGTGTTTAGAACAAGGAATTCTATACCCTAAATACTGTAGCACATTAATTTTTCCCTTTACGCTATTTGGGATTCAACCCAAAGACAGTTAGTTTGCTAATAATTAGAAAGCTTGAATTGTCAGTATTAGTTAACGTTTCCTGCACATCATTTTATAAAATATTAAGCTTATCCAATAACATTGTCTCAATGGCAACAGAAACACTAAATGAGCTAACACCATTGCTAGCAAATAGCATCAAATCCAGGAGGAATCACATATTTGTACTATACAGTACAATGTCTGTGAGGTTATCACATTATGAGAACAAATCAAACTTCTTCAAATTAACATCCGTATTACCTTCCTCATCCATTTTTACAGTCTTGTTTACCTTTTAAATAAGTTGCGACATCCATCATAAAATACAGCATGTAAAAAATTATTACTGTAGCAGGACAGAAGCTATCAATTGCTAGGTTATTCTTTCGTTCTATTCTGTAACAAAGCATCAGGTCATCTTTTAGGTAATCACGCTACCATCAGGTTATCGTTCTGTTATTCTTTTGGCTTAAAAATACACATCAAATTAAATAATCAACAAAAATACATATAAGGCTTCTATCGGTTAATGGCACTTCCGCTGTACACCGTCATGATTGACATCATGATAAAGTAGTCACGTCTGCAAAAGTTCTATACTTACTAGTGTCTAAAATAATGAAACCGATCTTTAACTTTACAGGTCTCTTTCTGGAATAAATTCCCTTCGCTTTCCATCTGCTTGATTTTGCAGTCAGTTCGATTTAATCAGTGCCTCTGATGCTCACTGGAGGGATTTGCCATGTTTCTTGAAGAGGCCATTCACTCTGCATCTCAGAAACTGACATCATTTTATGTACTGATATCTTACACATTCCATATGGCTACATACAGTAATTTAATTTAATGGATAGTATTTGAGTACAAAGACAACTTAAAAACAGAATCCAAGACGTCTGCTCTGTTACAGCTCCTGGATGTTTAATGCCTTTTCAGGAGACGTGTTGAATAAGCTCATAGGGTTAGTTGTTTTCTGTAGTCTGCCACTTAGGGTGACTTATTTAAGCAGACTACACGCATGCCTCTATGTCGTTCAGGAATTTAATTTAATGCAAAAAAAAAGAAGTTTCTTTAAAACTAGTGATTAAATGAATAGCAAAAAGCAGGAATATGCATTCATCATATGCAATATGATTTTTGCTAAATAAAGTACTTGGTCCTCTTACAAATACCCACATTCTTATGCATTTATACTAGTGCAGGCATAAATATACAATATGAATATGCTGTATGAAAGAGTTTCTTTGTAAAGCTTATAACAAAACCAATAAGAAGTTTCTCTAAAATGTATTGCTTTTCCAGAAAAAGAAAAAAATAAAGAGCCTAATTGTTATTGTGGCTCAGCTGTTAATTAGACTGTTTTATTGGTAATGATTGTACCTGTAATTGCACCATTACTGAGAAACCTTTAATTATGTATCCACACCTATTAAGGAATGTATTTACCTCTCTACCTCCTACAATATCATGGAATTAAATTATCAGTGTAATCAGTGTAATTTTCCTTCAGTCTACACATAATAACAGCACAAATTCTCTTTCTCTTGTTTTTGTAAACGTGAATGACAAAAATTTCCATGAATTCTCCAGCATTACAGAAATTGAAAAAAAAAAAGATGGATGCAACGTATACAATGTTTGGATGCATTGTATGTTTTAAAGGCTTCATGTAATATACTGTATGTTTTTGACGAAATGGCTTTGGTATTTTATTACTGAGGATACAAAACTGGTTAATTTCTTAATATTGGAATCAATGGGATGCTGCTACAGTATATAAATTACCTGTCATGTTGCAGATGACTCTAAATGGCCCAAGAGGTCCACTGCCATCAGGATCGATCCAGTAGATGTCTGAAGTTTTCCCCAGGTGCTTGTAAGCCTCACATGACTGCTCATAGACAGCTAAACCAAAACACAACAACAAAAGCATACGTTAAAACGTGACAGCAAAACCATGAGCACAAATTTGTAGAGCCGTAGGATGTAGGATGCATCAGTACAGTATGTGAATGCAGAAAACCCACTTAAAGAGGGACAGAATAGTCAGAGGACAGAATTATCACAACATTTGATTTAATATATTGCCATTTAATATTAATTCTAAACAATGTTAATAAGCAGCAATGGATTTTGCAGTTATAGACCACGATGGTTTCATTTTTTAGTAATGAAGATTGGAGGTGCTGAAACATGATGCTTCAAAACAGATAAAAATATAATGCGTCTCATTATAGTCAATCAGCAAAATGCAACTATTATATGTACTGTGTTTTCTCTTTTTAATAATGAAATGGTCAAATTTATTCAAGGCAGAGCTGCTTAATGCATTATGTAAAGATCATTGTGGACATTTGTGCAGCAAGAGTCACATAAGTCAACAATCACTAAGAAGCTCAGGTTAGATGTTGAGTGTTTTAGCTGGGGTGTGGGTGGTGCTGAAAACAATATGTCCTTCATTTAGTTTTGAAATCAATAGAATAAAATAAATACAAGCTTCAAGGTTTGTGCCAGTCTGCATTATAAATGCTATTCCATCAAAAATGTCTTTGTAGAAATTAATCTCAAGCATCCCTGTTCACTTCCTTGTCTGGTGCATGTCAGCTTTGAGCGAACATACTGCATTCTTTTACCTATGAATACCGCATCTTTTTAGCAGATTAAAGAGTCGCACCATTACTAAGAGTCCTTACGTAGGGCTTCAGAGGGGTCAATGAAATAGGAGTTTGCGAGAATGCTTATAACATACATGGAAAGACCTTCCCATTGGGACAAAGCGTGGGATTATTAATTAATGAACTAAAAAGAAATGAAAGAAAACTTAAAACACAAAATAAACAGAGCTCTGCCGTCTCCTAGAGGCCTGATGGGGTCTGTAAAACAAAAATAAAACTTCTGATCCTCTCGGGGCGTTCGCCTTACCAAATTGTGTGTTTTATGTGTTTAACACTTTTACTCAAAGTCTCGCTTGCTTGTAAGGAAACTGTAGTTGGGTCTTTTGCCCTGTCTAGTCTTGTCTTGTCTCGAACGCGTGCTTTGTCTTTGTCTTGCGGTGGCCATGATACCTTTACCAGTGCTACCTAACGATCGCACAAAATGCTAAGTCGTCTAGCAACCACACATTCGGGTGACTGTAAATAAATACATTAATCAAAAATATATATTTATTATAAAAAATAAATAATAATAAATAAATCCAAACAAATCAATAAATAAAAGTTAATAATAAACTTTGTCCCCACAGCTTGATAAGAAATTGACCAGCTATGCTTTTCCTAAAAAAAATTACACTTTGGTGATACCTATAAAAAAAACTAATTCTAGTATAACACTTTCTCCTTTAAAAAAGTCTGAAACTGTCAAGCTGCAACATGTTCAGGAAACACATTTCATATCACTGACTGAATGGAGTTACTGGAATTGCAGGACTGAGTGTACGTACAGGAGTGACACGTAGCTCCAGCATACCCTGTATCATCACAGGAACAGCTGAAAGTGTCCCAGGTCTGACTGCATCTTCCTCCATGCTCACAGTGATTGGGCAAACATCTGGAAAGCAAGACAGAGGATCATTAGAATGAAATCAGGCTTACATCAACTGCAACTGCAAAAAGGGCAAATTAATGTGAAAAAAGATGGATTTATAAAATTCAGTTTCTTTTAGGCACAAAATTCTTTAATTAAGGAGTTTCCAGTGGAAATAGGCATGAGGCAAAAATATCAGCATTAACAGACATCATGTACCTTTGGCATTTCTGTAGTAAATAAGATGAAAAAAAAATATTATCGTACATGAAAGGTGCATATAGCCTTAACCTGACTCAGGTAAGAAAACGTGATTACAAAGCACTGACATAACGGATTTATTCAACAAATATTACATATACATCTATTTACTTCTACATACAGTAACATTAAAGGTTGATTAATAGTACACATTAGATCATGTGGTGTGTCCACCATAGTACCTTAGTTCACCATACCGTAGCAGAACTAATATACTAATATATTAGAATGAGAGTTGTGTTATTTGAATTTAAGCCAGCTACCACAGATTTGCAATTTTTCAACAATTACAGTGAAGTTTTATTAATGAACATGTAGAACATTTTATGGTTAGATTTAATGTGCAGTGCAATAATACAGTACATTATGGATTTAATGTTGTGTGCAATGTTGGTTCTTATTGTCACTTATGATATACCCGTGCTAAATCTCTTTCTCTCTCTCTCTCTCATTCTCTTGTAGCTAAAATGGAGAACTTAAGATGTAAGATTAGTCATAAGGTAAAGTCTAAAGGTAATCTTAAGCCATAGGTTATCAGTAGTTTGTTTGTAAGTGCAGTGTAGAATTACCACTTTGTCACAGACACTTGAGGTGCATCTTAACTACAGTATTAGTGGCAGAATCAAAACACTATTGGACTATTATTAATCAGAAACCAAATCAAACATAAGCAGAAAATATTACATCTACTAACAATTTTTTTTTACTGTAACATCCACAACACTAATTTGCATTTCAATTTAAAGAGCCTATTTAATTTAAATGAATGCTAAATTTAGAAAAAAAAAATTTTTTTTCATTACATTATTCTAATTAGATGCAGTAGATTTGCTTACTTTTAAAGTGAAATAATAAAGGTATTACCCACACCTGCTCACAGCAGAGCTAAACAACCAGTTTTAGAGATTGAGGTGGGAGACAACAAAGTCTGGTATTTCAAGCAAAACCTTTTTTAATTATTGGTCCATCAACAAGAATTATTCTCAAAGAAGCCACAGATGAATAAAATGTTGCATGTTGCCATGCCAACACACAGACTAAACAGCAGCCCGGAATCTGAATCTGCTTGAAACACACACGTCCATGTGTCTGCATCAAAAAAAGATGATGTAAATACTGTCTAAATGTTCTAAACTGGTCTAAACTGGGTGGGAATTAAAACAATTTTTGTTTGTTTTTGTTTGTTTGTTTTCTTATAAAGCACAAGTTAGGCTGATAATGAGAGACTAAATGGAGATCATTTCATGTTGCAGAAAAAAATTTTACGTATTTGGCTTGCGAAAACATTGTTGCAGTACTGTATGTAAAATGTCCAACCCCCTGTAGTGAACTTCAGCCAAGATTTTAACTCTCAATCCTTGAGAATCAGAGTGGAAAACATTTGATATCAAGGCTATGTAATAATCATCCTGAAAATGTATGGAAAACATTAGCATATTTAGCCTCCATAGATCCTATTTCATTGTCCCTAGGTAGAAGATCGAATTAAAGAGGCATAAAGATATAATTAAAAGCTTCACT
Organism: Clarias gariepinus; assembly: GCF_024256425.1. NCBI lineage: Eukaryota > Metazoa > Chordata > Actinopteri > Siluriformes > Clariidae > Clarias > Clarias gariepinus. The sequence goes on along the minus strand of NC_071125.1, from coordinate 15,377,011 downwards.
GTGTTCTTCTTGATGCAATCAGACACAAGCAAGTTCTTTAAATTAGGCACGGGTTCAAAGGTAGCAGTCTTTCATTTGAAGCTCATGTGGATAATATTACTAGGCTAGGACTTTTGTCATTTTAAAAAGATTGCCAAGATAAAGAATATATTGCTACATGAAACAGGAAACTTTGTACACGATTTGTCACCTGGATGTCGGCTGGATTATTGTAACGTCCTACTGTCTAAATGTGCAACTAGGTGCATAAACAAGCTCAAGTTAGTCTAGAATGCAGCAGTCAGAGTCCTCACTGGAACCAGAAGATAGGAGCACATCACCCCTATCTTAGACTTTGCAGAGACTGCATTGGCTCCCTGGGAAATTTCGCATTGATTTTAAAATACTACTATTGACCTATAAAGCACTAAATGGTTTCGTGCCACAGTACCTGAGTGAACTGCTAGTGTTTTATGATTCATCATGTCTACTTCAATCAAAGGAAGCAGGCTACTTGTCAGTATCTAGTTTTATAAAAACTTTTGCAGGGAGTAAAGCTTTTCTTGACAAACCACCAAAATTATGGAATAACCCTCTAATTAATGTTTGGGAGTAAGACACCTTCTCAGTGTTTAGGTCTAGACTGAAAACACGTGTATTTAGCCAAGACTTTTGTGAATAGCGTCATGGCAGACCTATGGGCACCTCTGCTTACCTTGTAGCTCCAAAGTCTTGCAAAACACCACACACCTTCAGCACCATGGCCAGCTCCACTGCACGCAGGAGAAGGGCGGGACGACATAACTCTCCATGGCTGGCAGAGCAACATTCCTACCGTCCTGGGATTCACCTTTGCATACTGTATAAATGCAGCTGGCAAATGGCTCTCTTATTTGCACTTTCTGTTTTGCCCAAGCAGACTCTGACCAAGCTAAAAGCCCGCAAAAATGAAACAAAGCACAGACAAGACATCTAATCTCTGCATTTTCATCCTCAGCCGAGCCTGGGCCATCGAGCCACCTCAACCTCCTGCCGCTACTGCCAAGGAAGCGGAGACTTCTCCTTCTCCTTTCCTCCCCACTGTGCCTTTTCCCCTTCACTTTTCATACTTGCACAGAAACTTGCCAATAAAGCAAATTCTTCTGCATTCATCTGCTGCCTCTGAGTCTGTGTCTGATTTGCCCTGCTAAAAAAAAGCTTTACAGTAGGTTTGCCTCAGGTAAAGGTGCAGATCTGTGGAACCCATGGACATAGAGTACAAGGGTATACTGGAACGTTTGAGTGCTGCCTTTAGGTTTAGGGCCTTGCTCAAGCATCCAACAGGGGTAATTTGTTGGTGCTGTGGTTTGAACCCATGAGCTTTTGATCCGTAAGCCAATAACTGTAATATGGAGATTCACCCGCCAGGTTTTATAGAAAGAATGAGAGGCTGCTCATGTCATTTGTTGGGCGTCTATGTTAGAGCTGCTGAATGTACAACGTTGGTCTCATGATCTGTAGGCAGGGTTATGAATATGGAACTTTGCAGAGACCTTTTTTTGTTTTGCCACCCTCTCTTGGAGGGTAGTATATGTTCTGTTGGGACATTATCTGTCAAGAATGTTGAGATTAATTGGGATAGGGCCCCGACCATCTGGTGCTGGAGCATTAGACCATGAACTCATCCAACACCCACAACATCTCTGTCACTGAGCGCACACATTGGTGGCCTTGTCACTAATGCCATATATAATAAAGAAAAAGTTAGACAGTGGGAAGACTAATTTGTCTAAGGTCGTGTTTATTTTTATTTCTTTTTGACGACCTTTCTTATCAAGGTGGAGGTCACACTGTGGACCATATCTGTGGTTCAGAGGAACATGGCAGAGTGATGGTGATTCAGAAGTATTCAAAACAGTTTTTAAATGGGTAACTTATTTTGTATGGTTTGTTTCTAAGTCAAGTTTAACCAATTTCCTTAGGAGCTACTGTAAATAATATACAAATAATCAAAAGGGATCTTTGCCATGTGTGTCTTCGTGAATCTTTTGTGCTGTGTTAAGAAGGCTTAAAAAATTATCTGAACTCAATTTTAGACCTACAACTAGCAAAAGACAAAGAAAATGTCCCCTCAGTAATAGTTAAAAACCAGGATGACCAAAATAACAAGAATGCAAAAGGCCCAATTTCTACAGTTTCAGCCATTTGCCAGCTGAATCCACAAATCATAACACAGAACAAGTAAACACAATCAGGCAACAAACCCCCCCAACGCCAATAATTGATTTAATCTTTGATATCCTATGATTAAACTTGACATAGCCAACATTTTTGGAGCTTTATTTGGCAGAAAACACATCACTGACCACAATTAATGAAGTTAAATTATTAAAGCTTAAAATATTAAGGGCATGCATTTACTTTTTTTTCTAAAAGGACATTGTACTGTCTTCTCATTTGTCAACGCGCTTTAAGTGATTTAAAATTAAAAAAACTTTAAAACTTTGTGCTTACAAAATTTGTGGATTATTTATAAACATACTACTGTCTATGTGTATTCTTTTAGGAATCTGCAAACTATTTAGCTTTAATTAACCGACTAATAATGTTTTTCTTGTGGCGAGTCATGATGGTGCCAGATGTAGAATCATCTTATCAATTATATGTGATTATCAAAGCGATAAATGGTGTGCTACCTTAAACAGAAAATCAGCCTTTCACGCACACTTCTGTAAATATAGCACTTCATTTAATTTGTTTTGGTTTTTGCAAAAAATTACACACAGCTACTCCAGTTTGCAGACACTGATCAAGTTACAAACAAAACAAGTTAAAAGAAAAAGTTTGGGCCTAAGAAGGTTGACCATTCATTTATTTCATTCTAACCAGCTTCCAAATAAAGACAAGGCGTAGAAGCAGGAGTGGAACAATATTGTGTTTTTCAGAACAAACCAAAATTAAAACAAATAGTTTTCAATAAACCCTACTGTGATTCCCAGATTATTTGTTTCAGATAGCCTTCTACAGTAGCTAAACCTCTATAGCAAATCACTATAGTTTCACAAATTGTTGGATTTGTTTGCATGAGCTTTACTCATTATGTCTATAATTATGTAATTTTAGTTAGCTGACATTTAACGTAATACTTCGGATTTCTCAGCTTTAGCCTTGAACCAGGATACATATTATTATTATTATTATTATTATTATTATTATTAATTACTCGTGGCTAAAATGTTTCTTCCAATGTCAGCTTTAGCATTTTAAACAGGTTTAACCTTTTCTCAAAGAGTAAACTCTTTATTGTAGGGTTTTTCATACATCTGAAAATAGCTCCCCAGTGCAACAAACTAATTATTTGTTTAGGATGTTGGATAGAGCCCTTTTGTTTAACCTACAGCATGGCAGGTACAATGTGGAGTGTGCTAAAGATTATTACCTGTCTATGATGGCACACATATCCAGACTGACGTTCTCAAATGCCCCTATCCTGCCCTTCTCCACCGCTGATATGTCGGCCAGCTGATCATCCACCTGAATGTGCTGCATGCAGCCCTGAAATGAGCGCTGCGAAGGAGATGCCAGTGTCCGCAGGAAATAACCTGTACATAGAGTGGAGACAGAACAGACAAAATAAAGAAATATTACAATATAATTTAAAACTGCCCCTGTTTTTAAAAAAAAAAAAAAAAATCCACTAATTTTAGAAAAACTGCATTTTAGTCATTTGGATACGACTAAGAAAACGTCAGGCATTAAAAAACCTCTAAGCGGAATCTATATTGGCAATATATTGCTGCATGAATTGTCAAAGTTGTAATTATGATTATGTTATTAAAAGTTATTTTGCATTTATTAACAATATGGCTTTTTGGCAGTTTATAAAAAAATGCATTTTTTTTGGTAAAACGAACTAGAAATGACTCCCATAGTAAACATCTTAGTGACAAAAATGTCAGATACAGTCAGATAGGCGTGTAACAATGATCATGATTTATATTTATATTATAAGGGAAAGGATGTACCATTTACAACCTATTTTGATCTGAGTGAACACAGTCTAGTTTTATCTAAATATTCTCAGTTAAGTCAGGCTAACTTCGAATTAATAGTTTGACATGGTTTTTTATGTCCTAATTAAGATTGTACATACAGAAAACAGTACAGTAGTTTTGAGAAAAATAAGTTCTTTCCATAATAAGCAAGAAGCATTCGAAACTGATTTTATTTCCAAACTAATTACATTCTGTGCTTATTTTCTTTGAGTGACATGAGTGTTAAAAAACAAAAAATGCAAAAATATTTTTTTTAATTATTTAGATTAAATACATTACTTTGCAAAAGTACTTTGCTTTCAAGTAGAAAGACTTTCTTTAGTTCTGGAGGACTTTGTTTGTTTAGCCACACAGTGACCTACAGTATGAATCATTTAGGCATAAAAACATCTATTTCAAGCGATGAACCAGGGAGAGATGCACATGATGACAGATGATCAGGCCGGTGATTAGTATACTGCTGATGCTGAATACTGAGTAGCTGGAACAGACGAGAGAGGAAACGATGTTGCTGCTGACGATTGTACACACAGTTCAAAAATCCCAATTCAGAACAAGAGCAGACACAGAAAATCCAACAGCTTCCCACAAACATACTCATTTGTGCATCATTAGAGTGGTGTACTATCATAACTCTGGCTTTTAAATGCATCAGGAGCAAAAGGGGAAAAACAGACATATCCATTTAGAGGTGAAACAGAAGGTTACACTACAAGCTAATTTGACTTCAACATTCTTCCATTAATCCACTTAGTGTCTTAACAGCAGCACAGCTCGTACTTTCGCTTTACTGATTGCCTGACAGATAGAAGCAATGTGATGGACTTGTTAGAAAATGTTGGCTTTTGTTTATAAATCTGTCCGCTATGCATCGTGGTTAAAACGTGGAAGTTGCCTCTAAAATAAGGTTATATAGGAGTTCAAATTAAAAAGGTTTCATTGTAGTTAATATTGTGTGTCAGAGCGGAATAATTTGCCAAATTCAGTAATTCAAAATTTAAAATGTTAAAAAAGTCCAAAAATGGAGATTATCATGGTTTGCTGTCAAACTGTAAACTGTATTTGTACTGAATACAAGTTTCCTAAGGGCCTGCAATCCTTTGGGGATTCCAATCCATTGCAAGGTACACACTCATTCACAAACACACACGCTCATTTGGGATCACCATTTAGCCTAATCTGCATGTCTTTGAACTGTTGGAGAAAAGCAGAGTACCGAAGGAAACCCATTGAACACGGGGAGAAATGCAAACTCCAAGGACAAGGGCTCGAGATGAGTCGAACCCGCACCCTATAGGTGGAAGATGACAGTGCTAACCACTAAGAGGTAATATACAGTACACACTTTTAAATCTTTACTGTAAATGGATTTTGAAATTTTCCCAAACACTGCATGCTTACTGTAGATTTACAGTAATTAAAAAAAGAAATGAATAAAGAAAAACAGGCAGTATGTCACTGAGAACTTTAGAAATATGGAATGCCACCTATTGAATAGTAAATGTATTAACTATAGCAAAAATATATATTTTTAAAAAACATATATTTAATCTGTTTAGTGTAATAGTGCAGTGGATATTTTTGCATGATGTAGTGCCGTATCTTTGTACCCTACAAGTCTAGACCTGAGTATGTTTTTTAGTGCCTTTACTGTACTGTATGTTCATTCCTTACAGTATGTTTTCAGGTTGTGTGTTTGCCACTTTTAGAAAGTTTTTACAAGTTTATATGTTTAAATGTTTATATGCATAAAAGAATAATGAATCTATGTTTAAAGAAAGGGCATGGGTTTTTACAAAATACATCAATACTGTGGACAATAACAACAAGTTTCCACAGGAGGATGCTACAATTGTGTGGCTTCCTGCATTGTGCAGTAAACACTGAAGGGGACAACAATAAGATATACAGGAACCCACATACACAGATCAATATTTACTCTTTGGCTCTCACAAACCCTCTGGAACACAAACTGGAAGTGTTCAGATGCCACTGGGCTGAGAACGTGCCTACTAGGGAGGGAAAAAAGAAGAAGGAAAACAAACACTTCAAGGAATCACTCGAAATGTGTGGCTGTCCAAACAGGGCTTCCATCAAATCCACATAAAAATGCAGTAGGAGTCCTTCCACAATAGACGGAGAAGAAAAGACACTGGTGTACCTGAAAATCTTTTCAGATTTTCAACAAACACACTGTCCATGTACATTTTCAAACCCAGCAAAACACAAACCCAGCCAGAAGTCGGTCCATCCCTTGGATAAAATACCAGGACAAAAACAGTGCCATTTGGCAAAAACAATCCAATGCTGTGAGCGCTACACAGGTTTGCACTGTACATTGGAGAAACCAAACCAAACAACTGCTTCACAAACACATGGCACAATTCAAGAAAAACAACTTTTCAGGATGAAACTCAACAGGTTTTGGGCATCTTTAAGACAAGGAACATTTCTTTGAAGACATCAGTGTACAGATTTTGGACCGGAAGAAACAATGGGTTAAAGGAGGAGAAAAGCATGTCTTCTACATCAACCTGAAACAACACTCTCTCTACAAAGGAGGTGGCATACAAAAAGACACCACTAATCACTCACCTACAATGCAGTTCCTATCCTCAAGACAGTTTCACTGATGTTTATGCCTTTATAACAACCCACAGGTCAACATCAGGGTGTCAACGACTGAACGACTCCACAGAATTTATACACCTGCCACACACTCCAAACCAGATGAAGCCATTTGTATGGGTGGTACTATGTCTTTTACCAACAACTAAGCTGCCACTGAATAACATGTCACAGGAATAACAAAAAATAAGACTGGACTTTCAGCAGATCAAAGATAAAAAAGGTTAGATATCTCTTTTAAATAATATACAGTGGAACCTCGGATTACGAGTAACGTGGTTTACGAGTGTTTTGCAAGACGAGCAACAATTTTTAATAATTTTTTACTTGAAAAACGAGCATTGTTTTAGTTAACGAGCACCAAGTATCATGTTTCACGCATGCGCTTCTTGTTTTAACAACGAGCGTTACGTCATCACAAGTGAGCCAACGGTTTTTCTCTCTCTTGCAGCAGAATTGTAGGTAATCGTCTCTCCTGCTGGGTGAATACACACACGCTGTGTGTGTGTGTGAGATGTGCGTGTGCGCGCGCGCGCACACACACACATTAACGGAGAGACCGTTTTTAAAACCGTTTAAAAATTAGCAAGGAACATCGCTAGTCACACTCGCGTGAGTGCATACTAACGGGATTACTACTGTAAAGTAAAACAACAACAACAAAAATTAAACAGCTCCTCACCTTTGAAAACAGTCGCGACAGAGAAGAGTTTGTGTGTTTATTTGGCAACCTGAGAGAAGGGGAGCTGTAAAGCCGAGACCTATCGTCTCCCCTGCTGGGTCTTAGTGCTTGCAGTGTTTTTGCATGCGCGTGTTTGTGTCTGTGTAAGGCAGAGAGTTTGTGTGTTTATTTGGCAACCTGAGAGAAGGGTAAACGCGAGCGAGCCCCCCTTCAGCCCCCCCTTCTCTCAGGATGCCAAATAAACACACAAACTTCTCTCTGTCGCGATTGTTTTCAAAGGTGAGGAGCTGTTTAATTTGTTTTTTGTTGTTGTTTTACTTATAGCAGTGATCCTGTTAGTATGCGCTCACGTGAGTGTGACTAGGAATGTTCCTTGCTAATTTTTAAATGGTTTTAAAAACGGTCTATCCGTTAGTGTGTGTGTGTGTGTGTGTGTGTGTGTGCGCGCGCACATTTTACACACATACACCCTGCATGCACAAACGAAAACCCTTATCTGTCGGGGTTTAATTTTACATTTTTTTAAGGTAAAGTACAGGTTAATTTGTTTTATTTTTACTTTATATTTTGTATTAATTATATTTATGTATTTATTTTTTTGGGCTGTAGAACGAATAATTTAAGTTTCCATTATTTCCTATGGGAAAATTATATTTGGTTTAAGAGTGTTTTGGAATACGAGCCCACTTCCGGAACGATTTAAGCTCGTAATCCGAGGTTCCACTGTACTGTAGTTCCAATTTTTCATTTTAATGCTTGATATCACGCTATATGGTTCCTCAAGGGAAATACAGTATGCCTGAAAAGGTCTGAACAATATCCTGAAAAAATCTAGGAAAAAGTGTGAAACTGAATGCACTACATGATAGTATGAAAATTTAAGCAGGTTTACTGAAAATCACAGAAATGAGCATTCAAGATTAACCCGAGAACTGGGAGCCATGAGCCAGCATTGCTACGCACTGTACCAACCTTTTGTCCTTTTGGCTCTATTTCTATTCGCCAACCCGTAGGGCATGTGGCAAGTGGACCCTGGACAGGGTGGTAATCCATCGCATGGCACACACACACACACACATACTACAAGCAATATGGGAACGTCAATTAACCTAATCTGCATGTCTTTGGACTCTGAAAAACAGAGCACCCCAGTGGAGACCATGCAAACTAAACGCGGGAATCGACCCCTTGACCTTGGCAGGTGCAAGGCCACAGTGCTAACCATTACATCACCATGCCTCTGGTTTGATTTCTACTACATTAAATATTTTTATGGCACCCAATTGGAGTGAATCCCAGATTGTTTAATTAAACCACTTGAAAGGACAGCACATTGACATGATAATCATAACCAGGACTGTTCATGACTATTGACCCCCAGAACCATATCTGTTAACAATGTTTCTGGCTAGATGCTCATTTACTTTTTTTTTTTTTTTTTACCTTCTTCTAATTTGCATATTATCCTGTAAGCTGTAAATATCTGTGGTCAGCAGTTTCTCTTGTAACATTTTTTGCTTTATCAGTATTTCTGTTGTCAGCAAGTGGGTGGTGAAGACTTAATAGGAAAAAAAAAATCCCACATCACCTCCACACTTTCAAGGGAAACACCAGAGGGAGGAAAACATTAAGTTTTTAAAATTACCTAGACCATCTGTTGTCTGTCTGAAGTGTTTTTCCGAGTGTCTGGCTGCCTAATCAATGGAGAGATAGAGCAGTGTAAAACAAGAGAAATAATATCCCAGTTGTAGCCGCATGATAGGAAACAGCTCTCCAACGAAGGAAAGTGAGGAATAGTAGAAATAAAGGAGCACCTGATAAGGGAGAAGAGCTGTATAGTACCTGAATGGTGTCTTTTGGAAACAAAGCCAAAGGGATACAGGTGGTCAATAAGGACAGGAAGGAGGAGACAGGATCCTGTTAGATTCTTTTGGATAACAATGCTATTAATGGCTGACTTTTCAAACACATACACATATCTAATGACATTATTGAGCAAGAGGACAGCAACGACAAGTGTGTGTTGGTGTGATTCTGACAGCCGTGGGTAATTTATAGAGAACTATGGCAAGAGTAATGAATACCTGTGTCCTCTATGTATAATTCATGACAAGCAGATTGATTCAAGGCATCCTCTTGGGAATGCAGGATTAGGAAAATCTTACCCTCATTAATACAGCCCGAGCAGATGTTCCCCATGTTTTTTTTCCACCTTTGAAACTTTTCGTAGTATTGACCATGTTATGTTTTCTTTCAACTAAATACTTGTTATATATTTACTTTTTTTATGAATTCATTGTTATACATATTGGCTTGACAGCATCACTCAGTTGCTGCACATTTGTTGGCTGCATAGTGTGTGTGTGTGTGTGTGTGTGTGTGTGTGTGTGTGTGTGTGTGTGTGTGCGCCCTGCGAAGGATTGGCACCGTTTCCAGGGTGTACCCTGCCTTTGCCCTAAGTCTCCTGGGATAGGCTCCAGGCCCCCGCGACCCTGTATGATAAAGCGGTACAGGCGATAAGTTGAGATGAGAGACATCCATGATGGAAATCTTTTGTACCACATCCCAAAGGAGCTCCATTGGATTTGGATCTGGTAACTGTGGAGTCCAATTGAATACAATGAACTCATTGTCATGTTCAAGAAATCAGTTTGAGATGATTTTAGCTTTGTGACATGGTGGTTATAAAGAAATGGACAGGGTCAGCAATACTCAGGCAACAAGGTGACAAGAATCTGAATGTCGCTGCAGAAATTGAGACTCATCAGGCCAGGCAATCTTTTTCCGATCTTCTGCTATCCGATTTTGGTGAGCCCATGCAAATGGTGGCCTTAGTTTCCTATGTGATCTGCTGCTGTAGCCCACCTGCTTCAACGTTTTATATGTTGTGCATTCAGAAGGGCTCTTCAGCATACCTTGCTTGTAATGAGATGTTATTTACATTACTGTTGTTTTTTTTTCCAGTCTGGCTAGCTCCTTGACCTCTGACACCAACAAGACATTATTTCCCAAAGAAATGCTACTCATTTAATATTTTCTCTTTTTTAGCCCATTCTCTGTAACCCTATAGATGGTTGTGCATAAAAACCACAGTAGATCAGCAATTGTAAAAATACTCTGACCTGCGTGTCTGGCACCAACAACTATGTCACATTTAAACTCACTTTATTCACATTTCTTCCCTACTTAATGCTTGGAACTTTAAACTTCAGCAGATCGTCATGACATTGTCTACATGCCTAAATGCATTTAGTTGCTGCTGTATGATTGGCTGATTAGATGTTTAGATATTTATGGGGCAGTGGTAGCTCTGAGGGCTGAGGCACTGAGTTACTGATCTGAAGATTGGCGGTTTGATACCCAGCTCCACCAGGTTGCCACTGTTGCCTTGAGCAAGACCCCTAACCCTATAGTATCTGATCCAGGGTCACTGTATCATGGCTGACCCTGCACTCTGATCCCAGTTACCCTGGGATATGCTAAGAAAGAATTTCACTGTGATATAATTTATATAAGGCTTAACTAAACTTAATTCTATTTGCATTAGTGGGCATTTAAACAGGTGTACCTAATTAAGCTGAACATGAGTGTATTTGTTTTATGTCATGGTACAGATGCAGTCACTGAAAATTGCGGCTTACAGGTGAAAGCCATTCAACTGGGTTATTATCATTATTATTAACACGATTCAGAGGTTTAGATAATCTTTTAGATAAAGAGGTTTAGATAAACGTTTCCTCTATTATCTATTAAATACCCTAGTAATCATCATCTTTATGTAAATGTCATTGTCACATTATTAGTACTTTTTTGGACGATTCTGCAGTCCCTAGATTTAAAATGAATGCATATTTTAAATTTACTCACTCATCACTCACTCAACTTCTATACCGCTTTATCCTGTATTCAGGGCCACAGTGACCTGGAGCCTATCCCAGGAGACTTAGGGCACCAGGAGGGGTACACCCTGGACAGGGTGCCAATCCATCGCAGGGCACACACACACACACACTCTTATTTACACAGTATGGGAAATTTGGAAATGCCAATTAGTCTAACCTGCATATTTACATGTAGGCATTTGGCAGACGCTCTTATCCAGAGCAACTTACATTTTTATCTCATTATACATCTGAGCAGTTGAGGGTTAAGGGCCTTGCTCAAGGGACCAACAGTGGCAACGATGGGAGGAAACCGGAGTACCCAGAGGAAACCCACCAAGCACGGGGAGAACATGCAAACTCCGTGCACACAGAGACGGGAATCGAACCCGGCCCCTGGAGGTGCAAGGCGACAGTGCTAACCACTACATCACCGTGCATAGTTTTTAAAAAAAGAGTAACATCTTTGCCAAAACCAAAGGATATGTCTTCTGACATTGTTGTTTAACAAATAAGAAGCTACTTTTAGTATCAGTTATGTTATCACTACAGTAATAATCCAATGGAAGGCTTGGTTAGTTAAATATAGGTGATCATTTTCCTTTTTGTCCCGGGCAGTGTATATTTGATATTTGTTTTTTAAAATATTTCCAGTTTTGTTGATAAAAGTATGGTCACTGATGTTCCAGTATGTTATGCAAGAGATTTAGAGCTTTTCTATCTTTCCATTCTTTTATACACAACCTTGTGAAAGTAGCAATCATCTATAAAGGCATAAATCATATAACTTACAGTGCCAAAACCTAAATCCAGGACTGAAATACTATAGCAAACCTTTATGAATGAACACAATCTGCCTAAAGTCAAACAGACAGTTATGAGAGGTAAGTCAGACATACAAAAGCTACAGGTGGGGCTTTATCTTTTACAAACACCTGTTTTTGTTTTCACATGTGTAGGTATTGACCACCATATAAATGAAGATCTCATCTAAACCAAATGGACAAATATAACACTTCACTACAGCAGCACTTTAATAAATATGCTATTTTTAATTTTATGGTACATCACCCAGCCCGGGAAATGTCAACAGGCATGAGTACTCAGTAAATCTGTGCTCTATCATGGGCAGACAGTAATCCCTAGTCGTTTAAAAGTCAAATAATAATAAGGATTCCAGCATGTGAAAATAGTGTTGCAGTGACCATGCCACAATTTAAATACCATAAATAAAAATATCCAGCCAACAATAAACAAGCCAATCATATTTGTTGGCCCATCCAGAGAATGAGTTAGGCAGCAACTACAGTAATATGCTGTGCTGATAAAAATGTTGTTGGAATGGATACAACGGATCTTTGACAGAAGAACAAGCTTCAGATGAGCTACAGCAGTAAAGGCGTCCCCAGTCTGGCCTGGTGATTTGTGGCTTTGACCTTGATGTCACGGAGGGTCTAATTGGACAGGGCCCTTGGTTTGATGCAAATACCCAATTAATCCATTGTGCTCTCACTCGTGTCTCCAAATTAGTCTCTTAGTATCAACATGCTTAATTAGACTGCCTTTCTAGCAAAGCACTGGGACAAACTACTGGGCAGGATCTTTACCCTTTGCAATAAGACATGATTTTTCATTAAAAATGCACTAAGGATTTATGGGGTCTACCACTGGACACCATTTTTTTAAATCTGTAATTAGATAATATTTTTTTCTACGTGATTGGATTACCTTAAACACATATTTTTAGTACAGTCTTGTCATACACTCCTAGTGTATGAATAGTGTCTTATTCTGATGTAAAGTAACCAAATAAAATTATTACAGACATTTTGTCAAACTTTTTTCACTTCTTGCAGCACAGTCAATACTATATTTATCTAATTTATTTTAATGTAATTTTATGTACACTGTGTTTCTGATATCTAAATTACATGCTGGGGCAAATGGAATGACCAGTTTTATTTCTAGTGTCAGAAATCTATTCTCAGGATGAAAAATAGTCACAAAGATATGAGCCAGCGCAGATGCATTAGCCCTAGGCTACGAATAGATAATACATTTAACAATGACTTACACAGTTACAGTACAGTTGAATCAGTCTGAATTTAAATCTCGTCCTTTGTGCTGTTGTGCGTAAATGTCTTAGTAGGATTGAGGGGTGAATTTTGCACCTTCATCCTCATTTAGGCTTTTATTAAAGATGAGTATGAGCTATAAATTTATAGTAGCGTCTACACACACACACACACACACTGCCTGGCCAAATAATTAAAATGTCGCTATTTCAGGAGGGTCAAACTATTATGTTATTGGAATGCAATAATAAAAAAAGGCCGAAGGAGATTTGTAATTACTGGAACTAGGTTAAGAACTCAACACATTATCCAAAATTGAAAAAATAGTGCTGAACAATCAACTTTGTAGGAAAAAAAAAAAAAACATGAATTAACCAAAACTTTAACATTGGTGAAATTGCATGGTTAAAAATTCAACATTAAAACACAAATGGTACCTTTATATATATTATATATATAAAACATTAAGCTGACAACCTGAATGTATCGAATGACCAGGGTATTACATTAACGGAGTTTTTGTCTTCCCTGATGGCATAGGCATATTCCAAAACTCAAATTTTGAAAGAGAGGTTCTTGGAGCACGAGGAATCATTTTCACACATGAACTGGCCTCCACATTGGGGTCTGTAATCAAAGATAAGGTGACTGAATAAATTCTTGGAGTGTGTGAGATTCTTGAGAGTGTATATACTGTATTTACTGTGCGTCATCTTGGACGCTAAGACTTATAAATATCGGCCATCACGTCTCTGAGGTTTGCTTGAGACCTTATAAAATACAAATGTCCACTGAACTTAAATTTCAGGGCCCGTATTCACAAAGCTTCTTAGAATTCTCTCACAGAGCTCCTACCTTAGCCTAAAAGGTCCTAGCTGGGAGTCCTAGATTAAAAGTAATTTAGGAAAATTCTTAGAACAACTTTGAGGAAGAAAAGTACGAAACTTTATCTTAGTGAGAAGGTGTGGTTCAAGGTTCCTACTGTATATAAAATTGTCTCAATGCATTTTCGAGAGCTCAGAAAGGTTTTTTTCTTTTTTTATAGTGCAGATTTCACAAGCCTTTCGGTAGATACTATAAATTAGGCACATTTGATTTAGTTTTTCTGAAGTCAAGATATTGTTTTCCAATTTCAAGGCTGACCTCCAAAATGATATGTTCCTCCAGTGGTAATGTGAACGTCTGCATTGGTCCTCACAGCCGACGACTCATCACCATCTATTGTTAACATGGCAAAGTTCTCTTTGGCCAGGAAGCGAACATCATGCCATTCCCCATCATTCAGCCCTGAACCTGTAATTATAAAAAAAAATAAGAGAAAAGGTCATACATTTAGTATAGAGTTTACCTTGAGATGGAAAAGAAACCTATTACTATGTAAGGTTTTGACCATATTTAAGCAATAATAAATCCAGATGCATTATTTAATAAAGACTATGCTATTTATTAATTACATGGTAGAACTCAAAGTAGAAGTAGGCCACCAATAAAAAAAAGGGTTAAATAAATAAATGAATAGGAGATACAGATAAAATAATGAGAGCAAATATACAGCACAAGCACATTAACCAGACTTATAAGGCAAGAGTAATGACACATGAGCCCTTCACATTGAAATTGAAATCAATGTTCTGTCTGTTCATGTTTAATGAGATTGTTAGTACTCATGGGGAGTACAGTCTTAAGGATGAGCTGCTCCATATAGATTAGTACCAATTGTCAGGTAGCTAGTTTAAAATGCAGAGCATCAGAACATCTACAGTATAAGTAGCATCCACCAGACCTCATGTGAGCACATTAATATCATAAACATATTAAAATGTATTTTAAAATTGTAAACCTGTAAAATGTATCCAATCGGTGAATACAATTGTTAATTGCATTATTTATACTGCATCATTTATTCATTCGTTCTGTTCGCTATGAGGATTTACTCTATTGTGTGTCTTTGTTAGAAATGCATCAAGAGACATTCAAACAACAGAAGGACAACACACACACACACACACACACACTGCACATAATGTAATCAGGCAATCTAATGTAATCCTAGATAATTAAAGCTTGCTATCCATATACCCAGCTCAGACAACAAAAGCCCATTACGTGGTTTAATATGAGGATGAGTGGCAAACACAAGACACTTTAAATGTCAGCCACAAACAAGATCTTGTCTGAAAGCCTCAAAGCTCAGGTAACCATCTAACTACATAAGTATAGCCACTGTTTTGAAAGCTATAATCGATAAAATCACTGAAATGTGCTATCTACTTCTGAGCCACTGCAATAACTGAAAGCCAAAACAAAATAACAAGCCCTGCTTGCTTAATAAAATATTAAGGATATAACAATATGGGATATTGTATAGGTTGATATGAGGCTCTCGATTTGATACATTTGCATATTGAAAAACACATTTAACAGATTGCATAATTCAGTATACTATTCATCATGAAATACAATCTATATTACACGACGTGTAAAGATTTTAACTTTTTCAGGCCCTCTTTTTATTTAAAACAGCAGAGGCTATAATGGCTATTATAGTATTCTCTTTTATGAGCTAATACACTGGCATACATCATGCTACGTCAACATCAATGACTTACACACTCGCTCATCCATCGTCTATACCGATGGGGGGAATGAAGCCAATCCCAATCCCAAGGGACTTGGTGCACAAGGCGTGGTTCTTCGCAGGGCACACACAGACACACTCACATGCTCATTTGCATACTACCTGCAATTCGGGAACACCTATTAATCTGCATGTTTTTGGAAATCGGTATACCCAGAGGAAACCCACCAAGAACATGCAAACTCCATGCACACAGACCTGGCGGGATTTGAACCCGGACCCTGGAGGTACGAGGTGACAGTGCTAACCACTAAGTCACCACGCCGCTGCATGTCAACCAGCTCAAAAAAATACAGTAGTTTTGGTCAACTTTTAGTTCTAAAAAGCCCTTTTGCCTCCTGGTAAGTTACAACAGCCAGCAAATTGTCATCTGAAACATTACAATCTGCCAAATCCACCAAATGTGCACAATAGATGAATGCTAACACAACAGACACGACCACGCATCTGAACTAACATCATCCTTCTGTGCCGTTGTAAAAACTAGTTAAAATATGAAGCAGCAGATGCAACTACACATATACAGACAGGCCTGCACATGCACAGCAAACTCTCTTTTTTATTCAAGTATGCTTTTCTGATTTAATTTGGGATAAAGCACCACTGTGGCTTTGGCCACACAGAGTTATAAGAACGGTTTTAACAGACAGTGGATTTTGAAAAAATTTTTTAGATCATGTTTTTTTAGATCAAGTCTAAAGTATAACACAAACACAATATTTTATTTTATTTTATTTAGTTTTAATTATTGTTATTTTTTAAAGTTGAATCTGTCAATCAATTGCAAAAGAAATTCTTCATTACATCAAAAGAATTTGTCTACAGTATTTCTATCCACAAGGGCCACTCAGGGTCTTGTTCAGCCCCTTGTCATTTCGAGACAGCACTTCTAGTCGGCCTCTGTGCAAGTTAACCCTCAGCATTTCACTGTTAAACTTTCTCCACTGGTTTCCTAAAGCTGCCCTTTAAACACTCGTGCTCACTCACAAAGCCAAAAATGGACCAGCAGCCCCCTGACATCACTCACTGAACCATGTTCCCCCTGGTCCTTCTGCTTGGTTGGACTCACTATCTCTAAGAGTGGAACTCACCCACCTTTTTTAATCAATTGATAAATTAGGAAATCACAGATATGAAACAAACCATACACTCACTCATTGTCTATACCGCTTTATTTTGTATTCAGTCTCATGGGGGGCCTGGAGCCTATCACAGGGGAAGTAGGGCATGAGACAGGGTACACACTCGACAGGGTGCCAATCCATCGCAGGGCACACACACATACACACACGGGCAATTTAGAAACGCCAATTACAGTGAAACCTCAGATTGCGAGTAACGCGGTTTGGGAGTGCTCCGCAAGACGAGCAAAGAGACGAGCAAAGATTTTTAATAAATTTTGAATTGGAAAAGGTATGTTGCCAAATGTATGCGTGTGTGTAAAGCAAAAGCAAGTCTCATTAGAAAGGTTAAAGATCCATTTTCTCTCTCTGTATCAGCCTGCTCTTTGTGTCTGTGTGTGTGCGTGTGTCATTGGACACCATGCCCCCCACACACACAGAGAACCCTCCTACCTTCGCCTTCACAGACACACACACACACACACTTTCTCTCTGCTCTACACAGAAACACTGCTCTGTCGCGATTCTTTTTAAGGGTTAATTTGTTTTATTTTTACTTTATATTTTGTGTTAAGTATTTTTATGTATTTATTTTTTGGGGCTGTGAAACAAATAATTTAAGTTTCCATTATTATGGGAAAATTCAATTTGGTTTACAAGTGTTTTAAAATACGAGCTCACTTCCGGAATTATGCTTGTAATCCAAGGTTTCACTGGATTACAAGCATATTCTGCAGGTCTTTGGACTGTGGGAGGAAACCGGAGTACCCGGAGGAAACCCACCAAGCACAGGGAGAACATGCAAACTCCATGGACACAGAAATGGGAATTGAACCTGGCTGGGAATCCAACCAAGACCCTGGAGCCCAAATTATTTAAATTAATAGCATATTATTCCAGATCCCAATGTGGAAAAAAAGAGTAGTCCAAGTAAATGCAAAGCATTAGAATAGAAAACAAAGTGATTGAAAATAGAAATGCACAAAATCAAATGGGTGGAAATCTTTTTTTGAGAAATTAAAAATTAGAGAATAACATGGTATTTACGGTTAGGAAGGGCAAACAAAAAAAAAATCAGCATTTGCACTCAAACAGAAGAAGACAAAGTTATTATGGGATAAAGAGAAGCAACTATGAAATGTGGATAATTCGATAAAAGTGATATTCAGTAATGAATCAAGAATCTGCATTGGCCAAGGTGATTATGCTGGAACTTTTGTCTAATGATGTTCTTCAGGCAATCTAATTTCCCCACCCCTTCATGATATGGGGTTGCATGTTAGCTAATGGACCAGGGGAGATGATAATCAATGCCTCAGCAGTCCATTGATATAAAATAGGTTTGGTGATGACAAAATCTTGTTACAGGACAATAATGCATTTTGCAAAGAGTATTAAAGCATTTCTTTTGGTGAGGCATATCAAGACAATGACACAGCCAGCAAACAATCGTGATGTCAAATGAAAATGTTGAGTGGAAAATGACATGATTCTGTCCGTCATCTAGACACCTGGAGGTTCTAGTGTCTGAATAACTTGGTGTCTCCAAATAACAACTACAGACCAACCTCAACCTCTTTTCATAAACATTCGCTTTTAGGCAAAGTACATTACAGATATATAAAATAATATAAATATAAAATAACTCTTTTATAATCTCATTTTATGGATAAAAAACAAGAGACCTTACAAGAAATCACTTTACAGTAATGCAATTAGCCTCTCTGTTATGCTTGTAGTTTTATTTTAAGGAAGTTCTGGCTTTTCAGATGCTAAAAATAAATCGTTAATTGACTTTGTTAAAAATTAAAGGTTTGAGACACTTTAGAAAGGTTGCGAGGTCTATTTCCCAGGTAACTGTTAATCACTTTGGTGCCCTAATTTCTTTAGCGTTGTTGAAATTGTTGTGGAGTGTAGCTTAGTCATGCCATTGTATAAATGACAGTGTAAATGCTATTATTTAGATTAGAAAATCAAAAGCACTTGTGTGTGATAGTTATCTGAAAAGTACATTTAAAATTTAATTGAGTAAAAGTACAGGCTTTTTATAAGAAATGTATTGAGTAGAAGTAAAAATGATCAAATACAGAAAATAGTACAACTACACACATACACACACACACACACAAATTAATTACAGTAAGGAAGTATTTGAAATTCATTAATTGCCACCTCTAATAAATACTATATTGACCTCTCTAACAGGTCTTTTAGACTACTTTAGACTTTCGATAGTACTCTTGGTGCCTAGCTTACAGTAGTATGACCAGTATGAGAAAGCATTTATTGATAAAGACTTCAAACAACTTCTGTGAGTCACTCAGAATAACAATAAATACTACTACCATTAATACACATCTAATATTTGTCATATTTGACAAAGCGACAGTATTCAGTAGGTATGGGAAATAAATAACAAAATTCTATTTATTTTGACACAAAACAGTATGAGGTATATCACTTGCTCTACAGTACAGTATGTACAGTATCATGTGCTCTCCTTATAACAATCAGAGTGATTACCCAGCAGGAACCTTTGGATTTAGTTTGTAATGATATGGGAATGATGCTTAAGGTCAGTACATCAGTACATCAGTACAACGTTGTTTTTAAAACAACCTTAAAGCATTATTTGGAACATGGATTAACAACCATTTGCTGTATGTTCGTTATCACTCAGACCTCGTACTGCAGTGACTGGAGTTTGAGTCCTGCTCAAGCCATTAGTCGTTTTTGCAATATTTTGCTTGGGGAATTGATTCGCCGTTATCCCATCGTCATGTAGTCAACACTGTTCTGACATCATTTCATTAAAGTGATTGTAACTTTCAAAAAAACTACCTAATACCGATGTTGTCTTGACGTCTGGACTGTTGCTAAATTAATGTCACCACAATGTTTTGACAACCAAAAATTATGCTGCTGGATATGGATTTAGATATTTGGAGAAATACAACAAATCATCCATGTGTTTCATTTTAGACATGTGAGAAAATATAATTTGCATTTACCTTATGTACTGTATAACACATAATATCTGTCAAAAGAAGAACTCAAATTATTATTGACTTAAATAATAATAAAAATAAAATCTGATGAAAACATACTATAAAAGAGAAAATATCCCTCAGCACTCTTCCACAAAAGTCCAGACATTTCGCATTGTGGCAACATAGAACCTTATAACAGTTTAGAGTGGAAATATGATCATTTTAGAGTGCTCCAGGAAACTGTATTACTTTTTGAAGAAAAAAAAAAAAAAAAAAACAATGTAGGCTGTCATCTATCCATCTGGGTGAACTAAACTTTTTAAACAAAACTTTATTATAATATAAAAATTTATTAAAATGTAAAAAAAAAATACTGTAATACAGTGACCAGTTTTAATATCGAAGAAAATGATGAAAAATATTTGCTGACAACCTTTTTTTGATGATGAACACAAGATTAAAACTAAATAAAAAGTAATCTTTGAAAATGATAAATATGATGATGTTTCATACTTTTCATCAACGATAAAAATAAACAATAATTGTAACAAAGGATGAATTATTTGATGACTTTCAAATAATTTTATCTTATGTCCAATAATCTAAACACGTACTTTACAAACTGCAACTTATGATACAGTAAGTGGTTAAAAAACAGTGAAAGAAACAAAGAGACAGAGAGAGGGATCCACAATCTCACTTTATATTCAATATCTTTTTTCTTTTTCTTTTCTCCATTTATTATTATTAATAATAATAATTATTATTATTACATTTGCTTTTTTTATCATCACTAGTGTCACTTGTGTATATTTTGTAACTTGATTTTGAGCATTGGCAATATCAATGTCCATATTTGTCATGCCAATAAACACCCTTTACGTAAATATTTAATTCTCTCTCTCTCTCTCTCTCTCTCGCTGTGCGCTAATCCATGAGAACTCACCCTCAGGACCAGTGGTTGATCCGCTTTGGTGTACTTTTCTATCCAACAGTTTATAATATCTTGATTTTCCTCTCTTTCATCTGTTTCTGCATGGGCCAAGTTTCCTCACTACAATCATACATTCTCTTTGTTCGCTGAAAATATTGTAATTTTCTCTGTCCTGTGTGTAAATAATTTAACCACCCTGAGGGGCATCACAGTGCTAAAATGCTTAAATACAATAATGCTATTAATCTATCCAATTACTTAGTCACTTCCAGTGGTATTTTTTTTTTTTTGGAGCTGATTTTGTTTAAAATCAGTCAAATTTTGGCAATTTTTTGTTTTCATAAACATTAACGTGAAAAATGTAACACTGAAGTAGGGTCCTTTGTTTATACAGTAACTAGTGTAATTGCAAAAAGCATCACAAGAACAAGACTGTTGTACTGTAAGCTTTATCAATGCTGTCAGAACATTGTAACTCCATCTCCTTTTTAAAACCAGCTGTGAATCGCAGATAAACGCTCGAAGTGCCATGTTAATACTTGAATCATTCCTGCTTGAGTTAAAGTGGCTTCACACAGCTGACATTAATTAGCTTGAAGTGAGGTTCTGAAAATAAGGGTATTGATTTTGCACGTAAAGTACTTGCACCCAACCCCCTGCCATTTTGTTAAGCACTATACACCTTACGCAGTATGGCTCGGGTTCTATATATTTAAGCATGAGAGTGTTAAAGTGAAACAAGAGATGCATGCCACTGTATTCATTTCATTTGGTGCAACTGACATTTTATACAGTATATATAACAAAACATTATTATATATAATATAACAAAGAACATATATATTTTTTTATTTTTTTGTGTGATATATATATATATATATATATATATATATATATATATATATATATATATATATATATATATATATATTGTAGCGTTTTACCGCCAGAAAGGACATTGGAGAGACGACTGAACTTAATTGCTGCCCAATGCAATGGCTGGGAATACTTTATTTGCACAAAGCATGTATAGCATGAGCAGCACATTTACACAAGAACCTACATCTACAGTAACTCAGCCTAAGCATGAACCAGAGCACATTCAACACGTCACACCCACTCCCACACACAACATGGCCAAAGCCACTAACCCAAACACCCTTCCCCAACATGGTGAACACATAGCAATCCCTCCCGTAAAGCATGATGGTCGCCAACCAAAGCCCCGCCCACGCCACAAATTATATATATATGCCCGTGGCATTTAAACGATGCCCAATTGGCACTAAGAGGCCTAAAGTGTGCCAAGAAAACATCCCCCATACCATTACACCACCAGCCTGCACAGTGGTAACAAGGCATGATGGATCCATGTTGTCATTCTGTTTACACCAAATTCTGACTCTACCATTTGAATGTCTCAACAGAAATCCAGACTCATCAGACCAGGCAACATTTTTCCAGTCTTTAAATGTCCAATTTTGGTGAGCTCGTGCAAATTGTAGCCTCTTTTTTTTATTTGTAAGGGAGATGTGTGGTACCTGGTGGGGTCTTCTGCTGTTGTAGCCCATCCACCTCAAGGTTGTGCATGTTGTGGCTTCACAAATGCTTTGCTGTGTACCTCGGTTGTAACGAGTGGTTATTTCAGTCAAAGTTGCTCTTCTACCAGCTTGAATCAGTCGGCCCATTCTCCTCTGAACTCTAGCATCAACAAGGCATTTTCGCCCACAGGACTGCCGCATACTGGATGTTTTTCCCTTTTCACACCATTCTTTGTAAACCCTAGTAATGGTTGTGTGTGAAAATCCCAGTAACTGAGCAGATTGTGAAATACTCAGACCGGCCATGCCACGCTCAAAATTGCTTAAAACATCTTTTCTTTCCCATTCTGACATTCAGTTTGGAGTTCAGGAGATTGTCTTGACCAGGACCACACCCCTAAATGCGTTGAAGCAACTGCCATGTGATTGGTTGATTAGACAATTGCATTAATGAGAAATTGAACAGGTGTTCCTAATAATCCTTTAGGTGATTATATATATATATATATATATATATATATATATATATATAAAGAGAGAGAGATATCAAATGTTAACATACAATACTAAAATGCAGAATCAATGCCCTTATTTTCAGAATCTCACTCCAAGCTTTTCTGGAAAGTTGGCATTTCTGTATTATACTGGTCTCAGTTTAAATTACAGTAACTACAAATGAATGCAATTCCTGCAACATTTATAGCTGGGAATACTTCTGATTTGCAGACTGCAATTATTCATTGAAAAAAGCTAACAGTGCAAATTAATGTCAGCTGTTTGAAGCCACTTTAACTCAAGCAGGAACGATTCAAGTATTAACATGGCACTTTCAGCATTTATCTCTGATTCCCAGCTGGTTTAAAAAAGGAGATGAAGTTACAATGTTCTGACAGCATTGATGAAGCTTACGGTACAACAGTCTTGTTGTTCTTGTGATAGTTTTTGCAGTTACACAAATTAGAACCAAAGTACTCTGCTGACTTCAGAGTTATTGTATTAATAAATTGAAAATTATTTTTGTTTATGAAAGTTAGTATACATGACTAAAAATCGACTAATCAGTAAAAGACTAAAGTAAATTTTAATCAAAAAGTCTCAGCCTAAAACCTAATCAAAGGCAGCTGCCAAAATTAACACTTTTAATCAGATTAATTAAAATTAATCAAAAAGATTAATAGCATTATTCTATTTAAGCTTTATAAATCAGCATGTTAGCATAGACCCCTGGTATTATTTGAATTATATATACATTTCTTTTACATCATACATCCATATACAATTCAACTCGATGGACATCCAAACTTTGATCTTCATTGACCTGTTTAAAATCATGAATCCCTTTTACTGTGACTCTAAAGGAGATAACCATGAGCCGCCTCTACTGAGACAGAAACAAAAGTAAAGTGATGAAATTTAGCTGTAGTTTTTCTGCATGGCTCTCTTAATCACTCAGAAATGCTGCCTATGCAATCTGCGCTACTCTGAAAGCAATCTACCCAAGTTGCAATAACAGCAGGGTAACGGTGTCTCTGAGAGCACAGACAGAATAAAAAAGATTCAGTTTGTGATTACTTGAACATAACCGCAGAAATGTGTGTAACTCTGGGTATGAAGGGAGTAAAGCTGGTAATTTTAAATACAAATGATAGCAATGGAATTGTTTTGTTAAATGTTGAGAGCTGTCGATTTTACTTAAAGATTGATTCAGACTATACAAGTAGACAATAAATGAGAAGAATATATCGTTGTCTGTGTTCAATTATTTAAATGGCTATACAAGACATTGTATTTGCTATAGTGACTATTTATTAATTCATTCATTTTTTCTCTCCCTTTTTTTCTCTTTTTTCTATTTAAACATACATTCTAATGTAATATACATTTGAGAACCACTTCTGGTCTGTGTCGATTTAAACCACTTGTATACCAAGAAATGCTGACAAATGCTTGGAATGGTTTCCATTTTAGCAATGATGTTTGTGGTCATTTAAATATGCAATAAAGTGTCAATAAAATCAAGAGTGGTTCCATATAAAAACTGTTTATTAAAACTGGTGTTAAATACATGGGCAGTAAATGTTAATGTCCTTTTTCTTGGCTTCAGAATTCATCAAAAATCCACTGAATGCATTTAGTCCATTTAGGGCAGCTATTTTCACCATATGGTTGTTTTTCGCCTCACCGATCACATGACAGAATGAAGTGGTGCAATTGGCTTTTTGGGAAGCATAATGTTTTGTTATGTAATGCGCCTGTTCCATGTCATTGTTTTCCTAAAATGTTGAAGTTCAAGGCTTATGAAAGAAGGATAAGTCTCATCTTTTATTGAAAGGTTTGTTATAGACTACCTTGTAAAAGTAAAAATCTGGGCATGGTATTTATTGTTTTGCTAAACCGTTTACACGTGTATAAGTTAAGCTTTTATTTGTCACATATACATTACAGCACAGTGAAATTCTTTCTGCGCATATCCCAGCATAACTCGGAGCACATGGTCAGCCATGATACAGTGCACCTGGAGCAGATCGGGTCAGGGGCCCAACAGGGCTAAAGGGCCCAACAGAGGCAACCTGGTGGAGCTGCGGATCGAACCGCCGACCCTCTGATCAGTAACTCAGTGCCTTAACCCTCTGAGCCACCACTGTATATTTTCAATAGTTGTTTCGTACTAGTCTACCACTGTAATATCAAGTCCACTAGAATAACTAAAATGAATAAACTGCAAAAATTGACTTCTAAATGTCTCTATGCCACTGCAGTTTCATTGCACTTTTCATTTTTGAGCCAGCCTTAGTGGCACAATTTCAGTTAAATTTAGAAAAGACTAAAAAATTATATTAACGAAATGTAAAAAAAGAATAATTAAGTATAATAAAATTGCAATGACTAATACATTGAATTTTTTGTTGTTTTTATTTATTTATATTTTTTAATGTACTCTGTTATCCAGACAACAATGTGCTGCCCACTCGGCGATTATCATTTCCTGGAAAGAAAGTGACTGGTAGCAGAAAAAAAATATATTAACTGGTTTACAGTTCTAGAGTCTACTAAAATGAATGAATACATATTATCTTTTATCTTCTAATAAAACAGAATATGATGATTCTTCCAGTGTGGAAAACTTTCAATTTCTGTTGTTTCATTAGGAGCAATAATATTTGCCATACATCACTGTATTATTGGACAGGTGATAAAAATGTACTACGTTTTATAGAATAACACAATTTCTAGACTTTATTAAAAAATATAAAATATATAAATAAAATAAAAAATAAAAATAAACACACACACACACACACCTCTTGGAGAGATCTAGGAAAAAAAAAAAAGCATACATCTAAGTGGGCAACTTCACCATCTTAGTCATAACGTTTCTACTGCATCCATTAATAACATCCCTCTAACTGCTGACACATGCTAAACCATGCCTGCACTTGCCACTTTGATCTAGCATCAATAGTCAAAACACATTAACAGCCACCTTGAGTACTATTAGTAAGAACATACTAACATTAGACTCAACATTAGGCACATTTTTAAGAAAACCTAAAAAAAAAAAGCTGTATGATTCAGTATTGCATGAGCTCCCAGAATGACCACAGTGTAGTGCAAGCACTTTCTTACCTGATGCCATGTCAACACGTGAGCTTTTCAACTTCAGGACACTGATGTGCACTAAGACTTTGCCATCTTTCAGCACAAGCTCCAACATGCCATCAGCCAAGGTGGTGAACAGGAGCAGGCCATTAGAATTCCAAGTGCGAAACTGGAAGCTTATAGACACCATGTTGTGCTCCCTTCTGCCTGGTAACTGCAGGAAACTTGTGGCATTGAAGAAAACTGGAAAGGTGTGAGAGTCCACGCAGGAAAATGTCAAGTTGCGCTGCATTTGGAGCAGAAAATGTGAAGAAGAAAACAAACACACATTATAACAGCCTTTATAGTACATTTGTAAAATTTATTCTCTATTGTGCAACCTTAAAAGGAAAACTAAATAATTAAGATTTACTTGTGCTATTTCAGTTTGAGCAGTCATTTAGAACTGATTTTAGCTGTTTTACAATGACAGACCTACAACGTCAGTGTTTTGCTACACATTCCACAACACATGGGACAAATCAATCTTTTGCATCCTTTAACCCTGAATGTTGGCAATACATTAGGAAAACAACAAGAACATTAACGAGAAGAACAAGAGGGGAAAAAATCATATTATTAACAACAACAAAATAATATCATATAATGATAAAAAAAAGAATGCAACCAAAATAATACAAATGGTCATAATAACAATAATAATAAGAAGAAGAAGAACTGTAAAAAAAAAAACAACAACACACAAACATTTCAGCAGCACTAAGGACAACATCAACATTTAGGTTTGACAGTAAGTTGAGAGGTAAAAGGTTTTGGCACGAGTGAGTATGTGCCATGGTGTCACGGTTTTGTCCGTAACTGGCATGTGCCCTAATTCTTTTGGTCCTCGCTCATAAGAAACTAAAAATAACAAGCTCATTGAGCACTGCAAGGGGGTGGGGCTGCTAGATATGACACAGATGGTGGCACATCTAAACTTAAGGCCTTCGATTCTCTGCTCTTGGGTAAGAGGTGATGAAAATAACAGTCAGGGTAGAGATGGTGTGTGTTGTGCTGTGGATGCCACAATGTGGTCGTGTGCTCTTTCTGGCTCTAATGCGGAGGGATGATTTTCGCTGCTGGGCAGCTTGCCGGGTAGCAGGTGCCGATAAACTGTGACCTTTACATTGGCACTTCCAACTTTAGTTATGGCCTGCGCTGGAATCTTAGCTACCATTAATATGTTGCCGCTGCCTCGACTTTCACACCTCTAGTTCCAGGCTGCTGCCACTAGACTGCAACAGCCTTGTCTTTACTTCTTTACTTTTAACTCTGGAACTTTAGAGCTGACGAACCTGCAGTTTTTGCTAATGCCCACAGCTTCGGCATTCCGCTGCAACAGCTCATCAGGCTCGTGCCATCATTCCAGCCAGACACTGAACTTGACCTATACCTACACTTTTTTCTACCTGATTTTTGTCTACCTCTTTATAATTTCCTGTCTCACCTTCTTTTTGTTAATAGTGTCAAAATAGTGTATTTTAATTTATCTTGTCTTATGTCTATGGTGTTCCCTAAAACCTCACCTGTCTTCAAGGGGACAAAAACTTTTTTTTCTTTTTAACGTTCCTGTAGTATAAACCTTAGATTACAAGCATAATTTATTCGGCCATGGGCTTGTATTTCAAAACACTTTTAAACCAAAGTGAATTTTCCCATAAGAAATAATGGAAACTCAAATTATTCGTTCCCAAGCACAAAAAAATAAATACATGAAAATAATTTATACAAAATATAAAGTAAAAAATAAAAAATAATTAACCTGCACTTTACCTTAAAAAAAAGTAAAAATTAATCCCGACAGATAAGTGTTTCCATTTATGCGTGCAGGCGCTGTGTGTGTATGTATGTGTGTGTGTGTGTGTGTGTAAAGCTAGAGTAAGAGGAGAGGAGGAATCAGACCCTCTTCCCTCTTTTCATCCTACACAGTAAACTTTCCTCCTCTCCTATTTGGGTTTCACACACATACACATTAACAAAAACAATGTTTTATTGAGAAAATTAGCAAGAAACATTGTTAATACCTCTTGCATGAGCGCAAACTAACTGAATCACTGCTGTGTGTGTGTGTGTGTGTGTGTGTGTGTGTGTGTGTGTGTGTGTGTGTGTGAGAAGGCGAGAGGAGGAGGGGGTGTGTGAAGGCGAAAGGTGGGGTGTGTGTGTAAAGGAGCACTGTGTCCAATGACGGGCGCACGCACAAGACACAAAGTGCAGACTGATACAGAGCGAGAGAGAAAATGGATCTTTAACCTCTCTAATGAGACTGTTATAATAAACAGTACACGCACGCTGTATA
This sequence comes from Clarias gariepinus, assembly GCF_024256425.1. NCBI lineage: Eukaryota > Metazoa > Chordata > Actinopteri > Siluriformes > Clariidae > Clarias > Clarias gariepinus. The sequence continues at coordinate 15,348,573 of NC_071125.1, read as the reverse complement.
CACACGAATACAAACACAAAATAAAATGTGTTTTACACACACATACGTGGTCACAGTGTTATAGTAAACAGTACACGCATGCACGGATGTTGATTATACCAGTAAGAGTATGCACGCGCACTAAGATGCAGCAGGGGAGACAATTACCCACAATTCTGCAGAGCAAAAGAGAAAGAAAAACTGTTGGCTCAGTTGTGATCCTGTGACTCTCGAGATCAAAACAAGAAGCACATACATGCGTGATACATGATACTCGGTACTCATAAACCAAGACTTTACAAGTCTAAATTTATTAAAAATCTTTGCTCGTTTTGCGGGACATTTGCGAACCGCGTTACTCGCAATCCGAGGTTCCACTGTATAATACTAAGGATTTATTTTAAAAACAAAAAAACAAAAAAAAAAACATAATGCAACTTCAGCACTACAGTATTCTAAACTCATACACTGCAAAAAGCATTTAAAATTTGCCTGCTACTTATGCCTTCACGATGAATGCATACTGCAAACAACGAATGCAGCAGATCAGGTATTAGTCAAGAATTCAGGAGCAGTAGAAGGTATTTATGTGGGTCAACCAGCTCCAAGGTCAAGAGGATCAATGCGTTGTGGGCTCCAGCAAAGTAATTTTAGGTGAAAACAGCATAACAGTGCTGGTCAGACTACAGGCTCAGGGAACAGCCTGACTGGTGCAGCTCAAGTCGAGGGCCAACATGGTGGCCTCTCCTGCCAAACCCATGCCAGAAAAACATAATGCAGCCTCACAAGTTACTTTTAAGCCAAGAGGATAAGGAAGGGGCCATCAATGTCCAGAGCACTTCAGACTCTGACCCTGAGTAGGAGGTGTTTGCACCCGTGCAACTATGCACATCTAAGGATGCTATTTTTTTGTACAGCTTTGTTGTGGCCATCAGCCTGTCTCCCTGACCTGCCTTTGACAATGCTGCATCATTCCTTGCCAATGAGTACATCACACAGTCTCCCTGCCCTGTTCAGCTAAGGGTGTCAATCTGCTTCCCTGCCCCACCTCTGCTGTTGCTATGTCTCACATGGCTACTGAGAATATTGCCCCTTTTTCCTGCCGTGCCTCTGACACTGAGTCACTGTGGCTCCTTGTCCTGCTGAGATTGTGACTCTGCCTCCCTGCTTGGCTAAGAACATCATTCTCTCTCTTTGTGTGTACGCCATATCCTCTCTTGCAGCATAAGGAATTGTACTCCCCTCTATTGCTTTGTGAGAGATGTCTCCTCATTATCTAATGACTGCTCAGGACATTGTCTCTTCCAAATTGATTTTGCAAGCCAAGAGCCAGGCATTCGAGCCAGCGCTATGTCAAGGCAGCTGACTGCATTTCCGAGCAGCCATCACTGGTAACAGGCATGAATCACATGTACGTTTCATGTTCATCACTAATCTGGTTGCGTATTTAAGTTTTGGTTTGTGTGTTTATTGTCATTTCCTTTGTTCTTTTTGTGCATTAGTACCTAACCAATGTTCATAGTTTCTGTAAACCGTAATCATACTTTTAGTGTTTCTAGTGTGTTCTCACATTTACATGCTTGTGAATATTGGAGATTTTTTAAAACAAATAAACTTCTATGTATATGTACCTAAAACGTAAAAATTACGTTAGTAGTTTTAAAAGTAGAAGATAACTCACAAAGCTAGACGTATCCAGTTTCTTTCTTCTGGCCAGGTTAGTGATATTTTCTCCATTGTAGTTGATACTCTCCATGCAGCCTATAAAATTTCTCTGACCTCCTGAGATAGGCTTCCCTGAGTAAGGCATTCCTCCAAAACTCAGCTGCATGAAAAAAATAAGACTTTTCAGAAAACAGATGTGGTGTCTTTTTTAATGCATGTATTTATAAGCTTAAACATCCGGATCAGATATTAAACAATATATGAAGCAATGTCGCATGACATTGGCATTTGGCAGATGCTCTTATCCAGAGCAGTTGAGGGTTAAGGGCCTTGCTCAAGGGCCCAACAGTGGCAACTTGGTGGTTGTGAGGTTTGAACCTGGGATCTTCCGAACTGTAGTCCAATGCCTTAACCACTGAGCTACCCCTGGCCCCAGGCATTATAACACTAGCAACCACTTAGAAATATTAGAATCCCAAGCATATAAGAAGAGCCACTACAAAAACATGACCATGAGCTCAGGAGCAACCCAGGGACACGGGAAACATGTGTGAATTACTGGGTTGCCTACGTAAGAATCAATACAGGGTAGTGTCTGGTTACTCTTTTTTAAAGTGTGATAATGAGATAAGTCAATATAAGTCAGAGTAATGCACAAACCACCTTCCCCACTATGAATAATTGGATTAATACTGTATTATGCTGCTCATGAATGTTAAATCAGTGAATCAATAAAATCAATCTTATGAGCACTGGAGCTCTACTCTGTACATGATGTGAGCTATTGCCCTAAACCATTTTTATGTTTCAAATCAATTTTCTATATATCTCATTAGACATCGCATTAATGCCGTGTGATCACATTAACATCCTCCCACACATTCTTAATGTGGATTAACAGCATGCCGAGAAGCAAAGGCAAATGCCAACAGAATCTGCTGGAGATAAACCACAACATAACATAAGCATGAGGCTTATGACACTATGTCTATATTCAAAATAACCAACCTGAAAATTCAACAGTAAAATCATGCAATTAGATTTAAAATCGCAGTAAGGAACTGTGAGTCTGTCGTTGTGAGTCTTTTCATTTTGTTGCAGAGTTCTCTGGCTTGCATTTGTGGGTTACTGTACTTTATAACTGTTTTGGTTTTAAGAACCCTAATTCTGTTATTCTCTGGTATTCTCAAAGTGCAGTCTATGTACTTTAACCTATCTGCTGTTTTTAGTGATAAATGCTAAATCAAATATACAGGATACTTAGAAAAGCAATTCAATCTTGCCTCATAGTCAAGGTCGAGGTGGTCAAACTCGCCATTGGTACGAAAATGCTGAGTGTGCTGATCCAGGGTGAAGTTGACATTCCTTCGGTAGCGCTCAATCACAACTGAATGCCAGTGATGATCATCCAGCAAGCTGCCGCTGCTCACCGAAGTGTGACCCAGGATGGATCCGTACTGGTTGCTGCCTGCCTTTCACAAAAACACAGATCTGCAGCATTTACATTATAATATCTAAAAAAAACATCCACTTTCACATACAAGGTATCATCAGAGAGTCTCTGAAATTCATTTAATTTTGTAGCGAACTACAAGGGTTGTTCAAGTCAAACCAGGACAAGGTAAAAAGTAAAACTGATTGACATTTACGAAAGACTTCAAGCACAGTATGGTGATGAGACCCGTAGCTGCAGTTAAACATCTGAATAGAAAGTTTTTAAAAAGACTGTTACGTAAGGAAAGCCCTTTACATTTAGCGAGTGAAATAAATTGTTGCCAACTTGCCAAAGAGACGCATCTGTCTGTGGGAACTGTGCACCACTCGCACATTACAGAAACTCTATCATTCTGGCCAATTAAAAGTCCTGGTTTGACTTGAATGCCCCTTGTATAGTCTTATATTTTTTTTATTTCTTTTATTTTAGGACAATAATAATAATAATAATAATAATAATTAGAAGAAGAAGAATAAAAATAAAAAGTATTATTATTATTGTTCTTCCTTTTATTATTATTATTTTTTTTTTACATATTGCTATTTTGACCTGCAGTATCAGTATTTTAAAAATATATTTAAATTCAGTGTTTAACGCCAAAATTAATACACTACATTGGAGGCCTGTTGCCTGACTGTGTTCATTAAAACATTTCAATAGCACACAGTGTAATAGTGAGGACAGTTATGGCCACATCACATAATAACCACCACATTTAAAGCTTTTTTATTAAGGTATATGTCATGCGTACAATAAAATTAATATAAGTGGTGTTAATAATAAAATGGTATAATCACAACCACACCCCCACTGCTATTATCGCTCACTGCTAATTATTAGAAAGAGATATTTGCAAATGTGCAAAATGAGTAATGAGAGGAAAGTCATACCAAGGTTTATCTGAAGCAGGAGTCGTCCTTTCCTCAGCTCCATTGTGATGTAATCGCCCTGTTGACCCTCGCCATGCAGGATCACCCCATCACTTTCGCCTGTCTTAAATTTCAGTGCTATCACATCCTTCAGGATTTTCATCTTCTTCATCTTAAATCGGTAGGAGATTACACCTTGGCCATCAAAGTGTATAACATCAGCCCCTGCCGCACCAGAGTCAGACAGAAAAGGGATAGGGGGTTGAAAAAGGCATTTAAAAAAGGATGCTTTTTTTCTTACATGGCTACGTATACAGTACAAGTTGCTTTAGGTGAATTGCACCATGGGATGCTGTTGAAGTAAAAAAAGATTCACAGATTAACTGTAGGTAGTAAGGGGGACAGCAAAATTTAGTAGCCTTACCCAGATGAAAGCATCTGTAAATTCATACCATTATTTACCTCTAAGGCATACTGCATATAATTTATGCAGCAGTCTGTAGATGGTTCCATTAAGGCTCTTTGTACTAGGTTTGTGCCATTGCAATAAAAGCTCTAGACATAAACAATATTATTTTAATATAAAGAGGTGCAAATGTTTTTTTTTTTTTTTAATCTGGTCTGAAAGGAGTCACAATCCATTCTATCTTCATTACAATGCCTTATTAAAGTGACTTATGTTGATTTCGCAGGCATTAACATGAAGAGCTCTCATTCCTGAACAGAGAGTAAAGCAGAAAGTAGAACCTGTGACACAGAGAAAAGCAGCGTGAGAGACAAAGTGAGAGAGAACAATCACGAAAAATGTACAGAGCTGTCTGGCAGGATGAGAATGTCAGCACTTGAGGAATGAGTCACATTCAAAGAGCTTAAATTCATAGTGCTTTTATTCAATTTGCCAAGAATCATACTCCCCAAGTCCAACTACTTGTCCTCAGGAGGCATAAAAAGGTAAAGGTATGGGGATATGCCAACAGTATAAATGGCAAGTTGCTTTCACACTCTTATGGTTCTCATGAAGACCTGGTTGGATTTATGGTTGAAAACATCCATTTTAAAAAGTCAAAGGACTTGAAACACAAAAAAACTCTTGTCCAGGTCCTGGTCTTGACAGAGTGCCTGCATCACATATTGATGGGAGGGCAGAGTATAGTGCAGTGCAAGACTCTACTAACTAACTAACTCTAAACTAAAAGGGTTAGTTTGGTGTTTAAGGTATTGAACTATGATTCGGAAGGTCCCAGGTTCAAATCCCACGACCACCAATTGCCACTGTTGGCCCCTTGAGCAAGGCCCTTAACCCTTCAGATGTATAATGAGATGAAAATATAAGTGGTTCTGGATAAGGGGCATCTGCCGAATGCCTAAATGTAGGAAAGGCTAACATAGGCTAGCCAAATGGTATATTTCCTGAGACCACCATATTCTGATACAAAACTGCATCAAATATTAGCACAAGGTTCAATGTCAACTTACTGTAACACAAAAATTTAGTAAAACAGGTAAAAAAAACATTTTAAAAAAGCGAATGAGGAAATGTTGGCCAGAACAACACATACAGAACAGCAACCAGCTACATGCTCTCAGCAAAAGATCAACAAAATTAACAAAGGCTGGGGTACAGAAACAACAAACAATTGAGAAAACTATAAGAAAAGACAAAAATGAATTATTACTAAAAACCTAGCCAAACTGGTAGAAACATCTGCAGCACAACTGCATGAAGGAGATTACAGGAAAACACTTGACAACAGACATCCAACTAGCATCCAAGGATGGAGTGACCTTCAGAAGAAATAGATGGACAGACCATTTCAGAGAGCTGCCCAACAGACCACTACCAGGTAGACCCATGGACACTCCACCTACAAAACATCTTATACAGGTCAAACTAAGCAAAAAGCAAATACAGAAAAAAGAACCAACGTTATCTGTCCAAATAGGGTTCTATCAGATGTCATCAAAGCACATTTACAAAAATGTTGCTAATAGTTTTAAACAGGTTTGGGAGCCAGAATAGTGGATTGTGCTTTTATCATTACAGTTAAACCTTGGATTGCAAACATATCTCGCTCTTGAAGTGTGCTTGTATATCAAAGCACTTGTATATCAAACACTTGTATATCAAAGCGAATTTCCACACAGAAAATAATGGAAACTCAACCCAAAAATATTTATATAAAATTAATACAAAATGTAAAATAAACATCAAACAAATAAACCCGCACTTTATCTTTGAAAAGAATCCCGATGGAGCAGTGTTTCCTTAGTGTGTGTTTGTGTGCACATGCACGTGTGCATGTGTGCATGAAGCTGAAGTAAGATGAGAGAGGAGAGGAGAAGGGGGGGGGTTCTTTGTAGGACAACTTTCACATACACACGCACACATGCATGCACAAAGACATGGACACACATTACCGCAAACACTGCTCTGTCGGGAAACTTCTTTAACAAGGAACCTCTCATAATCTCTTATAATCAAATTATACTTGCGGACACATGCACACACTAACGGAATCACTGCTCTTTGACAGACCGAGACTCTGAAAAATGACACTTGCTTTTACTTTATGCGCTTGAACACACAATGTGGTCAAAATGTTATAATAAACAATACACGTGCGCACGGATGTTAACTATACAAGTGACGCATGCACACTGAGACTGAGCACGAGATGATTACCTATAATCCTATACAATGTGAGAGAGAACCACTGACTTAGTTGTGATCATGTGACGCCCGGCAGACAAAGCGCATGCTTACTACTTGTACGTCAAGACCTTGCTTGTTTATCAAGTAAAAATGTATTTTAAAATTTTGCTTATCTTGCAAAACGCTCACAGACCAATTTACTCACTATCCAAGGTTCCATTGTACAGGGAAAGTACTATGCTGGATCATCTAAAAATATGTGCTGGACAAAAAGCTGAGAGATCAGCAAGCATTACTTAGGAAGAATGACTGCACACACATACTGTACTGCGTATATTAGTGGAACAATCACTGGAATGAAGCTCCTAACTCTAAAACGTCTTGACGATTTGTTATGACAGCGAATGAGGTATTATGAAACTAATTTTTGTCCCCTTTCTTCCAAGGTTGTACCACCAAACAACATGCATGCAGTTCACAATAGCCATCTGACAAAACCATTGACATTCGATACAGCAAAAAAGCAAGAATAGCTGCCCTTAGTAATGATGTTCCTGCAAGCAGCAGACTAGACCATGCACAAGACAACTGAGAAAGAGACCCTGAGAAATCCAGTGAACTGTAGGCTCAACGTGGCTGGCAGCATGTCATGATCAACGTCATTGACGCATAGGCAAGACAGAAAAGAGAGTGGGGTTAGTAACTTTTACCACATTGCTTTCAAATTGTGACCTACAAAAAGCAATGTTACAGAAATGCTCCCAACCTCTGGCCATCTGTAGAGTCTCCCCTGACCACGCCATCACCTCGGCCAAAGGATTACCAGCATTTTCCAGTTTGTTTTCATCGCTGACCTCCAAATGCTGCCACATCGGCTTAAAGCTGCCACAACACTTTCTAACAGTCTACGATGCACCCTACCTTTACAACACAGTTCCATTTGCCCTTCACCTTCAACAACCATCTTCTTTATTCAAAAGTTTTAACAGTATTAACAACCCTTGGCATTTTTTAGTCTGTTCATTGTATGTAACAGCACAGATCTGTTTGCAGGCAGCTACACAGTGGATTTTTTTTGAATAAGCAGAACCATGGTCAACCCCATGTTTGGTCGCTTGACCACACCATCATAGGGGCAATCAGGGCCGATGCACTGCACCTGGGCGCACTTCTGTATAGGCCCCCTAGAGAAAAGAAATACATTAAAAAGAAAAGAGCCATGAAAATTTATGTGAAAAAGTTATGATGAGTTATGTTCTTGTTATGATGAGATTTATTTTCTTAAAAGGAAGCCTTATTTCTGGAACAGGCAGAATTTTCATGAAAAGTACACACAAACCTTCCCATCTATTACCATCTCGCTACCTCCTAAGCCTGCATTGGGCTCTCATTCATAACACACAAAACCTGGTGCTTTTACACCATGCTCTGCTCAAACCTAACATTGTAGGAGATTACAAAAATAATCCTAGATTTTTATTAATACTGTAGCACAAATAACTAGGAATAAGACCAGTACAAAAGCCTTCATTCATTTATTTTCTACACCGCTTACCCTATACATGGCTTTATGTTTTTTTTTTTGTTTGTTTCTTTTTACAAATTGAAAAAAAAATCACAAAAAATACAATCACAGAAAATATAATTAAGCTAAAGATACCTCTTTACAAAAAAGTAACATTTAGACTTGAATTACAATTGACACTGAAAATAATCACCCAATGGTGAATTTTAGAAAAGATAATATATAAAATTATATAAATACACTACAGGAATATAATAAGATGGCATCAGCAGTATGAAGATCTCACTCATTCTCAGAGTCATGGGGGCCTGGAGCCTATTCCCGGGAACTTGGGGCACAAGGCAGGGTACAACCTGGACGGAGTGGCAATTCATCAAAGGGCTCAATCTCACACACATGCTCACTTACACATTATGGACAATTTTCTGTATTGTTTTGTAAATTAGTGTATGCTGCATGTCCTTGGACTGTGGGAGGAAAACATCCTCCAAACATAAAAAGAACATGCAAACTCCATGCACTATAAACAAGATGTATAAAATCCTAAAATGATATATGTCAACAACAGAGTCATTACTGTATCTGTTGCATAAAATGCAAGACAGTTGGTTTGCTCTTGAATGAAAACAAAAAGATGTGCCAACAGAAATGTGCAACATACAGTACAGTATGATTATGTGTAATGCTCTCGATAATGAAGGTGTAAAAGTTCCTTAGCATCTTGGAAGGCAATTCAGACATCTATGGTAGTAAAGACACTAGCAGATCTACGTCCTAGTGCAAGTGTGACAGGACCATAACAGATCCTCCATACTATGAACACAGAAGTAATGAAAACCGTACTATACTGGGGCCCTGTTGATGATAAGTGGCTGGCAATTTCTTTCTGCTTTGTGCTAAAGCCCACAACACCTTTGTTTTGCTGACGTTCAGAAGGATGTTTTCCTCCCAGTGCCAGCTTTCCAACTACTTTAATGTTCTCCCGGTAGGCATTTTTGTTCTTATCAGAGATCAGTGCTCACTGTACAGTTCTGTCAGCAATTTTAAAGATAAATGTAGAGTTGTACAGTAAGTACACTATATTGTATTACTTACTGTATAAGGTATTTGCTTGCCTGCCTTCACATGGTTATATGCACTAGAGTAACATCCAATGCTTAATCCATATGGTTTAATGTGATGATGGCCCTCTCTTTGCAGCTATAACAGCTTCAGCTCTTTTGGGAAGGCTTTCCACAAGGTTTAGGAGTGTGTTTATGGGAATTTTTGACCATTCTTCAAGAAGCGCCTTTATGAGGTCAGACACTAATGTTGGGCGAGAAGGCCTGGCTTGTAGTCTCCACTCTAATTCAGTCCAAAGGTGTTCTATTGAGTTCAGGTCAGGCCAGTCAAGTTTTTCCACACCAAGCTAACTAATCCATGTCTTTATAGACCATACTTTGTGAACTAGTGCGCCAGGAAGTGGCCATCCCCAAACTGTTCCAAAAAAAGTTGGGAGCATAAAATTGTCCAAAATGTCTTGGTATGCTGAAGATAGAAGTAAGGGGTTATGCCCAACTCCTGAAAAACAAGCCCACACCAGTTTTAACATGACTGTGCACCCAAGGTCCATAAAGAAATAAATGAGGGAGTTTATTGTGGAAAAACTTGACTTGCTTACACAAACTTGAATCTTAACCTCAACCCGATAGAACACCTTAATGAATTAGAGCCTTCTCATCCAAGATTGGCGCCTTACCTCACAAACATGCTTCTGGAATAATTGTCAAAAATTTTCATAAACATACTTCTTAACCTTGTGGAAAACCTTCCTAGAAGAGTTGAAGCTGTTATAGCTGCAAAGGGTGGGCCAACATCATGTTAAAGCCTATGGATTAAAAATTAAATGTTGTATTCATATGCATGTGAAGGCAGGTAAGTGGATACTTTTGGCAATATAGTGTAGCTATGCAGTCAAACATGTACAATAAGTACTTAATGAGGATAAGGGTGATGGGATGATGATGAGGGAGGGTGAGACATGTTTGCCCATGTACTGGTTGTGGTCTACCAGTCAAGATCTACAGTACAAGGACTTCCAATTCGATTAAAAATATGGAGGGAATTATTGGGGTAAAGGCTGAACTCTAGTCAAAAAAGCATCGTATCATAATTTTTCTTCTCCTGGTGTCCAGATGGCTTAGGGAAGATGATGTGTAGAAAGTGTGAGAGTATTGTGAGCTGAGAAATTAAGGGACCTAACTGTCTAAAGACAGTTTAGATCATTGGATAACAAACATTATGACTACATTGTGGACATTTATAAATTGGTGACACATGTTAACCTTTACAGACCTACCTTTAACAGATTTCACAGGATACATTTCATTGTTGATCACATGCTCTGTGACTCTTATATTCAATATAGCCTAGTATTCACCCTCTGAATGATTCTCATTCTCAATAAGTATGGCGTCGGCACTAAACTGCCCATTACTGTCTGGTGAGGTGTGCCTTCATGACATGTTGTAAAATGGTGACAAATTTAAGATTGATCTCCACAGATTCTGTAAAATGGTGATCCAGAAGTGAAAAAAATAAAATAAAAGTTTATGGTTGTAACTAGGCTTCCATTATTGATTTTAGCACATACAAGCCACTTGGGTTCAAAATGCTGCCAAAAAAGGCCAGAGAATCAGCATATGAGATTATAGAATATTCGTCATGGTCATTTCTCTATAAAATCAATATCTGATTATATGCAAATAAATCTGACTTATTTTATTCTGGGAAAAAAAATACAACACTGGACATAAAAAAAAGTCATTTTATAATTCAAGATAATTATTCGAGATAAACTGTGGCTATTTATGGCACTTACTTCAGTATCTTAGCTGAAGGATACATACTGAAAATCGGTGTGTGTGTGTGTGTGTGTGTGTGTGCTGAGGGAGAAAGAAAGAATGTGAACTTACAATATGGGCAGCCATAGATTTCTATCCGCAGACCTATTTGACCCTCTTCACTCCAGCTCAGAGGGATGAAGCGTAAATATCGGGCCACAACGCTGTGCTGAAGATCATGGCGGACTACACTCTCTGTGTTGGAGTTTCCTGTAAAGACCTGGAAGGGAAGAGCCAAACACATTTCAGTCATCACTGTGTACTCTTGAAACTCTTTGTATAGAAAGAATGCAGGGTAAAAAAATGCTAATGAGTTGCTTTAACTTGAGCCTTGGAATTGCCTTTGGAGGTCCAGAGTGTGTCAATTGGTAAAGTGAAGATGCATAGACACACCTGGTTTGTAGTTTAGGGAGCACCTTCTTAAGCAAAAGCCCAAACTTTTAATCTTAATATGCACAATGTGGGTATTATATTTTTACTTTATTTATTTATTTATGTATTTATTTATTTATTATTATTATTATTATTATTATTATTATTATTATTATTTGGCTTATTCTCAATTATATTATATTAAAAACCCTGAAGGCATTAAAGCTGCTTTCAGACCATGAGCTGCCGCTTTTCCAAACACAGAGAAAGTGTATTAACATCTGGTTTATTAGAAGTAAGCTTTAATAGAGATTTTAAAATTAAGAAAAAAAAATTAAAAGTTTGTGAGAGAACATATCCTAACCAGTCTGAAATTTTGCATATTGCTTTTCGCCTATGGCAGTTTGATGTTCTCTTACGGTGTGACATCCATTCATAGAAACAGCTCTATTTAACCATTTAAGCTAAATAAAATAAAATAACCACTTAACCAAATAAGACAATTTTTATTGGTATTATGATAATAATAATAATAATAATAATAAAAAAACTCCTTCCAGTTATTCCTTTCACCTATATAATCTGCTTTATATTTAAACCTGTCTAAACAAAATTTAACTTAAAAAGTGCAAATGTTGATATTTCTTTCTAAATTATAAAAACTATTATTATAGTATCTATTAACTATTATAACAGTCAAAACTATTGATTATAGAGTACTATAAAAAGGAACCCATAACTAATCTGATCACTGCTATACTGGGACAGGGTTGTATCAGTGCCAACCACTATAGAAATGGATTGCACAAATGTGTTATAGTAAATGTAAACCCAAAGGGATTTAAACCATAAATTCTGATTAAGGTTTGGCAGGGTACAGTTGGACCTCTAGGTTACAGTACATACTTCTTCCCTGCTGTTTAAGATCTGTTGTCCCAGATTATAGATGCGATTTTACCTTACATACATTACTAAATATCAAATAGCATTCAAACAAGTCTCCACACTTTTACTATATATATACTGTAGAGCATAGACCTGGTGGATACATAACCTTAGTCTATGTTCTACTGTATGAAACTTGTGCAACTCTTAACTTTCTACTCCTTGTTATTTACAACCTGAGTAAGCCTGGCAAGAAGGTTCTGGGTAATGATGGCTGTATCATGGCAGTATTCATTGTAGTTATCTGGGTATGCATGTGCATTGTGGTTTCAGATTGCCCCTCACAATGACATGGATCTGCAATTAATGGAATTGCTCAAGGGATCATAAAGTTCTTATTGCTAAACTATGATGTATGTCAGGTTAGTAATGTTTAGGAGCCATACACATACAGGACTGTGTATTCAGATGATACCCTCTAAACGTTCAACACATACTACTTTTACTATATACTCTATATTACTGCTATTATTATTATTATTATTATTATTATAAGTTCATTTGCAGTTCAAAAGACAAAACACTATCAAACACTTTAGTAAATGCATTTCAGTGTAAAATAAAGAACAAGCAAACAAAAACTGATAGAGGCTGAACTTCTTAATAAATGAATAAATGAATGTATTTATTTATTATTTTTATCTCTATTGGCTGCCTTTTTTGGTAGGATCCTAGGAAAGAAGTCCTGACAACAAGAAGCACAAGAATATATTTGAAATGGGAAGCAAGTCAATTCCTAGACATCACTCTCGAGCAGTAATACAGTACAGCCAATTTATTTGCATAGAGGCTGAAAAAATATATAAGTCCAAACTATAAGCCTAAACTCTAATCAATTACTGTAACTGAAGGACAAAAACAAATATATACTGTAATGTGGTCAAGCCTTTTTAGACGATATCAATATTGCTTATTATCAGTTGTAGTTAAATGGGTAATGTGAACATTAAGATATCTCAGAATATGTAATAAATAATAATAATTATTAGTATTATTATTGGTATTATTATTATTAGTAGTAGTATTATTATAATTGTAATGCTTGCCAGAGTTAAGATGAAAGATGAATTAAGGGAAAATGTGTTTAAAACAAGTGCTTAAAATACATCCTTGTTATCCTTATCTTAATACAATTATTCTTTAGTGTTACACCCCCAAACTATGTACAGTACTACTCTACCCCAATACCCACATGTCCTGTGATTCAGTAGTTTTAAATGTGATTGGCTACTCAAAAGTATTTGGGTTAAACAAGTAATTTTTTTTATAGGGATATAAATAAACATGAATATACTGTACTTCCAAAATGCACTGAATAAAAGCCCTAAATTACCAGCTAAAAATACTACTTAAACCCCTGAAAACACAACTTACGTACACTACCAGCTTCTAGTAGTTCCCCATCCCCAGTATGATGTGCATAAGTGAAAAGAAACAACAAGAAAACTGAACACTGGAAAACGCAAGGCCGTGAATGTGGACAGGAAATTAAATTCCATTATCAAGAAGCACTTTTCAGTAGTCCTTCAAATACTAAGGCAAATAAACTCCAAGGAGAAAATGTTATGTGAAATTGAACATACTGTACAGTATTTGCTGTGGTAACACACGCCACAGCCTATAATTGAAGAGCACAGAAGTGTTAAAAGCTCAGAGAGTATGCCAAAGTCCTTAGAGTGTAAGCCAAAAAAACAAGTGTGCCACATTTTGAGGAGTGCCAATAATTAGTTATTAATGCATGGTTAAACTACACTGACAGGTTAAAAATATTTCTGGTTCAATTAAATTTTGCTTGAAAAATGCTCAGTTATAATAATAGCATGGGATTAAAAGTTAAAATGTAAAGAATAATTACAGTTAATTATGGGTATGTGTGATGATTTTACATAATTGGGTTGTCCTTGCCCTCAACAAACCTATTACAAAGTGTTTCACTCTACCCTGCTTTATTGTTTTGTTGATAGTTATAGCTAAAATTTGGTAAAAAAAAAAAAAAAGTTCATCCTTTTTTAAAAATGTTTTTAACTCCTTGTCAGTTGATGCATATTTTTATGTAAAATGGCCCAGCCAAATTCTTTAATATAGCACTTCCATCCATCCATCCATCCATCCATCCATCCATCCGTCCATCCATCGGCGAGTGGTGACCATTGTATTTATTCCCACAATGGAGGCTTACATGCAAATTCAAGCACACAAACCCGACCTGGAGGTGCAGGGCAACAGTGCTAACCACTAAGCCACCATGCCGCCAAAAACATAAGCGCTTATCTTTCCTGAGATTTTATCAGTAGGTGTTATCCGTAAACTTCTAAAATTCCTTGGCATCTAACAGTTGTGTTTTATCAACTGTTAATTACACTAGAACTTTAGTTGCTTGCATGTATCAAAGTATTGTGAGTCTGAATTGCCTCTTAATCATCTTCATATTCTTCTCTTCACAGCTATTGCGAGTTACGAAGCTTAATAGCTTCTAACACATGGCTGAAATCCCAAATGATCAAAGGCACAACTTGGTGTGTGGAACAAGGGATGCACCCTAGACAGCACATTAGTTTTCTATTTAACGCTATTTGGGATTTAACCCCGGAACCCTGGAAATTATCTGATATTCTAAAGCGGAATAAATTAAAATATAAAGAAAATTTTTATGTCCATCACCTCCATAGTTAATTCTCCTCCTCATTTGGCTGTGTAGTGCCATAAGGATTTTAAAACCAGTTAATTACACTAACTGACAGTCACTAGCTCAATGCTAGTTCACCCATTCATGGAAGGATATTTGGTAGGGGAGTAAAATAACTCAATTAAACGGTAAACAAACAAATCATAATTTGTTGTTTTAAAAATGGCGTTTGTAGAAGTGTTTTATAAATGCACTATAACGCTTAAGGTAGTTCTGTTGTATTGAATATCAACACCGCTGTGATGAAGGCATAGGTACAGTATAGTACGAGAGTGCAGCCGTCTTAATTATTACTTTGTTTCTTGCCAACAGCAAAAGAAGAAAAATTGACCTGCTCCTTCTGTCTACATTTTGTCCTTTCTTATTTTTTTGGAGATAGGTCTTATAGGTACAGTAAGTGTTTTTATTAAGGGAACTGTAAGCTGGTCCAGTATAAATATATCAGTAAAGTTTAGAAAGTCAACCTGTAAACAGCATTCACAAAACTGATGGGTTAGAAAGACTTTATTTCTTTCTAAAGGCTTAGCATGCTTTATAGCATTATGGGGTATGTACAGTAGGCGTAATTACAATTGCACAAGGTAGGATTCTTGGCTTACAAACACCAAGAAACACACTTGCATGAACACATGTGCACACACATTCATGCACACACACCTTTTGTGTTTTTGCTATGCTTATGTGGTAATTACTCTGTTTTTATACGTTTAATATAATGCATGTAAACCAACCAGTTAGATAGAAGCAAACATTTAATGTTTCTGTTTATAGATGATTGACAGCTCTATAGATATAATAAGCAAAAGTCTACTATGCAGTAAATCAACCATTTCTATATTTGTATTCAACTGAAAAATTTATTCACAATAATGTTTCCTTTTTCAACTTTGACACTAGCTTCTGGTAAAAGCGCCAGGATCTTCCGACACTGTCTCACACTTGCTGTTCGCAGACATACAAACTTCATCCAAGGATCACAGAGTATCTTGATTTCTTTTATATATTTATCTGCTACAAGCTTAAGAATCTTGCAATCTGACTGTCATTCCGCGCACTTTATGCACACTGTGTATGCTTCCGCGTGCCAGTTTCCAAAGAAAGAAACAAGCTTTTGATTACTGCCTTTCACAACTAGATACACCAGTTTGAGACAGATTTCAAACTTGTGTTTGAAACTTAGACAGCAAATCTGGTTTGTAATGTTAGACAAACAAGTTATATGAAAACATATATAAAGGTTATGGCTTTGTACATTTTCTTACAACTAGCATGACACCCATATTTGAAAGTGAGGATGTGTGAGGGCTTTGTTTGCCAAATTCTAATCTTATCATCTGAATGCCACAGCAGAGGTTGACACTCATCTATTGTCCAATTTTGGTGAGGCCATGTAAGTTGTTGCCACAGTCTCCTGTTCTTAGCTGACACCCAGTGTATTTTTCTGCTCATCCGCTTCAAGGTCTGATGGGCCAGAGATGCTCTTCAGCATACCTCAGGTGTAATCAAATGTTATTTGAGTTATTGTTGACTTTCTATCATCTCGACCAGTCTGACCATTCTCCACTGACCTAGAGCAACAACAAACATTTTCGCCTAGAGAACTTCCACTCTTTCTCTTTTTCCATTTCCATTTAAACCCTGGAGATGGTTGTGTGCAAAAAAATTCCACTAGATTAGCAGTATTAGAAATACTCACTGGACGATTGGTGTATATTTTACTAATATTTTATCAAAAATACAAGTAAAAAAAAGTAGGCAATCTAAACGCTATGACCTTCAATTCTCATCCGTGAATTAACCCATAAACCAACAATGTTCAACTACAAAGTATCTGCAGCTGTTGAGTCATTTATAATAATCCTAAATAACTGTCTCTGACTGGTTAACATGCATCACATTACAAAATCTTACCGTAACTAGCGTTAGTACCTGTTATTGCCAGGTCGAAAGTTTTTAGAAATAGTTAAAAGTGATCAGCTTTAATGTAATCTTATTATTTCGGGTTGAAGTCCACATTGTACATGTCTGCCTGTCTTTCTGTACAGCAGAACTCTCCGCCTAAGTTATTGATACAAGAAAATAAAATTTTCTATGGTTGAGTATCTTACGCCTGGTTTATGTTAAATTGTATTTTTGATGTCAGCCAAATACAATCCCTGTTTAAAGTGGATTATTACATACGTACGCCACATGCCTGTTTATAACATCACTTTTATATTTGCTCTAACAATCCATGATTTATCTCATAGTGGCACTTCACATTAATAATTTAATTAGCAGCATGGTCCGGAACATATTTACATTTACATTTAGGCATTTGGCAGACGCTCTTATCCAGAGCGGACAAAATATTTTTTATATTTATATAGATACACCTGCGTATCAGCATCAGTTTGGGCATATGTAACACGGTGGCCCAACAAAATCATATGCATTGCAATTGTAACTTGACCTTGTCCATATAGTAACTGGGAATTATCCACTCACAACCATTCCCTTCATCCCTTCATCCCTTTACAGGATTAGTTGTTATTTTAGACAACTTCTTTAAAAAAAAAAACTTTAATAAATTCAGTATAGAAATTACCCAGATGTTTCCATCCTGATGATAGGGTTTCCAATTCCTGCCCATGTCGCTGTAAAGTAGCCGGTAGTGTGTGGTCCAGTCTGAGCTGCTGTATCGGCCTTGAGTGGCGATGGCTGTAACTTGCTTCCTGCTGCCCAGGTCCACCTGCAGCCATGGGTAATGATCAGTGTCGAGGGGTGACCAGCCTCCAGCACCTACAAAAGCCCAAATAATGCATCGGATTATACTATATATACTATATATACACCATAATCCGAAAGGATATTTATCTTTCACGCACTGTTGCCATTATCCCCCTGGAACTTGTGGCTGACTCTTCTGTTACTGATAAGCATGGTATTGGGTTACTACCACCCATCCAGTATATGTAGTAAAAACAGTAAACCAACAATAAAATTATGTAGTTATGATAGTGATGAATGTAAGTATGGACTCAAGTATCAGCGGTAAATTTTATTTAGACAGCACATTTAATTTTCCTATTCATAACATAAGGTTATTATAATGTTGCTGAAGGTCCTAGCAGTATTTAATACAGTAATAAGCTTTTGTTTTAATTTCTGTGTATTTAGTTTTTAGCATCTTATAAAAATAATGCAATATTTAATTTAACGTTTTTTGCCTTGGTTTCAATCAACACAAATGCATTCTCTTTGAAATGCAGGGGATTCATTATCACAAAATGTTTATCGGCAGACTGTTTGCTAATGTGAATTTGATGACTTCATTACATTCAAATGTTAAAGAAAAATAAATATGAAATGAGACAATACAAATGCAAACACATTCGACATCAGGGCACTAAAAATAAAAAGAATATGGTGGCCTTAGAGCAAGTTTGGTATCAATTTAATCCATGTGTCATGATGCAAAATGTGATTACATCAAATGTATTGCGAACGTTTACAAAATTAACCTACACCATAGGGTGAGCCTACCAAAGCAAGGGTCCATAATAGAGGTGCATGGGGATTAAGTATGTTCTTCCTAAAGATACATGTGATAACTAAGGGGGGGTTCTACTTACTTAAAACAATAAAGATGGCTTGTGGCTGCATTGAAACCAACAGTTTTTGCCATTGTGGCTTGGAATTGAAATCTGGTGTTATTATTGACGGAGATTACAATGCCCGATTTTGCACCCAAGCTTCCATCAATGAATAGTTTTTACATCTCACAGCAAAATGTACGTCCTCTTAAGTAAAACATAATTTTCATTTAAATAAATTTCTTGAGTCAGATACTTACTTACGTGACTCTAACATTGTACTTATACCTATATTTTTACAGTGAAATATATATATACGGATATAAAGTATTTGGGTTCGAACATGGGGCAGCATGGTGGCAGTGGTTAGCACTGTTACCTTGCACCTGCACGGTCTGGGTTCAATTCCCAGGCTGTGTGCATGAAGTTTGCATTTGTGTGCCCAAATTGCCTGGAGAACAAGAATGCGAGTCTGTGTGTGTGTGTCCTGTGATGGATTGGCACTGCGTCTAGCTTGTACCCCGCCCTAGCTTGTGCCTCCTGGGATAGGCTCCAGTCCCCTGCGTCCCTGTATACACTGTATGATGAGTGAGTTCAACCATGCATTTAACCTTACGTTGCACATACCATATTTCTGTCCTTGTCCCTAGGACAGAAGAAGATAATATTTTATATTTTATACTTTGTCCTACAGACATTTAACTTTGTGTGAAAGTATCGGATAACTTTAATAAGAAGTAAATCTGCCATGTCACCAGAAATGGCCTGGATATATTTAGTAAAAGATAGTAGGGAGGATTTAAAATGTTTTATCACATCATAAAAAAGGACTTGTGTTGTTTTTCTCACTCGACAAACAAAAAAAGCTCAAAGGAATGAAATATTTGTCTCTCCCCTGACTCTCTAATCCATTCCTAGTGATGCTTTCTTAAGGCAGTAGCATTAATATCAGACAAAATATATTTCTACAGTACGAGGCTTGTAATATCAGATTCCATCTGCAGACAAAAGCATACTGTAAGTACCAGAGACATGATGTATAATGCAGTTCTCATAGCCATTACTTGGCACTAGGCGTCAACTACTGTACAGTATATAAACACCTGTAGATGGAACGCCTTGGATTTGGGAGATCATTATGGACCAAGATATTATCTTAAGTCACTTAACCTTAATAAAAAAAAAAGTGCAACAAGAAGTTGCAGTGGTAGACATCCTGGAGCACCGAAAAAAAGAGAGAACTAGTATGGCCATATGAAGAATTGCAGCACAGTGAGGAAGATGAGTGAAGCAGGCAGAGATAATAGGAAAGCTAGAGGTTGAGACCTTTTCACAACCTGCCACAGGAAGATAGATATAGGAGCTAAAATGGAGGATGAAAACAGTCACACACATTTCTCTGGATGCATAAATGTGGACACAAACAGGGAGATTAGGTAAAATGTAAAAGAAGAAAAAAACATTAGCATTATAATTGTGATATTTAAAGTTCAAGAGAACTAACTTTGGGTCAGTGGTGAATGTTTATTTGGAAAAAATTGTGTAAAAGTTTGAAATATGTTCAAATAAGTTTGGGAAAGGGTTAAAATGAGCCTTAACTTGCCCAAACATGCACTATGGTTCAGATCAAATCTAACTAGTGCCCTCTTGTGTAGGCCAATTCTCATAGTTTTATTCACTGTTTGGTGACGTCCAATACGGCTGTATATTTCGTTGGACCGCTTTTGCTTCGATTACATCCATGGCATCGTTTCAACAAGCCTACTGTATGCAATGTCACAACATTTATTTCATTCCATTGTCACATTGATTTCTCTTCATCAATTTTTTTTCTCGTATTGATAATGGGAGAGTGGGACTACAGTGTAAAGCCCTCTCCAGCACATCCCAAAGATTCTCAATGGGGTTAAGGTGGTGGCCAATCCATATTTGAAAATTATGTCTTATGCTCCCTGAGCCACTCATTCACAATTTGAGCCTGATGAGTCCTGGCATTGTCATATTGGAATAGGCCTGCATCATCAGGGAAGAAAAAAATCAATTGATGGGGGGAAAATGGTAATTTCTGTATATTTTGTCAGTTGACCATATTTTGTAGGCACATAACATGGCTGAACCTAGACCTGACCAAATCACACTGCCCCCACAACCTTATACAGTACAGTAGGCACTAGGCATGATGGGTGCCCCTCTTCTGACCCTGATCCACCCATCATTTAGGAACAGGGTACATACAGCACTGTGTGTATGTACTGTATACGTACAGTATGTATATATTCACAAGCAGTCAGGTTCATAAATTTTGAAACAAAGATTAGTTTTATGGCATTTGACCTCTTTACACCACCACATTGAATTTGAAATGAAACAGTGAAGTCAAGACTTTCAGCTTCAATTCAAGGGGTTTGTGAAAAGTGTGGCATTACCCATTAAAGCATCATTAAAGTGAAGGCACTGTAAAAAAAAAATGTTAATTGATTGGCCTTTTTGTCTTTCACATCCCAGCAGAATTTGGAGGCTGAGTCGGCTGTTCGCCTGCTGGGCCCCTTGTGTTGTTGACCGTGGTGCACTGGGGTGTTCTGCATTGGTTTTTCTGTGGGATTGAACCAGACAGGTAGGTCTTTAGACCCAGAGGACATGGGCGAGCCTTAAGTACCAATGATCCTATCACCATTTTGCTGGTGTATATTTGGTGATCAAAGCTGTTCACTTTCCATGTCAGTCGTCAGAATATCATGGCACAATTGGAAAGCTAGGGGAGAAAAAAAATAGCATTAAGAGTACGAGTATGTTCAGGTTATACAGGTCTGAACTCCTATGTTCAAGATCCATTCTTTGAAACCAGATGTTCTACAATTTAATGCTTTTTGTGTGGAATGATGTTAAATTATTATATATTTTTGCATCACTTCTATGGTTTAAAATAGTGCTGTTGTGATGTGTTTGGGTAAAAAATGCTGCAACCCAATTACAACTACAGTATATGACAATGTCATACAAAATTAAGTTTCCTTTTTGAAGGATTCAGGAGAGGAACATGACAACATTATTACATCAGGTGCAATAAATGGGGAAAAGTAATTGTTTGCATGCCCTATAAGCAAAATGGTCTCTTCATTGCAGGGTAAGAAGATTTAATTCTCTCTGGTAATTGATGTGGATTTTGGATGACTACTGAAGGAGCAGAGGGATGGAATGAAAGGGAAAATTAAGTGCAGGGACCAGTGGGCCTGTGCCTCTTATTAACGGCCCAATTTCGTGCACGGCCACATTGGTATTCAGAAGAGATCATGTTCCGCGCCTGAATGCTGGTCACGTCCGCGTGCTCGCTCTGCCAACCTCCCTCACCTTGAACAGTTCCCAGATCTCCCTCTCATTAGCTTCCCACTAGCTGTCCATTCTGCCTGACCGTCTGTCTACTGTCCTCCCCTCCCACTCCCTCTTCCCTCTCCAGCTGTGAGGGACAAACAGGGTTACACTCGACAGGGTTTTGACCTTTTTCTTCCAGGCTCCATTTCACAGATGAGCTAGTGCTAAATACATGTCTTTAATCTCCACTGTAGAAGAAAAGAGAAAAGGAATATGATGGATAGAAATCCACTTAAAGTTCACGTGTTTGCTAATACCATGAATATAAAATATTAAGTATGGCCGTTGGTATACGGTTTCCGGAGCATAGTTAATAAGATTAAATTTACTTAAGGATTAAAACATGATAGAATCAATAAGAAAGAGCTGTAATGCATTCCAACACAAAGCATATACTGTATACTGAGTATTAATCAAAACCCTTCAAATACACCTTATTCACCAAGCCTGCAACATTTTCATCGGCAAGTTACAGCTACAAGCATAAGTGATATGAATAAGCATATGCTCAGTGCATGAATAAAAAAGTGTGAACAATTTGACAGAAAAACGCAAATGTCATTTTCAGACATTTATTAAATTCGTTGAATTATTGTTCTCTGACTCAGAGCTTAACTTCCACATTTTGAGCAAAGCATGTCAGTGTAGAAAAGATACTTCCTGTGTTACATGTCAGCTTCTGTGAGTGGTTTAAATGGTTTAATGGCTTTTTGGAGAATGTTGAAGCCAGGAAAAGGGCATTTACACTCCCATGTCACCACCACTGCAGTCATTTCAGCAGTAATAAATCACAGGTACAGTAGGTGGCACGGTGGTGTAGTGGTTAACACTGTCGCCTTGCACCTCCAGGGACCGGAGCTGATTCCCTCTTTGTGTGCATGGAGTTTGCATGTTCTCTCCATACTTGGTGGGTTTCCTCCCACAGTCCAAAGACCTGCAGATTAGGCTACTTGGCATTCCCAAATTGCCCATAGTGTGTGAGTGTGTGTATGTGTGTGTGCCCTGCAATGGATTGGCACCCTGTCCAAGTCTCCTGGGATAGGTTCCAGGCCCCCGTGACCCTGAATACAGGATAAAGCGGTATAGACAATAAGTGAGTAAGTAAATCAAAGGTATGCATCACTTAATGCTTGATACATTTTGCGAAACAGAACATAAAGTAAATTGGATGTTGTGTGAACGCCACATTACACATGTAAAGCTTTTGGGATACTATAATGGAATAAGCAACGTGGTGAAGTTAGTTTGCTAGTAACATCTTATGCTTAATTTTCCTTTTTTTCCTTCTTTCTCCTGCTCACACTTGTACTGACTTTGCTGCTTTTAAGAACCATGATGCACTTATTT
The DNA here is from genome assembly GCF_024256425.1 of Clarias gariepinus. Classification (NCBI taxonomy): domain Eukaryota; kingdom Metazoa; phylum Chordata; class Actinopteri; order Siluriformes; family Clariidae; genus Clarias; species Clarias gariepinus. The sequence continues at coordinate 15,325,211 of NC_071125.1, read as the reverse complement.
TCTAAATAAAATTAAGCAGAGACATAACATTAAATTACAGCATGAGATATGTGTGTACAAGAGACATGAGATGTAAATGCTATGTGTGGGAAGCTGTTGCATTTGCTTTTCTGCTGGTGTTGGTCCACTATAACCCACTCGTTCTTTATGCTGCCTATCCCATGGAACTCGGAGGACTAGCCAGGGTACACCCTGGATGGGTTGCCAATCCTTGCAGGGCAAAAGCACACAAAATATGGGCATTTTGGAAATCGACAATCCACTTAATTTGCATGCCTTTGGACAGTGGGAACCCGGGAGGAAACCCAACAAGTTTTGGGGAGTAAATTTAAAATCCATGGACACAGACCCAAAGATGGGACTCGAAACCTTGATCCTGGAGTCACGAGACCACAGCGTTGACAACTATGCCACTGTGTCACCTTCGGGTATTATAAACCTTGGGGGTTCACTGACAGACACACAGTAGTTGATGCCCAAATAGATCTTACTGTACCTGTTCTATGATAGGGAACTGTCAATATGTAGGCTGACGTTTTAAAGTTTTTAATTTGAACTGCAGAATGTATGCATCCTAACACCCCCGTGCAACTAACAATTTGTGCAATAACCCACATGGCTACCATTGGTGTTACATCTTCACTCAAAAGAGATTTCACCACAAGTCCTGATGACTTGAACACCCTTTGTACAGTATATTACTTTCTCACTCTATGGTGTATCTATAAAAACTGTTTGGAGAGTTACAGACTGATTTGTCTGATTGCATGGCGTTCATTTTTGTGTTAACTTTTTTAATATGAAATTACTGTATACCAAATGCTATGTGAGCTAGCAACACAGCAAGGTAAGTTAGCATGCTATATAGTGTTATATAGTGTTATAATCGTCTATTTTACTATGTACATTTATTCTTTAATAAAAAAAAAAAAAAACTTTTATCCTAATGGTTTTTACCTTTTTTTTACCTTTATTTGACAAACACCAGGACATCACACACTTCCAATTAAGAAGTGTGACTAAACCATGTCACCTCGAGGTGTAGACGGGTGAAATATTATTCTTAATGATTTCCCACAAAACCAAAGAATTAAAAATGCTTGTAAAACTGTACAATACTCTATATACACTCAGTGTTATGAACAATCTGTGGTTTATTCTGTGGCGTTTCATACTGTAGTGTAAGTGATTTTACTAATTAAGTGCACTTTATTTCCTGCCCCCTCCACACACAGACACGGTCAGTCCACTCCCTTATTACCACTTACAAATAACGAGGTTAATTATCCACATGGTGACATGAAAACATACAACATGCAAATGAGTGATAGAAAACCAATGATGCAAATGCTATCATCATTCTGAACATGGCCTTTATTTTTTTACTCATGCTCAGTGGCGCTGGCAAGATGCCGTCCTGATCACAAGTCCCGACCAATGAAAAGCGCGGTCTCAGGTCTCTGTTTTGGTAAAGAATATGACAGACAGGCTGAGGAAGAGGGGGGTTTTCCTTCTCATATACTGTGGCCTAGTGGTTAGCACTGATGCCTTGCACCTCCAGGGCCTGGGTTCGATTCCTGCCTCGGGGTCTGTGTGTATGGAGTTAGCATGTTCTCTCCATGCTGGTGTGTTTCCTCTTTGTACTCCGGTTTTCTCTCCCAGTCCAAAGACATGCAGATTAGACTAATCGGTGTTCCCAAATTGCCTGTAGTGTATGAATGAGCGTATGAGTGTGTGTATGTGTGTACCCTGTGATGGATTCGCACCCCGTCTCCTGAGATAGGCTGCAAGCCCCCCACAACCCTGTATACAGGGTTAGGAAATGAGTTAGTGTGTGAGAGCGGATTTCTTTCTCCATTTCTCACTTTTTTAATTAAAAGTGCCACAGATTTGGTTCAGTCTTCGCAATATTTAGATCACTGCATCATGAGACTAGCTAAAAAAAAGTCCCAATGGCTTTTGGTCTTACTTTGTCACTAAGGTTGTCACTAACCACAAACATAAACTAAACTATGCTATGGATTGATAAAATCCATATTGATTAAAAAAAAAGGTTCTTTCCAGTCTCGCCTAGAAACGATGTGTGCATGTTATTATTTTTGTAGTCAGGTAGACTTGTGTATTTATACTCTCCATTACAATAAGTCAACCTTCTTGTTATACCTAATATTACTAACGTTTCATAAAAAATGTTGAGTGACCTTCTTGTGTGCCTTCTAACTTTATTACCTTTGAACATGTAGTTCAAAGGATAAAACTGGCACATGTTGTGACCAATGGTGCTAATGATGTCGTGATTTGAGTCGTGCCTGATTACGCCACACCATGGTCAAAACCACTTTTTTAAGTGGATTCGAGAATAGTATGTCAATCCATGCCGGGCACAATACGGAGTGTTCATAATACACAAAGGCTCTGAACTTTGGGGTCAAGTGTTCCCCACTCCGGGCCTGAGAATGTAGCCTGAAAGCACCCCCAGTTGCAGGCCTACATAATGTGTTACTAATGAGGACAGAAATCTGTGGCTGGCAGATGGGTGTCCAGATCTCTTCATTACCCACTAGAGTGTGTTATGATACCGCTGGTCCTAGTGTATCTAATGAGTCTGTTTCAGTGATTGAGTCTGGATATGACTGATAAATGATCATATCATATTTATATTTTAATAATTTAAGCAAGAAAGCCAGATTAAAGCTGTGAGAAGCTGCTAACAGACTCAAAAATATTTTCAGAGCATTTAGGGAAACAAACAAACGGGAAATGAACTGTTTGTGGTTATCAGCCTCATGGTAGCTAATATTAATTGTCTGTGACAGATGCCACATTTATTTATATATATATATATATATATATATATATATATATATAAATATATATATATATATATATATATATATATATATATATATATATATAAATATATATATATATATATAAATATATATAGACCCTATGGTAAAATAAGACAGAAAGAAATAAAGTGCCTGTTATTGTTCAAATTTAATAAAAAGTTATTATATGTTGCATTTACAGTGCTTGCAGCTATACTGAAAATCCAGATATAAAAATATAATTTAACCCTAATAAGCAAGCCAATAGCCAGGGTGGACCTTGACAGGACTCGAAATGAAATCTATTCTCATCTACGTGACACAGAGTAGTGGGATTATAAATTATTCCACTTCCACAAACATATAAGTCTAGAAGTGCTAACTGTGTTAAAAATGTATGAGTTATCCAACATGCTCTGCTCTGCACTGAACGTGCGATTCCTAAAAATGAAATGCACATCTATGCTTCCTAATAAAGGTTTGATCAAATTCGCATGAACGGTTTAGGAGGAAAAGTGTGACAATGACGGATGATGGATGATGAAGATGAGGCGAGATGACGGATAGTGATCCCTATGTGTTGCAGATCCCTTTTTGTAAGTCGCTCTGGATGAGATGAGAGCGTCTGCCAAATGCCTAAATGTAAATGTATGCACACAATAAAAAGAATGTTTACTTTAAAGGTTTTAAACATCGATTAATTAGCCAGTTGTCCATTCATTAGTTATACATGAAGGGTAGCATACTCTCCACTGTTCCTTACTAAGGAGAATAAGTTCAGTGATGTAGCTAATCAGGGAGGTATCTTAGCAAAACTACTTATCTTGAACACACATTCAGCCATGGTCTACTACAACAAAAAGGAAGTGCCACTGTTTAGAGTAAACCTCTAAACGTTCCTGGTTATTGGATGATATTAGATTAAATAATATATAAGCAAGTCAAGTCTTGATGCCAACAAATGATGGATGAAAGACAACACAAAAACAGTATGAGCATCATTAAAGTTTTCATTTTAAGTTACTTGCGGTAGACTAAAGTACATCCACTGTGTAACAATAGAAACGTAAGTGTTATCTGTAATAGGCAATTGACAAAAGAACACCCATATGGTACCATCCATAACAAACCCATTGAGATCCGCAGGCTCTACATGTACAAGTGATACGTGAAATTTTTCATTTGAACAGCTAAGCTAAGTGTATTTTTACTCATACAAGGTAAAAACAGGCGCTACAAAAATATTTTTCTGGGGAATGTTTTTTCTCTGAGTGCACCTGATTTAACTATTCAGCCAATTAACTACCTTTAGTGAAATGAAGTGAATTAACATGTGAAGGTAAAGTGAAATGACAGAGCAGGAAAACATGAAAATGTGTAGGACAGTAAGTCCTCCGGGAAACTTCCCAATTCTCTGTTCTTAACTTTCTAATTCTCACCATTATTTATTTTTTCCCTACAAAGACAAAAGGGGGCTTGTAAAATTATGCATGCTACTCCAACCCCTCATTTTGTTCTTAATTTAGTCGTGTCCAATTCCTCCCTGCCACTAGGGGGCTCCCACATTAAGGCTTCTACTACCACTCAGTCGGGAGGGCCGAAAACTATCGTTTCCTTCGAACTGCTCACTCACACACCGTTGGGGGCTGCAAAACACACTCAGAGGACAGTGCTATCTGCTCCTTCCGCTTGCGTGAGCTTACAGACGCCCCTGATTGGCTGTAGAGCCGTGATTAATGTGGGAACACTAAGTACCTTACATCCCTCCCCCTCTAATAGAGCTCGGCCAATCAGCTCTCTCTGCGAGAGGTTACAGCAGAGGAATTGGGAATCGAACTCACAATCTCTGGATGATAGGCGAGCACTTCACCACTGCGCCACTCGGAGGCATATGCTACTTTTTAACATATAGTAGACGACAGGCTAAGCATGGTATAGCATGGCATAAATTTGCACTCATATTGCTGAGATGGGACTAAAAATATAGTTATTAATAATTACAACATATCCATCTTGTTAATATCCTAATTTATTTCTAGTGCAACTATTTAACTGGATGTAGTCAACCTATGCCCACCTTTAGTGCCATCAATAGTCTTTATAGCAAATTGAAGCACTTTTAGCCTCAGTAACAAGCTTGGCCACCCAGCACACTGAACTGCACGGTGTAGGGGAGCTCTCACCTTCTCTTCTATTTAGTTTGGCATATCCAGGAGCATATCCAACGGTGAACACAGATGAACCACTGAACGCGCTGTGGGAAAGGGGTGCAGCCAACGCTTCATCACACTTGTCTATAAAAAAAGAAAAGGAAAAAATCACATCCTGTAATTTTGCATTTAATTACAAAAGCCTTATTCTTTATGTTATGTTTAAGCATTTCATTACTGTAGAGGTAATACATACTGCAGACTGTATGTTGTAATTTTCTAATCTTTATATTGAGCATTTTTAAAAATGTCATTCACACCAAAAACAAGCAGAATAATTATAAGTTTGATTACTTTTTTATCATAATGGAAAACACTATGCTGAAACCGTGAACAGAACAGAAACAGAAATACTGAAATGAGAAACAGGTGTGCAAGCAGTACAGTACACTCAAGATTTCAGAAAACAGCTAAATAGATATGTAGATAGATATAGTTTGCTTTTACAGTCCAACATATTACTATCGTATGTAGTTGACAAATGTATTATGATATTTTAATGTAATGTGAGCGCATGTCTACAGCCCACATGTCCGAAATCTAAGACGACTATGGTGCTGAAGGGACAGCACCACTTCAACACCACCACTGTTTTGGACCAACTTCAATCAGGAAATGCAACACAGAGATGATAATCTACTGTAACAACCTGCAGGTTTACACCATCCATGTTGTGATATCCATGTTCTATACTGTAGATAGTGACCCTGCTGAGGCTTCAACACTCTTCAGCTGCATTCCCACGGGACCTTCCCTCTTCCCCATTTCCCTACACTATAGTTAAATATAAGAGCAACACTTTTTTCCTCCACAAGTGTGTATCTTGTGTCTGTGTCTCTGGCCTGCTGATAATGTACTTTACAACACAGTTTTTTTTTTAACCAAAGCTGAAAAAAGAAAAAAAGGCCGATACAATATTTTCCTTTTAATCTAGGGACCTCGGGAGACCAATGGTGACCATTGTTTTTATTCCCATTTGTACTGTGGTAGGACCTCTGTAAGAGGGAGAAAACCCACCAAGAACATGAAAACTCCATGCACACAGACCGGACACGGGAATCCAACCCAGGAACCAGTGGTGCAAGTCACTGTGCCACCACAATAGTATTGTAAAATAAAATATATTGCCAAAATTATGAACATATTGTTCAGAACATTTGACTAATTAATTGACACAGGACAATAAAATACACAATAGATTCTTGCACTGAGGCAGGGGTCGGCAACCTTAAACACTCGAAGAGCCATTTGGACCCGTTTCCCACAGAAAAGAAAACAACGGGAGACACAAAATCCTTTTCACATTTAAAATGGAAAAAAAAAAAACACTGCATACAGTATATTGTTTTTTACATTTATGCCACATATAAAAACTACACTATGTTGCATTTATGAAATCAATAACTTACTACAGAAAAAAACGAAGTTTATTTCGCGGGTCGAAAAGCAAGAAATTGTGTGCCGGTTGCTGTCGCTCATCGGCAGTTGTGACCCATATTTTGAGCGACTAAAAAAGTAAACACTTTTATTTTAATGTTACAAGATCACCATAATCTTTATTATTTATAAATATTTAAATTTTTTAAAGCTAATTAACTAAAATAAAATAAATTGAAATTAAATCCTCATTATTATTTTCCAAAGTCACAGGGAGTCAGGGCTGAAAGACACACATGCGGGCCCCTGCACTAAGGTAAAGGAGTGATGATGTCACTGGGAACAAAAGTGTGAAATGGGACCATCTTGCTGCAAATGCATTTGAAGAAGTTAAGCATGATAGGGATCTATGTGGGTTTCCTCTGGCTTCTCTGATTTCCCCTACCGCTAGCAAATATGCTGGTAGGTTGATAAGCAAATTTAAGTTTCTCCAGATATAAAACGTTTATGCACAGTGCCTTGTCCTGTGTCATGATAGGTTCCAGAAGCACTATGACTGTGTCCTTGATAATGTGGTTTTATTTAACACACAATTGCAAAAACACCAAGAAGTAATCTGCAAAAGTTGCCAGTGGGAACCACAGACATGGAAACTATACCAGCTTCTAATAGAACATAAAATCACTGCGAAACCATGAGGATAATATTCTCAAATAACAGCTTACTAGACATAAGTGGACTTTACTGCCATGTCTGGAGGCTGTACAAGATACTAAAACTTTCTCAGGTTGAAGGATACATTAATAAAATAATATCATATATCTATGTTTCAAAAGAAATGAGAGAACAGATAATTTTTTAAACCATTTTTTCCCATTCATGTATCTTGGCCATATCTTATTAATAATAATAATAATAATAGTAGTAATAATAATAATAATAATAATAATAATAATAATTGAGGTAGAATGAGTATTAAGTCTTTCCCTGATTTTAGACAAATATTACAAAATAAAATCTATGCAACCTAAAAATCTGGTATAATTTTTTTTACAATTGTACGTATTTTTTACTAAAGGACTTTAGGCTCCCCCTGTATATGTAGTTATAGAGCTGTATACACAGTAGCTCTGCTAAAAATGCTTCAACAGATCGAGACATCTAAAGATGCAAATTTACTGAGAGTGCAATGAAATTGTCAGACGTTTCAGCAATTTTAAGCTCAAGACGGGAAGGAAGGAGTTTCTGGGTATTTGCCTTGATAACATGTCTACATCATCCAGTACATTAACTGGGGAGAAAAGTTACAGAGATAGACAAACAGAAGAGAGAGAGAGAGAGAGAGAGAGAACAGTGAGAAGAACCTGACAGGTCAGAGAAGCAGAGAGTCCTAATGAGTGTCTGTGATGTTTCAGCTTGATTGTGTTTGGACCAAAAGCTATGTTCCCAGTGTGCATTTTATCACCGCAAAAACAAGCTGGAAGGTGAACCGGTGATTCTAAATTGCCTCTAGGGCAATTTAATAAATGATATATTGCACCTCTCATGCTGCTATAGTCATGTTCTAGAGATAGTGACCCCACTGAGACACAAACTCTCTTCAGCCGCGTCTGCTGCCTGCCAATCACAAGCAGCGCCACGGGACTACTAGCCACTGAACCCTGCCGCCAGCCATCGCCCTGGGCTCACCTCACCACAAATGTCAACACACGGATTGTCACTGAGCACTTCTTCACTTCTTTTCTAACTCTCTGACATCTACACTCCCTCTTCCTTTCATACTTGACCGGAAATCTCATAGAGTGCGATTTTGGTGAAAAAACTGGCATCCTCCGGGAGATATCCTAGAACTCCTGGGCGCTTGTTGGCCTCTCTTCAAACTCCATCTACTCCCCAATATCACCAATTATTAGATACGTCACTTGTTTTAATACGCGATACCCCTGGTTCTAGGGATAGGCTCTGGATTCACTTCGGCCCTGCTCACGAATGTCTGCCATAATAATGGCTTGTCTAAAATTCACTCACTGTTACACTGCTTATCTATCCATCCATCCATCCATTTATCCATCCATCCCTCCATCACAAGCATTACATCCACGCCTGTGCACAGCTTCCTAAACATAAGCAGTGTGATACCCAGAACCATAAAAAAATGATGCCATATATTACACCACATGAACAAGTGTGAGGGAGCATCAACCACTGAGACTCCTCAAACATAAACAAAACCACATGGAGCCAATAAGGAGCAGGACATAAGCCCTCAAGGCTCGAATCCATACCTCCTCTTTTACCATACCGGACAGCTTTTTCCAGTTTCTAATGAAAGGCTGCATACCAAAACCCTAGCCTTATGAGCTCTTGGGATTTGACTTCTATACTGAACATTTATTCTGGGCTATGTGAAAGAGGACATTATCGTCATATGCTTGTCTATGTTTCTTTACATTTGTTTTATACTGATTCACTTTCTCATCAAAAGTTCACTTCAAGCTATTTTAAGCAGATCAGTGATTTTATACTTAATTAAATACCAAAAAGCATCAGATATTAAGACAAATATGACTGAAAATATGCATGCCATTTTTCTTTCTTTCTGTCTTACACACTTCCTTGCGGATTCATTGGCAGAATCTTTCTGTCCAGCAAATCCCTGTCATGACATCCTAATGCAAGAATATTATGGACTTCAAAACAACATTGTCTCCACTGACCCTGGCAGCTTAACTCTTATAACTGGCATCTCTCTCTCTCTCTTTCTCTCTCTCTCTGTCCTCATTGTCTCTTCCCGTCATTTTTCTCATCATCTCTGCCTATTGACTCCCGTCCTCTTTATGTGCTTCATCCCTTTCTTTGTCTTTGTATACTACTGTATATTCAAGCCCTCAAACCAACCTAGCCCAAAAAATTTAAGTGTAATTAAATGTATTAGATTTGCTGAATTGTTTACAAATAAAAAACAATAAGTAATGATTTTAAACAGGCATCCACTGTTCTGTGGAACTACTGAATTTATTTATAGTTTCAGCTGAATCACAAGTGACCAAAATTCACATAGTGTTATGAAGTTCACTTCGTATGTAAATAAAGTGTGACATAACTTGACTTACTTAAAAATAAACCTTCGTGGTGGTTGGCCTATTGACTCAGTTTTGGAAATCTTGTCCAGCTTAACCATCGAGGAATATCCTTATATCTTCCTCTGCTTTTTTTATACTCCATGTTAAGGACTGACTAACAAGTTGTCTTCTGAGTGTGCGGACAATCCAAACCCACCAACGGCAGAATTGCAGAATGTCTTAGTAGCAGAATGTGTGTGCCCAGTCTATCCCCAATTTAGTCCTGAGGCACTTGTTTAACACACAACTTTTCTCTTATAACTTTCTTGTTCTCCGTGTTTTTGGATCTAAGCTGGGTGACCTTTTTATTGGCGGTTTTAGCCTTTTGTCCACATATAAACACAGTTTTGGTCATTAAAAACTGAGCTTTTGGAAAACTCTGTCCAAAGTGAAGTTTTTCCAAAACTCCATTTTCAGTGGTGTTGTGTGGACAGGGCAAATGGAGATTTCAGCTTGTTGTAACATCACCTTGATGTCATTGTGTGTTTGCTTGTCTCCTTGATTTGACGTCATCTTTGTTTTTAAAGACATTTGTGCAATGGTGGACTTAGGTACAGTAAACTAGTGACTGTATTAATGTTGCTTACTGGACTTTTTACATGCATGTACATACATGCGCAGTTACGCACACATTGCTTTAAAGAACAGAGGTGCCTGAATGTACTACGAAACTTACTGCTGCTACAGACAGCAGACAGCGACGGTGGTTTTGAAAAAGACCCGTCGAACTTCTACAAAGCGAAAATGGTAATCACGTTTTGTCTAGGCTACTGATTGGCCCCCTGTTGATTAGGGAGGCTCCTAACAGCACAGGGTGTTTTGTGTTTTTATGTGGACAAAGATATTTTTTAAACGTAGGTTGTGTGGACAGAATTATAATGGATATGGACATGTGGACATGGCTTTAGTAGCCTTGTTCATGGTCCAAGCAGATATCCTTGTCTTATACCAGTATTCGCCATAATTGGTGTATATATATATATATCCTTTTAATGTTTTACAGAACACGATGGACTCTTCTGTTAAATAAATAAGTAAATAAATAAATAAATAAATGTGTCAAAAATAGTAGGTAAAGCGGGGATAATCAGAGAAGCAACCAAGCATATTGCTCAGCATGATGCTACCACCACTATGCATAATTGTAGAGGTGGCATGATGTCTCAGGTTAATAAGCAAAAACAGCAGGGATGTGCTAGGTATCTCTAAGGTAGAACTTTATACCTTTATATCTATTATCTATCAAAACAAGTTTGAAGATACATCAATCTTTATGCATGTATGTTCACCTACACAGGTGTTTAAAATGCTTTCCTGAGCACCCACTGAGATTATTGGATTGCCCGCATGTGTTTCATACCTCTGTGGATTGACATATTTTCTTCCTCCTTGAGGATTATTTTTTTCAATAGCATCTACATCACCACCAACAGAATCATTTGCCATTAAGCCAGGAAAAAAAGACAGAAAATGCAGTTTAACCTAAAACTAACCTTTTACTTAAAGAATATATTTTAAAGAATACAATGTCATAGCAGGACAGTAAACTGGAGTAATGGAGAGAGAAAGGCTGAATGTAAATTATGATCGTTTGGTGCACATAATGTCAGGTCTATAGTAAACTGAATTTTGGCAGCCATACCCAAGTTGTCTGAACCTATTTGACATGGGTAAACAACTGAGCTATAGCTACTAAAAGTCAATTAAAAAAGTAATTAGTACTAATGTTGTTTGTGTATTCAAGTCTTAGTCAATTGCCTTAGTTCAAATCATTCAATAAGAAATAAAAAACATAATACAGCTTCTACATGATTGCCGACCAGGATAGAAACACACACACACACATATGCAGACCACACACAAACATATACACAATGCTGTCAGATGAGTGTTCTACATAGTTTATTCACAGAAATATAGGTACTGTTCATAAGTACTGATCTATTTCCTGAGTCTACTACATCAAAGAGATTTGCGTATTCTACAGAAGGTCAGGTACAACAAAAGAGTTGGGTTGCACCATAGGAAGAATTGCCATACGAGTAATGAGGAGGCAAAGGGGGGGGTGATGGAAAGAGAAGCCTGGGAAATTTAACACTTTATGTAAAATGTAAGACAATAACAAAAACAAACACAAAACAACAGCTCTCCCACTCACTCACTCACTCACTCACTCATCCATCATGTATCCCACCTGGCCTGTTCTCTTTGAATGCCGTCCTAGGTCTGTGTGTGTGCGCGTGTGTGGAGTTTGCATGTTCTCCCCATTCTTATTGGGTTTACTGTGGGTACTCCGGTTTTCTCCAACAGTCAATGTGGGTGAATGTTGACTGAAGGTGGAATGGGAAAAATACAATGGTCACCACTGGCATCCACGGTCCCTAGTCGGACTACAGAGTTTCCTAGGTGGATGGATATTTTATTTCTTTTAAATGGAAAAATTCTTTCTTTTATCTCAACTCAGTTATTTAATTATTACCCCTGGGAGGGGTCACAATTCATTGCAGGGCACACATACATACATGCACTCACTCATACGATCATTCATACACTACTGGCAATTTATTAACTTAATCAGTATGCCTTTTGGAGTGTGGGAGGAAACCGGAGTACCCCGGAGGAAACCCGCCAAGGCGACATTGCTCACCACTACGCCACTGTGCCGCTCAAATACCTGCTGTGTTCACTATTTATATGGAAATTTATTACCTATAAATAAATGACGACTTTTGTCAAAGTTTTATCTCATTTAGAGTGAAAAATTCTATAACTGAGTTTCCTCTCTGTCCCCCTGGTAAAGCTCACATATAAACTAAAAGCTTTTACAGATTAATGGGGGACAAAGCCTGGAGAAGCTCATGTGCTAATGTATGTGGCAATAAAGCCAGAATTCTTTGTTACTACACCCTTCTTTATTTAAAGCAACACTCAAACAACCATTGCTATGAAAAAGATCCTAGTATGTCCCTTGTCCATTAGCACAGTGGTCTTGACGTAGTCTTTTTCATGATTTCATTAGGAAATGAAAGTGCGCTTCTGTGCTTGCCCTTGAATGCTAATGCACCTTCTTTCTCTTTGTAGAATCAGTTAGTGTTGTCAGAAAGTTCCAATTTATATTCAAGTTTCATGGAAATAATTAACTCATAACCTATTTTTTGCAGACCATATGCAGTGGAAATACTTAGACTTTAACATAGTAGGAAATCAGCATTTTAATTCGAGCTATCTGAATTGCGATGTAAAGCTTTAGCTACAACAAATTACCATTTATACAGCCTTCTGACAACAGCAACAGTCTAACTTAAACTCTGCTTTATATCTGATATCAAAGTGTTTGTCCAGTAAAATAGACGTAAAATGGTAATTTTCAATGGGTTGTAATTTGTGTTTGTCAGCTAGCACAAACCCCACATTTAGAACCGGACACGGAAGCACTTTCTGCAAGAGAACCCATCTGATAATGTTATGTCATCTTAAACAACACTTTGTAAGTGCATAAAAACTGCATCCAAATCGCCGCGCGTACACGAGCTACAAAGCTAACTAGCTTTCAACACAATCAAGGGTACAACTTAATGTGTGGAAAAGGGGATTTTACAACCTACACTGTGTACCCATTTTCCATTTCATTGCCATTCGGGATTAAATCCTGAAAATATCCGATATTCCAAAATCATAAATAGAACAAATTAAGTAAATGTCATAAGTGTCACAGGACTCTCCACCACCTCCATGGTTTATTCCCCTCATTTCTTGGCTACATAGCAAGAATTTAGTACTACTACTACTACACCTGTTAATTACACCAACTGTTGGTGCTAGTTCTGCCAGTCATGGAGGGATGTTGCTATTTAATATAGATTTAGATCAAATTTAGCTAAAACAGACCTCACTACTAGTATAAATTTAGTCTTGGCATATTTTAAAACCAATAATTAACTCCGTCCAAGGTGCCATGGTGGTGTAGTGGTGAGCACTGTGGCCTTGCACCTACAGGGTCGGGAGGTTGAACACCATCCTAGGTCTGTGTATCTGTGTGAAGTTTGCATGTTCTCCTTATTCTTATTGGGTTTACTTCGGGTACTCCGGTTTTCTCCCACAGTCAATGTGGGTGAATGTAGACTGGAGGTGGAACGGGAAATAAAGAAAAATGGGAATAAATACAATGGTCACCATTGGCCTCCATGGTCCCTAGTCGAGTTTCCTACAGAAGGTGGATTGATATTTCATTTCTTTTAAGTTTAAAAATACTGTCTTTTTATCTCAACTTAATTATTTAATTATTCTTTTCTATTCATCACAAAGCCAAAATCTTCCTCCATACTTAATTAGTTTTGCTTATGTGGACAATTTTATAGTGAAGAAAGAAACTCGTATAGAGCGTGAGAGAGAGATGTAAAGTCCTATATTAAAATGTGCCATGTTGCAATCTCGTTACAAAAGAAACCCTGTGACACTATGCACCCAATTAGCATCTTCAACACACACAGCAAACATTAGAGATGAGAAATAAGATCAGCAATATTGTACTTTTGTGATAGCGAAATGAAATTTAGTTAGTTCATATCAAATTGGCACTGGTCCATTGCCTCTAATCTCAGCACAGACACAAACACATAATGTACACATTACTTATAGATTGAAGTTTGAAGAGTCAAGCTTATAGACTGAACTCACACACACACACAGTATACACACACATATATATATAGCGTATGTGTATATATATATATATATATATATATATATATATATATATATATATATATATATATATAGCGTATGTGTGTATATATATATATATATATATATATATATATATATATATATAGTGGAACCTCGGATTACGAGCTTAATTCGTTCCGGAAGTGGGCTCGTATTCCAAAACACTCGTAAATCAAATTTAGTTTTCCCATAGGAAATAATGGAAACTTAAATTATTGGTTCTACAGCCCAAAAAATAAATACATAAATATAATTAATACAAAATATAAAGTAAAAATAAAACAAATTAACCTGTACTTTACCTTAAAAAAATGTAAAATTAAACCCCGACAGATAAGGGTTTTCATTTGTGCATGCAGAGTGTATGTGTGTAAAATGTGCCTGCGCGCACACACACACACACACACATTAACGGATAGACCGTTTTTAAAACCATTTAAAAATTAGCAAGGAACATTCCTAGTCACACTCACGTGAGCGCATACTAACAGGATCACTGCTGTAAGTAAAACAACAACAACAAAAAACAAATTAAACAGCTCCTCACCTTTGAAAACAATCGCGACAGAGAGAAGTTTGTGTGTTTATTTGGCAACCTGAGAGGAGGGGGGATGAAGGGGGGCTCGCTCGCGTTTACGGCCCCCTTCTCTCAGGTTGCCAAACAAACACACAAACTCTCTGCCTTACACAGACACACACACGCACACTTAAAAACACTGCAGGCACTAAGACCCAGCAGGGGAGACACTGGGTCTCGGCTTTACAGCTCCCCTTCTCTCAGGTTGCCAAATAAACACACAAACTCTTCTCTGTCGCGACTGTTTTCAAAGGTGAGGAGCTGTTTAATTTTTGTTGTTGTTGTTGTTTTACTTTACAGTAGTAATCCCGTTAGTATGCACTCACGCGAGTTTGACTAGCGATGTTCCTTGCTAATTTTTAAACGGTTTTAAAAACGGTCTCTCCGTTAATGTGTGTGTGTGTGTGTGCGCGCACATGCACATCTCACACACACACACACACACACACACACAGCGCGTGTGTGTATTCACCCAGCAGGAGAGACGATTACCTACAATTCTGCTGCAAGAGAGGGAAAAACCGTTGGCTCACTTGTGATGACGTAACGCTCGTTGTTAAAACAAGAAGCGCATGCGTGAAACATGATACTCGGTGCTCGTTAACTAAGACAATGCTCGTTTTTCAAGTAAGAATTTATTAAAAATTGTTGCTCGTCTTGCAAAACACTCGTAAACCACGTTACTCGTAATCCGAGGTTCCACTGTATATATATATATATATATATATATATATATATATATATATATACACACACACACAGTATATATATATATATATATATATATATATATATACATACATATATGTATGTGGCTTGCAAAAGTATTCGGCCCCCTTGAACTTTTCCACATTTTGTCACATTATAGCCACAAACATAAATCAATTTTATGGCAATTCCACGTGAAAGATCAATAGTGGTGTACTGTACATGTGAGAAGTGGAATGAAAATCATATATGATTCCAAACATTTTTTACAAATAAATAACTGTGGGGTGTGCGTCATTATTCAGCCCCCTGAGTCAATACTTTGTAGAACCACCTTTTGCTGCAATTACAGCTGCCAGTCTTTTAGGGTATGTCTCTACCAGCTTTGCACATCTAGAGACTGAAATCCTTGCCCATTCTTCTTTGAAAAACAGCTCCAGCTCAGTCAGATTAGATGGACAGCATTTGTGAACAGCAGTTTTCAGATCTTGCCACAGATTCTCGATTGGATTTAGATCTGGACTTTGACTGGGCCATTCTAACAAATGGATATGTTTTGTTTTAAACCATTCCATTGTTGCCCTGGCTTTATGTTTAGGGTCGTTGTTCTGCTGGAAGGTGAACCTTCGCCCCAGTCTCAAGTCTTTTGCAGACTCCAAGAGGTTTTCTTCCAAGATTGCTCTGTATTTGGCTCCATCCATCTTCCCATCAACTCTGACCAGCTTCCCCGTCCCTGCTGAAGAGAAGCACCCCCAGAGCGTGATGCTGCCACCACCATATTTGACAGTGGGGATGGTGTGTTCAGAGTGATGTGCAGTGTTAGTTTTCTGCCACACATAGCGTTTTGCATTTTGGCCAAAAAGTTCCATTTTGGTCTCATCTGACCAGAGCACCTTCTTCACATGTTTGCTGTGTCCCCCACATGGCTTGTGGCAAACTGCAAACGGGACTTCTTATGGTTTTTTGTTAACAATGGCTTTCTTCTTGCCACTCTTCCATAAAGGCCAGACTTTGCGCAGTGCACGACTAATAGTTGTCTTATGGACAGATTTCCCCACCTGAGCTGTAGATCTCTGCAGCTTGTCCAGAGTCACCATGGGCCTCTTGGCTGCATTTCTCTACAGTTGTGCCATACTCCTTCCATTTCTGAATGATCATTTGAACAGTGCTCCGTGGGATGTTCAAGGCTCTTTTTGTAGCCTAAGCCTGCTTTAAATTTCTCAATCACTTTATCCCTGACCTGTCTGGTGTGTTCTTTGGACTTCATGGTGTTGTTGCCCCCAATATTCTCTTAGACAACCCCTGAGGCCGTCACAGAGCAGCTGTATTTGTACTGACATTAGATTACACACAGGTGCACTCAATTTAGTCATTAGCACTCATCAGGCAATGTCTATGGGCAACTGACTGCACTCAGACCAAAGGGGGCTGAATAATTACGCACACCCCACTTTGCAGTTATTTATTTGTAAAAAAAAAATGTTTGGAATCATGTACGATTTTCGTTCCACTTCTCAAGTGTACACCACTTTGTATTGGTCTTTCACGTGGAATTCCAATGAAATTGATTTATGTTTGTGGCTGTAATGTGACAAAATGTGGAAAAGTTCAAGGGGCCGAATACTTTTGCAAGCCACTGTATATAATGCTGCCTTCTGAATTTTTGTGACAAGGCAAGAGGATTAGCTTCTGGCTAACAGAAGCAGATTTGTCATTAGAGAGTAAAAGTCAAATAAGATTAAACCTTCTGGGCTCGCATATATCTTATGATAAAGACATCATACTGTCCTCAGGCAATAAGGACTTTAACACACCTAGATATTCTCGTTTGAAGCCCAGTGTCACTTATCCTCCAAGTTGAAAATGAAAAGGTCAAAAAACATATGTTAGACTCAGTTAACACAGCTACTAGTCCACAACTTTGAATATTTGTTTAAAATGCTACTCAGTTAAAAACTAAGTTCAAGAATATAACATACTGTACATGGTCACACTTGGAGTAGTGGGTGCACAAATATTTATTAAGATTATTAATAAAGTTGTTTATTAACCTTGTATTCATCTAGGTCATTTTGAAATACCTGGATCAATTTTCAACAAATTTTGAATATGGCTCTAAAGCTGAAACGTGCAGGCATAGAAACCATGACTTAGTGATCATGACTCACTACCTACTAAACATCCACAGACATACCTTGGGACAATTGAGTATGACCAATCCCCTATTTGCATGCCTTTTTCAGGTTGGTGGGAGGAACCTGGGGAACCACTGAAATACTGTTTCATTTTAACCTGGTCAAGTGCTTGCATCCATTTTTCAACTCGGCACAGATGCTCCGATCAATGGATGCAGGCTAATTTGGTGTTAGACACAGTTTCAATGTTTATATCCAGGCTTAAAATGTATCTTCTTAGTAAAGCCATTTGTAAAAGTAAATAATCTAACAAACATAATAACTAGCATAATGACAGTAAAAGTTTACCTTTAATACTTGGACAGTCAACAACTGCCTGAAGTCTGTAACCCATGGGCATGAACAAATGCGGAGCTTCATCCCTCAATATGTTTGGTCATGCCTTTACTGCGGTTGTCTTTACCAGTTGCTTGTTTGGAGGTATTTCTGCCTTTAGCCTTGTCTTCAGAAAGTTTAAAACATGCTCAGCTGAGGTGACTGACTTGGCTAAAGAGAGGCCATTTCTTTGCCTTGTGTAGCTCTTACCGTATATTTTGGGTCATAATCCCTCTGCAATATGAAACGGTGCCCTATTAGTTTTGCATCATTTAGATGAATCCAGGCATAAAGTATAGCCCTGTACACCTCAGATTACATCCTGCTACTTTCATCAGGAGGCAGGTCATGAATAAACACTAGAGACCTAGTTCTGTTGGCAGCCATACACACTTATGCCATCACCACCTCCAACATGTTTGACATATGATGTGGTATGCATAAGCTGTACCTTTCTATTCCTATACTTTCCTCTAACCATCATTCTGGTACACAATAATTTTGGTTTCATCAGTCCAAAGAATCTGGTAAAGTTTTCTAACAAAGTTCCTGGCCTTTCTGCTCTTGAGCATTACCTTTGGTTCGCAACTTGTGATGAATCATCAGGTCAGTATTTGTATAAGTTAAAGGTTTGAGTGAACAGCTAAAAATGCAAATGTAACACTCAGAACCACCTCCAGGACTTTTATCTGCTTAATTAGTCATGGAGTAACGACTGAACTCGACACACCTGGCCATGTAACTGCTTGAGGGGAGGTGTGTATAAAAATAACTATAATTCCTGAATTCTTAATTCAAAATTAACTGACATCTTGTTCGTTTCATTACAAATCTAAGCCAAAAACTTTGTTCCAAAATTTATGACCCTACATTTAAATGACCCTGCTCAATACAGTGGAGGGATTACCCTGCCTAATACAACTGTAGCTGTGCAAGCAAGTACATCTTTAAGTATTATTTTGTCTAAATTAAATATGTATTCACTGTGATTAAAATGTTTCAGATATATCAAAGAAATTATACACACCCACACAGAACTACCTGCTAAAACATGCATGGACGTTTCGCATTAAAAATTTACTTAGCCTCACATGTTTAACCCACAGCTCCCGCCTCAGTTTTGCATTAATGCCCCTGCTTTAATATGCAAGTTTCTATGCAATAGTTTAGTCACAGGTGTTACGTAACTCAATGCTGCTTATAAACTGGTGTTGCAAAAGAAAATATATGATCATTGGTGTGGTGAAGCATTCTGTGGGAGAACATCACACATTGTGGGGAACATTGTACACTGGAACCTTGAATTGGAGGCAACAAACAAAACAAACAACACTCTTGGTTTACGAGTACCGAGTCTCATATGGCACGCATTCGCTTCTTGTTTTGACGCCGAGCATCACATGATCACAATTGAGCCAATGTTTTTTTTTTCTCTCTCTCTATCTATTTATTCTTTTTCTATCTCCCCTGCTGGGTCTTAGTGCATGGCTCTCACTGGTATAATTAACATCCGTTTAACGTGAGTACTGTGACCAATAACACTGTGACCACGTGTGTGCGCGCATACATAAAACATGTTTTATTTTGTGTTTGTAAACGTGTGTATACCGTGCGCGTGTACTGTTTATTATAACACTAAAAGAAAGTCTCATTAGAGAAGTTAAAGATCCATTTCCTTCCTCTGTTTCAGCCTGCCGTTATGTGTGTGCACACGCGTAATTTGACACTGTACCCCTTCTCACATGCACTCTCGTCTTTACACCCCCACCCGGCTTCACACACACACACACACACACACACACAACATTATTTGGAATAATTTGAGCATTTTTGCATTCCTTGACAAACATCCTCATGAGAAAGGATTTCCCAGTTTCTTGGCATAAATAAAAGCTGCATTCTGGGGTAGTAATAGTACATAATTACCTTACATAATTATAATTAAGTATAAACCACAGCAAGCTCTTAACTTTTCTAAACCAAAAACACACAATCTGTAAAAAAAAAAAAAATAGTACCAAGCCAATCGGGCAATTATTACTTAAAACTGAAACGGAAGTACAGTATAGATAACATATAGTCATGCTTGCAAATAATCAGATACAGTAGCATGCCAATATGTAAGCTGGACATAGTCGCATAAAAAGACAGATGGAAAATAGCAAAGCATGTTTAACAAGTTTAAAAAATCATGACAGTATCAACAACTGGCCAGAAGTTTTCCATCTGCAGGACAGCACATAAAACACTCAGTATAACCCCAATGTTCCAGACATATTTTTTGTAGTCAGTATTAATCATGCAGTATTTTTATGCTTAAAGTCTGTAAAGTCTTGCTGTCAGCTTGAGCTTGATAAGTGCATACATAATTTATTAATAAAGTGGAATTTGTCATGAAACCCATTTTCTCTCAAACTCTCTCTGTTTGTTCTTTGTTTAAAAGAATAATGACCAATAATAAAGCAAGCAATAAATTAAAAGAGGTCGCATTAGTCATAAGCCTTATTCTTTTTTTGATTGAGTCATGCCAAGTGAGCCAAACAAGCATTTCCATTAAAACGTCAGTTGCTACACACTTTAAAACACAAAGGCTCAATCATAGGCTTGCTTGAATGAAGCTGAATGGTGGTTTAAATCTTTGGACAAATTACCATTTTCTTTGAGGTTTTAGACAAGTGTGTTCTGGCTAGGGTGTTATAGTCAGCGTTAGACCTCATATACAGTATACTGTAGGGCTTGGAAATCGGTGGCATGTCATGCTGCAATTTTCATTTTATAATTTTGTTAAACTTACTTGTTTGTTGAAATACATTTCTAAGATGTGCACATATTGTCCCTTTTTAAACTACTTCTTCATCTCATCATTAGGGTGAGGGTGGTCCTGGAGCCTACTGTATCCCAAGAACCTTTGAGTACAAGGCAGGATACACCTTGGGCACAGAGGCAGCCCATTTCAGGGACCAAGCATACACACTCAGATGGGTACTTTGGGAATGACAATAGCCCATGTAAACTCTTAAACAGAGTGAAGCTATGCCTTGGTTATGCTTCCTTGACTTACATTAACAGTTATCTTTCTTTCCAGTATCTGTTGTGTCATTGAATGCCTATTTACTTGAGAAGCCAATCTACTGTTTACTGTTAAATGTGTATAAGACATGCACAATTGCAAGAATGCAAAATGAGATAATAAGGATGAAAATAAAGAAATTTTGGTGTTATTGTAAATCAGGTAAAATATGCACGTTTAAAACTACACCTACTGATTACTAAGCATTTTTACTTTTACATTGACACCGACTATTAATAAAATGTACGTTATAGATTGCTTTTTTTTTTTTTGCCTGGATAAAATTTTAATACCTAAACTTGTACTTCTTGCACAATATTCAGGAAATCAAATATCTGTCAAGTGGCTGGCCCTGTATTTCATGACCCTATATTCTAAACTAGCACTCACAGAGACATGCATAAAATGTTTTTGGAATAGATCTCCAACTGAAAACAATCTAAATTATGCATGGATAAGTGGTGTAATAGGAAGACGACCTATTCTGTTTTCTAAGTTCTTAAGTTCTTAATTATTTAGTTACTTCACAGACCTAGACCAAGAAGAAGTGACGATCCCTGCCAAGTCAGCATGGAGCCCACTGCAGTTATTAACGTGAACATTTAGCAAGTGGGACGTCTGATCCTTAAAAATCGACAGATAACTTGTTGCCAACTTGTGAAAGAGCCGCATCTGTCTGTGAAAACTGCACACACTATTACTCACCTATCAACACCTGTATTTCAGCATGGTGAGGGCACATCGGGTACCAAGAGAGCTCTCTCGCTTAGACCAGCACAGAAGATTGCTTGCCTGCAGTGAGTTAAATGAATGTTTTGACATGAGAGGCCAGGATGTCTGATAGTAGCTCCAGTGTACTGAGAAAACTCTCTACTGTACCATGATGGTATCCAAGCATTAGTGGAACACTGAGCTAAGTGCATTAGTGTAGCAGGGGATTATATAGAGACATAAAGGTAGTTTTTACCCTCATAGCTGTGTTCTGTTATTCTGCACAATCTAAAGTTCTGTTTTGACTTTAATGTCCTCGATTTACCTGCAACTGTAAGGAACTACAGCATGTTACAGCTAAAGGCAAAAACAGTCAATGCCCTGTGGTTGACTAGAAAAAAAGAAAACCAAAGGCAAGAAGAAACAGTGGCTAGCCTATCATTTATTTACAGGGGAAATGTTCCAACAGCTTTACCCAAAGTTTTATTGTACACGTGGGTGATAAATTTTTTATATTATTCTGCTTTCTAAACAAGGGATTGTCCAAAGCAGGAATCATTTCAGTATTGAGCTCAAGAGTGGATTTAGACTGTCCCTGGCTCAATTTGAGAGTCTACTCTTCCTTAGCCATATTAGCACGGTAGTTAGCAAATATTTATTTAAAGTGTTCATCTTTATGCATGTATGACCAGTCCACACAAGTCCTGTTCAAATAACCTTTCTATGTTACACCTTAAATGAAATAAAACATTGCCCTTTATATGGCAGATTAAAGCTACTATAAGCTAACAATGCTAGCATACTAGCTAATTAGCTTCCTACTGTAATATGGCTAACCAACAGTTCTTTGGCTCTTAAGAAATAAATGGGATTTGAGATTTAGCTCTGTGTTAAGCCTGATGTAAACTTTTATATTGTTATGAATTAAAATAACTTAAATATTTATTATATTAATATAAAATTAAATATTGTTGTAAATTAAAACTTTTCATACACATATAACAGATCTGTTGCTATTGAAATGTGGCGCACTTGAAAAGTGGGGGAAACTGCTGGGAAAATGGCTGGGGGGGAAATACCAGAAAACAAGCCATGCCTCAAAACCGGTGTAGAAAAAAAATAATCAGCATATTATTCCTGAACCACTTAAAAAGTTTTTTTTTCCTGCGTTATTTCCGGCTACAAACATTCAAAGCTACAGACACTAGATGTGTTTACCTGGACCCTTATAATTCACTAATAAAAGTTACCCATGAAAAATAAAAATGCATTGTGTAAACACCGTAATCTGAATATTCTGACCTGATTCGTTCTGCTCAGAATGAATTCTCAATAGGAATTTTGAAGGTGTGGTTTAAACTTTAGACCCTCCCTTTAATATTAAAATATTAGTCATGACCTTATCATTTCTCTCTTATTGAATTACATGTATTCTTTTTGGAAATATATACCCCACATGGGTGTATCATTAGGTGACTAGTTTCCAAAAGGAAAAGTTTGCTTCCATTTTTGATCATATACTCTGACCATAAGATCGTATACTCTAACCAGTCAAAAATGAACCTGATTTCTCGTAACCCATCATAACGTATACTGGAAGAATGCAGGATTTATCAAAAAAGATTAGAAGCCTAACCTAGCCTTCCAGTTGGAGAAATAGTATTATTATACTATTATTATATTTCTGACAGATAAAACACTTCACAGTGGGTAGAACCTTGAAAAAAAATAATATTCTGATTAAATTATTCGATCATATAAACACATACGCTATATACAGCACTTATTAGCGGTGATCATCCATGTAAACAGTTAAGCTTGGAATCTTGAATAGGAATGATTTTAATTAAATTCAGATGGGATCAGTCAGAAACGGGGTGTTTGGAAAAGGAGGGAATCACAAGGAATTTCAGAGATGGCAGAATGCATGATCCGAGTGGTATTACACATTGTTGGATAAAATACATAAATCCCGTACTTAAGTAGAAATACCATAGGTATAACGTAAGTGGAATTACTCAGTTTAGATTTCCCGCTTGAGTAAAAGTGCAAAGTACTTGCCTTCAAATGTACATAAATATTACAATTAATGAGCTATAAAGTCATGGTAAAAGAAAAAAAAAGCCTGCTCCAGCAACAGACTAAGTGTTATCCACAGCCATCGGTGTAATTTGCTTTTTAGCTAATTATAACAGGTTGCCACTGCCATATTGTTTTCAGTGCACTGTGTCTAATGAGCGGGCATTGGTCATTAGGCTGGAGAAGTCAAAGGGCAAAGAGATGGTACTGTTGCCACTGTCGTGTGTGTGTGTGTGCAGTATGTGCCAAAAGACACCTCTACATACAGTGGTGTGAAAAACTATTTGTTTTCCTGAATTTCTTTGGATCTTGGCATGATGTCTAGCTTTTGAGGTGCTTTTGGTCTACTTCTCTGTGTCAGGTAGCTCCTATTTAAGTGATTTCTTGATTGAAACAGGTGTGGCAGTAATCAGGCCTGGGGGTGACTACAGAAATTGAACTCAAGTGTGATAAACCACAGTTAAGTTATTTTTTAACAAGAGGGGCAATCACTTTTTCACACAGATTTGGATTTTTTTTTCTCCCTTAATAACGTAAACCTTCATTTAAAAACTGCATTTTGTGTAAAAATTATGTTATCTTTAACTAATAGTTAACAGTTTTTGATGAGCAGCAACATTTAAGATTAAAAAGATTAGTAAAAATTATGACTTCACAAGTTAACTAATATTTTTTGCAACATAAAACATGTGGTAATTATTTAACTCTTTTTCACAAAGTTTTGTCGCAATGAATAAATCAGTATGCAGTTGTGTTTGCGTACCAAACGTACTACTCAACATAGTCTCCATCACTAGAGGTGCATTTGTGCCATTGTTGAACCCAACTCTCGAATCCTCTTTGAAAATCTCCTTTGTAGCAGTTGATACAGAATATTTGCTTCTTCTTCTTTGTCTTTCGGCTGTTCCCTTTCAGGGGTCGCCACAGCGAATCATCTGCCTCCATCTAACCCTGTCCTCTGCATCCTCTTCTCTCACACCAACTACCTTCATGTCCTCTCTTACTGCATCCATAAATCTCCTCTTTGGTCTTCCTCTAGACCTCCTGCCTGGCAGTTCCAACCTCAGCATCCTTCTACCGATATATTCACAATCTCTCCTCTGAACATGTCCAAACCACCTCAATCTGGCCTCTCTGACTTTATCTCCAAAACATCTAACGTGGGTTGTCCCTCTGATGAACTCATTCTTAATCCTATCCATCCTTGTCACTCCCAAAGAGAACCTCAACATCTTCAGCTCTGCTACCTCCAACTCTGCCTCCTGTCTTTTCTTCAGCGCCACTGTCTCTAAGCCGTAGAGCATCGCTGGTCTCACCACTGTCCTGTACACCTTTCCTTTCATTCTCGCTGATACTCTTTTATCGCACAACACACCTGACACTTTTCTCCACCCATTCCAACCTGCCTGTACCCGCCTCTTCACCTCCTTTCCACACTCTCCGTTGCTCTGGACCGTTGACCCCAAGTACTTAAAATCCTGCACCTTCTTTACCTCTGCTCCCTGTAGCCTCACCGATCCTCCTGAGTCCCTCTCATTTACACACATGTATTCCGTCTTGCTGCGGCTAACCTTCATTCCTCTGCTTTCCAGAGCATACCTCCACCTCTCCAAATTTTCCTCCACCTGTTCCCTGCTCTCGCTACAGAGCACAATGTCATCTGCAAACATCATAGTCCATGGGGACTCCTGTCTTACCTCATCTGTCATCCTGTCCATCACCAGAGCAAACAAAAAGGGGCTTAGAGCTGATCCTTGATGCAGACCCACCTCCACCTTAAACTCTTCTGTCACACCTACAGCACATCTTACCACTGTCTTACAGCTCTCATACATGTCCTGCACCACTCTAACATACTTCTCTGCCACTCCAGACTTCCTCATACAATACCACAGCTCCTCTCTTGGCACCCTGTCATACGCTTTCTCTAAACCTAAAAAGACACAATGCAACTCCCTGTTACCTTCTCTGTACTTCTCCGCCAGCATCCTCAAAGCAAATACTGCATCTGATGTACTCTTTCTAGGCATAAAACCATATTGCTGCTCACAAATGCTCACCTCTGCCCTTAACCTAGCTTCCACTACTCTTTCCCACAGCTTCATTGTCTGGCTCATTAGCTTTATACCTCTATAATTGCCACAGCTTTGCACATCTCCCTTGTTCTTAAAAATTGGCACTAATACACTTCTCCTCCATTCCTCTGGAATCCTCTCACTCTCCAAGATCTTGTTAAACAAACTTGTCAAAAACTCTACTGCCACCTCTCCTAAGCACTTCCATACCTCCACAGGTATGTCATCAGGACCAACAGCCTTTCCACTCTTCATCCTCTTCAACGCCCTTCTCACCTCACTTCTACCAATATTTGCTACTTCCTGCTCCACAGCAGTCACGTCTTCTACTCTTTGTTCTCTTTCGTTTTCCTCATTCATCAACTCCTTAAAATACTTCTTCCATCTTCCCATCACCCTCCTGGCATCTGTCAGTACATTTCCATCTCTATCTTTAATCACTCTAACCTGCTGCACATCCTTCCCATCTCTCTCTCTCTGCCTTGCCAACCTGTACAGATCCCCCTCTCCCTCCTTACTGTCTAGCCTAGCATACAAGTCCTCATATGCTCTTTGTTTGGCCTTTGCCACCTCTACCTTCACCTTACTCTGCATCTCCCTGTACTCCTGTCTATTCTCTTCAGTCCTCTCAGTGTCCCACTTCTTCTTAGCTAGCCTCTTTCCCTGTATTCACTCCTGGACTTCCTCATTCCACCACCAAGTCTCCTTGTCCACTTTCCCCTTACCTGATGATACACCAAGTATCCTCCTACCTGTCTCCCTGATCACATTGGCTGTAGTTGTCCAGTCAACTGAAAGCACCTCCTGACCACCCATAGCCTGTCTCAACTCCTCCCTGAAGACTACACAACATTCTTCCTTTCTCAGCTTCCACCACTTTGTCCTCTGCTCTGCCTTTGTCCTCTTCGCCTTCCTCACCACCAGGGTTATTTTACACACAACCATTCTGTGTTGTCTGGCTACACTCTCCCCTACCAACACTTTGCAGTCACTGATCTTTTTCAGGTTACAACGTCGACACAAGATGTAGTCGACCTGAGTGCTTCTGCCTCCACTCTTATATGTCACCCTATGTTCCTGCCTCTTCTGGAAGAAAGTATTTACCACTGCCATTTCCATCCTCTTTGCAAAGTCCACCACCATCTGTCCTTCTACATTCCTGTCCTGAAAAACAAACCTGCCCATCACATTTTCATCACCTCTGTTCCCTTCCCCAACATGTCCATTAAAGTCTGCACCAATCACCACTCTCTCCCCTCTGGGTATGCTCTGCATCACTTCATCTAACTCACTCCAGAATTTCTCCTTCTCTTTTAACTCACATCCTACCTGTGGGGCATAACCACTAACAACATTGAACATTATCCCTTCAATTTCCAGCTTTTTCTCTGCATCATATCAACTAACTCTCTTCCCTTCCCTGTCATGGTCCCAACATTCAAAGTCCCCACTATCACTCCTAAACTCTTGCCTTTCCTCTTCTCTCTCTGCTTACGAACACGCCTTCCTCCTCTCCTTCTTCGACCAACAGTAGCCCAATTTCCACCAGCACCCTGTAGGTCAACAGCACCAGTGGCGGTCGTTGTTAACCCGGGCCACGACCGATCCGGTATGGGAATTAAATTCTTGATTCGCATCATTGATTTGGCAAATGTTTTACGTTGGATGCCCTTCCTGACACAACCCTCTGCATTTATCCAGACTTGGGACTGGCACAAGAAGACACTGGATTGCGCCCCCCTGCTACAGAATATTTACAAAGATATATTTCTCTATTGACAGAAGAAATGTGCACAGATGGATAAACAAGTATATAGAATGGGAAACCAGCAGTAAAAAACCACACAAAGGGGGACCATCAACTTTGACCACTGACGCAAAAGCGTGTTCAAGAGTGCATACAGTACATACATTTTTTCAACAGTTTCGAGAGTTGGGTTTAACAAAAGCTTAAATGCATGTTAAGTAGTACCTTTGTGTAAAGAAAGATTTGCTGTACCACCTGTGCTGTACAATTTAAAGACATACTGTATGTCAGTTAGTAAACAGCCCACTTTTGCATTCCTTATATTTATACGGAACAAAATCTGTACAGATGGTACTCAAGCGGTATTCTGACTTTACCGCCACGCCTCATGGTGGCGACATTTGGGTTTGTGTGTTTGCTGGCTTTTACCACTGAGTGGCGCTTTATAACTATAGACTGACGTCTCGGGCATCAGTTAATTCTCTCAAGGATTAATGAGCCGCAGCTCCTTTAGAGATGCACATAAGAGGGTATAAAAGCAAGTGAAACATTGTAGTTGTAAAATAATAAAAGCAAACAGGGATACAGCGCTATTCTGTATCGGTATCGGTGAACTTGAGCGCGTCAGAAAATGAACCAAAACTCCACATCAATTAATTATTAAAATGGCCAGTCAGTTTCCTTGCTGTTTTCTCCGACACATTCATATTAATTAGTCTAGTTGTAGTTCTAGTAACCACGGTATGTCCTTGTAGACAAAACTTAATCTACTTTAAGTTTTAGAAATGGTTTACATTCCTTTTCTAATGTCATTTAATGTAGGTCATTTAATGCTTATCCTAGCGTTTGCTGTCACAAACCCATATTTCACCCAAAAAAAATCAAGGTATTTTATAAGGTAATTTATCAATGTATTAGGTAACATAATGAAATAACAGAAAAGTGAAGTACTGTATCCTCAACAGAGTCTGAATGAGGGGAAAAATAAAGTTATTCATCTCCCCTTCCAATGCACTTTTAATATTTTAAAGCTTCATAAAAATAAAAACGCTAACTATAAAAGCGAACTTAGAAAATAAGGAAAATGTGGAAAAATAGTAAATCTCACTTGGTATGATTTATTGCCTGCTTTTTTCATTTTTTATTCATTGATTAAGCTCTGAATGTTCTTCACAAGTATTCAGTCAGAGTAGTACTCAAGTTTCCAGCATCTTCAAACATCTAAAGAATATAAATCATAAGCAATTCACACACTAGTACACTCTAAACAGACTTCACACTTCTGTATCTCATGCATTTCTATGCTTGTCTTTAAAAGCAGGAATGTCAGTAGCTTGTTGAATTTCTTCTCATGTTCCTGCCACCAATTGGCAAAGCTTCCAGCTCCCACATTCCTGTGGAACAAATTTATTGACCCCCAGAATGATGGCATGCCATGTCACAGGATTTTTCACATAGCATCATTAGCCACATTCAGAGATGTTAAATGTACCTAGACAGGTTAAATGCACCTAGTAAGGATTCAAAATTGGTATTTAGATATAGCTGCATGCTGCAGACTGTCTTAAACTTATAGTAAAGGTGTCTGTTATGCACAGTTCTAATCTTGGACATTAATACATTTTTCTTCTGTGATATCAGCTCAAGTAAATTGGATGGAACCACAATGTGTGTTGATCAAGTTGATTATTCATGCTGTAAATAGCTAAAATGCCATTTTAAGCCATATATCTGAATATATCTCTGTATGTCTACATGGTGGCATGTTGGCTTAGATGGCACCATTATCATTTAAGTCGGTTACCACTGTTGCCTTGCACCTCTGCGTTTGATTCCTCCCACAAGGTCTGTGAGCATGGAGTTTTCAGTGGGTTTTCTCCAAATACTCCGGTTTCCTCCCACAGTCCAAAGACATGCAGATTAGGCTTAGTGGCATTCCTAAATTGTGCTTGGTGTGTAATATTGACTGGAGGTCCCGCCACGGTCGTAAAATGAGAATAAATACAGTGGTAATGATCACTGGCCTCCACGGTCCCTTGTTGGACTACAGAGGTTCCCAGATGGATGGATACTGTATCTCTCTTATATCTCACTGTTAATTAACTAATGGAATCATCTTTTTAAAATTCACAAAAAGTTTAACCCTTTCTTCACATTATGTAATGCTATGTTTACATTACAAGCAGCAATGTTCAATTCCGATTTTTTGGTCAGATTAGATTTGCATGTTATGATGTTTCACATACAAAATCAAAGTGACTTATCTGCTTCTGTGGTATATGTGTCACACCTCTGAAACAGTACACATGCACATCAATACGCCTTTGCTTATGCTTTCTGGGTTAAAACAAATCATATTTGTGCAAGCACTCATACGTTTCGAAAAAGTGATGCAATTTTAGCAAAAAATATGCATGGAAAATTGTTCCGGAGGATGGCAAGCAGTTAGTCTGCTTTATTTGTTGAGGTCCAGAAGAAGCAAGAAAGCCAGACGCCTTGGTTTGGCTGTTTTGGCATCTGTTGTTAGCACTGCTATGAAATCCCAAAATTGCCATTGGCATCTGATGACGTCAGCACCTACGCATGCAGGCAATCTGACAGTGTTCATTAATGCCGCGTGACTGCAGATCTGATGTAACCCTGCCTGTGAAAATCCAGCAAAAAGTTTTTTTTTTTTTCAAGGGGGAGTTTCACAGATAGGGTCACCTATATCCTATGAAGGATTACATAAGGAAGTGCCTGAATTCATTCTTGAAAAAAAAAAAAAAAATTTATATATATATATATATATATATATATATATATATATATATATATATATATATATATATATATAGTACAGTATTTATAATTCTGCAATTATACTATCTAATACATCCCATTACATTATGAGTGTCTCAATGTTTCTGATTAGCAGCGACCAGGACTGGGGCTAATAACCACTGATACATTATTATATTAGCCGTTCTGATTATTCATTTTTAAATTGTGTTACATCTTATTAAATTCACAGCAAAGACAGGCTTTTGGCTTTTCTCTACCCAAATTTTGTTCAGCAGTAAAACAAATTTGAGGTGTAAGCCATAACTTTTGGACATTGGCAATCAAATAAAAATACAGCCTCATAACTCCCAAGCAAAGCAATAAGCAGAGAGAAACAAATGCCTTTGCTCCAGGAACTCCTAGAATAACCAACTAGCAGCTGTATCCACATCCTCGGTTCCCACCAGACATTCCAAATCAAGCTCTCCTGAAGTCTAAACACACACACACACACACACACACACACACACACACTAACTCCCTCTTAGTCTGATATAGTGTAGGATTTTTCACCAACACCACAACTGAGGCACTGAGCTCAAAGTGGTTTGATTTCATCTAAAGGGCTTTCGGCTTTGTGAAAACTCTGACCATCTCTATGCCATTTATGTTTACAAGAGCTGCCTATGTTTTCTTTGTAGATAAATGGCATAGGCATATACAACAGTTCCCCAGGTGGTCAGAGCTAGCAGACTTTGAGAGTCTTGTGTCAGGTTTGAGGTTTAATTCTTTATAGGAGTGATAGGAGTTTTTTTTTTTTTTTTTAACTCTTCATACTTTAAAAGAAAGCATCCACCTTGAAAGACAAATAATATATGGTTATATTAAATTTGGTGCAACGTGTTTAACAAGGCTTCTGCATTTTTTGCTCATATTTTTAATAATACACTATTTCATTAACACTTTATACAGTTGTGTGGAAAATGAGACGTGTTATCCTTCATCCTTTGGGAACTAAATCAATGTTTAATTAACATTTGTATCAAAACATTCAGTGGAGTATATTAAACACATAACATATTCGCCCAGGTATATGAACTGTGACAAAGTCGTTCCATACTCAACTCAAAATTTCTACCCTCCATAACCGTACTTTCCAATGATTGCTAGCATTGATGCACTGTTTAGAATCAAATATCTCTTCATCTCTCGCAGAACAACCTTAATGATCCCAACCAATTTGGATTTAAAGCAGCACATTCCACAGAGACTGCCCTTCTGTCTGTCACTGAGAACCTCCATGCTGCTCGATCAGCTAAACTGTCATTTGTCCTCCTGGACCTCTCAGCTGCATTTGACACAGTGAATCACAGGATTCCTTTTGTCTATCCTTACAAGGCTTGGAATCTGTGGCACGGCATGGCAATGGCTTGTTTCCTACCTAGAAAATGAGTCATATGAGGTGATAGTCATGGACCGCAAGAGGGGATCCACAT
This sequence comes from Clarias gariepinus, assembly GCF_024256425.1. Classification (NCBI taxonomy): domain Eukaryota; kingdom Metazoa; phylum Chordata; class Actinopteri; order Siluriformes; family Clariidae; genus Clarias; species Clarias gariepinus. The sequence continues at coordinate 15,293,210 of NC_071125.1, read as the reverse complement.
CTGCTCTCTGTTGGTGTCCCATAAGGCTTAGTACTTGGTCCTCTTCTGTTCTTCCTCTATACCCGGTCTCTTAGTGAGGTCATATCCTCGCACGGCTTTTTATATCATTGTTATGCAGATGATTCACAACTTATTCTTGTCTTTTCTCCCTTAGACCTTATCACTTACCTCTCAGGTCTAACCACCCCCTCACAGCACCACGTTTCCTCCAATCCTTTTGCACTGCTCGGGTGGTCCCACTATCTCTCAGAGATTAACGAAAACACACATCTATGTTGAATTCTGTTCTGGCACCTGGGTAGTAGAATGAACTTTGTCTAGATATCCGTACGGCAGAGTTTTTGCCAATTTTTAAACAATGACTAAAGACCTATCTGTTTCTTTAATATGTGGGTTAACCCCTGAAATAAATTTTACGAATCACAATATGAATATGCTACGAAGATAGCATTTTTAATCGTTTAATCTTTTGGCTTTATTTTTTTTTTTTTGGTAAGCGGAGGCCAACTTAGCCTTGCTTCTATTCGGACATGACAGTAAAAGTGCAATACCACACTTCACCACACATTTACCACATAACATTAGGGGGATGAGGCAGCACTGTTTAATTAGTCAGTGAAAATCAGGGTTGGCAGTCTGTAACAGCACGGAGGATGTTATTACCTAAACAAAACTTAAATGACATGGTCTAAAAAAAACTTTCATGTTTCTTTGATGTTTCGTTTTGATTGTGTTTATTTAGACTGTCTTTGCTTCTAAACATTGTTTGTAATTTATATCACTTCATCAGGCCAATCAGATTATACTGGCTCTACTGTGAGCTTTAACACTCACCCAGTGGACCTTTTTAATCAAACAAGAGAAGCTGCTTTTCATCCCTTAATGACAGATGAACCTTCACTACGATTACTCGTGCGGGTCTTTAAAGTGTATGTATAAAGTATATTGTAATACTTGTTTTATTGAAACGGTGTGCTTTTTGCTAATGTGACTCTCTTTATAGAGAAACCTCACAGAGACCAAGTGAATGAAATGTACAAGGTATTCCACCTTTTCTCATCCACTACACAGAACAAGAATCCCTTATTTTGTGAAATTGGCAGTAAGGTCCCATTCATTCTCATGCTTTACAGTTTACTGTATGGAGTAGTTTTTTTTGTATTAACTTTTCCTGGAAAAAATCTTATTTAAAGAAACATCAGCTTGCTGACTAAAAAGCAATGTGGGAAGTTCTAATCAGTTAAAGAAGAGTGAAGAAAAAAAGTGATTTTGTTTCTTAGGAATCAGTGTTAAACAGGGTGATTCAAAAGATTTAGACAACTAAAAGTTAGTACCCCCTCTGTGTGTTTTTGTGCAAAAACAATAAGGATAATAATTATAACGAGTCCCAATATTAGGCAAATACAACCGCAGATGAAAAACATATGCTTTTTTTATTGTGCAATATTTATTTAATAAAAATGAAGCTTTTAAAATATGCTGACAAAACAAAGTACCCTTTACTGCTTTCACAGGATTTGAGAGGCTAATCATCAGTCGTTGAGTAACTGATCAGCAGCAGGTGTGGAGACAAATTCTCAGTTTGGGCTCTGTGGTGTTTGTGAAAAGAATGTCTCATGCTCTTTATTTTGTTCTTTGACTAACTGCTTTGCTTATGACAGTGCACTGGTGGTATCTTTTAAAAAGCAAATATGGGCCTTCACTTTGAGATTTTACACTGGCCTGAAAAATTTGCCCTTTAATAGAGAGCCATGCTTCTAAAATACAATTTTTTTTGACACGGGTAGCATATCAAAGTCTTTTCTAAAACTTAAGTAGATATTAACATAAAGCTAATAAAATTTAAATGAATGTTAAATCATAAACGAGCTGTAGTTCTCCATTGTTAATTTAAAAAAATAAATGAAAAGCTGTTGCCGAGGAACGATTCCCATGACGGGACAGTACATTCCATCCATTGATTGTATTTTAAATACAATACAAATTCTTCAAACCAGTAGGGCAAAAGATAATAATTATAATTGAGTCTTTTTTTTTTTTTTGCTCTGAGAGGGCTTTGGGGATAACCACAGTCACTCCTTTTATATGAAATTCTTACAGTGATCCGCACTAAATCTTTACAGAAATAAAAGTCAAAATCTGTCTACTGCACACTTTTTCTGCTCAATCATTAAATGCATTAAAAATCTGTATTCACTGAGAACTTTTCCATCGCACAGTAGTATATATTTTTATGTGCTAAGCGTATACACAAACCTGGAGTATAAACCCCATGAAAATTACACTAATCAAACTGTAAATTAAGCAAATATATTATCAAGTTAAAATATGCTCTGTGTATTTAAAACAAAATATTTGTTAATTAATGTTGCCTTTTCTCTTTTCCTTTAAAAAAAAAAAAAAAAAAAACAAGCAAAAAAAAAAAAGTTAAACAAGGTTGTGTTCAATTTTTGCTGTTGTACGAAATTTTTTCGCAGTAGCCGGTCATACAACCCTGCCCTGTGATTGTTCCATGTGGACAGGGTGCAAATCAGGCAATCTTTCCTTCCCAATGTTGGCTATATTGTGCAGGAAAGTGTAATGTCAAATGCCATGGCTGGAGCCAATTGAAATTCTGAAGAGTCGTTCCTGTTGTAACTCTTATTTTTGCCTGACTCGGATAAATGACTCTGAAGTTTAGGTAGTGGCTTTAAATTTGGAGGTCAGAAGGGGCTTCTATAGTCATGTTTTAGTTTAGCCCACTTACCAATAGACATTTCCGAAGTGTCCAAAGAGACTGCCTAAATATTGATGCTCTGCACAGATTCATACACTCACAGGAATGCTCTAATACTGACTCGCTCCTCCCCAAAGTGGCTGAATAATATTTAGATCCGGTGACAGTGCAGGCCATGAAAGATGTTTATCTCACTTTTATGTTCATCAAACCACTCTGTTACCAGTCTTGCTGTTTGTATTGGTGCATTATCATCCTGATACACGGCACCGCCTTCAGGGTACAATTTGTTAACCATTAGCTGCACATGGTCCTCCAGAATGGTTCGTTAGTGCTTGGCAGTGATGCGACTATCTTGCACAAGTATTGGGCCCAGGGAATGTCATGATATTGCAGCCCAAATGATCACTGATCCACCACCCTGCTTCACTCATGCAACAGTCTGGGTGGTACAGTACGCTTCTTTAGGCCTTCTTCACACCGTAACTGTCCTGGATGTGAGAAAGACAGTGAAGGTGGACTCATCGGAGAACAATACATGTTTCACATTGTCCACAGCCCAAGATTTCCGTTGCAGTGGCACGAGTAACCTAAAGCCCGAACATGTGCATTGACCCTGTGGAGCTCCCGACAAACAGTTTTGGAGGAAACAGGAGAGTTGAGGTGCACATTTAATTCTGCAGTGAGTTGGGCAGCTGTAGTTTTATGTTTCTAGATACAATCTGGGTTAGCACTCGGACATCATTTTCAGACAGTTTCCTCTTCTGGTAACTTGGTCACATTTGCTTCATTCTCTTTTTATGCAAATCCCTGGAGCGTACTTCAGGTTTTTATATTATATATACACACACACACTGGTTGAAAAAGGTGGCAGAACAATTCTTTCCCATACCTACCCCATTCCCTGCATAAGACAAGCAAATCATCTCCTTTTGCAGGAGTCTGCAGCAATCATTGTTCTGGGAAATGTATGAGAATATGCGTGAACAATATGAGCACTGTCTACACACTTCAAACACTGACATCACGCATACCGTGGTAAGTTAACATGCTAATAGTGTGTGTTCATTTCTTTCTTAAGAAATAAATTCACACATGGCATCAAGGTAATATTATTCATCTTTCCATTTTAGTATTGTACAGTATTAAACTCTACCGGATCCTTTAGAAAATGTGTCAATCACAATTCATAGCTCTCCGACAAAAAAGGAAGAGGATTTTATACTGTACATACTTTGTGACCAACTTAACTGGCCCCAGAACAGGTTAACTCTTGTATTATTTCTCTTTCTCTTTTTCCCCCACGTACAAGCTTTGGCACATAACTAGTCCCGTACCGTTTGTCATAGACCCATGAAAGAGGTGTCAAATTATGCGGCTTATTTGGGAATGGGGTGCTAAGGCTTAACTTTTCCCATAGACTTAACATTGAGACCAACTTTGACAGATTCTAGCGCAAAGCAAGAACTTTTTAGAAATAAAAAATTTACTAATGGGGGCATGGACACGGAGGCGGGCTCATTTTGAAGAGGCTTGCAAGCTGTGTCAGAACATACCCCACAAAAGGGTAAAAGTGCCCAAATTTGCTCTCTTAACATATTACAGAGACATATTACATATGGGAACCTCCACGGGAACTTTGAAACAGAACCTAACTGTGGATCCCATTGTCCTAGAAACAAGGGGATGGGGGTAAACATTGTTAAGCTGTAAGCAACTACTTTAGAGCACCTTATCAACTGATCCCATGGAATGTCATTATAAAATGCCCAGGGGCCCGAGTTTTTGCCATTTTTTACAGAAAATGTACTTGTCTAATTTCAACTCCAACAGTGATCTAACCCTGAAAAGAAAGAAAAAAGGAAGTTTTTTGGTATGAGTAATCCAGGGTTTAACCTGACGTTAGCTTGTGAACCCTGCAATCCTGCTTTGTGAAACTCTCTTATCTTTACTCCACTATATCATTCTCCTCATCCCTCTTGCCATGTAACTGTATTAAGCAATAGCATGTGAGATCAGTAGTGAAGCTGTAATGTGGGCAAAAGGAGTACAATACAGCTATGTGAAATAATATTAATAATAATATCATCATCATCGAGTTGTTTAGAAATTAGCAGCCTTTGTGTGTGTACATACATTATATATATTTTTTTTAATATATTACATATGTAATATATAAAATATTATATATATATATATATATATATATATATATATATAACATACATTATGTAAAAAATTTAATACATGCCATATCTAATTAAAGTGAACAGAATGAATGACACATTCTCATATTCCCTGCTCTTTTATTAATGGGTTAATGTATTTTATTCTTAGTTTTATGAAGGTTAAGTACTGAACATCTTTTTTGAAACATAACCTGATCGGATTGCTTTTTGGGATTCACAACGGACAAGTGAGAACAGTGAGGTAGTCTAATCCTCTTTCTTATGTAAAGGTACATTATTTAGATGCTCTTCTCAGGTAGTTGGTAGGAGTAAAAGAGAAATATCAAAGAGAGAGGGCAGAGTAAAAAACACACACACAAAGCAAGAGGTGTTGTCTGATCTGTTACATTCTGCTGTTTCCCTCTAAAGCTCATCGGTCAATGCTCATCCCAAAGCTTGACCACCAAACTGAATCCTGCACAAAACCTTCTTGCACTTTCTCTTTCATTTCCTTTTCATGCACAAGATAAATAAATACCCTCAACCCTCTTATCTAGCCACTTTGTGTGTGTGTGTGTGTGTGTGTGTGTGTGTGTGTGTGTGTGTGTGTGTGTGTGTTTTACATGCAAACTTGCCTTTTGAAAATGCAATTTCCTAAGATTTGCTTATAGCCTTCTTATACACTCTTGCACATTCAGACAAAAAGTTCAAACAGCAGGAAAAATAAATGAAAAAATGGTCCAAAAGAAAGGTGAAAAAATAAAAATTAAATAAGTACAAACATTACATTTGGGATCAGTAAACTAAATTTATGGGTTAGTGTGAATTAATTAGGAATTAAATGATGTCTAAAAAATAAGCACTTTAAATCTGGGTAGAAAACATTTTAATTAAACATTCAAAAAACCCTTAACGAACTGCTGTCTGTTAAGGGCTTCAATGGATATATATTACTGTAAATCTTGCAATTAAAAAGACAATGCCTAATACTCTATGGTTATGTTCACATTACAAGCCACTTTGCTTAATTCCATTCTTTAGATAAGATCAGATCTGATTAGCATGTCATGACAGTTCACATTATTAATTAAAAGTAATCTGACGATACAGATATGGACACATCTGTACTTACAAATAGCACTCTTGTGCACATCGACACATCTTCGCTGATGTTATCTGGGTTAAAACACACCATATTTGTGCAGTCACTTATTAATTTCAAACAACAAGTGTTATTTTATTTAAAGAAATAATTCTGGGATGTTGCTCTGGAGAACAACATCTCTGCCAGCAGTTAGGCGGCTGTATTGTTGAGGTCCAGAAGAAGGAAGGAAGCCAGATGCCTTGCTTTATCTGTTTTGGCAGCTATTGCTAACACTGCTATGAAATCCCCATGCTGCTGGTGCTGACTGACGTCAACGAGCAGAGCCAAAAATTCACATAAATTTCAATCTGAACATCATCAATTTAAGTCACATGACCACATATTTCCTACAGTATATATCCGATCTGGAACATCATACGAAAGTGACTCAGATCCGATCTAAAAAACATACATGCCTTTTATTTGATAGGGGAAAATATTTTTGCTTTGCTCACTTCATAGGTAGCACTAATTTAATGTTAATTACTATGTTAAAAAGCTTAAACAGCCAACTCTGAATAACCCTAAAAAGAGAACCATGGAACCTAAAAAAAAACTGTTATTTCAAACTTTATGTCAGCAAATAACCTAATCTCGCAAAACATATGCACACTGTGCAAAAGTTCTTAAGCACCCTAACTGCTTTTAATAAATATTGTTAAATATGTTTTTTTTTTTTTTTTTTACTCTTGCATTGTTTAAAATTTTCTGTTTTAAAATACAATTTAGCAAACTTGACCGAATGTTCGGAATTCTCTTAATACCACATTATACTTCTTTTTGGCTAATTCGTGACTTTTCTACTTCATCCTTATTTTTAAAAATCTCAGAAATGTTTATGACTTTTTAATTTGATTGCATTTTAGCCACAATTATTTTACTGTAACAGTCTACTGACTAACATTCTGACCATATTTATATATGCTGGAGAACACCATTCTAATACATTATTCATTATAAGTATAAATATTCCGACTGTGCGGCTTCTTAAGTACAACACAAGCAATGACCTGAAAAGTTCGTAAGTATGTCATGAACTTTGGTTCGGAACTTAAATCATATCAAACCGCAGAAACGCAGGATACCTACTGCATATTTAGGAGTGTTTGTTCCAACGAGTGGGGAGAATCTAAATCTGAATCACCACCTCACATTTTTTATCGAATATATAAGACAAGAAAGAATGAAGCATGCGAAAACATATGCAGCACTTAACTAAGGTCTTATCGGTACTCTAATTAATGTAATATAAATGTAATAAAAATTCGTATTAATGTTTATCAGTTCTGCTTTATTAAGACAGAAGATAAACTTGATTTCCAAACATTTCTTTTTTACATGTTACAGAAAAAAGTTTGTCTGGCAGCAAAGAATGTAATGTTACATAACTGACCACTGTTCTGTTTTTTTTCAGGCCTCACAAGAACTGATTGTCCAGGATGATTTTTACAGTTCCTATAATTTCATCTTCTTAGTTGTGACCCCTCTGAATGATAGTAACATCTTTGCCACAACAAGATTAGATGTCTTTTAATATGAAGTGATTTTTTTTTTTAGCTGGCAGAGTATGACACACAACACATGTCCTGATAAATTTTTATAGTAATAAATATTTGACATTAAAATGTCAATATCTTGTATTTAGATCTTAAATCATCTATACATACTGTATAATAAATGTGTAATGTTGGTGTATGTGTACATTGAAGATATTTTAGAAAAAATTATTTGGGGGACGTAAAGGGACATTTTTTAACACACACTTATGAGTGGGCAATTAAAATCTACTTAATAAACGCACTTCACGGAAACATGTAAAATTTTTGTTGATTACAAAATTCAACAGGTGGCATTGTGAATAAAAAAAACGCAATTATGAGTATGCAATTAAATTCCATTTGAACTTATTAATAAAAATGTAATTAATTGCAGAGCATACACAATAATCAGCCAAAACATTAAACATTCATACTGTACCGTGCCCATGACCCTGTCACCAGTTGACTAGTAAATATTTTATAATCAATCAATGTTATTCAATTGCCTTGGAGGGGGGTGTTATTGTTATATAACACTAACTATTATAACCTCTATATGTTCTTAATCTCAAAATGTAATAAGAATAAATGCCATGAGATTTTAATCATAACTGTAACTTACTTAAAAGGAAACATAAATAAGGTTCTGTGTATATACTGTAAAATTATTCTTATTTTCATTGTCTCACTCAATTTTAATGGTAAATGTGATAAACATAGATTTAATTTGTAACCATTTAATATCCCAAAACAACATACGAGCATAAAAAAGGAGTAAAAAGTGCAAACATTTTGGTGTGCTAACAGTTTCCTTCTAAATCTATGCAGATTTGCCCAAGATAACGGACCTACCTTCCAAAGATGTTTTTTTCCCCACATCTCCATGCATTGACATCAAAAATCACATCCTGCCACAGCCATGTAAGAAAATCACCTTTAACCTCACTCTCCTCCTTACTGTATATGCTTTTTTTGACAAGGGTTTTGATCATCAGTGGATAAAATTTAAATGTCTTGTGTCATTGCATGCTGGTTAATTACTATTTTTTTACTTGGAACTTATCAGATAGTAACAGATGGATTCAATTACAGGTCAACCAACTTTTCTGAAGAACCAACATTTAAAAGTAAATATCCAAATTCAACATTGTTAAGCAGGGATAGGTCAGGCAATGAAAAAACATAGATGAGGACAATGTAAACAGATAAACAAAGGATCAAGATACCAGAGAAACTATAGATTCAATAAAGGCCTTGCACAAGACTGGTTAAAAAAAAATTAAAAAAAAAAATCACACAGCATTTACATTGCACTGATTGAAACAAGTCCATAAATACTGTGTGGTTGTGCACACATGGCCCTGACTTTATAATGGCCCTGACCCCATTTATAATGTTAAATTCCCCTTTAAAAAATTCCTCAACTGACATCAATGTCTGAAATCACTAAACAAATTCCCCACAGCCACAGTCCAAAATCTAGTGGAAAGCCTTCCCAGGAGAGTAGAGGTTATTATAAAAGCAAATGAGGACTTAATCTGGAATGAGATGCAAAAACAAGTGTTATGGTTTAGTGCATGTACAGTACAGTAAGTACTCAGTCACTTATTGTCTTCATCCTGTATTCAGGGTCGCGGGGGACCTGGAGCCTATACCAGGAGACTTAGGGCATGACGCAGGTTACACCCTGGATGAGGTGCCAATCCATACACACACACACACACACACATGCTCATTTACACACTATGGGCAATTTGGGAACACCAGTTGGGCTAATCTGCATGTCTTTAGACAATGGGAGGAAACCAGAGGAAACAGCGGAATCCAACCGAGCATAGGGAGAACATGGAAACTTCATTAGCACACAGACCCCAAGGCAGGGATCGAACCCAGACCCTGGAGGTGCAAGGCGACAGTGCTAACTACTAATCCACCATGCGGCTGCATTTAAATACATTCATACTGAATTTGTTTCATTACCACTATTTTTTATATTTTAACCCACTGTGGAATTCAGTATGTGTACTGTCTGGACATTCCTACTATTGTTATTGTTATTTTAATAGTGCGAAAACTTTGGCGATTATTGCCGGTCATACAAAGGAAGTACTGCGCATTTCCCCCATCATGAATGGCTCAGAATTATTTTTAGGAATTAATCAATAGATTTTCCAAAATTTTCCATTTTTCAGTTGAGGACATTCAATTGGCCATATTGCCCTAAATTCTGCACACGCATCCATTAAAATGTTCGGCCAGGTATCCCAAGCACAATGGAATGAAAATACTTATTTGGAAAAACTGCCATCCTGTGCTCAAGTTTTAAAAATAAACACAACTTGATATCCCACAACTATAAAGTCTCCTCTCTTAAACAGTCCAAGGACCCAACGCTCTAGCTTCTGTGGTTCCTCTGATATAAGTAAATACATCACAGTAGTGCCATTGCCATTAAAGTTTATTCTGGATACATTCTCTGTGTCTGTGAGTTTGGTGTGCAGGGCGGGAGGTACAGCGAGAGCGAATCGCCCATGCCAGGCCACATCCACTTTGTAACAGTATGAGCTACAGTAGAAACAAGCAGTTTTCAACATTTTGCTATTGTGCTCTTACTTCACAATGGCAAATAAACATATCTGATTATAAACAATTGGCCAGATTGGTGTCTATCAGCATTTAAAAAGTACTTACTGGACAGTAAAATGATGCAGAAAATGCAACATTGCAGACAATTATTTCTAGTTGATTATTATTGGTGTGTGCTAGTTTTAAAACAGAGGAGGCTGAGCAATAGTGCAGACATGCTGAGACATATTAACTGGTAATATAATCTGTCATTCACAAATTGTAGCTCAGTATCCATAACATTTCACTGCTCATAAATAGCTCCCAGATGACTAGTTTGTCTTTTAATTGCTTTCATCAAAAAGCCCAGAAGCACTGGCACGTTGTCATTATTACCACAAATTCAAATATTTATCAATGTGAGGAGTGTGAGAGCACCAGACCTGTCATTTTCCCTGATACGCCACATGTGTGACTCTAACGTCTCAGTGCCTTAATTTAAATTTATAATGCTAGGGGCGTTCAAGTCAAACTGAGATTTGTGATGAAATTTCTTGTGAATTAGGGTACTTTCTGGCTGGTATTTTAAAGGGTTGCTCCACAGATGTTTATGCAGCTGGTTATTGTGTGAATATTTGTTAAATAAAATGAATACTATAAATGAAATAAATGTTGATATTCTGTTGTTGTGAGATTGTATTTGCAACACTGCTTTGGGGTCATTCTCGCAACATTCCACCAATTCCACTAATTTTATCAAAGTTCTTCCAATGTTGTCCCAATGTGTTTTGGAAGGATGGCATCACAACATATTTAGAACTATATAACAGTGTCATATATCAAACATTAGAGTTTCGGCTGGGTAATTTGTTTGAGCAATCTGATAATTTTAACATAATTTTGTTAATAACATCACATACTGTACACAGCAGGGAAAGAGATACACACTGAAATAAACAAAGAACCAGCTATACTAGAAACACAGGTAAACACACATGATCACAGCAGAAATTTAACATAAGATCAACTGGCCAAAAACCGCCTTTAGCTTTGATTCCAGCACATACTGTACTGTATTGTGCTGGCCAGTTCATCTGAAAACAAAAAAAACCACACTTTTACAATTTAAATTCTGGAATGTGCCAGTGTCATCAGGGAAGAGAAACTACATTGATGTCATTACCTGGTTATTCAGTAAATTCCAGTCATCAGCCTTCAGCCTTCCAGACCTTATTTTATAAGGTTGCTAAGCTTAGACATGACCATCTGAAGCAACCCCAGATCATAACACTGCTTCCAAAGGCTTATACAGTGGCCACAATGCATGATGGGTGCATGGCTTCATGCACTTTCCTTCTTACCCTAACACGGATTCCTCATTAGACTACATGACCTTTTTCCATTGCTTTAAAATCCAATCATTTTGCTTTTTCTTGATTAGTCTCACTAACAAGGTTTTCTTATGTCTATACAGCTGTTTAGTTCAAATCATGCGAGTTCTCATCCCATTATGTGTGCATGTAAATGCTTACTTTCACTATTAAAAACATATCTGTAGGGTTAACTGTTGATTTTACCATACAGTATAACTTCATCAAATGTTTAAGTAATCTCCTTTCATGATTTTTTTATGACCACATTTCATCTACCAAGTTTATAGTTCAGCACTATCCTTCCAGGTTTGGATAATGTGTTAAAGCGTTCTTAACCTAGTTTCATTCATTTAAAATCTTCTTAGCTCTTTTCTTGCTGGACCCTATTGAAATGGAAGCCTTTATGGCCAAGCAGTGTACAGTACATACACTGCCAGCATAATTTTCAGAGGAAGGATCACCTGCAAAAAAAAAAAGCAATCATATTCCAATGCTTATGTTCTACAGCTTAAATAAAGCTACCTGTTTTACTAGCCATATAGCAGTGGCATTTTAAGGTTTATCACTCTTATGTTTTAAGTCACAGGCTATTGAGCAAAGTGCTCAAGCAGACAATCCTCATAACTGGTGCTTCTATCAACATATAAATGTCATAAAGGCCAATCCGAATAATAAAAAGACAGAGGGTAACCGAATGTAAGAAAAAAAGTCTTTACAGATTTTGAGGGCATTGCAGTGGCCCTTTGAGTTTAAGTTATATTATTTAAGTAATATAATTACAGTATAACGTATAATTTAAACTTTATATACTGTATAGTTAGATAGAAGGCTACTTTAAAGACCTTGCATTCCCAGAGTGTAAGGAGTTTTCACGCTGTGCAAATCTAATATATAAAAAGGTATAATTGAGACAAAGTCATACAGTATTATGTTATTTAACACAACAATTAAGGGTGAACATAGGGCTTTTTTTTGTCACTCCAGTTCTTCTCAACAATGTTCATTTGAAAATTAAATTAAATTTAGATTTCCAGTGGTGTACGGTTTCTCTTTTTGGTCTACCTGTGGCCTTGAGCAGCTTTTTGAGCATCTGTCAATGTGACAATGGCAAGAGGAACATGGTCAGAGCAACTGTTAATAGGACCTCCTGTCTTGTCCATTCCACACAGCTGGGACACCAGTTCAACAATGAGGTGTTTCAGGCTCGTTCTGTACCTGTTTTGTGTTACTGATTTCGCTGTGCAGTGCAGTTCCGTTCAATACCAGTAAGCTGTTTCGTTGTGGGTAAATACTGTAATATTGAGGAGTTGGTCTGATTAGTCAACGCCCCCTATGTTCTTATTTTACACAGTGATGGGGGATATTGCAGGGAACGTCTTTAATGCCAAGTGTCCATCTTCATCCTTTACTCTCTTCGCATTGTATCACCAAAATTGACACTTCTGTCAATAGACACAAATTGGCACAATTAAGCAGATTGACACTTCCTGCATGTTCTTCCACTTCACAAAGACCAGAGGGCCCTTTAACATCTGTTAACTGAATAACAGACCACGAAACAACCCCAAAAAATATATCTGTAGCTTTTATGTACAAATTTTACAACATAACCATTACATTTGTAGGGCTATTATGTTTTGATTAAGCTGTAGATTTGTTTTATGTTTGTAGTAAAAAAAAAAAAAAAAAAAAGGTTTTTATTATTATGTTGGTGGCTCTTACAGGTCCTCCATGACCATCTCAGGGTGCCACTTTGTGATTTTCTCTGAGGGCATTTGCTCACCCCCTGAATCCAAATCACATGCTGGGCAACTCAAGGAACAATTTGGTATCAGTGTAAAAGATTATCCATATAAATATGGTATCCAGTCCAAAGATATGATGGGTAAATGAAATTTGTGATGGCATCATACAACGGCCCAAGAAATCATTGATTCAGAAAAAATGTCTGATCCCTATTTTTTCGTTTATCTTTCATATGGCATGACACTTTTTTGACTAAAGAAATGAACCGAGCATGTGTAAATGTAAATGCTGCAATAAATGGTCTCATTCCAAATATCTCATCATATTGAGGTCTTGCCTTTTTCTTCATTATTGGCCTTCTCCACTGGATCACTATGGTGCTTGGTTCATTGTAACACCCTGAACTTGTCTTTTTTTATGCCAGTGGCTGTAAATTTAGACACTAGAAAGTTCTGTTTTGTTTTTTTTTCTACAATTTTTGCAATGCCTGCCCTGGCGTCACTGTGGATTGGACTTGTTTGCGTGGCACATCACATGCAATCGGATTGAGATCTGGGAAGTTTGCAGGCCAAGTGGGCAACTTTGGGCACTTTGCCTGCTGGGTGTACTGGGTGTTCTGGTGTCTCGCTGTCTTGACTAGTGTTTTCTTTTGCGTTTTGTGCTGCACTGGCTTTTCTGTGAGATCAGACCAGACCGGCTAGCCACAGTATTGGTCCCCACAGACATGGGTGGAGTGATCCTTTCACCTGTTTACTGGTATATATTAATGTAATAGCAACGTTAATAGGCTAAAGTGTTGTGGCATTAAATGCTATGGCTGTTCAGTGTATACTGTAAGGAGAAAATGGAATTTGTGAATTCCTCAACCTTGACTTGTATTTCTTGTCCTATTCCTTGCTTTTTTGCTGCACGGCTCTGTTATTTTTTTTTTGTGTGTGTGTGTCTTTGTTTTGAATTGTCCTCATTGTGTCAGTGGAGAAAAAAAGCTGGAAAAGGTCCATTGGTGAATAAGTGGAATGTGTGTGTTCACCTAGACTTCTGGTGTTCCAGAAGGTATAAACCTGCTGGTTTGTGTGGCAGTATTACTAGACTTTTCAGCTTTTCATGGCTCGCAGCTGTGATGTGACTTTTGCTGGATGGGCTGGTGGAGAGCTTGACCTGGTTTGATCCCCCTCCTATGGTCTCTCTCTGTACTTCTCAGTGTAGGTCTACGTGTCCTTATTTTTTAGGCTTTAAAAGTTTTGTGCAGATCACTAACTCTCTACATGTATATGAAAATAGCACATGTAAATACAGTATATTCAAAATGTTTAAATAATTTTTTAGAGGTAGATGTAGCTGACGTAGCCCCCTGCCCCCTCATTGTTATCAAAAACTGTTTTAGGATGGCCCAAATATGCATATAGTTGCATATAAACTCAGCAAAAAAAGAAACGTCCCTTTTTCAGGACTGTGTATTTCAACAATAATATTGTAAAATTTCAAATTACTTTACTCTTCATTGTAAAGGGTTTAAACAATGTTTTCCATGCATGTTCAATTAACCATAATCAATTAATTAACATGCACCTGTGGAATGGTCGTTAAGAACTTAACAGTTTACAGAAAGTAGGCATTTAAGGTCACAGTTCTAAAAACGCAGGACACTAAAGAGACTTGTCTACCGACTGTGAAAAACACCCAAAGAAAGATGCCCAGGGTCCCTGCTCATCTGCGTGAACGTGCATTAGGCATGCTGCAGGGAGGCATGAGGACTGCTGATGTGGCTAGGGCAATAAATTGCCATATCCGCACCGTGAGACGCCTAAGACGGCGCTACAGGGAGACAGGAAGGACAGCTGATCATCCTTGCAGTGGAAGACCACGTGTAACAACACCTGCATCAGTACATCCGAATATCACACCTGCGTGACAGGTACAGGATTGCCACAACAACTGCCCGAGTCACACCAGGAACACACAATCCCTCCATCAGTGCTCAGACTGTCCGCAATAGGCTGAGAGAGGCTGGACAGGTAGGCCTGTTGTAAGGCCCTGTAAGGTCCTTACCAGACATCACCAGCAACAACGCCGCCTATGGGCACACACCCACCTTCGCTGGACCAGACAAAAGGGGCAAAAAATGCTCTTCACTGATGAGTCACGGTTTTGTCTCACCAGGGGTCATGGACGGATTCGAGTTTATCGTCGAAGGAATAAGCGTTACACCGAGGCCTGTACCCTGGAGCGGGATCGATTTGGAGGTTGGGGGTCCGTCATGGTCTGGGGCGGTATATCACATCACCATCGGACTGAGCTTGTTGTCATTGCAGACAATCTCAATGCCTTGCGGTACAGGGAAGACATCCTCCTCCCTCATGTGGTACCCTTTATGCATGCTCATCCAGACATGATCCTCCAACAGGACAATGCCACCAGCCATACTGCTCGTTCTGTGCGTGAGTTTCTGCATGACAGCAATGTCAGTGTTCTGCCATGGCCAGCGATGAGCCCGGATCTCAATCCCATTGAGCACGTCTGGGACCTGTTGGATCGCAGGGTGAGGGCTAGGGCCATTCCCCCCAGAAATGTCCAGGAACTTGCAGGCGCCTTGGTGGAAGAGTGGGGTAACATCTCACAGCAAAAACTGACAAATCTGGTCCAGTCCCTGAGGAGGAGATGCACTGCAGTACTTCAAGCAGCTGGTGGCCACACCAGATACTGACTGGTACTTTTGATTTTGAGCCTCCCTTTATTCAGGGACACATTGTGAAACATTTTTAGTTTATGACTTATGGTGTTGACTCTTTTAGTGTTCATACAAATATTTACACATTAAGTTTACTGATGGTAAAAACAGTTGAAAGTCAGAGGACGAGTATAGTATGATTTTGTCCAAAATGTACATCAGATTTGCACAATTCAAAAAACTGGAAATGCAAGGAAATACAGTACACACAGTGATCAACAACAACATGACAACACAATACATTATGCCCCGTACTGTGTAGGTTCAGACAGTATAGTCCCTTGCTCCCCACAGGCATAAATAGGCCTTAAGTGCCCATGATCCTGTCACCAGTTTACTGGTATATATATAGCAGGCTGTGATAACCAGTGTTAATGTGATTTTTGAGGGGCAAAATATTAGGGAAAAAAAAATATTCAGTGGCCATGACTTATTAAGCCATAGGAACTATATATGTTGTGGGCATTACTTAATAAAGTATGGGAACAAAATAGTGTAATGCATGGCCATGATGTTGCTACGACTTCAGAACCTGTGGTAATGAGATCATTCATGTTCATCATATGACAGGATGATTGTTGTTTTGGAGTTGAGGCTAAATGCTATAAGGTTATAAAGTTGTGGCCACAAATAGTATTATTTTTCCACTCTTTTACAGTATATGTTGTGGTAATGGAAAATAAATACGGATCTAAACTCTTTTTTTTTTTTTTGCCAACTTTTTTGTTGTGCTAACTCACACATAAATGTAATTTTTATATTACTGTAGACCCACAATATATGACCTTATCTCTGTTTACATCAAACAAAGACTAGCACAGTTTGTCAAGTCAGTACGTGCTCAATTTTTATGCTTCTTCTTCTTTGTCTTTCAGCTGTTCCCTTTTAGGGGTCGCCACAGCGAATCAACTGCCTCCATATAACCCTATCGTCTGCATCCTCTTCAGTCACACCAACTAACTTCATGTCCTCTCTCACTGCACCCATAAATCCGGGGTAGGCCAGGGGTAGCTCAGAGGTTAAGGCATTGGACTACGGTTCGGAAGATCCCAGGGTCAAACCCCACAACCACCAAGTTGCCACTGTTGGGCCCTTGAGCAAGGCCCTTAACCTCCCAACTGCTCAGATGTACAATGAGATAAAAAAATAAAATAAATGTAAGTCGCTCTGGATAAGAGCGGCTGCCAAATATGTAAATGTAAATCTCCTCTTTGGTCTTCCTCTAGACCTTCTGCCTGGCATTTCAAACCTCAGCATCCTTCTACCGATATATTCACCATCTTTCCTCTGAACATGTCCAAACCATCTCAATCTGGCATCATAAATGTCATAAATATGTTAATATCATAAACCAACCAAGTGATTTGATCACGCTGGCATAATGATGTCTTTCAGGGGTAGAAGATGCCATGTATATTTATTGTTTTTAAAATCTTGTTGAACTACCCTTATCCTTTATGAATAAAAACTTCTACTATTGTATGACTAAACCTGTTTCACTCCCGTCCTAATTAATTCATTATTAAACTAATTTTTAAGCTCTCAGTCTAATTTTTAACCTTGTTAAAGTGATTTGCCAATAATTTCTCCAGGTCCACGGTACATCCATTTCTGTTAAGAGCAATTCAGTATTCAGGAATGCATGTTAGGGTACAAATAAGGTGCAAAATGGTTGCTGATGAATCAGGCTTGCATAATTAACAATTTATTGATCTATTGCTTTTTTCACGTCAATGATTCAAGGTCATAGAGTGTATTACAATGAATGGGCCAGATTACAGCTCCTGGTTCTTGGTGATTTAGATAGGAGGAATGGACCTGTCACATTGGACAAAACCACCATTTAATGCCAATGAAATACCACAACTAAAATGGCACAACATGGCATCAATCACACCACAACATGGCACTAATCGCATTGTGCTAATGTAGTTCTTTGCACTTGTGAAAAAAGAAATGAGTAAAACAAATAAATTAAGTCAAAATAAATAAGCAAATCTCAATTATAGTTATCTAATTTCTCAGTAAAAATGTTTTTATTTTTTACTTCTACTTCTCGGCTGAGGGGCATCATGTTGAGGTCTATATAAAATAATATGTTATTGGAATTGATCATCCGGAGCAAGATCTTTCCTACCTTAACTATTTTCCAGACTTGGAGATGATGTTTATCCTCAGACCTGGAGGTGCTACACTTCATCTGAGCTGTGGCACTCAGCAGTATGTCGGAGCTTAACTTCTGACATTTTGTATTTGACAACTTAACAACCCAGAGACAAGACACACCAGTGAGTTTGGAACCAACACAGTCAAATTTTGCATGTTCATGTGAGTCTAACTAGCCCTGCAAAAACACTGAAAGGTATTACATTAACACTGGATGCACAGCAAAATTAGCTGTGCACTTTAAAAAGTTCCAACAACAAGAATGCAGACAGAATTCTTACAGTGATCAAATGGTGTACTCACAAGCGTGCCACCTGATGGGCACTGCACTGAACCCAATTTTTCATCTGGCAGTTAGTGATCCCACAAGATGCCTAAAAGGTTTGATCAAACCTCAAAATGTGGATCATCCAGTGACCAAGAACTCATTTGTAGACACCACCCCCAAGCCTGGTTCTAGATTTAGGTCATGTTAACCCTAATCCAGGGGGAGTACACTTGATCTAGGCAGCATTCAAAGAAATAAGGCAGATTTTACTGGGCTGGTCTTACTGGGCGCATTACGCTCCTGCCTACATAGCCCTAAGTTTAGATGAAGTACAGTCATGCCAACAACGAGAAAAGAGGCCATGTCTAGCCAGGAAACTGTACACTGGTAAAAGTGATTGTTTATTAACTTGTGAAAATAAAGGAAATATGTAACAATTCCTAAATAGTTTATGTATTTTTTTAACCCACTGAGGTAAAGATTAAAGTCTGCACTTCAGTCAAAGTTTGGTTTCAGTATTATTTTTCATCAAAAAAAAAAAAACATAATAAAAAAGAAATCTTTGCAAACATTATTTCAAAAACATTATGTAATTTTTCATAGATTAATAAAAAAAAAGGAATGTGACGTATGTAGCATTATTTCACCCTGACCTTGCATAGTAGTGTTATTGACTGCAACCATACACTGTACTGTAGCGTTAGCCTATTATCATTAGCTTCTCCTAGCTATCCTAGTGCTCACTAGCATTTTAGCCTCTCTTGAATTGGTAACATTAGATTAATGTTTTAATCTAATTTACATTTACCTCATTTAAGGTTAAACCCTGGGGGTGATCAAAGTTTTAATTAACTACTAAGTGAATTAACAACTAAGTGAATGCAAATCCTACAACCTCAAAAGCATCAGAAATACGACTACTGCTGTGAAAACTGCAATCACTAATTGAACAAAGCTAACAGCACAAATTAATGCCAGCTGTGTGAAGCCACTTTAACTCAAGCAGGAATTATTAAAGTAACAGGTGTTTTTTAAAAAGGAGAGGAATTCGTGTGGATCTGTTATCGGAAATCTGTAAACATAATTTACAATGCTCCGACAGCACTGTAGACTCGTCTTGTAACAGACAGCTGCAGAAACTAAACAAAAATTATAGTGAAACCACACTGTTCATAGCCTACTCACTACACTGTAAGTGTTTATTACACAAATCACAAGTCATTTACTCACTCACTCATCTTCTATACCGCTTTAACCTGTATTCAGGGTATCGGGGACCTGGAGCCTATCCCAGGAGGATTAGGGCACGAGGCAGGGTACACCCTGGACAGGGTGCCAATCCATCGCAGGGCACACACACACACTCACACACTCATTCACACACTACGGGCAATTTGGGAACGCCAATTAGCCTAACTCGGACCCTGGAGGTGCAAGGCGACAGTGCTAACCACTACACCACCGTGCCGCCCAAGTCATTTATTGAAACTGTAATTTTAAATGTAATATCTGAATAAATTATGTGCCCTAACAGTTTGTTATTTAACAGTATTTGTATTATTAAATGCACAATCAAAATGTTTTACATTATTGTTTTTGGAAATTAGCATGCAGGACTAAATCTAGACTAAATTGTTAAAAAATTAAAAATTTTTGTTGACTAAAATAAAACTAATAATGATTAAAATACTAAAATATGACAGCATATTGGCTTAGCGCTGTTGCCTTACACCTCTAGGGTCCAGGTTCGAATCCTCTCATCAGAGTCTTTGTGAATGGAGATTAAATGTTCTCCCCATGCTTGGTGAGGTTCCTCCTTTTTTTTTTCTGCAGTCCAAAGACATACAGTGTTATTGTGTGTTTCCAAATTGTCTCTCGTGTGTGACTAAGCATGTGTGTATGTGTGTGAGTGCCCTGCGATGGATTGGCACCCCATCCTTGTGCCCTGAGTCCCCTGGGATAGGCTCCAGGCCTCTGTATACAGAATAAAGCATTATAGACTATGAGTGATTGACTGAGTGCTGTAAGTGAGTGATAGAGCAGTGTACATTTTACTATAAAAAAAAAAATATATATATTATTGACCATGCTACCAGAACCACGCTTTCATAAAATCTTTGGCATAAATATGACTGTGTCATTAGGGAGTTATCATTTATACGATGTTTTTGATTTGTCTCACGAGTGGTATTCTTATGGACATACTGCTGTTTAATTCCAGTCATTTGACTGGTGACACCACAAACACAGACACGAGACGAGGTCTTACGAAAAAAAGGAGGGTAAATTTAATTAGGAATTTTTGGGAAGGAAAGGGTTAAAAGGAGGGACATAGGGGAAAAAAGGATGCACGTGGGCAGTGCCCAGGCACAGGCTGGTGAACAGTGGTGGCGAGCAGAGTGGCCCCACGTTGCCAGTGGCTCCTGCAAGCTTACTCGGTCGGCTCCTCTTGTGGTCGGCTAAACAAGCCCCTCCAAGCTCTCATTGGCATGGTGGCAGGCAGGTATCTCCCAAACTCTCCTTGCCTGGGTGGCCTGGGCTAGGCCTGGAAGCCTGATAGTTCACAGGAGCTCCAGCGGTGTGCTGTCCTCAGTGCGGCGATCAAAGGCACCATTCCATTCCACCTTTGAAGTCCCGGGCGCAGTAACCCATCTCTCACAAGCCACTCCTCAGACCCTGAGCTAAACTCCCCGCTTTGTTTTATAACGCGGAGAGAAACCCCGAGATCCTTTAGCAGGAATTAATCACTAGCCAGTGCCCATTCCCGCGGCAGGGGGAGGGCCGCCTACCTACAGTAGTGAGCTCTGGAGCGATAGGAGATTTAGGCTACTAAACAAAGTTGTGATTGTTACTGTATTTTTGTATAAATTGTCTCTATTCATGATATTTTTTTCTGGCCACATTTCTTCCATGAAAATAAAGGTTCAGCACAGTTTATAAGTGTTTTAATAACGTCTTTCAACTAATTCCAGTAATTTCAAATTGATTTTGGTACTTAATGCAGGCCAATAACTTGAACCTTCTGAAATATTTTATATTATATATATATATATATATATATATATATATATATATATATACACATATATATACACACACACAGTATATACAGTATATAGTATCTCACAAAAGTGAGTACACCCCTCACATTCTTGTAAATATTTTATTATATCTTTTTTAAGGGACAACGCTAAAGATATGAAACTCTGATAGAATGTAAAGTTATCAGTGTACAGCTTGTATAATATAATAACTTTACACCATTATACAAGCTGTACACTGATTACTTTACATTCTATCAGAGTTTCATATCTTTAGCGTTGTCCCTTGAAAAGATATAATAAAATATTTACAAAAATGTGAGGGGTGTACTCACTTTTGTGAGATACTGTATATATTTATTTATAAGGCAGTGTAGATTTCAGTCAAAAAGACTAAAACTAAATTAAAACAAGATGCCAAAATTAACACCATTTCATTTTTGTCATTTCAAATTAATTGTGTCTACAGTGAGTAGCTGAAGGTGAGATGTACCATAACAGAGGCACTGCTTTGACAATTATGTGTTAAAAATAATCTAAGCCATTATGAAAATGGCCTTCTGGAATTACATTATACTGAAATTGTAATTATAAGTATAATTTAAATGCAGTAGTCAATCAGACAATTAAATGACATGAATGATTACAGAATTTTTCAACATTAGCTGTCTTTTTGTGAAAAAGAAATCCCTCTCCACCATATTTAAAAAAAAACATTTAACAAAGAATGCATATAAAATGCACATCAAATCGAGTGTAATTGTAATATGCAACTAAGCAGCATGCCTAACCAAAAATCTTAAATAAGTAAGTACACTCGTAATAAGGTAGTAAGTACTCCAAGATGATGAATACTAAAATGGGACATTTAAAACCTACTGACCTGACAGTGCTGGCCAATTTTGGTAAGGATAAAATAAATTAAAGGCATACTGTAAATACATAAGAAATCAACAATCAAAGTTTCTTGTATGAATATAGAATATCTTGTGTTATGTTGCTGTTATATTATGCAGCACTACAGTACTGTAAGTAGACTAGATGTGTGTTATATGGTTGCACATTCATTAAAAAAAAAATACATAAAAAATTGACATTGGGAACAAATATCCCGCACATATCTCTTGTATTTGAGAATCATTTTAAAAAAATCTCTTCATACCAAAAGAGCCAAAACAGATATATAAGGCTGTCACGAGCGCAGCTGAAAATCAAAGGCAAAAGGTCTTTTTCCAGTCCTCAGCTGTCCAGATCTGAAAAGTCTGTGCCAGAAATCGCCTCAGATTCTTGCTCTTGGCTATAAAAAGTAGAACCTGATATGGTCTTATATGGTCTTCTGCTGTTGTACCCCATCCACATAAAGGTTTGATGTGAATTCTGAGGTGCTTTTCTTTTCACCACAGTGCATATTTTTTCTCTAAATCACATTAAAAAGGTGTTTCAGTATGCAAACCCTCAAAATAAAAGTGTGTTTTTTGATACATGTATCAAATAAATATGTATATGTATGTTTTTTTTTTTTTTTTCATATATTTGCATATACAAGGGGGTTGTAAAATGAAACACCTGGTTTTAGACCACATAAAACATTAGTATGGTGTAAGGACTCCTTTTGCGGCCAATACAGCATCAATTCGTCTTGGGGATGACAGAAACAAGTCCTGCACAGTGGCAGAGGGATTGTGAGGGATTCTTCTTGCAGAATAGTAGCCAGGTCACTACATGATGCTGGTGGAGGAAAACGTTTTCAGACTCGCTCCTCCAAAACACCCCGAAGTGGCTCAAAACTATTTAGATCCGATGATTGTGCAGGCCATAGGAGATGTTCTACATCACGTTCACGTTAATCAAACCACTCTGTCACCAGTCTTGCTGTGTGTTTTGCTGCATTATTATCCTGATACATGGCACCGCCTTCAAGATATAATGTTTGAACTATTGGTCCTCCAGAATGGTTTGTTAGTCCTTGGAAGTGACGCCATTTAGCACAACTATTGTGTCTAGGGAATGCCATGATATTGCAGCCCAAACCATCACTGATCCACCCCCATGCTTCACTCTGGACATGCAACAGTCTGGGTGGTATGCTTCTTTAGGCCTTCTTTACACCATAACACTCACAGATGTGAGAAAGACAATGAAGGTGGACTTCACAGTTTATCTGGACTTCATCAGTTTTTTGGATACAATTTGGGTTAGCACCCGGACATCCCTTTCAAACAGCTTCCTCTTGAGTCTTTGCCCCAGGCTGGTCAAATTTATAAAACCTCCAACACTTAATTGGTCAGTGTTTCAGTTTCATTGTTCAACCTCTGTAATTTTTTTTGTGTCTTCCCAGCAGCAGTTTCATATACTCAAACTAGCCCATCTAGCACCAAAACTATGTCACAGTTAAAGTCACAGAGATAAGACTCGTTCTAATGTTTGTTGTGAATATTGACCTGATGTCTGCATGATTTTATGCACTTTGCTGCTGCCGTTCCACTTCTAGCCCTACTTCCAGTTCAGCATCCTTAGTAGGTCAACCTGGTAGCCATCCCAGCCATGCCCTGCTCTGTTACAGTCAAGATCCCCAGAGGCATAAAAGATACCCTCTTCTGTCCCAAGCCATAGCCCTGTTCCAATCCGGCTCTTGCCACAATCTCACAAGCAACCTGTCCTGTCATGAGCCTGGTTCTAATCAGACCATCACCAGAGGCTGAAAGGGCGAACAACTGGACAAAGGCCTATGACAAGCTATGCCTAGTTTTACCTTTTTAGGAACGCCCTCACCCTCTGTTTTAACCACCTCGCACTGCAGTAACTTCACTGCATAAAGAATGCCAATGCACAGATCACTTATCAGTATCTAGCACTCCAGTCCTTTAAATTTAATGCGATTCACAGGCCAGGGACACAGAGTCAGAGACACTCTGTGTCCCTGTCCTGTGACTTACATCTACTGCATTGTGTCCTGTCCCATATCCTAACCCAGTTCCAATCAGGCTCTCACTGGAGGTTTACAAGGTAGCCTGTCTTGTCTTAAGCCCAAGCCACGTTCCAGTCAGGTTCGAGCCAAGGTTCCTGTCGCGAGCCTCTCAGGTATCAAAAGAGTGCCTAGGCTGTCATTCTGAAGCTAATGCTATGCAAATGGTAGTATTCTGAACATGATTAATAAAGCCATGCCAGTCTCTGCACCCCCATCATAACATGGCAATGCCCATTTCAAAGGGAAATTTTTTTAATGCAGATAAAGTTAGATATTTGACAACTAAACCAATGAAAGTTCAGATGCACTCATATTTTAAAGTCTTTTCTCTTTTATTTTTGAGCAATATGAAGATGAGAAAAATATGGAAGAGAAAAAAAAATTGAGAATAAAACTGAAGGTTGGGAAACCACTCTAGGGTTTTAGCAGATGGATTATGGATAGTAACACTGAAAAACATTCAATCATTTACAAAACCCAGGCTCATAAGACATAGCGAAATCTCTCTCTCTCTCTCTCTCTCTCTTACACACACACACACACACTAGATTCAGACAGGTCACAGACAGGGAGTGTTATATAATTTATACTGCTTTCCTCTTTGCAGATGCAGCAGGAACAACAGTACAAGTATCGTCATATATCCAATAGATAGTGATAAATTTCAGCTCTCTTCTCTTATGCTGCCACCCACACTCATTCACTTAGTCACTCCATCACTCTCACTCTTCCTAAACATTTGCATCACTCCCTTTGCATTTAAAAAGTTTCGAAGTTGTCAGCAAAACACCAGTCTGATTGACAAGATTTTTTTTTCAATATCACCTTTCTCTTTCTTGGCACTAAACATGATTAATTAACCTATATCCATATTTGTAATTATTTATCTTCTATAATAGTCAATGTATCTTAAAGGTTGGTGCCATTACAAAACTTGTTTTTTTTTTTACTTTGCTTTTGTCCACTGAATCTGAGGGGAAAAGCAGATGCACCAACATTTACTTTTACATGTACATTTACTCCCTACGTTTTAAATGGAGACCTGTTACTTTTTATCTAACAATCACACAAAAGTGCATTGATGTTCTATTCTAAACAGGAGCATTTTAGCTGCTACCCACACCATATGGTGAGTTGCACCCCATGTGGGGAGGACAGAAACAAGGCAATTCCACTAGTCCAAGCAAACCAATCTCGTAGAAATGACTGGCAGACACAGATTGGTCAGCACATCAAAATGATTAATGGTTGCCTAGGCGACGCATCCTGCCCACTTGTTTTTGAGCTGCAGATGTTTCGGATCCTTTTTTTGTTCCAGTTAAACACAAATCCAGAAAAAAAAGTATTCGTACTTGTATTTTGTACTTAAAGTACATTTTAGAGGTTGTACTTAGTCCATCAACTTGAGTTAAAATTTGAAGTGGTACTTTATTGTTAAAGTTTAGTACTTCTGCCTTCGTTGTCGATTGGCACAAGTATCCAAGGTATACAAGGTACAAAGATTCAAACCTGTACTTAAACTAGTGAGGGTAATACAGTGTGGGTCACAGCAAATAAGCCTGCCTATAACACCAGTGGTATAATACCTTTTGTAAAACCCATCAGAAAATGATTAAGTCAGAAATTATTAGGAGGTTGGGGTCAGAGCACAGGGTCAGTCAGCTTACCGCGCCACTGGTGCAGATAGGGTTAAGGGCCTTGCTCAAGGGCTCAACCGTGGCAACTTGACGATGCTGTGTCTCAAACCTCTATTACACTGTCCATTAGGCTTTAAAACCCTTTCATTCACAGTTGAACTACAGTGTCTGTCTGACTGAGACAAACCCAAACGCTCCAGGTTTTACACTCTGCCCTTTATACTTTTAAAAACAAAATAACTTCTCCTAGAAGGCGGCACAGTGGTGTAATGGTTAGCACTGTCGCCTTGACCGGGTTCGATTCCTGGCCAGGCTTAATTTTCATCTCTGTGTGCATGGAGTTTGCATGCTCTCCCCGTGCTTGTTGGGTTTCCTCCAAAATTGCCCGCACGGTGTGAGTGAGTATGTGTGTGCCCTGTGATGGGTTGGCACCCTGTTCACGGTGTACCCTGTCTTTTGCCCTAAGCCTCCTGGGAAAGGCTCAAGGTCCCCTGCGACCCTGAATACAGGATAAAACGGTATAGACGATGAGTGAGTGGGTAACTTCTCCTAGATGTACGTGGTAGGTCTTTGTAAGACAATCGTTGCTCATAATAAGCATATACTGTTTTAATTCAGTGAGGACTTACATGACTTGCTGTTACATATTTTGTAGCAAGTGTTGCTGTGTGCCCTTTTTAGTCACGGTGAGTCATGGTGCTAAAGGTTGAGATAAGCATTTGCAATTTGTATGTGAACTGTTGTTCGCCCTTGCCAGTGCCACCCTGGCTATGCTAAGAGCAAGGTTTGTTTGTGTGTTTAAGTTAATGCTGAAAATATTTTTTTTGTTAGCAAACTGGCCTAATTCCACTTGTGGGGGTTTAGATATATAATTCTTTAAGCACACCTTGTAGAATTGTAAAGGCAGTGCTTCTGCTTGTCCAAACAAGCTGTTTTAAACTGTTTATTGCCTAGTGATTAATGCCTTCTGTACTTTTTATCACTCAGAAACAGTTTACAGTAACAGTTTCTGACCATTTATTGTGTGTGGTCTGTAAATTATAGGCAACAACTGTCTAAATAAAATTTTATTCAAATTGTGCATCTTCCTTCCTTTCCTTTCTCCATTCCACATGTACCCTTAGAAATATAAATTATGTAATTCCACTGTAAGCATGTTGCTTCTCCATACAGCTCCTTACAGTTGGTTAGTTATTAAAAGTATCCTGCTTTCTAAATAATTACTTACCTTTTGAATACTATTCCTCAATTGCTTGCAACATGTACAGTAGCATATGACTGACGATTTATGTAAATTAGCGGCTGCAGATCAGCTGCATGTTAACACAAAAGAAGTGGGTTCACAAAGAGCTCCCACAGACATTTCAGTACATATATAGGTAGATGGAGTTATTATTTTTAGAGTTGGTTACGGTATGTTGTTTGTCAGTTTGTTGTCTTTTTTAGTCAGACTCTATATGAAAATTAAAAAAAAAAATCAATTCATGTATCTCAGTGGTTCTCAGTCTTGATGCTGGAGGACCTGCTTTCCTAGTGTTTTTCCTGCTCTATTACACCGGCTTTAATTTAGAAAAGGCTGTTAATTAGATGAATATTCAAATTGTGTGCTGAGAGCTAAAAACAAATATAATGTGTCGGTCAGGGGGTCATCCAGGACTGAGGTTGAGAACTATTCATGCATCTGATCAAGGTCAACAACCCAAAGCCCTCTGAATCCGATACAGTCATCTTTTGACCTCTCAACAACCAAGTCAAGCTATGTTCACATCACCAGCTTGTGCACCTGCCTCAGTCTTTCACAGGTAGCTCATATTTCCCACATACTATTGTTAATCCTAAACAAAAGCTGCTCAAACTCACAATTTAACAGCAGAGGATAAAAATGTGTTTCCAGAAATCCTGACTGGAACCACAAGCCTGAACCACAAAAGCAATCAATAGCGTGATTGTAATGCCTCCTTTTTTAGATTTAGGCCTAAATTCCAGCACCATGTCTGTAATGACTTCTCTGAGACTTGAACATGTAAAATGCAAACTGTATTCCTGAAGCATGGCTCATATAATTTTTTCACCAATTAAACACATAGTTTAATTATTTCATTAGGATCAGATTTTTGTAATATCCATCAGTGCAAACTAGTCGGATAAAGACTGAATTTGGGCATCTTTCATGGTTAGCTAGACAGTATGTCTTGTTTTCCAACCATGATGTAAAACTTTTAATTTCAAGGGTTCAGGATACACATTTCACATGTTAATATTAAATATTAAATGCAGTAAGTATTCCTAGAGCATGTCTTGAAACATGATCTATTACAGAAAAGACTATGAGGCAAAAATTAGTTACTAGAGATCAAATGAACTTTGTCACTTGCACTGCATTGATTATTTAAATAATATACTGGAAAAGGTATGATTAGTTACAGAGAATGACAGAGCTACACACAACTGGGCGGAATTAAGCATATGTGAAGCCACAAATGGGGGGAAAACCTGAGTTGCCTGGCAATACAAAAATAGAAAAAGTACAGTATAAAGAACCTGAATTTTTTTTACATTTCGCAGATAGATCATTCTTTAAAAAAACAATTAGTTCTCAAGGAGCCTCTGAAAAACTTGGCAAGCGTGTAGCCTGTGTTTATTCATGAAACAGGAAATGATTAAGATATCGTCCAGATAAATAAACACAACAATGTTTAGGAAATCCCTGAGAATGCTGTTCACCAATGATTGAAAGACGGCCAGACTGCATGGCACTACCATATATTCGTAGCTGTCCTTCACTCGTTCTCATCTTGGATCCTGACTGGATCATAGGCATTACGCAAATCGAGTTTGGTATAGACATTACCCCCCTGCAGGAGGTTGAAGCAATTCTTTATGGAGATCTTGTTCAGGCCTCGATAATCAATGCATGGCTGTACCGTCTTGTCTTTTTTAGCCACGAAGAAGAATCCAGCCTCAGTGGGGGACAAGTAGAAACGGATGATTCCAGTGGCCAGGGAATCCGAAATATTTTTGTCCATGGCCTCCCTCTCACATGAACACAGTGAATATTGCCTTTACCTGGAAGGGGTTAAGGCCGAGAGGAGGTCAATGGCACAGTCATAACGTATGTGTGTGGGTAGTGAGAAAAAAGCCAGTGATTGGCTGAAAACCTGCTTAAGGTCAGCATAGTCAGGAGGGATGGCTGAGATGTCAGGAAACTCCTAGTTGATAGAAGATGTTGGGAAGCAATGAGCTGACTTAGGGCTGGACACCAGGCACAAGGGACTCCACCCCTGAATAGCCTTCTCGTCCCGGTCGATACGAGGGTTGTGACAGGTCAGCCAGGGCAGCTGAGAACCAAGAGCAAGTGGGTGTTGCGCATAACCAGGAAGGAAATCTCTTTAGTGTAGTTACTCGATAGTCGCAAGGTTACCAGGAGTGTACATTAGATGATAGCAGGCAGAGGGGTGCTATCGAGGACCTGAGCAGCTAACAGGTTTTTCAGGCTTTGCGTTGGGAGGTTTAGGTCCTTAGGCAGCATAATCTAATCCTTGAGGCAGAGATTAGAGTCTGGTCAAAACCGCAGTCAATTAGCTGGCCCCTTCCAGAGTCCATAGATTCACCAGTGACATTTTGCTTTTAATGGTATTTGAGACGATAGTGACCCATCTGATCACATTAAAGACAGAAACCTGATTCGAGCCTCCACTGACGTTTTTCCGAAGAGATCCAGTTTTTACTCACTCGCATGGGTACTAGTATTGCACTGGAAATGGAAGAAGACTAGGTATGAGTTGCTGAAGTTGTGAGGAGATAAAGGTTAGTGTCTGTGTAACTTGCATCTTGGTGAGAGCCTAGTTTTAACTGAGACCACGTAGTTGAGTTTGTCAGGTTTGTTAGGTATAGGGCGTTTAATATGCTGAATAGAACACCATGGAACAGTGGCTGAGGGAGTGGTGTGTCGATGCGACGAATCAGAGTACAGTTGGAGGCTTACGGATATGTGGGGAAATCCCCGATGACACGGATGGTTGATGATGTGAAGGGAGTCCTGGATTGCCAAACAAAGTATTAATGAGAATCTCCAGCAGTGCGTGAGTCTTTAAATAAGGAAGAGTCTGTGCGATCGCAGCCTGCGCCTGATGTTTGGATTGTTAATCCAGCAGTGAGTGAAAGCCTGAGTAGGCCGGTGTAACACTCTTGTTCGATGTTCGCAAACGCAGAAGTGCCCATGCTCAAGTACAAACACACACAGATTGCGGAAGATAGCATGAATCGCGGTCCAAGAGGCAGTCGGGGTCTAAAGCCAGATGAATCCAATAGAGGTTTATAAATCCAACCATGAGGGCGAGAGGTCCATAAAAACTAAGCAGGGTCAATAACAATTGTCCAGCAGTGAGAGTGAAAAAATCCAGAAGTGCGGTCCAAGATTAAGGTCCAAAAGCAGACGAGATCATACACATTGGCAAGTTCAAAGCAAGAGATAATTCAGAGGACGAAGCTTGAAACTAAATCCAGAGAACAGGCCAGATCAAACTCAGAGCACTAGGAAAAAATCACAGGTAGATGGGCCATAAGCACGCAAGTAAGATACACTGGCAAAGTGTGGAGCTCTCTGCGTCCTAAAATCCATTAGTCAATTCCAAATTGGTGACAGGTGTGCTCAGATAATCGGTCCGGGGAGCGCGAAAAACCCTGAGTGGAGTCATGACCTGGATGTACTGGGCTGATCGGTTTGGCTTGTGACATGTACTCGTTAACGCATGTTGAGAGCTACAGTATGTTACAAAATGAAGTTTAAGAGTTGGACTATGGCTCTGAATTCCCAGGATCATAACCCACAACCACCAAGTTGCCACTGTTGACCCCTTAAGCAAGGCCCTTAAGGGCTACCTAACCCCTGCCCCCAATTGTTAATCCCCATCCTACACCACTGTATAGATCCAGTGCTGACCTCCTAACCTGGTTTCGCACTGCATTAAAGTGTGGACTATTAGTTGGCAATATGTATATGTAACACTCTGCATGCTTCTTATGCATTAAACAATGCAGGAAACAGTTCTGTGTTAAATTAGAATAAAATCCCATTTATTTTTGAGAGCTTGAGCTCATTAGAATGAAATGAAAACACTTTCCTCTTCATCCAAATGAAACATGAAAGCAGGTATATTTGCATGATTCCTAACATTCAACCATTCGACATTTAAACCCCAGAGCTGAAGTTTTAGGTGAAAACAATTAGCTTTATCTATATCTGTTTTTGCTAGTTTATTGAGTAATTTTCAGGAAGATGTTCTTGCCACACACCGACACCCCTACAGCTACCATTTTTTAGGAGGCCCATACTGCAGAGACCTTGAGAAATAATTCCTTGTGAGGTTTAAGAAGCGTAGTCAAGCATCAAATTAAATCTGTACTCCTCACTTCTGACTTGCTGTGGTGACAGATGGGCTTGCTGAACTTCAGCAGTGTGTAAATATGTACATGCTGGATCAGGAAAGAAGTTACACTTAGCACCAATGAGAAGCATTTCTTATGAATGGTTATATGTCAAGTCATGTACTGTAAGGGTGATGGATTTTTTTCTCTCTTTCTCTCTATAATATTCTATTGTGCTCATCGCTTTGTGTTTTGTTTGTTTGTTGTATAAAAGGTATAAAGGTTTCATAAGGAATTTACACATTTATTTATTTATTTATTTATTTATTTATTTTTATAGTGCTTATCGTTTATAGGGGTTTGGAAAGCCTGGAGTCCATTTCAGAAACATTTGGGGACAATTTAATGTACACCCTGGGCATGGTCGAATCAAAGTCTCGATCCTGGAGGTATAATGAATTTATCTTTAAAAGCAGAATCACAAGCACTTTGTTAAACAATGTCCCTCAAACAGTAGGTGCTCTTTCAGAATGTTGGTTTTACCGTTGCGGCGCTCTGCGGCAGCATTTGGGTTTACAGTATGCGTTTGCTGGCTTTTACTGCTGAGTGGCGCTATATAACTATAGACTGACGCCTCGGCATCAGTTCATTCTCTCAAGGGTTAATGAGCCGTGCTCCTTTAAAGCTACACGTAGTAGCGGATAAAATCAAGTGAAAAATTTTAGGTAAACGAATTCATAATCACAGTACTAAAATTACTATATAATTTATATAAATTAATATATAATTCAAATTCAAATTATATAAATTAATATATAATTCAAATTAAATTAAATATTTTTAGGGTCAAATTCAGGCGAAATAAACGTTAACACAGTGAGCCTTTAGATTTTATCATGTGTAATTAGAAAAGCTACACATGTAGGGTTTTGTGTCATTTTATATACTGTGTTTTTTATATTCGTAGTAGATTTATTAACTGAAATAAATGACCATAAAATTAAAACATTGTCAGGACATTCTACTTCGACAGCAGAGGTCGATGTCATGTGTTTTTGCGTTATTATAAGAATGAAATCCAGTAGGCTGTTATGATCATCATAATTTTTTTTAATAATAAATAATGATCCCCATTGCGCTGTACCACCGCTGGCAAAACCTTATGAAATACAAGTGAAACATTAAACGAATTTACAATCGCAGTACTAAATTTAGGCAATTTAAGCAAATTGAGTGTATACGTTTACACTAGCGTACACTACGTTTACTATACTGTAACACTAGCGTTTAGCCAGAAAATAGACTCTGGGTGTGCATCAGAAAAAGTTTGCCAGATTAATGTTCAAAATCGATAAAATATACCTATACAAAATATACAAAATACAAGAACTAATACTAGTTCTGTATTGTTTTCAGTGAACTTGAGCATGTCAGAAAATGAACCGAAACTCCATGTATACTCACCTCACAGACGTGAAAAATATATACAGGTACATATAGGTAGCGAAATATCTGCTTTTATATAAATGAATGGAAAACAATTTTAGACATCTAATTTTAGACGATGTAATCCGTAATTCAAAAAGTGAATTATAGGCGCGTCCACTGCTGCGGAGACGAAGAGATGACATGATCTACTTCATCACAGCTGAAACCAAAAAAATCACAAATTTTTCAATGACTTAGTAAAATGGTCAGAGTCAGTCTCCTTGTTGTTTTTCCCTGATGCATTCATAATCATTAGTCTACTTCTGCTCTGGAAAACTTGCTGACATGGCTGAGCGCTGATTAGACTAGGAAATTAAAGAGGAGGATCACGATGCCGAACCGAAATCCAGATCCCAAACCTCATTTAAATTAACAAATATCATAAGTAAAAAACAGTAGCCCACGTTTAAAAAACGTTTATAAATTCTTTCCGAAATGAGTTGGTTCGGTGTTATGCGCAGAGCGCCGGGAGATTTTCTGAAGCTTAAATCTCCCAAATCGTTGGGGCATTTTTTTCTAAATAGACGCTTTAATAGAGCTGTATACACACACAAATAACCCAACCAGGTGGTCATTTGTAAATGACTCACTACAGCTTATATAACCCAACATAAGCAACACAACAATGTGTTTAAAGTACCCGAAATAACCCAGGAATTAAATAAATAATTTAATAAACAGATACAGAGATACGCTATATAACCGTTTATACTTTGTACAAATAAAATTGTCAGCTAGTGAACTTGATCTAAACAACATTTAACCAATGTTTTTTTTTTTTTTTTTACTTATTATTGTACAGTACATATCAATAGCTCTGGTTCAGATTTTTCATGTTTGTTGTGTAAAGTACTTAACATATGTGAAAATTACCATCACTATTGTATTTCTTCAATACAACATTTTTTGTGACTACTTTTCAAAACTGTGGCGAGTGAAAATGTCACTTTGCGCCACCTGGCGGTCATTTCACGAATGACTTTGAAATGCAACTGATTTATTTTGGCCGCTGTCGTTTTAATGTGGCGGTGAGCGCAACGGTAATAACCATTCAGATTGGGTACCTACTGTATGCTAAAAACCCAACGAACAAGTATTATTTGCTTATGCAATAAGAATTGTGTGCAAAGTTATTGTCAATGTTGCAGATAACCGGTAAAGAATATATATTCTATGTAAAAGATGTCACATGCCAAATTTGTACAAGAAAAATTTGGGTTTTAATTTGGGTTTTAACCTGCTTTGATTAGCTGAAGCTTAGAAATACATTGAATACGTATTGTAAATATAACATGATCAATATAAATATAAAGTACTGTATATAATGGTTTTCTTGCAAAATTTCATAAATACAATTTGGCAGTTTTTAGAAAAAAACTTATAAGGAGTATTAATAAATGACAGATTTGTTCGGCATGTTTTCTATGCATTACAAGAGTGATACAATTCCAAAATATTATGTTAAAACTAGTTTTGCCATATCCATGTGATTTCCTTATTATTTTGCAAAACACCACTGTATAATTCCACTTGCCACAGTTTTGTCAAAATTGATAAATCAGCCTACATTTGTGTTTGTGGCAATGTATATTTCCAATTTTGTAAAACAATCATATGTTAGTTAAGTTTTAGTTGTAAAAAATATACTAAATCATGCTTTGATTTTGTTTTTCATACTGGCAGCAAAAGATTTTTTAATTACCAAGATTGCTAAAGCTCAGAAGAAACATTAAAAACATCACATAGTCAGTTCAGAATGCAGATTAGTGCTGTCTTCATCAGTAATGCATCATGCTAAGCGAGATAAAACCTTAGTGTCTTATCATGGTACTCCATGCCTGCTGGGTAACTGCACTTGCAATCAGCAGACAGGAAAACCTTCTTTTTTCTTGGCGTTAACATTCTTGGCCTCAAGGTCCATCATTTAGTTCATTCACAGCAGTTGAATTATTCTGGCCAGCCTTTACTAAAAAAAAATAGCTAAAAGAACTTGCTTTTTTCACGAAGGGAGGTATTGCATTTTGTAAAAAAAAAAAATTATAACAAAAAAAATTAAAATGTGGTTGTTCACTATTATATGCTGACAAAAACTTGTAAGTTCAAGGCTTCCAAAATAAGGATACAGTATATGTTAATTTTCAAAAATACTTTAGTAGACAATTTTTCAGTTTAAAAAAAGCATTTATTTTGTAGAGAAACGAGGAAGCCTAAACATAAAGAGACATCATCGCTCAAGCCTTTAATATAGACAATGCAATAACTTTGAATGAATGGAAAAAGAAAGCAATCACTGGCATACTACCAACAAGAAATCAAAAGGTCAGCCAAGGAAAACATCAGCTAATGACAAGAAAACATTGAAAACCCTATAAAGAAAACCCTTTGGTAAAGTACCAGTAACCAACAATTCAAACTTCATATGATAGGGGTGAAGAGGTTTTACACCATTTCTGCCATCCAAAAAATACATACAGTCAAAAATTATAGATACCATATTACAAGATGCAAAGAAATACAGAAGAAATACAAAAAAAAATTCTGTAACCAAGCTCAACCTCTACCAAAGTGTTGGTGATCCCAATCATAAAAGCTCACGGGTCAAGCACGTTTTATGGCTTGGGATTGCATGGCTGTTTCTGATTTTATGACTTAACTCATTATGGTAGGAGAAGAATAGATTAAGAAATCTGCAGAAAATTAGCACAAATTTTTAAAATCAGCCTTAAGTGGAAGGCACTTAATAATGCAGGAACACAATGACCTAAAATGCATTACCAGCACAGCAATTAACTTTACAAGAGACAAAAGTAGAAAGTTTTAGACAGACCAGGTCTATCCTTAGGCCTTAACCCAAATGTGCATGCGTTTCATCCCATAAACATGAGACAAAAGGAAGACAAGGTGTGTAGCGATAATAGAGAAAACTGGACAAAAGTTTTTTTTTAATATTATTTTATTTTTTACGTCTTATTTTATGTTTTACTGACAATCACTGCTTTGAGGCATGCTCCAATTCTTATGCGTGCTACAATTAAATATAATTAAAAAGAAGACATTGTTCTGTGTGACTTCCTATCTGTGTGAAATGAATGGTCATAAGTAATGTATAAACCATCAGATTATACACAAGAATAATGTGAAACAGTGAATGGTTAGTGAATAAATGACTGGAAGACTGATGGAGCAGAAACTGGTTAGAGAATGCTGATCAGAGAAATGGTGTGCTGAACGATAGCATGCAGATAAGGCACTGGAAAGTCCTTCACCTCTGATTTATAGCTCATTAGCTCGCAGAAATTAAATTGACATCCCTCTGGCAAGACACATCAATTATGGGTCTTTCCCAAAAAAAAGAATCAAAGGATTTGCATAATTGAATCCCTAATGATTAGCACTGCCAGTTTGTTCCTTATTCAAGTCATAAGGCATGGTTACATACTGCTTTAAAGAGCACACATACTCTGTGAACACGAGCTTGACTCGGGACAAGATACAGTAAGAGCCAGAAAAATTCTGACCAACATTTATGCTGGGGTCATCAACTAGCCCATACAAGAACCAAGCAAAGTATTCTTTCGTAAAAAAAAACAAAAAAAAAACAAGCATTTAAAAAGTACTGTAAAAGAGTTGTTTGATGCAGCTCATGAAAAAATAGCTGTAGTTTAGTGACTGTAGGTTTTTAAACATGAATTAGCCTGGCACAGTGAAAAAAAATCTTCACAGATGTAACCAGCACAAGTTTATGTACCAAAAAAGAAAACATCTATTGAAATATAAGACTCTATTAATGAGTTGTTAATGAAGTTAATTATTTGGATCATAGATTTTTATTTATTTTCTGTTTAAATTATTTATTTATTTTTTACACTGCTCATCCTTTACAGGCTTATGGTAAGCATGGAGCCTATCCCAGGAGACTTCAGGCATGAGGTGGGGTACACCCTGGACAAGGGGCCAATCCATAGCAGGGCACACATGAACACACACTACGGGCAATTTCAAATTGTGGGAATAACCTGCAAACTCTGTGCACGCAGACCGGATGCGGGAATCGAACCCATGACCCTGGAGGTGTGAGGCCACTGTGCTAACCACTATTTTAATATATTTCAATTATAGCAACTTATTAATAAATATAACAATCTTAAAAAAAAGTTGTTATATTGTGCTATTTCTGCAATTTATCTCAGAGAAAAGATCCAAGGACAAAAATCAGGACAAAAAAAGATGTCATTTGTTTCCTTAACTACATTCAGCTAGATTTTGTAAGCATTTTTCCTCTGTTACACATTTCCTGCAACCATTCATTCATCTTTTGTACCTGTTTCATTCTTGTCAGAATCTGTTTATATTTTAGGAAACAAGATCAAGTGGAGCTACGAGTTTTTGGGAAATGGGGCTCACGGGGGAAAAAGTCTGAATCTCATATAAAAGATACATACTGTACACTAGGGACAACTACTGAAAGACGGTATTAAGGACAAAAGTATCCAAAGAGCTACCAAACCAGTTGTTATCCTCCACAACGGTTGCTTTTGCTATTTGCAGAATCTGACCGTGATTTTTCTCAGTTGTTCACATATTTGTCATCAGATGTTACACACTTGCACACATGTAATATACACTTTAGAGCAATGAAACTAAAAATGACAAAATCCTGAACTCAGTTCAATGCCTGTTCAATACCACTTCCTTTTCCTTGCTCTGAAAACAAACATTTTACATAAAACCTCATAAAGATTCAGCAGAAAATATAATAACTCGGCATGATGTACCACATGTAAGGGCAAGGGGCGTTCAAGTCAAACCAGGATTTGTGATGAAATTTCTCCGCGAATGAAAGTGACTGACATTTAAAGAAAACTTTAAGCACATTTCGGTGATAAGATGCTTATGATCCCGGCCGAGATGGCTCGAAGCCCACTGCAGTCCTCCTATGAGCATTCAGAAAGCCTAATCCTTGAAAACTGACAAATAACTTGTCACCAATTTATAGAAGAGACACATCTGTCTATGAGAACTGTACCCATAGTTCTTTTTTTTTTTTTTTAAGATATTTTGTACTTTACTGTTTTGTCGTTCTACATTTTAGTTTAAGTGTTATAGTAAATACAATTACAGTCATAACAATATCTCTTCTCTACACCATACACACAACATTTTGTGTACTACCGGCACAGGACAAACACCTCCACATTGACAGTGTTCAGGTGATTTAAAAGGCCCGCAAGTATAATTTTCCCGCTCATAAAAAGCTCATTTGCCAATGTCAGTGTGTCATTAATAAGGAATGAGACCGATATGGTAATATAAGGCAGGCAAATTCTTAATGCAACAGCCCACAAGCTGTAAATTCCCTGCAGTAAGGGTTCAAACAATGGTTATTATATCAGCCTCAGCTACAAAAAATGCTGAGTTGTGAGGATTAATCAAAGATATATTGTGAAAAAGCCTGTAGCAGATCAGCAACTCATAATGGCTAAAACCAAAGCAGGCAAATATTGGCATTGCCTGTGTTTTGCTAGTGCTGTACATGCATAGTAGATTGGTTTATGTTTTTGATTACATTTATGATTTAAGTCATCTTTATTGGTCATACTGACTCATTCTGCCAACTTACTTCCAGAAAATCTGATGCTTTATTAAAGCCATCTAACATACTGTATTAAATAACATAGTGTAAGTATTTTCACATTGCTTTGTATTTTCACGTGCAAGCATTAGTTAGTAATTATTATTCTTTACTCACTCCTTTATTGTCTACACCGCTTAATCCTGAGTACCTGGTGAAAACCCACCATACAAATAACAAACATTTTATAATGAAGACAATGTAATACAATTTGTTTTATGTTAATTGCATTAATTAAATAATATGAAAACTAAAAAATGGAAGGGAAGAAAACGTATATGAAGAGAAATACAACTTATTAACCAATTATGATAAATAAGTGTTGTTGAATAAGTGGAAGATGTACTAGACTCAGAGGTGGGTAGTAACGGGTTACATTTACTCTGTTACATTTACTTGACTAACTTTTTGAAAAAAAATTACTTCTATGAGTAGTTTTACTGCACCATACTTTTTACTTTAACTTGAATAGATTTGTGAAGAAACGATTCTCTTACTCCACTACATTCGGCTACACTCGACTCGTTACTTTTCTAACCATTTATTCTACACATTAGATATTCTTTTATTTTTGCCAGAGAAATGCAGGTGGATCTACCACATGACTGTATCCGGTATCCACCAATCAGACGTACTGTAGCAACAATAATCGCATGACTCCGTTTGACCAAACAGCCGCGATAACAATAACCACATGTGGTCAAATCTTTAGCCATGGTACACAGCGAAGGAAACATAACACGGTTAGTTTAGCTGTTTTATTTAACGTTACAATGTTAAAATATATAATTAGCAAATAAGCTAAAAAATATACGTTTCTTACATTGTTTTGCTGGACACAGTTTATAGTAAAGTGAGACCTCTTGTACATGTTTTAATGTTATTTTCTATCTGCTGAGACATTTGGAGGGCAACTGAATACACTGTATTTCTTACACTGGAAATAGTTTACACTGTTTAAACATACATATGTTACCTACAGTGAGTGTTTGTGTTGTGAAAAAAAGTGAGATTCTGTTCGTCACAAGAGTGTTTCTTGTTCCTTAATTTGCTATTTTGTAAAGATATTTAGTTATATTCATTTATTCTATTATATTTATTTCATTTATTTTACTATTTGGAAATGTCAGAATTTGTACATTATTTTATCATTTTTTCTGGGTACTTACATAATTTCAAAAAATAATAATAATAATAAAAATAAATCTGACATTACAATAAACACGGGTACTCAGTACTTGAGTAGTCTTTTCATTAAATACGTTTTTTACTCTTACATAAGTAATATTTAGGATGACTTCTTTTTACTTCTACTCAAGTAATATTATTTTAAAGTACAGTTACTCTTACTTGGGTACAATGTTTGGCTACTCTACCCACCTCTGACTAGACTGTCCATGCATAAGCTAAAAACAGAAGATTTAGTGTTCACTTCTTATTAATCCTACACATTTTTAAACATTTTTATTACTTTACTTTTATTACTTTATTAGTTAGGAAGTAAGTCAAAATTACTTTCACTAAGGTCTTTTAGTCTTTACCTAGTCTTGTTTCTTTCATTCTGTTCTGCCAACTCTCTGTGTACTTTGAGTACAAAGAAAAAAAAATCAGAATTTCTTAATCTTTTATAAATCTAGTGAATTTTTTTTTATTTGGTTTGGCTTATACACTTTTACACACAACTTTAGTAAAAGATTGATAAATACAGTACAAAAGCAATCCCCCCCTCACTCATCGTCGTCTATATCGCTTTATCCTGTATTCAGGGTTGCGGGGGGCATGGAGCCTATCCCAGAAGTCTTAGGGCACGGGGCAGATTACACTGTGGACAGGGTGCTAATCAATCACAGGGCCCACATACTGTACATACATCCACTCACACACTACGAGCAATTTGGGGACGCCAATTAGCAAAATCTGCAGGTTTTTGGACTGTGGGAGGAAACCAGATTACCTGGAGGAAACCCACCAAGCAAGGGGGGAACATCCACTGCACTCCATGCACACAAAGACAGGAATTGAGACTGGCCGGGAATGATAATGTAAGATGTAATGATTAACACGTGTGAAAGAGATAGAGTTCTGTGTGTGTCTTATGTCTGAACATATTAAAATAAAATAGCTAAAATGTTATTTTAAAAGGAAAAAGAAAGCTTTTAAAAGTATTAGTTGTCACGAACCTGCTTCCTGCTGAACTGTGAGTGTTACATTAGCCATAGAACCTTAGCTTCAACACAGACTGAAAATGATTTAATAAAGT
The DNA here is from genome assembly GCF_024256425.1 of Clarias gariepinus. Taxonomy (NCBI): domain Eukaryota; kingdom Metazoa; phylum Chordata; class Actinopteri; order Siluriformes; family Clariidae; genus Clarias; species Clarias gariepinus. The sequence goes on along the minus strand of NC_071125.1, from coordinate 15,252,405 downwards.
TTTCACAAGCTTTTAACAAGGACTCCCAATCGTCTTTTACACTGAGGATGTATTCATTCTTTTTTAACCTTGGGTGTTCCGTGGCTAGAACAGTATCAACCCATGTAATGAGAGCATCACAGTGCACACAAGGTAGACAAGTCTTATCTGAGGGGCATTGATTGCCACAGGGATAAGTTACGTGACTTCTGGGTTTGTGTTATTTTGCCAACTAATGGTGGCTTTGAATCAGAATTAAGGGAGTTTGATCCATACTGTGAACTGCAAACATGAGAAAACAACAACCTTTTGCCTTGTTGAGATATGAAACTTGATCAGTGAAAGTTCAGCTCCCTATAATCAGTGGTGCAAGTCTTTTAACGTCATATTTGATGGGTAACAATTGTTAGTTGTCAAAACTTCTGCCTGTCTGCATTCACTTATTTAAAAAGTTTGACAAGGGAGGCATTTAAACTTGAGAGTAGTGCTGCACAATTATTAATTAATTGCACAGACCCATATCGCAATTAATTAATCACAAAAGGGTGCATTTATAGATAATATACGCATTGTCTGGAATTTATGTAGGGTTTGTCAATAATTGAAGTTTCTTTTTATACTTTTGAGTTAATAATTAAAAATTTATTAACATCCTCCTAATGTAATAATTTGTCAATTTTACGCTCACTCACTCAGTCTTTATCCTGTATTCACGGTCGCATAGAGCCTGGAGCCTATCCCAGGAGACTTAGGGCACGAGGCGAGGTACATCCTGGACAGGGTGCCATTCCATTGCAGGGCACACACACACTCATTCACACACTATGGGCAATTTGGGAATACCAGTTAACCTAATCTGCATGTCTTTGGATTGTGGGAGGAAACCGGAGTACCCAGAGGAAACCAGCCAAGCACTGGGAGAACATGCAAACACTGCATGCATACCACAGTATGAGTAATGTCGAAGTGTAATGCAGGCACAGTTCTTGCTAGATCTTTACAGTTTAACACACTGTCCTTTAACATACCTCATAGGCATCAGTTGAAGGAATGGGATAGGTATGGGAAGGAATTGTTCTGCCACCTTTTTCAAACTCAGTCCCCAATCACGACTACTTCCATATTATGTTTAACTATAAATACTTTTTTCCCCGTCAAGAGACTCATTTTCAACAACAACTGCACAGAACTTCCATTTCACTACTGGAAACAAGTGCAGCTGAAGCTATGCCCCATCGACAAACGCACATGACAGCTGCAGAACAACTTTTGTTACAGTAAAGACAAAGTGTTCCAACCAGCTCTGGCATCATCATCATCATTTTTAACTGCAATGCTACAATGCTTGTGCAAAATTACTGTAAACTGTCATGAATCACCATAAACTGTCATGGAAAAGATAATAATTGCTGTATTAACTCCAATACTGCCTGGGATGTTGTAACTGATATAGAACTAGCAGAATCTGCTGAAAAGTGAATGTCCAGTGGTACTGGACTAAGGACAGAAATGGCAATTTCGAAATGTCTAGTCGTACTGGACACAAAGGCCTGACAGCAAAGGACAGGTCCAAATTTTTTTAGTGTACCTGTAATAGAGACAATATGTTGCAAATATAAGTAATAATACCATTTTTCCCCCTTCATCAATAATCCTAAAGAGATAGCACACAATGTTTAGGCTGAGTTTGGTAAAAACTTACTGGGTCCTATCTTGTCTAGGGTTGAGTGCATGCAGGGACAATAGATAATTAAACATTAATTTGGTTTAGGCCACGAAAATCATAACAGAGTCTGAGTTTACACCACTCTTTAAAATAAAGAGATGTGTATGCCGTGATGTTTCCTCATTTCTGTCCTCTAGTTACACTCTTCCATGGCTTTACTTTTAGCATGGGACAAGCAGTAACCATGCTACATCTAAATTGCAATTGGGGCGTCTTTAAACTTTCTGTTCATTCCTGTGTAGATGAGAGAGAAAGTACTACCAATATGCCGAATGACAGTTATTATATTAGAACATTGATGCTCTTCCAGACACTGTTCCGTGAGTGGACTGGACGGTGTTTCTGTCTATCCAATGTGGAAACAATTGCCGTCTCCTCTTTCTTAGTAATATTCTTGGATGGTAAATCAATCCGTTTTTTCTGTACTCTAAGTTTTACTTTGCCAGCAATAAAGTCAGCAATAAAATGAGCTGTTATTTTGATCATTATGAAAGGTATGGACTGATTTAATATAAAATTATAACAGGAAATCTTGACATTTATTAGAGCCCTTGTTATATTTGTCAAGCTGGATTATGACAGTTCTAAAGTAAGGTTTGTCGATGTGACAGGTCCTGCCAGCAGTAATTGTTGGCTGGTAAGATTTCAATGTGCTCACCTTAGTGCTGGACAGTTTTCTCAATTAATTAGGTTTCGTATTTGCATATTACTGTAGGTGATTAATGTATTTTACATGATTTTCAAGTGTTCTAAGCACAATTGTAACAGTTTGACAGCAAAACAGGATAAATACCATTTTTCGACATATTTTGACATTATTCTTGGACACATAAGGTTTTAATTGAAAATGGCTATTTAAGCTTATTTTAATGTTATACAGTGGGGCAAAACAAGTATTTAGTCAGCCACTAATTGTGCAAGTTCCTTTACTTAAAAAGATGAGAGAGGCCTGTAATTTTCATCATAGGTATACCTCAACTATAAGAGACAACATACCAAAAAGAAAATCCAGAAAATTACATTGTAGGAGTTTTAAGGAATTTATTTGCAAATTATGGTGGAAAAATAAGTATTTGGTCACCTACAAACAAGCAAGATTTCTGGGTATCAAAGAGTCAGAGTAAATGCAAATGTGCAAGTTCCTTTACTTAAAAAGATGTAATTTTCATCATAGGTATACCTCAACTATGAGAGACAAAATACACACAATATTAACACCACCGCAAGGTAAATTTAATAACATTAATTATCTATAATATACCAAACTGATGACAGGAACATGGTGCACTCAAGGCTCACTCGTTTCCCTCAGAGACCAAAGGCTATCTGTCACGAACTAACCGGAATGATCAGAAGACTTAGCACTTAGCGGTTAGCCCTTTGTAGCGTGGATGGTAAACCCAAACGCGGAAGCACGCGAGTAGGCAGGATAACCACGCGATTTGGTCTAAGGACTCTCACGAAAGGGGAGCAAGGGAAAAACACAAATTTAACCCGCGTCCTATAAACACACACTCGAATCAGAAAGTAGACCCAAGAAAAGTGAGTACTCACAAAATGGCAGACAGGCGATCTGAACCAGCATCGGGCGAACTCAATGACTGAGTGATGTGAAGCGCCATCTTGGCTCCTTTTATGCTTCCTGTTTTAGCGACCGTTCTACTTCCGGGTCCTAGTGCCGGTCGCAAAACGGGTGTGTGTGACAGTACCCCCCTGTCCAGGACCGACTCCCGACGGTCCTGGGGTGGAGGATACCCGGCGACGGTAGTCCCTGATAAGTTCCGGGTCGAGAATAAACCGGGCCGGAATCCAAGATCGCTCCTCGGGACCATAGCCTTCCCAGTCGACCAGGTATTGGGTGCCTCGGCCCCTAGGACGCGAATCGAGGATCCGACGTACGGTGTAAGCAGGACCACCGTCAATGATTCGGGGAGGAGGAGCAGGGGGGGAGGGTGGAACCATAGGAGACGTGGTGAAGGGTTTCAGCTGTGACGTGTGGAAAACCGGATGGATTCGGAGCGCCGCAGGCAGCTGGAGCCGGTAGGTGACAGGGTTGATGCGGAGTGTAATGCGGTATGGGCCGATGAATCTGGGTGACAGTTTCTTTGATTCTGTGCGGAGATGCAAATTCTTTGTTGACAGCCATACCTTGTCACCTACATTATACATTCGTCCCGGTGGGTGTCGGCGGCGATGTTGCGTAGCGTAGCGGTGGTTGGCCCTTTGGATAGCTTGATTAGCTTGTCTCCACAGCCGCCGACACCTGCGAACCAACTGTTGGGCCGACGGTACGTCAACCTCCGGTTCTTGATGTTCGAACATCGAAGGCTGGAAACCGTGGCATACCTCGAATGGACTGAGATTTGTGGCCGAAGAAACATGGAGGTTGTGAGATAGCTCAGCCCATAAGAGATAGCGGGCCCAGGAGCGCTGACGATCGGCAACAAAACATCTGAGATAGCGCTCCAGTTGTTGGTTGGTCCGCTCCGTCTGACCATTAGTCTGAGGGTGGTATCCTGATGACAGACTGCAGGTGGAATTAATCAGACGGCAGAAGGCCTTCCAGAACCGGGCAGTGAACTGGGGCCCCCTGTCCGAGACGATGTCTTTTGGGAACCCATGCAAACGGACTACGTGCTCTAGAATCAGCTCGGCTGTCTCTTTAGCTGACGGGAGTCCGGGAAGAGCCACCAGGTGCACAGCTTTGGAGAACCGATCCACGATGGTCATAATGGTCGTCTTTTCTTCTGAAGCCGGCAGGCCCGTGATGAAGTCGACGGCAATGTGCGTCCAGGGTCGGCGAGGAACCGGTAGTGGCTGGAGCTCACCAGGTGTCGGCTGGTTGGTGGTCTTGGCCCTGGCGCACACTGGGCACGCCTGAACGAACTCTTCGATGTCCGGGATCATGGAGGGCCACCAGAAGGCGCGTTGGACGAACTGGAGGGTGCGTCTGGTGCCGGGATGTCCAGAGATGGGTGATGAGTGGCCCCACTCCATGACGTCGCTCCTGACCGCTTGAGGCACGTAGAGTCGTCCAGGCGGCACACCTGCCGGTTCGGTCTCCGCTGCCTGTGCCTGGCGGACTCTGGTCTCTAGATCCCAGTGGAGAGGTGCGATGATTTTTGAGGAGGGGAGGACAGGCGCGGGTTCCGCCCGGGTGGCTTCCCCCTCATATTGTCTGGAGAGGGCGTCGGCCTTGGTGTTCTTGGACCCCGGGCGATAGGACAGATGGAAGTTATAATGTTCAAAAAACAGGGCCCACCGCGCCTGCCTCGGGTTGAGCTGTTTGATGTTCTGGATGGTGATCAGATTCTGGTGGTCGGTCCAGATGATGAACGGCTCGCTGGCGCCCTGGAGCCAGTGTCGCCATTCCTCCAATGCCCACTTTATGGACAACAGCTCGCGGTCCCCTACTCCGTATCGCTGTTGAGTGGGATCAAATTTTTTGGAGAAGAAGCCACAAGGGTGTAACTTCTGATCTGGACCTCGCTGGGAGAGAACAGCTCCGGCGCCCACATCCGAAGCGTCCACCTCCACAACGAATTGTTTGTTGATGTCTGGATGGAGAAGGATGGGAGCGGTGGTAAAACGTCGACATAATTCATGGAAGGCGGAGATGGCGGTGGAGTTGAGGTGGAAGTGATGAGACGATGGCCGGGTCAGGGCAGTTAGGGGTGCTGCAACTGTACTGTAGTCCCGGATGAAGCGACGATAGAAATTCGCAAACCCGAGGAACCGTTGAAGCTGCTTAAGGGTCTTGGGTAGGGGCCAATGACGCACAGCTTCTAGTTTCTGCGGGTCCATGGCCACACCCTGGGGCGAGATGACAAAGCCCAGGAACGTGGTGGAGCGCTCGTGAAAAGCGCACTTCTCCAACTTACAATACAGTTGATGGGCGAGCAATCTCTTAAGGACCGCCCTGACGTGTTGGGTATGTTCTTCAACTGTTCGTGAGTATATCAGGATGTCGTCCAGGTAGACGAATGCCCACCGCCCCAACATGTCTCGCAGGACATCATTTATGAAACTTTGAAAGGCGGCAGGAGCATTACAGAGTCCGAAGGGGATAACAAGACTTTCATAATGTCCAGTGGGAGTGATGAAGGCCGTCTTCCACTCATCGCCCTCTCTGATACGCACCAAGTTGTAGGCGCTCCGAAGGTCCAACTTCGTGAAAATGGTGGCACCAGAGAGGGCGTCCAGGGCAGAGTTGGTAAGAGGCAGAGGGTGTCGGTTTTTGATGGTAATGTTGTTTAGCCCCCGATAATCGACACATGGGCGAAGTTCACCCCCTTTCTTCTTTACAAAGAAGAACCCCGCGGCGGCGGGCGAGGAGGAGGGCCTGATGGTACCTTGGCGAAGGGCATTCGACACGTATTCCTCCATCGCCCGTGTCTCGGTGGGTGTGAGAGAGTATAAATGGCCGCGGGGGGGAGTCGAGCCCGGCTGGAGGTCAATCGCCAGGTCGTAGGGGCGATGAGGTGGAAGATGGATGGCGCGTCTCTTGCAAAACACTTCAGCCAGGTCTCGATATGCTGGAGGGATGGCGTTGGTGTCGACATCGGGGGCCTCGGACCCCCTAGAGCACGTCCCAGCCGATGCCGGTAGGCAAAGTTCGCTGCAGGCCGGTCCCCATTGTAGAATCCGGTTCTGAGTCCAGGATATGAGAGGGTCATGTTGTAACAGCCACGGATGTCCAAGGATGATGGGTGGTGATGAAACGGATGTTAGATGAAATTGAACCTGTTCGTGATGTTGCTGGATGATCAGGGTAATGGGTTCTGTCTGGGTGGTGATAGGGCTGGATGATAGGGGCCGGCCATCTACAGAAGTGATGCGAACGGGCTGGGATAACGCCTCAGTCTTTACCCCCAGTTCTTTGGCATAAGAAGAGTCAATGAAGTTACCTGCGGCACCGGAGTCGATGAACGCGGTGCTCCTGACTCGTTTGTGGCCAAACTGGAGGCTTACTTGGACCGTGAGACGGGAGATATTGGTCGTGGTGGCGAAGAGTTGGAGGCGACCCGGTGAGCTCTTCCCCTCGCTCACCGGGTCTGGGCGTTTCCCGGCCGGAGAGGACAGATGGCTCTGTGGTGGGCTCCTGACCCGCAGTAGGCACAGAGTCCCTCCCTGAATCGCCGTTCCCGTTCTGCAGCGGTCAAGGAGGCGCGTCCTAACTGCATGGGTTCCCCGGCTCCGGTGTCAACCACGGCAGGAGGTGGAGAACCGACAGGTCCATGAGTAGTGGAGGTGACTGTGGTTGGAGTTCGTGGAGTGGAAAACGCGAAGGTGGGTGTTGGCGGCAGGGTTCTCGGGGCTGGCTTCGGGCGAGATAGGAGGCGTTGGTCAATTCGGAGGGCGAGTTGAATCAAACCCTCCAGGGTGGCAGGAAGCTCCCGCCCGGCTAGCTCGTCTTTTATCCTAGAAGCCAACCCCTCGTAATAGGTGGTCCGGAGCGCGGCGTCTCCCCAGGTGGCTTGTACGGCGAGAGTGCGGAAATCAGCCGTGTAGCGGCTCACGGACGAACTTCCCTGCCGCAGGTGGTACAGCTTGGTGTCGGTCTCCACCTCGCCCGCAGGGTGTTCGAATGTTAACTTCAGCTGACGGGTGAATTCATTGTAGGAATGGGCGGTATCCGAGTCAGCACGAAGAACTGCCGTGGCCCACTCAGCTGCCTGCCCCGACAGCAACGAGACAAGGAGAGCAATGCGCAATCGATCGGTGGAGTATTTGGTGGCATTGAACTCAAACACTAGATTGAGAGCAGTTAGAAAAACACTGCATCTCCCGTCCGTGCCATCCCACTTATCCGGTAGAGCAAGAAAGACATCAGAAGTAGGGGGGGGGAGGGGGGGCGGAGCTGCGGCCGCTGCGGCGGGCGAACGGTTAGCCGCGCTAGCAACAGCCTCGCGAAGGGCCGCGTTCTCCTGCCGGAGCTCCGCCACCTCGCGGCGCAAGGCCGCGATGTCTTGGACGCTCCGGCGAAGAGTAGCGAGCTCTCCGTTTAGCTTGTTGATTAGCTCGGCGTGCCGATCAACCACGTCGCAAAGGTGCGCATAATCCGCTGGGTTTACCGCGGAAGACTCAGTCATTCTGTCACGAACTAACCGGAATGATCAGAAGACTTAGCACTTAGCGGTTAGCCCTTTGTAGCGTGGATGGTAAACCCAAACGCGGAAGCACGCGAGTAGGCAGGATAACCACGCGATTTGGTCTAAGGACTCTCACGAAAGGGGAGCAAGGGAAAAACACAAATTTAACCCGCGTCCTATAAACACACACTCGAATCAGAAAGTAGACCCAAGAAAAGTGAGTACTCACAAAATGGCAGACAGGCGATCTGAACCAGCATCGGGCGAACTCAATGACTGAGTGATGTAAAGCGCCATCTTGGCTCCTTTTATGCTTCCTGTTTTAGCGACCGTTCTACTTCCGGGTCCTAGTGCCGGTCGCAAAACGGGTGTGTGTGACACTATCTCGTCCAGGCTGATCCCGCAGAAAAGAAAATGCAGCACAAACCACCAACGCTTTCAAAAAAAAGTCAATGCTGGCCACAACAGAAAGGTATCAGAACATCTTGTCCATTACAGTCTGCCACTAATTATTGAACAAAGAGTTCAAGGTTTTTAGTCTGGTCTCAGGATTCTCCAGATTCCAATCCGATCCCACTCTCATCTAAAAAAAGATTCAAATCCTTTTCTTCTAATCATTCTACACAGAATACTAAATCTTTCACGACAAAGTAAAAACAGGTGTTTGGAGCATGCTATTAATTTAATAAAAGTAAAGACTCAAATGTTTCATTTACATAAGTATTTAGACTCCATGTATATACATAAGTATTCAGAATCAGTTGGCATGGAGATTCCTGAAAAGTTTCTTGACAATGTAGTTAGTCTGTCTGTTTATTTTTCAAGAGCTAGTGGATTTGGCTACTTGCTCAATGTAGGTCAAATGTGACCGGTACGTTAAGAGTCAAAATCTCATAAATTTGCTTTCTTTTTAAACATAAGTAAAATTTGCCTGTAATTGCCTAATAATTTTCTGTAAAGCAGTGTGCTTTAATGATATTATAAATTATCAGTTTGCGGTGACTTTTGTGCAAAAGAGGTACCTTTGCTCTCTACTTCAAAGCAGAAGAGAACAATGCTGCAAATATACAACACCACCACCAATAAATTCTAGAAGTAAAAGTATGTGTGTGTGTATGTGTGTGTGTGTGTGTGTGTGTACATGTGAATTTACATGTAAGGCATCCTAAAGGCACATCTTGTTTAATGAAATGTCAACATTTCTACGGTTGGTCGAACACAGACAGACATTTTTCTATAGACTCTGTGCCTTCAGCTTCAAAGAGTGTAGGGAACAATTTAACCACTGACTAGCTAACTCTGTGTGAAATTATGCTCCACTGCCTGGCAGTATAATCTGGGGGAAAAAGGAAGAAGAAAGAAACAAAATCAAGGTGCATTTTTATTGCACCCAAAGATCACAAAAAGAAAGTGAGATGCCTTTTTGAATTACTGTATTTTGCCATTAAAGAAACAGAAACAGAAGCTAGTATTTAATTTTTTATAATTATTAATAATTCATTTACCTTCTATACCACTTTATCCTGTGTATCCACTTTACACAGGCGTAGGGACATGGAGCCCATCCCAGGAGACTTGGGGCATGAGGTGGGGTACATCCTGGACAGGTGGGGTACATCCCCGTGCCGTGTAGGTGGTGTCCAAGGGGGTGGCTCCAACACCCTTCCCCATAACCCACATGCCAGGATTTTTCTTTTTTTAAATACGCTGTTTCTGCTGTGTGCCCAATCAAGACTCACAAAGGGATTTATTCTTTCATTGCCAATTATACTAAATCAAGAATTATAATGTATATTTCATGATGATATCTGAGGGGTTGAACTGGCCAGTCTAGATTTTTGAAAGTTACAACCACCTCCATCCCCTATTAATTTCACATATGATTAACTTCTACCCTTACATTTTAGCCAAGATTATTAAGGACATTATCTTGTTAGAGTAGGAGCATGCAATTCAAACGGATAAACTGTCATTAGTTTGTCATGTTACTCCAATACTTTACAACAACAAACAACAAACAGGATGATGGAGAACAAATTTAACATTAGTATTCAGCACTGCTGCTTTAGTGCTATTATATGTTTTATTAATCCTGATTTTGAAAACAAAAAAGGCCTACATCTATCCAGAAAATGCAAGCGAAATCCACTTTGAGAGTAGAGAGAGTGGGGGTAGTTTTATTAGGGTCATATAATGCTTTGTGACAGATTAATGCCTGCAGCATTCAGAGCATCAGCATGTAGCAGTTCTCTATAAACCATGCCAACTCACAGATTTGGCATTTTTAAAGGTCTTTGCAGAAATGTAATGATGAATAACAGTAAATGGGTGTGGAAAGTTTACTTAGTTTGTAAACTTGCTATTTTATATTCAGAAAATAAAAAAAAGTTTTTTTTTTAAAACCTACCTATTAGATAATCATCATGACCATCAGACCACATAACCATTAGACCACTAGATAATCATATGTCATTATGATAATTTTCCTTATCCTGAGGAAAGGGTAAAAAGGTTATGTCTTTCTAAAAAAAAGAAAAAGAAAAAGAAAAAAAACAGGCTACATATATATTCTCGCACATTTGTAATCTCACATGTAATGTAACAATATGTTACAGTATAAATAGTGAGAAAATATTAAAAACTGATTCCTGTGTTTCAACCTACCTTATTTCTCCCTTTTTGTAGATAGAAGCCTGTTAGGGTAGCATGTGTTCAATGTTCACCAATTATCTACAGTATTTCAAAAGGATCAAGCAATTACTGATGCCTAAAGCAATTACTGCTGAAATTACTGCTGAAATTACTGGAATTGGCTAAAGAACATTATTAAAAATGTGGAAGGATAGTGCTTAACAGTTTACCTTCGCCAACGAAATGTGCTCGGAAACAGTATGTGATAACAAAATCACTTTAAATTACATTTATGGCGTTTGGCAGTTTGGTTGCCACTGATCAGAAATACATTTATATTGCCAAGATGCTTACCAGGATCAAATCTCTCCAAAGCCCACACAACGCATTTACTAAAATCAAATGTTGTTAACGCTATAGTTAGTAGCTTAAAAGCATTAAGTAACACTATATACTCCATTTAGGTCTTGTTCACACGAGCGTTAAATTTTTGGATAAACGAACTTGCTCTGAACGTCCTAGGCGTTTATGTTGCGTTTTGTAGTGGCTTCTACACCGGCATTCGTTTGTCCCAAATTGTAGCCCAAATTGAAGTTTGTGTGTTAACCTGTGGGGGCAGTGTGTCGGGAACCGAATATGAAAGCCCGCCGCTACCGGGTTCACTCTCTGACTGCACAACGTCGGATTAAAGCAAGTTTTTTTTGGAGTTAATGAAGAAATGCGAAAATTTTCCGCGAACGTTTTCAACAATTATTTTTTTTTTATTTTGCCCTTTTCCGCATTTTTAATGCCGTATAAACGCACAGCCGGACAAACGCACGTCACCAAAGCTCGTGTAAACACTCTCCTTGACTCCTATGTGTAGAAAACATCCGCGCTCACCGGACGCTACGAACGCAAAAAAAAACAAAAAAAACCCGCTATTTTAATGCCCGTGTGAACAAGGCCTTAAGCATTTGGCAGATGTTCTTATTCAGAGCAACTTACATTTTTATCTCATTATACATCTGAGCAGTTGAGTATTAAAGGCCTTGCTCAAGGGCATAACAGTGGCAACTTTGTAGTCGTGGGGTTTGAACCTGGGACCCTCCAAACCGTAGTTCAATGCTTTAACCACTGACCTTAATGCTTTTTGATGCTCCAATTAGGAATCACCACAGAAGATTAAAAAAAATTGTCATAAGTGTTCCACTGGATACTGTTCCTGGTGCAATGCTCCAGTTTTTTTTTTTCCAGGCTTAGAATCGCCACTTAGGGTGTCCTCCAACCCCAGTGGGTAGTTGTGGGGTTTGGGCTGGGACACAATCTCTGGTTTTCACATTCCAGTTTTTTTTTTTTTCTTCACTATTGCATTTCATTAATCAACATAATGGAAATGAGCTAATATCAATCGCTGAAATGACTACATGCATTTCCTTTCAACATCAAAGAAAAAAAAAACACAAGCCTAAAGTTGACCAAATAATGGCATTCAATGTATTTCAAAGATGGAATGAAAAAAAAAGGACACTTGCATTTGACTGAAAACCCAGTGGAAGAACAATGTATTTGTGCTGTAGCTTACAATAAATTTTATGCCCCCTTTCACCTGGAGCTCATCAGAGCCTATGCACCAAGTCCTGCACAGATGACATGTAGATGAACACTTACTTACAGAACATGTAATTCCACTAATAACCTCTCACTATCGGCTGATCTCAGATTTAGCCCTTTGGAGTAGCATTTAAGCTACTGTAATTGAGTAGATTTTTGTGTACTTCTACTTTTTAAAGTAAAGGTAGTTTTTATTTGTAATTTCACTTTTACTTAAGATTGTTTTGTTTAAAATACTGTACTTCACTACATTTGAAATCATATTCACTACTGACTAAAAAATTAATTAATGAAAATTAAAAATAAGAAAAATAATACAACGGGGAAGGAAAAAAATTACACTCCGGAAACCACTGCACTGATTAATTGATGGACGGGAAGAACAAACGCGCTAAACTCACGGGAACGATGGAGACGGACAAAACAGATGCCAGTGATGCAGACACAGCTGAAAGTGTAATGCCAACAAATTCTTATGAAGCAAACCCCTGGGCATATTTAAGCGACCATTTGATTTCAAGCACAACAAAGGGAACAGATTTATTATGCAAGGGTGTTCCATCCCCCATCTCACTCTCACTTTTACTTTGAGTAAATTTTAAATGAGCTACTTTTTACTTTTACTTGAATAGATTTTTATAAGGGTAACTTTACTTGTACTTCAGTAAAAGTTCACTGAAGTAACAGTACTTTTACTTAAGTACAAAATTTTATTACTCTTCACACCTCTGCATTTAAGTATAACCATGGATTCAAGCAAGTGTAGAGACAAAGCCCTCTGTCCTTCCTAACCCTAGAGGTCACCAGACCAACAGACTTCTCAACACCTGTAAAAAAAACATTAAACCTTTAAAACTTAACTTATCTGACCACAAAACAGTATCAGGAACTACAGAAAAAACACTTAAACAGAATTTTGACAAGAGAAATTTTTTTTTTTGCATTTTAACCATCACACTACTTTTATATACATGTGTTTTAACTACATATTTTTATGTGTAATGTGCCTTACTATAAGTAAGTGTGAATGAATAAGAGATACAGATACGATATCTGAGTTGTATTTAAAAGGTTGACACAAAGTTATCAGTTAAAATGAACAAGGATTCTGGTAGACATTCTATAGAAAGATGTGGTAGTTTAAACATTTTCTTACAGGGCCTGACTCAGTTGGTCCTTTGGTCTCACTGGACCCCAGAATAGAATCAGATTCTCTGGTGGCATGTAAAAGAAGGTCATTTTGTGTCCAATTTAAGGTTGCATTTTTTTTTTCTTTTCCAATATTTTTTTTTTTTTTTACTTTATATCCATCTGCACACCTCCACAAAAAATATATATAACTATGTATAAATAGTTATAACTTTTTCAGGCATGAGCCATTGTCCTTTCTCTACGTGTGCATGAGTTTGAATGTGTTTCATTGTCCATAGTGTAAATGCATTTTAATTGTCACCTTCCCCCTTTAACAATATAAAGAGAATATTACACAGAGAGTTTAGCACTGTGTCCATTGTGCATTTACAGTATGGTGCTTACAATTTATTCCCGTCCCAGCACAACACCACAGACCACAGACGACATTAAGTGTGCTCAGTGGTTAAAACCAGAGAAATTCTGATGACAAGACAGGCACAGCAAGGCCCAAACTGTCTTGGGCTATCAGACGGAAAGCACACCTATGGAGAAAGAATACACGTCACTTTTTAAACACCAGGGACACAAGATGTATGTGAAAAGGTATTCCATCTATCACAAATTTTAAAACTACACCACATATTTGTAAAGGTGAAACCTTGCTCACAGATGCACTGAGTAATGTCTATGCATGGGTAAAAGTACAGAACAACATGCCAATAGGGAAGACCACTCCTACTCCTACTGACCACATACTTTATCTGTCTGCAGTAGACATCAGGAAGGCTCAGTCAAGCTGTAGATCCTGACAACATACCTGGATGGTTACTCAGGGAATGTGCTAATCACAAATGCAGCTGATCCTCACAGACATCTTCAGCATTTCTCTGATCAACCAGTTGTACCTGTGTGCTGCAAGAGAGCCATCTTTAATTCTGTGTCAAAGAAATCATCCATGTCCTGCCTAAATGACTAACAGCCCATTGCACTTATACCCATCTTCATGAAGTGCCTCAGGTGGCACTCCCAATACACTAAAGCTATTTCAGTGCACTTGCTGTACTACTGTATTTCAAACGCTCAACAGAGGATGCCATATGTGCTTCATATCTCTTTTTATGTCATCCGGACAAAAGGAAAATTATGTAAGGATGCTTCTCATAGAATTCAGTTCAGCATTTGACAATATCATCCCACAGCAATTAATAAAGCTGAGTCTACTGGGTTTTGAACTCCTGATTGGGAGACTGCAACCTTTTAGGATGAGCTGAATCACCTCTTTAGATTTTGCAACAGTTTCTTTCCTGAGGCAGTCAGAATACTCAAAACCTTGCTGCCATCCAAACAGTCAACTGGGCTAATTAAACATCTAACCCAGTATGACTACTAGAGATGAGGGGAAACAGTTATTCATTTATAAATCACATTAGAAGCCACACGCGTTCGCATGCTCGCAATTGAGTTTTGAGACTTTGGAGGCATTAGAGGCGGTAAAATTTCACCATTTCTGGATAATCCTACAGATTGTACACTCTGACCTTATTATACATCTTCATCCATGTTTGTTTAGAAATAATTTTGGAAGATGACAAGAAATGTGTACTGCTCAGTAAAAATGTAGCTTTTTTTTTACTTAATTTAAAGGTAAATGTTAAACTCTTCTATTTGAAGTCATTATTATTCTAATTTCTTCGAAAGTTATGTTAACTACTAAAACTTTTCCTCTTTTTTAAAAATAAAGGTGGTCTCTACCTAGCACCTAGTGGTCTCCAACTTAGCACTAGCTCTGGTGCAGTCATTACACATCAAATTCAGATAGGGACTGAGACAGGTAGAAGGAAAAAAATTTATTTCATATATGTTAAAACTAATTATTATTATTAATTAATTAATTTGGATATCTAAGTAATTTAAAGATAAATAAATAAATACTTATTTAGATCCTGAACAAACTAATTACTATATATATATATATATATACACACACACATACACTCACCTAAAGGATTATTAGGAACACCTGTTCAATTTCTCATTAATGCTATTATCTAATCAACCAATCACGTGGCAGTTGCTTCAATGCATTTAGGGGTGT
This sequence comes from Clarias gariepinus, assembly GCF_024256425.1. Lineage (NCBI taxonomy): Eukaryota > Metazoa > Chordata > Actinopteri > Siluriformes > Clariidae > Clarias > Clarias gariepinus. The sequence goes on along the minus strand of NC_071125.1, from coordinate 15,237,155 downwards.
GGTCCTGGTCAAGACAATCTCCTGAACTCCTAAATGAATGTCAGAATGGGAAAGAAAGGTGATTTAAGCGATTTTGAACGTGGCATGATTGTTGGTGCCAGACGGGCCGGTCTGAGTATTTCACAATCTGCTCAGTTACTGGGACACGCACAACCATTTCTAGGGTTTACAAAGAATGGTGTGAAAAGGGAAAAACATCCAGTATGCGTCAGTCCTGTGGGCGAAAATGCCTTGTTGATGCTAGAGGTCAGAGGAGAATGGGCCGACTGATTCAAGCTGATAGAAGAGCAACTTTGACTGAAATAACCACTCGTTACAACTGAGGTATGCAGCAAAGCATTTGTGAAGCCACAACACACACAACCTTAAGGCGGATGGGCTACAACAGCAGAAGACCCCACAGGGTACCACTCATCTCCACTACAAATAGGAAAAAGAGGCTACAATTTGCATGAGCTCACCAAAATGGTAAATGGTAGAGTCAGAATTTGGCGTAAACAGAATGAGAACATGGATCCATCATGCCTTGTTACCACTGTGCAGGCTGGTGGTGGTGGTGTAATGGTGTGGGGGATGTTTTCTTGGCACACTTTAGGCCCCTTAGTGCCAATTGGGCATCGTTTAAATGCCATGGGATACCTGAGTATTGTTTCTGACCATGTCCATCCCTTTATGCCCACCATGTACCCATCCTCTAATGGCTACTTCCAGCAGGATAATGCACCATGTCACAAAGCTCAAATCATTTCAAATTGGTTTCTTGAACATGACAATGAGTTCACTGTACTAAAATGGCCCCTACAGTCACCAGATTTCAACCCAATAGAGCATCTTTGGGATGTGGTGGAACGGGAGCTTCGTGCCCTGGATGTGCATCCCACAAATCTCCATCAACTGCAAGATCCTATCAATATGGGCCAACATTTCTAAAGAATGCTTTCAGCACCTTGTTGAATCAATGCCACGTAGAGATAAGGCAGTTCTGAAGGCGAAAGGGGGTCAAACACCATATTAGTATGGTGTTCCTAATAATCCTTTAGGTGAGTGTATATATATTAGAGGTAAAAAATAAGGCTTTCTGTGGGTTCTGGTGTGGAATGTCCCATCCTAAAATTGTATTCCAGTCCGGCCTAAGAGACAGTGCTAACCATTATGCCACCGTGCCGCCATTCAATAGCCATTATGCTCCATTGAATCTAATATTCATACAATACTGTAATAGATTTAATGGCCTGGACCATGCAATGATTGAACTCCTGATTAATTATTACAGATATTTCCAACAGTATGCTACTGTACATCATCAAATATAAAAAATTTTCCCGTTTCACTAAGAGAAGGTCAAACCATATTACTACAGATTGGGACACAGATACAGTAGTAGGAAATATAACTAGTTTACTGCACCCAAGTTAACAGCACAGCGAGTCATAAAAGTTTCACTTTATCCACTTTATACAACAGTGGAAGATACCAAAGCATATCCTGCGTATCCTGTTCTATGGGACACTGCAGTACTTTTGATAAATTAATGTTATTCCAGAATAAGTAGTAAAACTGCCTTTAAATGGTCTAAACACAGGCCATTCTGGCAAGCATTAACGTCTCATTACTCATTCCACACATGCAGGACAAGTGGCAGGTACAAGGGGGTTTAATACACATGGCCAGATGTTGAGAGGAAAATGAGCACTGCTGCAAAAATAAGATGTATTAGTGCTTACACTGAGATTAAATTGCATCAAATAAAATATTTACGGTATTGTTTTTTAGAGAATAGAGAAAATCAACAGCCACTCAGGATTTACTGTCGTAAATAACCATGTCTTGTTGTGTTTATTGCAGTGCAGTATCTACTCCATTCACAAGCCGCTAAATCCGCTTGAATTATAGGCCTAATTTCGACACACTGATGCAACTACAAATGCAGTGTACCATGGAATTAAGTTCACTTTAAACACCAAGTTAGTGTTAAATTCTGAAAAAGCATAAACTGTAGCAACAAGAGCCATGAAGATGCTTTTCAGTGCAGTATGTTTCCAGCATGCCAAAATGAAAACCAATACCATAAATGATACCAATATTACTGTATTTTTGTGCTCCATCTCTGTCACACAAGTGGAAGCAGTGCCGTTAGCAGATCATTAGCTTTTTAACTCTGTTGTCTGGTTCATGATGTCCAGTTGAGATTTAATTTAAAATTATTCCCTTGGTTGAAAAGACATAAGATAAACTGCCAATCTAGCCTCTCTCTCTCTCTCTCTCTCTCTCTCTCTCCTTTCCAGAGGCAGATATGGATACTTTTGGTGGTACCAACTACTGCCCCCCTGTGGACAATAAACCAAGCATTCATTCTTCATTAATAACTGGTCATGGTCACAGAGGATTCATGGCCCTAGACAGGAAGACATAAGGCTGTTGCAGGACACCTTGTAAATACTGCTCTGGAAGGAAACCATAGAACCCAGAGGAATCGGACAGAAATCAGGTAAATATGCACAAAAACGCCATGAGGACATGGACCCTGCAGCTATGCGGCAGCAACACAGAAAGATTGCTTCATATTCCTGACTTATTAGATGCTGCCTTTTGCAATACTTATCTGCTAAAGATAAACCCTGCACTTGAAGTTTTTACCCCAGACATAAACTCATATTTAGGACCAATTAGAACATTATCTTAATGAATATTATAAATGGCAGATACTGTAAAGGAGCAATTGAGGGGGTTACACGATGCGATAAGTCGAGTGACACTATTATAAATGATAGGTGTCAGTTTAAGAAGGAAAGTGCATGAAGCAATTTCCTGCCAGCACCAGTACAGTACATACAACAAACAGCAAATACAGTCTTATGCAAAAGTTTAGGCACCCCTTGATAAATAACAGATTTTGGTAATTTTTTTTTATTGAAAAGATGTTAACACAGTCTCTCTCGGAAATGGAAATAAATGCACAATATTTTCATCAAACATTGATACATAGTTACCTTTTATGTAAAAATTAAACAAAGATAAAAAATAAAGGATGCCTTTGAGGGGCGCAGTGGTAAAGCGCTCGCCCTATCATAGCGCGGCCAGGGGTAGCTCAGTGGTTAAGGCATTGGACTACGGTTCAGAAGATCCTAGGGTCAAACCCTGCAACCACCAAGTTGCCACTGTTGGAACCTTGAGCAAGGCCCTTAACCCTCAACTGCTCAGATGTGTAATGAGATAAAAATGTAAGTCGCTCTGGATAAGAGCGTCTGCCAAATGCCCAAATGTAAATGTATCATCCGGAGATCGCAGGTTTAAACCCCGGGTGATGCTCTTTTCCTCTCGCAGCCGGAGGCACAGAGAGAGCTGATTGGCCGAGCTCACTCAGAGGGGAGGGAAGAGAGGTACTTGTGCTCCCACATTAATCACAGCTCTACAGCCAATCAGGGGCGTCTGTGAGCTTGTGCACGCGGAAGGAGCGGCTAGCGCTTTCCTCCGAGTTTGTTACTCCGCCCCTAACGGTGCGTGAGCGAGCAGTTCAAAAAAATGTGGTCGGCTGACGTCAAGCGGTTCGGAGGAAACACGTGATAGTCTTCGCCCTCCTGGCTGAATGGTAGTAGTAGCCTTAATGTGGGAGCCCCCTAGTGATGGGGAGGAATTGGCCACGACTAAATTAGGGAGAAAAATTAAATAAAAAAAAAAACCTAAAAAAAAAAAACCTTAAAAAAAAAAGATACAAAATTAAATACAAAAAAAAAAAACATTGTCGCACTGTGCCAAAGTCTGGGCACCCTGCGTAATCAGTACTTATTGTAGTAACACCTCCTCTGGCACAGCTTGCAAACGCTTTTTATATCCGGCTAAAAGTCTTTCAATTCTTGTACTTGGGATTTTCTCCTATTCTTCCATGCAAAAGTCTTCTAGTTCTGTAATATTCGTTGGTCGTCTTGCATGCACAGCTCTTTTAAGATTTACCCACAAATTTTCAATGATGTTTAAAACAGGGGACTGTGATGGCCGTTCCAAAACCTTCAGCTTGTGTCTCTTGAGGTTTTCCATAGTGGATTTCGAGGTATGTTTAAGATCATTGTTCTGTTGTAGAAGCCATCCTCTTTTCAGCTTCAGCTGGTGTGATGTTTGCTTAGAGAATTTGCTGATATTTAGTGGAATCCATTCTTCCCTTCACCTGTGCAATATTTCCAGTCCCACTGGCTGCAACACAACCCCAAAGCATGATAGAGCCACCCCCGTGCTTAACAGTTTGCAAGGTGTTCTTTTCATAAAATGCTGCTCCTTCTTTTCTCCAAACATGCCTTTGCTGATTGTGGCCAAAGAGTTCTATTTTAACTTTATCAGTCCACAGCACTTGTTTCCAAAATGTATCAGGCTCCTGTAGATGTTCTTTTGCATACTTCTAATGTTGGATTTTATAATAGGAATGCAGGTGAGTCTGCTGACTCTTCCATGAAGGTCTTGTGGAACGGTGCACCACCACTCCTGAGTCTGCTAAATCTTCCTGCAGGTTTTTTTTTTTTTGCAGTTTTTGATTCGTCTTTCTGACCAGCATACAAGCACTTCTTTCAGAGAGTTTTCTTGGTCTTCCAGATCTTGACCTCCACAGTTCCCCTGAACTGCCATCACTTAATTACATTTCTAACTATGGAAACTGCAAGCTGACAACGCTTAGCTATCTTCTCATAGCCTTCTTCTGCATTGTGGGCATTAATTACTTTCATTTTCAGAGGATTACACAGCTGCTTAGAGAAACCCATGATTCTTGAGTGTCCACAAGTGTGTGCACAAGGTCAAGGCTGAAGAGTCAAAGTATTTGTCATTTCTAATGACAGCTGTTGCCATGCATCAGATCTAACGAGCTGAAACCTTGTAAAAAGAATCTAAGACTCTGGACCTCTTAGGGTGCCCAAACTTTTGCACAGTGCCATAATAATTTTTTTATTTTTGTTCAATTTATGGCATAAGAAGTAACTGTACATCAATGTTTGCTGAAAATATTGTGCATTTTTCCATCTCCAAGAGAAACCGTGTTAACATCTTTTTAATTGAAAAAAAAAAATCACAGAAACCTGTTATTTATCAAGGGGTGCCTAAAATTTTGCATAAGTCTGTACATGTGACATTTAACACATTATTTTAATTTATTTTGCACTTCTATTAATTTCACATTTCAGAGATCAAACCTTCTAACCTTTTAACCTTCTAACCCTCGCCTTCATCTTCACATAAAAAGAAAGACGATGTAAGAAGATTGAGAATTAAATACTCTTTGTTGTACAACGATGGCACTGTTTTGTCAGAGCTCTTAATCTTCCTGGGTTTTTTCACAGAAAAGCTCCAGTGCCTGTGCATATGGGAATGCCTCTGGTGCTGGTCCAGTTATTGATATTCACAGACATGCAGCCGGGTGCTCTATTTTCAGTCTGTTTCTCTGGCCAGTGTTGGTCTGACAAACAAATGAAAAACACTGATTTAAATTAAGAATACTTTATATTTATTCCAAAATACTGTATATTTAGTGCGGGATGTTCAATTTCACTTACCAACATACAGGCAAACAGAGAGGAGGGTTAATAGGCCGTATTCTCAGGAGACGAGTGAGTGCATAAAATTCAGTAGTCGGTCAGCCCATTCTTTCTGTGAAACTGTTACCTGTTTTAAGGCAGCTTTTACTGTCTTAGTACACCTTTCTCACCTTAGCAGAATAAATAGGTATGGGAGCAGTAGAGCAAGAGGAAACCGTTCACCAATATCTAATCGATCGCAAATGGCATCATTTTCCAGGTCAGATTTTTAAAAAGGTTAGGCAAATATACTCTGGTGGAATGCTGACGTACAGTACATTGACGGTCACCCAGGTACAGTATACTATGTTTGTGGGAAACACTGCCATTTTTATTTTGGTTTAATATTCTGTCATGAATTTAAGATCTTGGCCAAAATTAGTGCACCTCTGGAAGGATGCAAATGCTATGATATTGCATGAGATAAAACAATGCAAAATCTGTGCAAAATTGATCAAACCCTCAAAACCTAAGCAGCACAGATGTGCCATCAACACGGCATAGGTCAGTAATGATTAAAAAAATATTGATGTTTATAAGGAAGCATTGCTGGGGAGGCTTCGGACTTCAAACAGATATGTCAGGTAGAATGAAAGTTATAATTACTTTTATAACGTGTAAGTTTTACCACTATGGTAATAACATTATTTTCAATGTAGAACTCTCAATTAGCATATTATTACAAGTTTTTGATCATAGAAACAACCTAAAACAACCAGAGAAACATGTAAGCATGTGTGTCTGTGCTATTCCTATGCCTACTGTATGTGACCCATTTTCAGATTTTTTGCTTAGTCATTGTATACAGTAGTTGGTTAAAATTAAAAACTTTCATTCATCATATTGCATAGGCTGTACGGAAAAACGGGCTACAGTATGTCACTTTATACTGAACAATACTATGCTCTACAGTATGCATGTTCATAAAAAAAAATGCAAAACAATAAATGGCTAAAATGCTAAGTTTTAAGGGGTCTAAACATTTGCAACTTTTTTTTTAGTATATTGAACATTGAACCAGTAAAAGAATTCAGCACTAATACTGATGTTGATATCTGGTCGACCGAGGCCACTGTAAAGCTAGCCAAGTGAATTATTCTTATGAAAATGGAACCAGTAGAATTATAGGTAGAATTTAATTTTGACCAAGGTAGTTGCAATCTATGAACACGGTGGAAAAGAAAGTTTCAATGTCATATATACTACTGTATAGTAGATTGGATATAGCTAGCTATTCTTTTCCACAGAGCTTGTACACTTAATAGCAAAGTTGACCTGCAGGTTAAATGCACCATTGTGAAAAACATTTTCCATTTTAAAAAGTCTCCACTTTACTCTTTTTTTTGCTAGTACTGCATACCAGCAGAAAATCCCTTGCCCTCCACCTCTGCTATTGCATGACTGTACAGTAGGTTCTAATGTCAGCAGGGATTGACCGTGGTGAATAAGTACTTTCCAGAAACTGGCAAGCAATAATCAACCTCTTTCCTCTGGGTCAATAATTTCTCTCCACATTTTCTTAGAAGCACAAAAAAATCAATTCAGGGCCTTTTTTTTAGCAACAAAGAGCAAATTATTCTAAATGCACCATGTTTTGTCTTGGTCTGTTTTAAACCCGCAGGTGGTAGCCTTCATTCAACACACCATTCACATCAACCAATTAGGTTTAAATGTCATGACTGATGTGAAGTGTACTTGAAAAACGAACAGTGGATTTATAAAGGTAAATAGTTTTGTGTGCCCATTCTGCGAGAGGCGGTCAGTACCTTAACAAGGAGGATTTTTTTGGAACTAGATCTAAATTAATATCCCAAATGTGCCTCTGCTTTTAAACTATAGATTTTCTTAATAGCAAAAATATGGCTTCTGAGTTAAAATCAATTAAAGCAGCATTGGATGCATTTTCCAAACTAGGAGCCTTAGTTCGACTTTCGTGCATTTTCAATATAAATCTCTGTAGACAAAACACAGTTGTCTCTGACACAAATTCTACATCTAAATAAACTTTTGATTTAACAAATTATAAAATTACAACAAAGCTCATGTTGATAAAGCTTGCCTAATTGTTGTGCACCGCACAGCTCAAACCCCTGAACAGCTCTTCCCACTTATTTGACTTCGAGTGAAATTAGCAGCATTTGCTCATGAAGGAGTGCTTGCCTGCATGCATACTAATAGGTGGTGAATTCATCCAAATGAGCACCCTTCCTTGTCTAATGCTCCTCACGTAATTGTATTTCCAGGTTTAGCAGCCTCTTCACCAGCTGGCTGATCCTTGTAAGGTGCAAGTGCCAATAGCATTCAATCTGGTAATACATAACTGGAGAGCATCTTTAAGTGACCAGAATTAAAGGCCAAGATGGAGAAATGCTGGTTAGATCAGGGAGGCTTGCTTTCACCAAAAAGTTTGCTAAAACCAAACTCCAAATCTTGTCTTATTAAAAATATGATATGTGAATAATAATAATAATAATAATTCTTACATGTCTCAGTCAGGGAGGAAGATGTTACGAACACAATTATGTGTTTCCACCAAGCCATGTGACCCCAGCCAACCACAACTGCTTGCTCATGCAGGGAGTGGCGTAACACACTCGGAGGACAGCGCTATACAGTACAATCCTTCAACTTGTGCGAGCTTACAGACGGCCATGATTGGCTGTAGAGCAATGATTGATGAGAGAGTGCTAAGAGCCACCTATCCCTCCCCTCTGAGAAAGCTCGTCCAATCAGTTCTCTCTAGGTCCCCAGCTGCCGAAGACTACAACATGACACAGGATTCTAACTTGCTGGGTGATAGGGCAAGCTGCGCACTGCGCCGCTTGGGGGCCTTAAAACACATGTGCAAGTGCTCACGCGTCTCAAGTTAAAATATTATCATAAAATGCATTCTGACTCCCAAATGGAGCAAAATCAGGACAAGTGAGGCAAAAAAGAATTAATGGACTGGAATGGAAAAAGGTCATTAAAAGACACATAAGTGGAAAATCAATGAATGGTAATAGTCATGAATCTGAAATTAACACCCACCAAGCAATGAGAGTAGACTTTCCATCTGCCACATGGCAGGTAAATGTTTGTTATGAAGTCTTTTTTAAGTCTTCAGTTTTTTCCCTGTTACTCTGCTGTCTGCACACACAAACACAGACTGGCCCAAACACATGCACACACTGAAACACGTACCAGCCACCACACCACTACTTTTTGCTCTTTGGGGGTGTCACCTGGCAGCAACTTGTCTGCTGCTAGCCATCGTTAGCCTTAGGCTAACTAAGCACTGTAGCTAGCTAGTATGTGGCAATATTTGCGAGCAGTCAGCCAACCTTCCTGACTTGTATCAGTGGTGCAGGCTGGTGATCGTGGTGTTCTTTTGTGGGAAGGATTTTCTTGGCACAATTTAGGCCCTTTTAGGCCCACAAAATAATCTCAAACTGGTTTCTTGAACACAAAAATTAGTCTTCTGTACTTAAATGGTCAACACATTTACCAGATCTCAGTCTGACAGAGCACCTTTGGGATGCGGTGATTTACATCATGGATGTGCAGCCGACAAATCCACAGAAACTGTTCGATGCCATCATGTCAATATGGACATGACCTTGTTGAATCTGTGCCACAAAGAATTAATGCCGTTCCAAAGGCAAAATGGGGTCCAACCCAATACTAGCAGAGTGTACCTAATAAAGTGGCCAGTGAGTGTATTTTGCCAAACATGTGTACGAATCATTTTAACCCCAAAGTACAATGCTTCTTTAATAGTTTGGGTTTTTCTTTTTCAATCAATCCAAAACAAATCAAAATTGACATGCATAAACTGTAAGTACATCACCATAAGTCTTAATTGTCAGTTTTCCTGCTCTGCAAATTGGCCATGTTTGGCGCCTGCACCTGTTTCTCACTGGCTCATGACTTTGGTTATGCTCGAATGGCGCTTAAACAGGTACAGGGACTGGACAGAAAATAAGAGACCAAAACTTACCAAATATAAGAACTATTCCTCAAGACTACATTAAAAATACAAGCAAGTCGAGCTGTTTGAATGCAAAACATGAAGAAATGAGGGGCTGCTCAAGACTTTTGAGACAATACAGTATGAAAGTATATCACTGGCCAGCCAAAAAAACTTACCACCTGGATTTAACTAGGCAAATAAGGGAGAGTCTTTCATTGGACAATTACTGCAGCGTTTAATATGTTCAACTGACAAGAAGTTATTTAACCCTAACTGATGCAGTTAGTAGCTTCTAATTACCTACACAACCAAAAGTCATATCCTGTGCCCGTGGCAAAGATCCACTAAGATAAAAAATCCACTGATCAGTAGGGCTAATCTGAAAAAAAAGGCATGAGTTTACTAGGGAGCATAAAAAAAATGGACTTTGGAGCGTTGGAAATAGGTCATGTGGTCTGATGATCCAGATTCACCCTGTTCCACAGTGACACAAACCCCACAGTGGGACACCATCAACTGTGGCAACTGACACGAAAGTGTATAAACGTACTACACATGATCTTTTTTTTTGGGGGGGGGGCTCCAATTTTCTCCCCAATATTAGTGGTGGCCAATTCCTCCCCGTCACTAGGGGGCTCCCACATTAAGGCTGCTGCTACTACCACTCAGTCGGGAGGGCGAAGACTATCCCGTGTTTACTCCGAACCGCGTGACATCAGCCGACCGCATCTTTTCGAACTGCTTGCTCACGCACCATTACGGGCAGAGTAACACACTCGGAGGAAAGCGCTAGCCGCTCCTTCCGCGTGCGCGAGCTCACAGACGCCCCTGATTGGCTGTAGAGCCGTGATTAATGTGGGAGCTCATCCCTCCCCCCCCGAGAGAGCTCGGCCAATCAGCTCTCTCTGTGCCTCCGGCTGTGAGAGGGAAACAGCATCACCCAGGGTTCGAACCAGCGCTCCCCGAATGATAGGGCGAGCGCTTTACCACTGCGCCACTCGGAGGCCACACACAACAATGGTGAAAATGCAGTTCTTGTGATGGATACTATGTTAAGTAGTACCATCTGTATAGAGGAAGTTTTACACTACCAAAATGAGTAATTTGATTTAAAGAAATGCATATCCTTAACAAAATGTTTTGCATTATTGCATTCTTAATACTTTATATGTCACATGTACACACTGCACAGTAAAATTCTTTATTCTTCACATATCCGAGCTTCTTGCTAGTAGGCGGTGGTCAGAGCGCAGGGTCACCCATTATACGATGCCCCTGGAGCAGGCAGGGTTGAGGGCCTTGCTCAAGGGCCCAACAACAGCAACCTGGCGAAGGCAGATCTCAAACTGCTGATCTTATCACACTTAGTCATTCCCTTTTTTTAAAAACTTATATAGCATATGGTTTCATCAATACACACACACATATACTGTATGAGTAAAAATGCTAAACTTTCTGTTTCTTCCTGACTATGAGTACTGAATATTATCTTTATAAATTGTAGCCTTTTGCGATGCAGTGTCTATTGCGATTCTGATTTTTATGCAATTCATCGTGCAGAGCTACTCTCGAGCCTGGCCAGGAATCAAACCCGGATCCTGGAGGTGCAAGGCGACAGTGCTAACTACTGCACCACCGCCTTGTGCAGGACTAATGTTTTTATAAATAATTAATAATATAAATTCTTAAAATGCTCCCATAATATTGAAGAAATGGTAGCAGATAATTGTATCCTCAGTTATGAAGACTATGTTCTTGTCTCTGCATACTGCATAAGTGTGGAGTTTTGTTCCTTTACAAAATACTTGCAGCAGTGATGTGTGAGAAACAGTTAATAATCAAAGTAAATTAAAAGGCAGACAGCTATAACTGTGAAGATATTAAACCACTGTAATGACATGGCTAATTTATGCATTTGCATTGTGGAGAAAGGTAGTCAAGAAAAAAATGACATGCTAATACAGCTGCGGTTCCACTCTGCATAAAGCTGATGATTTTCTGCATATATATATATCCCTAAAAAGTAGGAGAAAGCAGGAGAAAGGACACATGGTAGGCACACTGTGCCCTGTACTATTTTAGTCTTGGAAACCACTAGAAAGCACTCCGGCATGGATCTCTCACTTTCCCACCAGATAGGATTTTATTGGTGAGAATATTTAATAGCAGAGCAGGACAGGAGATCTGAATGGGCTTTGTGAAATTAAAATAGCAGGAATTCTTAACCTGTTCACATGACCATGATCGAAATGGACAGGAAAAAAGGCTTGAAGGTATTTTAACTTTGCTTTTGGAAAGTAGGGATTGGAGATGGGAATCACCAGGGACCAGCTAATACGATAGTATCACAATATCTAGGTGCCAGTTTAATTTGTATTGCAGTTCTGTTAATATCATGATTTTATTACAGTTCTAAATAAACCATGCCAGATGCTATTCTGCCTGTCAATGTGTGAATAGTTTAGAGTGTGCCACCTTTAGGATTATAGCGGAATGGTTAGATTTTACCACATGTAAGTTCAAACATGTATCCTTTTTTTTTTTTTTTTGGAGTGATTATACATGAATTTCACAAAAGAATCGTGATATGTAACTTAATGCCCCCCCAAGACATGCACAACCAAGGGGTTGGCAATGCAAATGAAGTACAAGATGTAGAATACAAACGATTAAGGTCAAGGTGACAAATTCCTCATCAGTGTCCTCAAGATCTCTCTTGTGCACTCTCAAACTCTTTATGATGAAACAGAGTCCAATCCTTGTTTTCACCCTTCCTCATTACTTTACTTTTACCCCTGCCCTTACCCCTCAAAATTTCCATCCAGGTTCTTATAAGCATACATTTAAAATCCACTTAAAAGAGAAGCTGGTACTGTAACACAGGATGTTCAAACTGCTTCGCAATAATAATTTTATAGCAAGCAGATGATTTATTCACTCGATACAGTTGTAGGTGTATCCCATTCTGTCCAGCAGCTTTAGATCTTTTTGATAAAAAATTCATCCAGAAATAAGACTGGACGAGTCTGACTGGATACAAATGAAGAAATGAAGTGACACAAAGATCTTCATTTATTGCACATCTCTTGTGAAAATTATTTCATTACAATGAATCACTTACAATGATTTTTTTTAATTAGGCCTGTGTGCAACTAAAGCAATGTTGTGGATTTAAAAAAACAAAATTATAGTATTTAAACATGATTTATGAGCCTGGTGGAAGTACTGGGCATTTTATTTGGACCAATAACAGGACAAGAACCAGAAAATGTAAAAGATTAAACATAGGACCAGACCAGTTTCCCCAAGTATAGGCTGTACAGGAACTGCAGGTGAGGGCAACATACCAGTCCCGGAGGACCACTGTCCTGCATATTTTAATGCTGTCTCAGCTTCCTGCACACCTGATTTAACTAATTAACCAGCTTTTCTTAATTGAAGTGGGTGTGACAAAGCAATGGTAAGACTGAGAACCACTGCAAAGGACCATTTAAAATAATTTAATACACTGTCTTTCAAAAAAAAAAATCTCATGCTTTAATGTTTTGTTTGACCACCTTTAGCTTTGAAAATGATTCCTCATGCTCCCAGTACCATTTATTCAGTCCTGAAATATGTCTTATGGAAGAAAAACTCCATAGGTACAGTATGATGATAAACGGGTCATTCAGGACATTCAGGTCATCAGCTGACTTGATTTTACTGTCACATAACATTGCTGAGCCTAGATCTGACCAACTGAAGTAACCTCAGAGACTTCATAGCTTCATGTGCTTCCTTTTATCCCCTGACACGCCTACTTAAAAAAAGACTTTACATCTGATAAAACTCACAAACAATTAGTTTTACACTAACATTGAAAACAGTTGCTAATTTTCACAGAAGTGGACGTCCCAGAATACTGCCAGGAGAAAGTCTCCTTTGTCTAACAAGAACCTGGAAGCATAATTTTGGCAAAACTGCATCTGAACAAACCACAAGGCTTCTGAAACAATGTCTAATGGACAGATAAGGCCACAGTGGAGTTGTTTAATACCCAGTGCCATTTTTTGGCAAAAACCAACCAGCATTTCAAAAGATACACCTAATACAGTGGGTATTAGGTGTATCGGTTGAAATGGTGGTTGGTTTTGTTGTCAACCACAACAATGGAGAGGTGATGATTTGGGTTTATGGGCACCTTGAAGTAACTTAATAGACCATGAACTCCTCTGTATCCGAAAGTATTCTAAAGGCTAATGCAAGACCAAATCTCACCTTTTTCACAATGATGGAGGCTACCATGCTCTTGGGTACGTTCAATGCCACCAAATATTTCTTGTATTCGTCCACAGATCTGTGTCTTGACACCATTCTTTCTCACAGGGCTACAGATGATTCTCTTGACCTAATGGCTTTGTTTTCACTCTGATATCCAGTAGTCACAGTTACACATTATATATTGTAGACAGGAATGTGCCTGTCATAATTATGTCTAATGAATTCAATTAGGCGCAGGTGGACTCCAATTATGTTGTAGAAGCATCTCAAGGTTCATTGATTGGCAGTTGAATTCTGATGGATCCTACTCCTGTGTCATAACAAAAGGTCTGAATCTTTCTATAAAATTGGGTTATTTCAGACTTCTTCAAAACACTCCAAACACCTGTTCTTATGTCATTCTGTGGTTTTGCGTGTAGAATAATAAGAAAAAAGGATTTGAATACATTTTGAGATAAAGGTGAAATATAGAAATCTTTCCTGTTATCAGAACAGTAGTATATAATGTATACAATGTTTTGCTGTAGCTTTAAGATTTACCTTCACTAAAACAAAGGGGTCCAGCCAAACCTGTTTCAGCATAACAATGTCCCCATGCACGATGTGAATTATAAGCCCCAACTTTAACCCCCTAAATATTAAAATGCTAATGTAAATTTTATAATATTGCTACTGTCGATTTTATAATATTTTACAAAAGGATTCCATTTACAGTATATGCACAAAAGCAATTAGTTACATGTTCCATATTGAACAAGCACTAATGGGTGTAATGGTCAGGATTTCACATATTTTAACAATATTAAATGTAAAAATATATATTAGGTACATTATAAATCTTAAATATTATTATACAGTATATTAAATATAGTGATTTTAAAAGTAATTTATATAAGTAATCATATCATGCATTACTGCATACAGCTTCAATTTATTAAAAAACATTCTAGAGAAATTTTATTGTAGTTTTAGAGCCCAAATGTACTGTTATTAGTGTTAACTGTTACTGTAGATTAACTAAAACTAATATGTTTAAAATGAATGGCCTAATTTGGTGGCCCGTCAAATGCTCACAAAAAATAGTGATGTGGTTCAGTTAGAATTAAAATCTGATTAAGTTTAACACAGATATACTGATCACATTGGTATTAGGTTTAATACTGGATGGCCCAGATTCCTAAGGAGAAGTCACCATCTGGTGACAGTACATTTTTTAAATTTTACATAGTGACTGCTTACAAATCTGAAAGTGTAGGACTTCTTCTAGAATATGCATTAGGCAAAAAAAAGAATAACCTAGATCCTGCCAGTCTGTTAACTTGGAATGGAAATTATTGGGCAAAGTTTTAGGCATTTATTTCAAAGGTTAAAATGCAGAAAAATTGATGCGGAGGTCATGTCAGGTCTTATACTGTATTTATACACATTATACATATTGTGGTATTCTTCTCAAAAAATAGTCATTTCTCATTCACTTATTTCACTTTGGGTGTAATAAAGTCCTCTGTAGATTTAATAAAACAAGTTAGAGGGTGTCGACTAAGCTTATGTTATTAGCTTGCATTTCTTTCTGTGCTATTCTAGTCACTTATCTGCTTTGATTAACAAAAACACTCCCTCCTCCTGTTCCTTGTTTTAGTGTTGCTAGCCACCTGTCATTGGTTAGTATTTGACTAATTTGACTGCACTCTCCCTACAACAGCACTGAAAATCTCACTTGAAAACTTAAACAGTTTTCTATTGCTTTATATCTACAATTTGTTTTAAAATATTTGTATCTCCATAAAGTCAATAGAACACATAATAGTAACACATAAACTAATAAACAGCTGTACAAAGTATACAGTAAATGAGCAGCATCTCATTGCTCAATATAATGTCCATAAGGTACATGATTAGGAGCAATGGTTTGTGACACAATATATTTATGTTTTTTGTTCTAAATATATTTGTGCCAGAATGTTATTATACAGTTTCTTAATAAAATTAAGATTAAAGTTTTCTTAATAAAATGAAAGGCAGCATACATATAATGTTATAAACAATGTGTAATAACATGTTTAAACTATAAGACAGTGATTCCCAAAGTGTTGGCTGCAGCCCCCTGGTGGGCCATAAAGGTGCTGCAGGTAGCCACTGAAAGGTCATTTACATTAAATAAATATTGATATATATATATTTTTTTTATTTTGCGATTAAGTTTAAAATTATTATTCAAATTTTACTTTAAAAAATGGGCAATCATGAGGATCTGTGCATCTCTGAAAATGCCCAAATTGTAATGTCGAGACGACTGGTTTAGAGCATCTCTGACATAGCAGTTTGTATGAAGTGTCCCCAGCAGTCAAGCCTGTCTTCCCAGAGACGAGCTATTGTAACAAATAGCTGGAAAAGGCATGCTGATGATAAAGGGTCTTAGAATACACAGGCTTGGTGTTATACATGAATGTTTTTTTCTTTTACATTATAGCCCACTTGTTCATCGCTAACCTGTGGAAAAGATGGCACCATGACAAGACACCATGCACACACATTCATTCGCTTTTTTTTTTTGGAATGTAAAATTAAAAAGATTTTATTTATTTGTTATAAATTACCCACTTTTTTGGAAATGGCCCACTTTTTTCTTTTTTTTTAATGCTGATCTTAAACAGTACATCTGCAGGCATGTTTTTGGAAGGTGGAAACCTAAGAACATGCAAAACTCTACAGGGAGCCATGCAATTTAGACTTTAAGCAAAACCTTTTAAAAAGAGAAAGAAAGTGTATTGGTATATAGACAATGCAAAGGAACTGCATATCAACGGTCAACATTACTTTGTTAACTCCGTGTTGAGTCCTGGCTTCCTAGCAAGAATTTCCCTTGTGATTAAATGATCCTTTGGCAGACTCAGAGATGCTTCTTCTTTGAGTGAAACACACAGTGGCACATTCACATTCCACTAAAATAACACAGTTCTTTGAACAAAGCTTTCTCAACCATGCACATGGATGTCAAATAAAATCAGAAATAAGTGATATATGATGCAGCTACACATACCCATAGAATTAAATTGCTCTACGTGCTTACTAAAAAGGCTGCTGGTCATGTCCAGAGGATAATTAATTACTGATTTCATATCTTCCTAGACTCTAATGTGACACTTTTTGTTTAATGGTGATCTGGTAAATATGAAAAGCAAATATATAAAAAAAAAAAAAAAAAGCTAACAATAAGTCAATGATAATTAACAATTACTCTCTATTCAAAGTAAATTCCACCAGCCACTTTCTTCCTTTGAAAATATTCACTTTGAAATAAATCCAGGTATTTCATTTAATACTCATTATTTGAGGTCAGTTCATGTAAGGGCTAGACAGCTTCTAATTACGGTCCACAAAACCAGACAATTATTGAAGACCGTTAATCTCATTATTCAGGACAAGCTTCCACTCTGTGATTATCTGACGCTGCAAGCACATTTATCAGCCAAATGCACCGCTTTTATTCGCTATTGATGAAATGTTAGTTTCCTTCATGGATGACTGCATACTTTTACAGAAGCATATTTGTACATTCCTAAAGCAAATATGTTTATGTCTTAATAACCTAGACTAGAATAAACAAGACTATTAAAAAATAACAGAATTATATTTTTATAAAATGATTGATGATTTAGGCTATGCTCTGGATACTTGATCCTACTAATAAACTTGGTTCTACCAGCAACATTTGGACTCTACATCAGATTACTGATTACCCTAAAGACTTACATTATGGATGGTTACATTAGATACATGTTGATCTTCACCAGTCATATACTGTATGAGAACATAACCATCCCGAGGTGTGAGTATTCCACAACAGCTGCAGTTTTGAAGATGCTCTGACCAACTGTAGTCGTCTAGCCATCACAATTTAGACCTCGTCACAGTAACTACATTTACAATATCTCTGTACAAATTTCACCTAAAAGTAAAAAGCCATTAGGCAGCAAGTGAACATTTACTTCCTGAAGATGATGTGTTTAAAGCAGAAAAAATGGGCAAGCCTACAGATTTGAGCGACTTTAACAAGGAATAAATTGTGATTGTAGAGCAACTCCAAAACTCCAGTTTGTGGGGGATGTTTCCGGCTTGCTCCCGGAGGTCAAATTCACCCAAAAGTGGTCCATGGAAAGACCTATAGAAGACCTAGCGTAGCTTAAATTGCCGGAAAAGTGAATGATGGTTTTAATAGAAATGTGTCAGTGCATTTTTGTTTTGGTGCAAAAGGCACAAGGGGGGACATTCTTAATAATAGGCGGGTGGACATAATGTCATCATTTGCTGATATATTTAATATAACTTGTGTTTTCAGTTTTGTTTCAATACCAGTGGCATGCATGTTTAAAAAATGCTTAATAAATCAACTTGATTTATGAATTTCCCTTCAAAATGCATGCTCAGATAGTAGAGTAGCTATGCAAAAGTGTCAAATTAGGTCTGAGCAATAATGTTTGGTAATATAATGTAGGTGAGCTCACAGAAAGGAAAAGAACAGAAACAAAAAAAACAATAAAACAAATAGTAGATAACCCAAAATATGTACACTAATCAGCCAAAACATTACGACCAGATGAAGTGAACAACAATGATCACCAACTATACACCAGCAAACTGGTTACAGGATAATGGACACTGAAGATTGAAGCTCATCTGCATCCATCCCACAGAAAAGCAAATGCAGCATAAATTACTGGAAAAAGTCAATGCTGGCCACGACAGAATGGCACCAGAACACCCAAAGCACTGCAGCACAGAGCTCAGCAGGCAAAGAGCCCAAGGTCACCAACCCAGTCTCCAAACTTCTCAAATCGAAATCCTAGGTGGCTTTAATGTTATGACTGATCAGGGTATATAGGTTAATATATAAAGTTATAAAGTATACAATTGTAGTATTTAATATTTGAAAAAAGAAATTCATCAATTAAGTAAGTAGAAGTAAAAATTTGTTTTAATGGAGAAGTGCATCATTTTACACATGAGTCTTTCTAAGCACTTTCAAGCAAGACACCTATCTGTTAAGT
Source organism: Clarias gariepinus (assembly GCF_024256425.1). NCBI lineage: Eukaryota > Metazoa > Chordata > Actinopteri > Siluriformes > Clariidae > Clarias > Clarias gariepinus. The sequence continues at coordinate 15,218,340 of NC_071125.1, read as the reverse complement.
CTAATTCAATTACTCAAGAAAAAAAAAACTTTACTGGACAAAATCAATGTTAGTGACCAAAAAGTTTCACAATGTTCTTGGAAGGACAGTTCCTAGTACAGCTTGATGATTTTTCTACTCAAACACAGCTAATTCAACTCATTTCTTAAGTCAGCGTAATAGGTGTGTTTACAGTATGTGCTGGTAAAATACAAACTGTACTGGATATTGGCCCTCCAGGACTAAATTTGAACAGCTCTGTTCAAGAACAACGCCTTTCTCAAAAGAGCTGTGTTCTTTGCCGTGCTCGAGCCCATGGAATAGCAGGAGATACAACTCTGTGGTTTCTGCTGCTTCATTGTGGTCATCTCAGATCCATATCGATACTTTTCTTAGAAGCTCAATATTAATATCAGCACCATATTCAGGGTGCTGTAACACCTGTATGCAATGCCAGTGGGAAGAAAAAGAGTAAAAATAAACTCTGATTTGTGCCTTTAATAGGGTATCTGTTCAGGCTACAATAATGCACTTCATGTTGAAATAACAAGCGGGAACCAAGCAAAAACAGGAACAGAAGAACCACAACAAGAAAAAAAGTAAAAGGTGTTTGGGTTGTTGATGTTTGTGTGTACCTTAAAAAATAATGTTTTGAGGAAAGTTATGTACACCTTAACTAGAGTTGTAAATTCATCTGATTATTGTTTATTCTCACTCTTATAGTCTATACTGCTTTATTCTGTATACAGGGTCACGCAGGCCTGGAGCCTATCCCGGGAGACTCGGGGCATGAGGCCAATCCTTCGCACACACACTTATTCACACACTATAGGCAATTTTGGGGAAAGGGAATTAGACTATCCGCATGTCTTTGGGAAGAAACCAGAAAACCCGGAGGAAACCCACCAAGCATGAGAAGAACATGCAAACTCCATGCACACTGAGATGGGAATCGAACCTGGATCCTGTAGGTGTTTGCAGTTTATTTTGCAAGACAATTATTAGTGGAGAAAAAAAACTGCATGCACTGAAAAAAAACTTATAACTATAAATTGTTCAATCCATATTTAAAACTGCTAAAAACAAGCACTTCTCACTTTAATAAAACAAAAACCTACAAAAAGTAAATATATATATATATATATAAAAGAAGATCCACTGAAGACCACCCTGACCAGTCAGTCCCTGATGCGCATTAGGCCAAATCTCATTGAACCAGCAGCACTCACTCCCACAAGCGCCCGAGGCCACACTGTCCCCTGAATCAGCTCGAAAACTTATCAAATACAACTCCCTCCAACACGTCCTAAGCACCCGAGTGCAACTACAGTACAGGAGCAAAAAGCATGAAGAGGAACTTACGGACGGATGAAGGAGCCGCGTGAGAGTTGATGCTGATTCTGAAGATCCAGAGGAGCGGGATGAAGCCCGCGCGCACCATGCTCATCCTCCCCATCCTGCTCCAACACTGTCCACACACACTTCTTTACACTCCTTTGCCCTGCTGACACACACACACAGTGCTGGGGCTGATGCCTTCTCCTGAGGTCAGAAGGCAGGATCGGGATTTGCGGCGCGGAAAAGAAGCCGCTGCGGATCAGCGCCCGAGCTCGCGCTCCGCCTGCACGCGCGCGTTTCACCGAAAACACACTGAGTGTGACGCGGGTGCTTAATCCATACTGTAGCTGCGCTGAAACTTACAGCGACTAGTCTTTCCTCACAGCTCCAGCTTTATAACTACAGCACTCTCCCCCCCTTTCAGTGGTACAATCCTCGAAAGATTTAAAACTACCCGCCGTTCACCGGTGTTGGTTTAGTCCACAGGACGACCTACCTGCTGATTCACACACAACTGAAACACACCAGTTCTGAAGGGAAGAGTGAAATGTACTGAATTCCTTCTTCACCCTAACAGATACCTGGTTATTTGGCTATTTCAGATTGCTTTTGATCATTTAATGGGAAATGTATTCGAATTATCACTGCAAAATACAGTATATAACAGTGCTGTAGATATAGACATCACATTAAAGAGAGTTTATAATGTTTTAAAGTCTTGATAATTTTCATGACTGTGGGCAGGGGTTTATTTTAAAATGATAACATTAAAATAGTGATTATAAAACAGAAAAAATAATGACTCTACCAATGAAGTGGAACTTTGACAGGTAGAATGAATGAAAAGGCATTTTCCCCCTAAACCTCATATAATAATGCAGTATGTCTTTTACATTTAGGCATTTGGCAGACGCTCTTATCCAAAGCGACTTTCATTTTTATCTCATTACACACCTGAGCAGTTGAGGGTTGCTCAAGGGCCCAACAGTGGCAACTTGGTGGTTGTGGGGTTTGAACCTGGGATCTTCCGAACCGTAGTCCAATGCCTTAACCACTCAGCTACCCCTGACTACTTTTAGCTGCTCCAGTCGAGGGGTCGCCACAGTGGACCATTCAATCCGCACACAACTTCTGCCCCTCCTGACACTCACTCACTCATCATCTATACCGCTTTATCCTGGATTTAGGGTTGCGGAAAATCCCAGGAGAGGCAAGGTACAAGGCCCTGGACAGGGTGCCAATCCATAGCAGGGCGCGCGCACACACACACACACACACACACACACACACACACACACACACTACAGGTAATTTAGGAACAACAATTAGCCTAATCTGCATGTCTTTGGACTGTGGGAGGAAACCAGAGTTCCTGGAGGAAACCCACCAAGCATGGGGAGAACATGCAAACTCCATGCACACAAAGACAGGAATTGAACCTGGCTGGGAATCAAACCCAGATGGTTCGAACCTGGCGGTGCAAGGTGACAGTGCTAACCACCACACCACCGTGCCGCCTCCTTCCTGACACAACCCTTCCATTTTATCCGGGCTTGTGACTAGCACCTTATCCTGTGGCTGAGGTTTGGGCATTGGGTGGGAATTGAACCTGAGCCTTCAGCATGGCAGGAGGGAAAGCAACCAATCCCCCTATGCAGTAATAATATTAAGTGCATTTGTAATTTTGAAAGAGTGATGTACAGTGACGTAGTGGTAAACACTGTTGCCTCGTACCTCAAAGGTTAAGGGTTCAGTTTCTACCTTGGATCTGTGTGCGTGAAATTTGCATGTTCTCCCCATGCTTGATGGGTTTCGTCCAAATGACATGCAGGCTGGATAATTGCCATTTCCAAATGTCCCCTAGGCTGTGACTGAGTGTGTGTATGTGTGCTTGTGTGCCCTGCGATGGATTGGCACCCCTAGTATAGGCTCCGTGACTAACAAGACCCTGTACAGGACAAGCGGTGAGTGTGCAAATTTAAATATCACACATTACAGTTTATGACCAAAAGTATGTAGACACCGGACCTGCACGTCTAGAAGTGGGTCTTTCCAAGAGTGTTGCCATGAAGATCAAAGCACACAACTGTATAGAATGTCTTTGTATGCTGTAGCAATAAGATGTCTCTCCATTGAAATAAACAGGCTCAAACTTGTTGTCTGTACAAAGCCACATAAAGACATGGTTTGCATCCACTCAAGGTCTACAAGTGGTCTGCACAGAGCCCTGGCCTCAAACACAGTGAACACTTTTGGAATGAATTGGAGTGATGACCGCATCCCAGACCTTCTTAGCCAATCAGTGGCTGACCCTAGTAATGTTCTTAAGACTGATAGAGCACATTACTATAGATATACTTCAAAATATTTAAGAAAGTCCTCCCAGAACAATGGAGGTTATTAATTCTCTAGGTGTCCACCAGCTGAGTAACTGGAAGGCTCCAAGCAATGTCAAATGGCCTACTTTTTTATTAAGTTCTTAAATAAAAAAAAATAAAAAAAAACTCCCAACAACGTTGTAGAATGATGGTACAGATGGTCAGTATCCTAGTAAACCACTATAAGGATGTATTTAATGATAGAGCCGTAAAAGCACTTATGTAAGTCTCTCTGGATAAGGGCGTCTGCCAAATGCCTTAAATGTAAAAGTAAATGTAATAACTGCCTGGGTGGTGGGGGAGTGGGGTGATAATTATTTTTTTTCTTGGATGTTTCATAAAATTTAATATAACTATAAAGAGACAGAAAATATGATGTATTGTTTATTTTTAATAAATACAAAATTTTTATCAAGAAGTTTAACAAATTTCTGACAAACTGTTGTGGTATACTGTATGAGGAATAAACACTTTAGGGCAGACTATTAAACTAAACTAGTGATTAGGATTGATATACTTTTGTCCAGATACTGTATGTAAACTATGTTTAATACAGTAGCTTTCTCTTCATGATACATACTGTAAAAAAAGGCATTGTTTTGGACTGTAAAACTGAGTACTCATTACAAGCAAATACATACATGTTGAAATATTTCCCATGTTATGTCAACAGATCGCTACTGTATCTCGATAACCCAGTAATTAATAAGATGATGTTGATGTCTGACATGTTTAGTTAGTATACAGTGTGAAGTATATTTGTATTAGAGTGGTGACATATTGTAAAGAGGGATCATTCATAAATATGGGTCATAAGATGTGGAACAGGAGTTATAAAACCTGAAGTGCTTAAAGTCAAGAACCCATGCTAAGAGGTGGGTGTCAAGAGACAGTGGATTTTTTTAGCCAGCTGTAGCTTTTAAATGTTACACCCACTTTTGCACTGGTATTTCACATTTTTTATGACAGTGAAAATAGCCCTGGAAAGAGAGAAAAACATAAGATTTGATTTGCACCCATCCACAACAGCAACACAGCATTAACCCAGAATTTGTGCCCACACTGACATAAAACTAGAGTCTTGACATATCTTCAGCAGGAGTCCATCTACTACGTCTATACTGTACTAACATAATGTTCTCTGCATGTCAATTTTACATTTACCTACTGAATACTTTTTGTGCGACTGATTGTTAACTGAATTAATGAGCTTAGTTTTCATCTTCAGTTACTTAAAAAGGGGTTTACACTTGATTGACAGCACTCTTACCTTTACCTTTGTGCCTACAAGTGCTGATGTAATATTTGCTTTAATGTCTAAGCGCTTCCTTTGTCAGGAACCAAAAGAAGACATACCATCTGTTCAAGATGAGAGGAGAAGAACTGGCACTTCAACTTCTCCTGGTCAGATGCCTGACTGAAATTCATACAGTACTGTATGTGACTTTTTTTCATACTGCTGCCTCAACCCTAAAGTCTTTGTATAATTTACCTTAACTGGAACTAAGAGTCCGGACCCAAACCTGTTCCAACATGGCAAAAGCCTCCGATTAGGCTAACTAGTGTTTTCAAATTGCTTATAGTGTGTGAAAGTGTGAGAGTGAACATTCTTGTGTGGATTTGCACCCCACTCAGGGTGTACTCTACCTAAAGAGTCCCCTAGTATAGGCTCCAGGCCTCATGCAACCCTATACAGGACACGTGGTATAGAGAATGAGTGACAGAGTGATATTATCATATAACAATGATTTAATACCATATGGCATCTAATAAAAAGAATAATTAAGTTGTTTTGTGCGCAGGGGTTTAGTGTACAATATGTTTGTTCATTGAGGCCCATGGTAAAAGTCACTAATGTAGTTGGACTTTCAGCTGCTCCAGCGAGGATGATTTGATCTGCACAACAACTTGGCACAGCTTTTCCACATGGCAGGTAAGAAACCTACCACTGAGCCACCAATGGCCATGGTAAAAATCACTGTACATAATCAAATGAAAGTCCTAATTATAATGCACAAAATGTTTTCTTGCATACCAATCAAAATTTTCCATATGCAAAAAAGACAGCTTTTGTGCTTCTCCACTATTTCCTGTAAAACACTTTTGATTTTGTATCATGTTGCTCTTCTCAACACTGTGAAAAAAAAATAAGAATGAATTATTGACTCGGAAAGTAACGGAATGTTAGACCACTATTTTTCATTACAAAAAATTTACACTAGAAGTCATTATTTTTACACTCAAATAAAAAATTAGAAAACCAATCATATCATAAATATGGTAATATTCGATTATGGTAATGAATAATGTGCATTAAAATATGTATTACTGGTTATAAACGATTGGCTATGTAGAATTTTATTTCCTGGCAGCCCTTTGATTGTATATTATTATAATTTAAGAGCTAATAAGCATCTGTAACCATGATAAATTGGTCTTCTTCAGTTTAGTTAGAATTTTCCAGCAGTCAAATTTGAGGCATGCATAATATATAATGTAAGACCCAGTTTGTACTTTACATTACAGTATGCACTGTATGCAAAATATATCTAAATATATCTAAAAATCAGGCAGAAATGCCTATGATACTACTCCTACTACTACTACGACTACTACTACTAATAATAATAATAATAAACTCATAAGGAATAAATAAAAAAAAAATCAAAATTCTGATCATATTCACTTTTTTCAATGCTTGACTTCAGCTGTTTGGTTTGGCTAATGTGTGTGAGGCTAATATTACTAGAGAAAATAACTTTTTAAACATATAATTCTAAATATAGTCTTCAATAAAAAGATTAGAAAGGGGACATTTTTTGTAGTCACAAAATTACTAATTATTATTAAAGGTCATTTTAGGAAAATAATTAATTTAACAATATGGCAAAAGGTTAGGTTAGGATCCTTTTGTGATTATACACTTTGCTGTTTCCAGATCATAAAAACTCCTAAACAGCTAAACAGTTATATGTGTTGTAATAAGAAAGGTGAATAATATCATCTGTTTTTAATATTTTTATTGATATTTGATTTCAATGATATCAATTCAATTTTATTTGTATAGTGCTTTTAATTCAATTTAATGTCAATTCAATTTTATTTTTATAGCGCTTTTAACAATTGTCATTAAAATCGTCAAAGCAGCTTTACACAATTAAAATAATTATTTAAATTTGTATGGAATGTGAGTGTGCATAAATCAAAATGGTCAAATAGTCCTTGATGAGCAAGCTGAGGGCGACAGTGGCAAGGGAAAACTCCCTGACATGGTAGTAGGAAGAAACCTCGAGGGGAACCAGACTCAACAGGGAACCCATCCTCATGTGGGTGAAACAGACAGTAGGAATTGATCTGCATTCATTCTGTGTGTTAGATGGCAGGGAGTTCAGTATAACAGTTAATAACATGTTAATTTGTCCAGGTAGTTATTGGAGGCTCAGGTAGACTTGTAGAAAATTCCAGTCCTGAACTATCAAGCAACTGCAAAACAGTATATCAATATTTGATATTTATTTTAGACCAAAGACAAATGTTTTAAACCTACAGTGGCAAGAACAAGTATTATAGCTTTTGGAATTTCATGGTTTTCTGCATGATTTTTTTCATTAATTTATAATTTGTTGAGGTCTTGGCTCTGACCTGGCTGATTTTGTTTTTCTGGAGCCATTCTGTTGTGGACTTGCTCTGGTGTTTTGGGTCATTGTCCTGTTGCATCACCAACTTCTACAGAGTTTTAGCTGACACAGAGACATTCTCACATTGTCCTGAAGAATTTTTTAATACGCTTGGGAATTCATCTTCCCCTCTATGAGTGTAAGCTGGCCAAATCATGATGTTTCCTCCATCATACTCTATATTTGGAATGATGTTTTCATGATGATATGACAGTGCCCTTTTTACGCCAGATGTATTGCTGCGTTTTCTTTCCAAATAGTTCAATCTTAGTTTCATCGTGAACAAAACATTTTGCCAATACCACTGTGGTGTGTCAATGTGCTCTTTCGCAAACTTCAAGCATTCAGCAATGTTTTAAGTAAACACTGTTTCAAATTTTTGGCTGTCACTTGGGGTTGTTTCTTTACCTCATTAATGAGTCCTCATTGTGCTTTTTGAATCATTTTGACTGGGCGTCCACTTTTTGGTAGAGTAGACAGTCCCAACTTCTAAAGTCTTTGAAATCACTTTATATCCCATTTTCAGCTTTATGGAAATCTACTATTCTTGATCATAGATCCTCTGAAAGCTTTTGGCTCACATTAGCATATTCTTCTTGTGCAGACCAAACTTGAAAAAAGCTTTGACATTTATTACTTAATGCCATTTTACCCACAATAGTGTAACCAGATCACTGTATTTTTGTTAGTCAGGTGGTCATTTAGTTTGGATTATGCTCTTAAATTTTTCAAATCTGAATCACAGAACTGATAAACGCCCTCTGCTCTTTGCTTAAATTGAATTCCATTTCATTTACAAACACCTTTTGAAGTATCTTTCAAATGAATATATGTAATAATCATGAACACAATGTGCAGCTAGTGACCTATGGCATCTATTTAGTTTTTCTTATTCTTATTATTATTTATTCTGAGTGAGACGGTTAGATGTTTTTCAGGCTAATATCACTCATTGTTCATGCTACCATAAATGCATGTTCACAAGCAAATTCTTTTCAGGGCCATTCCAGCTAATAATGTCATCCCTGAACACAATTTCAGCTGTTCCAGTTGACAGAGCAGCATCAAAGTATAGTGGAGCTGTGCCTCTGAGACAGAGGACTATGTGTTCCCTACAATAATACCTCAAATTGATGCAAGAGTTAGACACTACTAGAGTTCTAGAACTGAAAACCCAGGTGACACAATCATTCTTACTATCTAACTATATTACAAGAGAAGTGACAAGGCTATTTCATTGCAATAATAATTAATATAAAATAATTTTTAATTCTTAATAAAAATAGTCTCTCTACCCACGATTCATCATGTTTTTAAATTCTTGGTGATTTCAAAAATTGTGACAATGAAAACTTTTAAAAAGAAATGTTTAAAAGATATTAACCCTAATCTAATTTTAGAAAAATAATAAAAACAAAAGTAATGAAGGTTTAATTCAGTGGGGAAACAAAAAAACAATAAGCTAAGTTCTAACTAACCACATTTGGCTATGCCAGTAATTGGTGCCACAGCCTTCCGTCTTACTACCCACCACTGACACGCTTGAGCTAAGTAAGCTGCTAAATTAGCGAAGGGCTCACCCTGAATTCTGACATTTTTAAATAAAAACTAAAAAATAAACTTTTTACCTGAAAATTTTCCCCTATATGTATTTGTGATCACTGTGCCTTCAGCAGTGGCAAACAAGCAATTGGTTTCCCTCTGCACCTGTATCAAAATGATGCAAAAGTTGCAAAACACATGTGTTGAATTAGCCTTACATTCCCCAAAATGGGCGCATTTAGCAAATAAATGTCATAAGGTTTCTTTTAGAGGGAGTGGATGTTTGCTGCTTAACTTGGCTTTATTATATTTATCAATATTATGTAAGTTGTCCCCCATGTAGTTAGTGTTAATGTCAACTCAGACTGAATTCCAAATCTAGGTTCTAGTCTCACAATTTAGACAATAGACAATTCTTAGTTTAGCTGTCTCTAACCCTTAAAGAGCATTTTAGCCATTATTTGTTTTGCCGTTTTTTTTTTGTTTGTTTTTTATAAAAATATGTTAATCTCAGGACTGTGCATATAAACTGTGCAGTATAAACTGACATATTTTCTTTTTTGAGCACAAAATAGGCAATATAATGAACTGAATTTGAGTTCACATTCATTCACATATTCTCATTCACATATTCTGATAATAGTAACATTTATTCTTTATAAAAGTACTGATAACTTTTGTTTGACCTGACATATCAGAAAAACCTGAATACACAGTTTGAAGTCTAAAGCCTCCTCGTTAACACGCTCCAGGAATGCTTCTATATAAGCTAGATATTTTTTTTTTCATCATCATTGACCTTGCTGCGTTGTCGGCATGTATCTGTGTCGGTTGGGTTTTAAAGGTACAGAATAATGTATACTGTTTTTTGTAAACCAACCAGCACATAATAAAATTCTAATACTGATACTAATATTATTCAGAACAGTTTGGTGTCTGAAAAGATTGGCATCATGTCCTACCAAGCTTGTTGTTTTCTTAGGATACTTAATCAATTCATGAGCAACTGTAGAGAATCAACTGTCACACGTTGAAACAACTGTTTATCATCTCAGCTAAAATCAGATTATGGTTCTTTATATAAAACTATGTACTGTGACCCCAAAGAAAAGAAAACCAACCATAATATTTTTTACATGAATAACACACCCTTATCGTCTGGTTTTTCAGCAATGATTTGAGACATTTCTAAAAAAATACCACAGCAAATGACTAAAATCTTTCAGCCATGCCTCAAGCTCTGACTGAATGTTTAATAATTGTATCTCTTTACTTGTTTAAAAAATGTTGGATGGATTACACAAAATGATAGAAACATTCTTTAAAATTCTGGTAATAAAAATTAAAATGATTCTTCAGGTGTAGTACTTCCTTACTGCAAATCTCCTATGGTAGTACATCCCAAAGAGGTTCAACTGGGAAGGTCACAAGGATCACAACTTTTTGGTATGTTGATGAAGCCACTTTAAGATATTACTTTGAGATATTCCCATGCTGGAATTAATTATTAGAAGATAGGTAAAACAGGCAGCAGCAATGACTGATATTTACAGTCCCAAAGTGTACCAGGAAAACATTCCTCACACCACCACCCTTCTCCACTATCTTGGACTGTTAACATGTATCCATGCTGCTGGCATCAAATGCTAATCCTACTGTCTGGAGAGAAATCAAGATTCACCACACCAGGCTACATTTTCAGTTGTACAGTTTTTGTGAGCCTGTTCCCATTGCAGCCTCAGCTTTTTTTTACTGGCTGAAAGGAGTCATAGACATGCTGAGAGCATATTGATTTGGGTGATGAGACTGCATGCTATACATTTCCTTTACATACATTTTACTTTAAAGCTTTTTGTCTCCTTATACATCTCACAAACATGCAAGTAAGCATAAAACTATATATAAATAAAATAAAAATAAATTAATAAAAGCAAATTGCTGAGCCATAATCAACTACTTAAAAGCATTTTTTTTCCCTATATACATTTATAAAGTCTGTTTTGGTTTAAAATCTATATTGTATACAGTGTTTTAACTTAAAAGCAAGATTTAGTTATGCTTCCTGTTTAATCTCTGCACCAATGTTACTATGGAGTAGTGTGGAATGTTTACCCAGCAGGGTACTCAGCATATTACTCTTACATTAAAATACTGCAGTGGAATAAAAGGGGAATAATGAGGGCAAAGAGGGCCCTGGCACGACCAGTCTGATAATAACACCCATTAGGGTTCACCTTTCACTGGGCTGGTAAGTGAAAAATTACTGCAGATTGCCCAATTTGCGGCACCCCATAGTTCAAAGGGCACAATGACCTTAACTACATGCTGGCTCTGCACTTGTAGAAGGGCAGAACCTTGTAGGTGGCAATGGGACTGAAGACACAGGGAGCAGGCTTTGGAAAGAGACTGACATGGTCCTTTCTTTACTGGAATGCTCTCCAGAATCATGTTTGGCAAATAAATATATGTCAAGTAAAAAATCACAAAGTATTTCTTTTGTCAACTGTCATGGGTTATAGTCAAGTTGATGGTCAGGCTGAATACTACTGACTGTCCACCTTACTAGAAAGATCTGTACACCTACTGTACATATTCATTTCATATTCACTTATCTAATCAGCCCATCATGTGGCAATAATTGCAATCATGTAGATACAGACTCACCAAAAGTTTAAGGCTGGCCACTTTTTGTAAGTCTGTGCTCATAATGGCCAGGTCATTGTTCATGGCTGAGAGGTGTGGAACCTTCAGTAATGTGGTCTTTTACACTTTTAACTCAGCCACCTCAAGGTTTGTTGTGTTTTGTATTCTGAGATTACTATAGATTCTGAGATGTGTTCTTTGGATTACTTTTAAGCTCCTGTCAATTCAAACTGGTCTGATCATTCTCCTCTGATATGTTATACACCGTACTCTAGTGTCTGTTGTATGAGAAAATCCCCCAAAAAACAGTCCATCCCAGGCCATCTGATACCAACAACCATTACATGGTCAAAGTCACAAGGATCAGACTTTTCCTATTATAATGTTTAATATGAACATCAAACTAAGCTCTTGACCTGTATCTGTATGATATTATGTACTGCACTGCTGCCACATGATCAGTTGAACCTGAGATGATTCTCACGTTTCTTTCTTTCTTTCTTTCTTTCTTTTTCTTTATTTATTTCGTTCTTGACCACTATACTTACACTTCCTACCTCTAGTTGCTATAAGCACAAAGATACACATAAATAGACTGGTGATAATTACAAACCACTGCGAACCATTACACATTACCTGCTACTTCAACTCACCTGCTCTCTATCAGCAGCCTACTTTCAACCCTGCTGCCACAAGTGACTTGTCACATAATAGAGACCTTAATTAGATGACATACAAAATTAATAAGATGTCAAGCAACATTAAAAGAAACAAGCTATTGAAACGCTGCTAATTTAAAATTCTATATGTACCTTGTTTATAAGGCTTTGTATTTGCATTCTTGTGACGTTCGTGCAAGTGAAATCAGTCCACCTATTAGAGTGTAATCTTTATTTAAATTATTCAGTTATTTGTTTCACAATAATAGAAAGAGTGGAAAGATCGTGCAGGGTAATGTCTGTTTTCTTATTCCCCTTGTCTATAATGACAGACCGCAAACAGATGTTTAGTGAATCTAATGAATCCCAGGTCACAAAGAGTTCAAAACACAAAACAGATACCAGGGACAAGAAGAAGGCAGAGGTTAAACACCATACCTTATCAACTCTAGAGAATTATCCAATAAACAAATCCAAGAACAAAAAAAGAAAAAGTCCCTGCTTGCATTCTGCACAAAATATGCATTCACTTTATGCATGTAAATGTGACCATACCTAACTTTTCTCACCCTTTTACTGTCTGTCGAGCTGCACATGGCGCTCCTGAGTTCCAGTTATCCAGACCCTCTCTGCCCCTTTGGACCTATCTGACACATCCTGGTGGCTAGCTTCTGGTTGGAAATCCGGTTGCATAGAGACCCTGGTCTGTATTGGATGCATGTCGCGACAGTTCTACTTGACCGTGAATATGGTCTTTGAACCATCAGCTGTTCTTTGATGTTTTTTTTTTAGGATACCAGTGGCGGACTGGCCATCTGGAGCACCAGGAAAGGGTGAGAGGAGTTTTCTTGGTGGGCCGCTGGCCAAAATGGCCCGGCCCAGTCAGTACGCAAATATATAAAAAATGACAAAACCCATATTATTATTACCCATATTATATACATCTTTTTTCTACGCATATGGGTGAGTGCATAGGGAAAGGTTATGATCCTTTCTCGAGGCAGCGAATTTCTCTGAGCAAATTAACAATAATTTTCTTGAATGAAAAGGAGGTAGAAGAAAAGGTAAACCTGAAAGTTACGCGAAAAGAAAAAAACGCTTTAGAGGTAAATGCTGTAAAATGCGTCAAATGAACAGATTCTGCCTTTGGTATGAAGGAAAGTTAAAGTTCCGCAGGCTCTGATGGCTCTAACATTACGGTCAGGGACAGCAAGGCTGAATCCAGCAGCCCACCATATCCCACATTATAATACACTGGCTCATTAAAGTGGAAATTAATTTTTAAAACCACATACTAGTATAAAAATATAAAACAAACAAAAACATTTTAAAAAAGTATCACTAAACATAAAAAAAACTAATTAGAGAACAATAAGACAAGCAACGTACTGTATAAAGACAATATTTTCAGTGTCCAGTAGCACCAGTCTGACAGAGACCCAGGACGATTATAAACAGTTTGACAGCAAAATGAGACATTTTGGCAGTATTGTCATTTATTTATTTATTTATTCATTTTAAAAGATGCAAGTAAATACGACCAAAATGTATAATTTACTGGCTGTTAGAAAATATTATGTTCATTGTCTCTTATTGAGTCACAAGGGTTTTAAAAAGCATTCATCATTCAAAGTTATTTAGATCAGTGTAAAGTTAGTACGATTTAAAAAGTGCTATAACTCCATCTGCCACAGTTTCATCCCAGTGAAACAATCTGACTACAGTACATGTGCAGTGCCATGAAAAAATATTAGCCCCTTTCAGATTTTTTTTTCTTTGCATATTTGTCACACTTGTATGGGTGGAATTTCACCTAAACACTTTATGAGAAACAAATTGGCCTTTTTGTTTGTGAGATATCATGAACATTTCTCAGGGAGTATCATCATGATGCAGTGTAAGGTGCAGGTGCAGCAGGTCAGTGATGATGACCAACACCTCTCCTCTGATCTACCGGAGCCAAGTGAAAAGAATGGCAATCAAACTGAACAGGTAAACTGAAATAAAATCTTGTGCTAGTAATTATTATGGTAGTCAATAATAATTCAAAATAATGTTTCTCAGCATTATTTCGAATTAATATTGACTATCATAATAATTCAAATAAGTAACTAGTTTACTAGCGTAAGCTAATGCTGCTTCTGATTTTATTTTAGTGTACCTGTTTGGTTTTAATGTCATTCTTTTTAAAATATTGTTATATTAGTTGTTTGTCTTGATGTTCTTTTCTTCGTTTCTTTGTTTTACTAATATGACCCAATATATGTTCAGCGATACTTTAAATAATATGTCTAAATAGCATTGATTTCTGTATTGTGTTATAATTTTATACTTCTAACTGGTGTTAAAAATGTATCTCTACATTAATGAGTCAATGTATTATTGTGTGGGCTGCTGTGGGCCATCTGTTATCACCCTCATAAGTATGGGTTCCCTGTTGAATCTGGTTTCTTTCTACTGGCATCTCAGGGATTTTTTTTCTTGCCGCTGTCGCCCTTGAATTGCTCATCAGGGACATTTTAATTTTTGCATATTTTCTCATACATATCATTTTTACATACTTATTTCCCTAATTTTCTTTTGATTCTGAAAAGTTGCTTTGCAACAGTAACCACTGATAAATGTCCTATATAGAGAAACTTGAATTTTTTTGAATTAAGGTGGCATAGTGGAGTGGTGGTTAGCACTGTCGCCTTGCACCTCCAGGGTCCAGGTTTTAATTCCTGCCTCGGGTCTGTGTGCATGGATTTTGCATGTTCTCCCTGTGCTTGGACTCTTTCCCCCAGGTTTCTTCCCACAGTCCAAAGACACTAATTGCCGTTCCCAATCTGCCTGTATTATGTATTTGTGTGTGTACCCTGCGATGGATTGGCACCCTGTTCAGGGCCCCCCATGACCCTGTTTACTGGTTAAAGAAGTAGATGATCAAATTGTGAAAAGATATTGTGGCGTTTTTACGCCCGAAAGGATGGTGGAGAGACGAGTTATTAATTTGCTGCCCAATGCAAATGGCTGGGAGTACTTTATTGACTCACACAAGGTAACCAGCAGCATAACAACACACACACACCACACATATCCTGGCTGAAGCCACTAAACCAAATACCTTTCCCCAACAGGGTGAACACATAACAGCCCCCCCCCCCCGCAAAGCATGATGGTTCCCAAGCGAAACCCCGCCCCCGTCACAATATATTTCTTTGCATAAACTGGAAATGATGGTTCACTTTGGAAGTTTCTGTCATTAGCTGTGCTTAGACTGACCCTAATTTTTGGAATGATTTTTTAATGGGAATGATTGAAGAGGCTGGTAGAAACCTTTAATAATTGTTAAGTAAGGGATGAGTCCCCAGGATGTTTGGGATCTGTTTTGGACAAACACGTTTGGATTGGTTTGGACATCGTGGCTGACGGGAAGAGAGAGAGAGAGAGAGAGACACGCACACACATACAATTGTGTTGGAATATTCTCAGGTTTATTAACCAAACAAAGGTGTATATATAAGTCCAGAGCCATTTCCTGAGTGAATGCAACAAACCACATACGCGTCGCCACCATCTGTTATTACGAGAGCATGAGCTGGTTGCATGTTGTATAGAAATTTTGGGAAACAATAAGCAAGATGTTTTGAACCATAAGAGGTATTCCTATATAAGGAATAAAGAAGATGGGGAAAAGTTAACAACTTCTAAAAATAGAAAAAAAGGGTAAGGTTGTCTTAAAATATGTATCTATCTTAAAACAAATACTATCAATAGTCTTTTCAACAGGAAAACAGATCATATCTGTCTGATTGCAATAAATATTTTCTCGCTGCTCATGTTTTTAAGGTGACAAGACAAACTCGAAACCTAAACTTACATCCGCTGCCTTATGGTCTTTGCTGGATAAAGAAGCAGTAAGAAGCTCCGAAAGTAGCGCCTTACTGTAATATATTACTTATTTTCAGTAACTTGAAATATAACGTGTTACTTTTCAAAATTGTAACACAAAGGAGTAATAGATTACTTTTTTTTTAGTAATTAGTAATACAAAAGTTACTTTTGCTGAAATTGTGCATTGAACATCTGTGTTTTTATTAACTTTTTGTGCATAATTGTTGAAAAGATTCTGAAGCTTACAGGATTCTTTTAAGCTGTAAAGGAGAAGGAAGGAGAGTCAAGTTCATCAATAAGTGGAGGTGGAGTGATAAATAGTGGCAGCAGTGAGGGCAAACTTGAACGAACAGTTTACTACGCACCTAGTCTACCCTTTCACTTTATATGTGTGTGGTTGTTATATAAATTAATTAGACTTAAGTGATTTGGTTATCGGTTAATATAAATATTGCTCTGTTCAACGGCAGAAGGACAAAAAGGACCCACCTACTCCAACTTTGCTGTAATATTTCATCCAGACATTTGAAGTACTGTTGATAACATAGCTGGATACCTATACATCTTCTTTACTTTTTTTTTTTTTTTTTTGTCTAATGATGGCTTGGGAGTCAATACTAAACCATTTCTCCCTGGGGGTTTGCAGACAGGATTTTGTTATATGGATATATGTTTTATAAAATAAATTTGCACTAAATGGAAAAAAATAAAACCTATCTGTGACAATTATTTAGCATTTTATACTTTGTACAATTTTTTGTTAATTGCATTGTTGTACAAAATCTTCAGCAGGGAGATCTGATGTCCATCTGACCCGCTCCTGCTCATCTCGTACTTCTGTTCTGAGTGGTAGACCTTCCCAGGCATTAGCCTGCCTTGCTCATAAATTAGTATTAGGCCAACAATAAGATTAATTAATCCACACAATGACATGAAAAATGTGACATGCAAATTATGAATAAAAAATTACAATGCAAATGTCACCACTATTCTGATTTAGTTTTTACTTGCTGCACACACTGTGGTGAGTTATAAAACCTCTCAGCCTTATAGATATGGGGAAAACTGCCTCTGGTTTAATGTTTTGGCAGCCTCCCATAGCTGATCCTGGGGGCACCATTGCATCTGCTTTCATGCGTCGTGACTGCCATCTTATCTCGATTAGAAAAATTATGTGCCAAAGTAATGTGCTACATTAAATAGTAACGAGTTGTTGTAGTTAGTCTCCTGTTGAGGGGTCACCACAGCAGACAACTTAGCACAGGTTTTATGCTTGATACTCTAACTGATGGGCTGCATGAAGTGGCTGGTACATGAGATAGTAACTAGTAATAGTAATATATCACTTTACTAGAAAAGTAACAAGTAATAGTAACAAATTCTATCCATCGAGGAACCCCGGTGCCTAACTAGGGACTGTGGTCATTACCATCATGTTTATTTTATGACTGTGGTGAGACCTCTGCTAAATTTTTTCTGTTAATTTGGACAATAACAGTAACTCAGGCTTAATGTCAGGCCATATTACCTTTGTGATAAACTGGTAAATCAATGCAAGTAATGTTTCCTCTTATGTTAAGTGCTTATGTTACACACTTGTTGTTACACACACATGTTGTTACACACTTTATGTTGTCTTTTGTCTGTAAAAAAATACAAAACATATTATTGTAGATAGTCTTCCTTAGTTAGTTAGTTCATTTTTGTTAATTTATGTTGTAATTTATGTTAGGTCAATCTTTCTTGTCTCCACTAGCCAGCTAACTAGGCCTCTTAGTTAGCTAGTTTAGTTTTTTTGGTTAATTTATGTTGTAAATTTATTTTGCATGTAAAAACGTTGTTTGTTTCACTGTGTACTAACTGTATATGGTTAAAGTGACAATAAAGCCTACTTGAACTTGAACTTGTGTTACTGACAAAAAAAAAAAAAAATTCAAATAGTAAAAATGGTCAAAAATGACCAATCTGGAATAAAAAATTTCAGGGTTGCAAAAAAGAAATCATAGTGCCAAATTTGGCCATAAAATCTCTGAAACTTTGAACGCTATAGTGAGTAAAGAGGATGTGAGACTGCTTTGAATGCGTTTAAAGTTAGGTGAGCGCGACCTCTAATGGCAGGAATAGGAAATGTCCTTATCGTGGTATCACTCATTCACTCATCGTCTACACTTAATCCTGTATACAGGGTCGCGGAGGGCATGGAGCATATCCCATACTATATACTTAGTGTATTATAATTATTAATATTATATATTAATTAAGTAAATATTGAAACCACGCAAGAAATGATTCAATTGATGCCTTCGATGCTTTCAAAGTTTAATGTCATCTTCTTAAAAGTGAGGACAGTCAACTTCACGAACATCAAATGGCCACCGTGAAAAAACTATAATATGAAAATAAACAACATTACAATCAAAATTACAGACTGCGAAGTGAATGCGCCATGACAGTCGAATTAATCACAAATTATTTCAAAACTTTACTCAATACAAACTTTACCATACATTACAAAGGCATCAAAACATAAACAAACATACCGTGTGCCTTCTAATCAGGATTTAGGAGACATTAACAAATACATTTTAAACACCACTTCTTTCTTTTCTTGCGCGCTCGACACACCTCATGTCTTTTGTGTACACACAGCTAATAAAAACACACGACTTGGTTAGTGTAGCGCTACTGGTTTTCTCCTGTAGGTGGCACATTTTTTCATATTATTATATAAATCAAATGAACGATTCAAAATACAAAGTTAAATATTACACACCATTTATAACAAACAAAAAAGGTATTTCAAAATGTGACCAAAAAATATTCTGAACAAAAATACTTTATCTGTGACAGCTACAGTTAGTGAAGTACAAACCTCCAAGCTGGAACAGAATTATTGATCAGTAGTGAGTCCTTGTCATTCATTTCTGATAGTTAGCATGATTTGCTCTACCTTTAATATCAACCAATTTAAAATTTCCCCAATGTTAATCACTTTTCTGTAAAAGAAGGATTACAAAGGCTAAGCTAAAAGATAAGTGGTGAAGATACAAGCCCTTTATTTTGTCGATTATAAAAGTGAATGTGCTAGCTAAAAAGACCAATGAGCTTGCATTCCAGTCAGTCATCAGGAGAGTGGACCATAATAAGGGGACTGCACCATAATGTGCTTTACAGAAATATGGCTAACCGCCAACACACCAGATGCTAGTGTGAACATCCCTGGTTTCAGTATCGTAAGGGGGGGTCAGAGCTAAGACAAGCAAGCACAAAAGTAGAGGGCTCGCTCTGTTTCTTATCTATCAGATAGTGCAGGTCATATCACTGTGAAGGAATTTATTATGATGTTAACCGCTAGCAGTGAGTTTCCATCCATATTACAGTAAATATTAATACAAATTTGTATTGTGAGCTGAGACAAATTATATGACACTTGGTTCTCATTACGATGCTGTCCACAGATCATTTGTTTTTTTAAATCACATTAACTAATATTGTTATACCTATCCCTATTTTTAATTAAAATGTCTAGTAGTGGGAATTTTCTATCCTTACAGGGTTTCTAGCATTTACAAACTCAAAAGCAAACCCTATTTGTTTTCAGTTTTATTCATACAGAACTCTAAAGAATGATCACAGAGCAGCTTTACTGAATAAAGAATTAGGAAAATGTGTGAGAAAATATATGAATTATAATTATCAGATTGTCCCTAATGAGCAAGCTGAGGATGAGGGTGGCAAGGAAAAACTTTCTGAGATGCCAATATGCTAAATAGGTAACCCATCCTCATTTGGGTAAGTTTTGAGACTAGTTTTGTAACATGCCAACAGAAAGACCGTTTATACATGTAGAAGATCATTACCGGTAATAAAACTTGGGTGTATCGGTACAACCATGAGACAAAGTAACAGTCTTCTGCATGCTCATCATCTTTTTCGACATTTGTGGCGTTGTGCAAAATTTGTCCTCAGGGGCCAGACCATAGATAGCGAATTCTACTGCCAGGTTTTAAGATGCTGGAGGGAAAACCTACGGCGAAAGCAATTGGATCTGTGGCATGTGAAACTCAAAACTTTTTAATCCCACTTCGTACCAGATAGCAAGGATTGATTTGCAGCCATACTGTACATAGAAGTTCAGAATAAAAAAAATTCTTCCTCCTTTTGCCTCAACAATCCTGCAGCTGTGCCAATGATAACAAAACAGCACAGGACCTCCATCTCTTGGGCCACTAGGAGCTTACAGGTCAGTGATGTGTATGAGATCTATATTTCAAGACTCTAAATAAATACTTTTTAGTAGTTCTACCAATTTTTTCTTATTACTTTAGAGTAAAGACTATCAATATGACAATAAATAATAAAAAATATATAATAACAGCTTTGCTTTAAAGAGAGAAGATAAAGCACCAAAGGAAGATCTTCTATTTTTTGTCAAAATGTTAACTTTTATATTTCTGAAATAACAACAAGTAACAATTACTGACATGCCATTCAGCCCTTTTAAGGAGATTAAAAAAATCAATAAAAATAAGACAAAATTACAATTTCTTTAGGGACAAAAGAGAAATGTCCCTAAAGAACTAGGCTCTCACAGATGAGTCCTAACTTATAGTAGTTACTTTCATAAATTTGACTAAATTGACTTAATCTTAACATTTTAAAACATCTCCTCATAATTGGGGTGACATTCAGCAAGAGAAAGGGACGGCCTCAAGACACCATGACATTTCTATTTTGGTCATGCAGAAGCACAGAAGGATGATAAATATGTAACGGAAGCAAGTTATAAAAGTAAGGCATTAAGACATTAGATATAAATTCAAGTCTGACCATTGTCAGCAATTTAAGATTCTGATAATACAAATTTGCCCCACATATATGAAAGTTGTAAATGTGGTTTAAATGTCAGTTATACACTATTATGTAGCAGCCATGATAAAATGTTTCCCTCAGGGGGCTGTCCTGTCAAAAACAAAAGCAATTTACTGTCTAATTATTTTCAACTATCCTTTAATTATTGTTCGTTTTTATTTATTGGCACTTTTAATAATGCCCATGTATTACCTTTTCACTTTAGTGAGTTTTACATTTTATTTTTGTTGAGGCCCAAAAGGAAGTGGAGGAAATGTTTAGGAGCTGGCATAAAAAAATTAGTTGTAGCCTCAAATCAGAAGAACTCTCTCAGGAATATAACATAGTCGCATTAAAAATGTCAAACTACAGTTCAGATATGTAGAACTTATACCATTATATCTTGGTCATAACAAATCTGGCATAGACTTTTGTGCACATTATGTCCCAATCAAAGATTCACTGAAGTCACTTTTTAAAAACAAATCAGCTTGACAGCAGGCAAATTTTGCATAGATGGGAAAAGATGCACTGGAAGACATATGGCATGGCAAGGTTATCTGTGAAAAATCCCTTATTTAAAACAAACACATATGCTTTGAGCTTAACAAGATGCTTTTATAGTAAAAGATCACAAAAATGTTACTTTTCAAATGTTAGAAATTTTTGTATTATAAATTCTTTTTGTAATGTGGAGGTAGTGTGGTTGTGCATTCTAGTGTACAGTACAGTACAGTAACAGTACAGCTTTGGTGATCAAACCAGGCCATTTTTACCTGAATGTGTTCCACTTGCTGAATATTCATGGGAAGGATTACAATCATTCATGGGTGCATTTCAAATGTTTTACTGCACCTAGGATTCATACACTTCTGCTATCTTTTGTTAATTCAAAAATGAAAGCTTAAATATATTTGGGAGTGTACTCAGGCTTTTAGATGCTATTCTACCTATAATGCAAATATATGTATATTAGTGAACATGAAGGTGATAAGGTGTGTGTCTGTGTTTTTTATTCAGGATGAGAGAGTGTGTCTTATAACTTTTTGGGTGCTGTGTTGCTGTGTTGCTAGACTGGGAAAATATGAAAATAATATAAAAACAACTAAACACTAATCTTTTAAATAAAGGTTAGTGGATTTTTTTTATATGCAATGTGTCTGTATTGTGTATGCAATTACCAGATACAAGAAATTAGTGATATATGACATATGATGGGATTGGTTGGAGTAGACAGGTTGTATTCACACACACACACACACACACACACACACAAAAATTTCCACCTATAGTATCTTGCCTTACCTATTGCTAAGTAAGCTCTTCTTATGATCAGAACTGCAACCCGCTGGCTCAATGTTTGCAGGTGTATCTCCAAAAGTCTAACTATTTTCTTCCTCATTCTCTGTGCTTGAATTCTTACGATTATACCACTTCAATATACAATTTACCACTTCTGTGCAGTAAGACCCGCGGCGGTGGCTTGTGTGTTGACATGGTTGACATTTTAACACAAAATGGTGTAAGCACTCTGTGATATTCTTAATGGGGACTGCACTGACAAACACACACACATGCAGGCGCACACAGAAAACACTATCTACAGTAGCAAAATGCACCAACCTGAAATTTGCTGCAACTTCATGGAGAAAAAATTCATCCATTATCTTATGGACAATTTATTCGCACTCAACTCATTATCACATTGCTTTGAGTATTGCATTGTTGTTGCATGTTACTGCTCATGTTTGCACATGCAATTTATGTTGTCTTTTTGTTGTCTTGCTAAATAGTTTTGATCATTTATGGTGTTGAATGTTGTCTTAGTTGTCTATGTTAGATTTTTGTCTTAGCTAGTGTAGTTTTAATTTATGTGGTATGTAACACCTTTGTCCTGGAGGAACATTGTTTCATTTTACTGTGTACTGAACTGTACAGTATATGGTTGAAATGATTATAAAAGGCAACTTGACTTCCTGTGCAAGTATATATTTTTTGGCACTTGCCAGTACCAGCACCAATCACGCAACGTTTTTTTCCCCCCTGTTTGTTTTCACACACAGCCTCATTCTTTAACCTTAATATACTTGAAATAAGGTGAATTAGCTAGCTACATTAGGTACCTTGGATCAGGGAAAAGCCTAATCTTTCGCTTTAAAACCCACTCTATCTGTCATGTGCTAACGCACAGAGAAACTGGAAGTTCATTTCAGGATAAAACGAAACTTATAACTTTCTCTTTCTGTCTCTCTCTCTCTCTGTCTCTTTCACTCACTCTCTTTCTCTCTCTCTCTCACACACACACACACGCACATAGCAGGAAAATGGCAGAAGCCAGTATCTCAGTAGATCAAGATCAGTTCATTTGTCCAGTGTGCCTGCATCTTCTAAAGGATCCAGTGACCACTCCTTGTGGTCACAGTTACTGTAAGGAGTGTATTAATGGCTACTGGGATCGTGAGGATGTTAAGAAAGTCTATAGCTGCCCCCAGTGTAGAGAGACGTTCACTCCAAGGCCTGTCCTACGCAGGAACAACATGCTGGCTGAAGTAGTAGAGAAACTGAAGGAGACTGAACTCCAGGCTGCTTTTCCTGCTCATTGTTACGCTGGACCTGGAGATGTGGAGTGTGGTTCCTGCACCGGGAGAAAACGCAAAGCCATTAATTCCTGTCTGGAGTGTCAGGCCTCCTATTGTGGAGATCATCTTAAACCTCACTATCAGTCTCCAGCATTTAAGAAGCACAAGTTACTGAAAGTCTTTGCAGAGCCCCAAGAAAAGATCTGCTCTCAGCATGACAAACCGATTGAGATCTACTGTCGTACTGACCAAAGCTTCATCTGTTACTTGTGCACGATGGATGATCATAAAGCTCATGATACTGTTGCAGCAAAAAAAGAAAGAACTCAAAAGCAGGTAAAACCAGATATCATTATGTTCAGTCAATTTACATTACACAAATAAGTTGGTCATAAGTTGTTTGGTTTTATAATTGTAAATTCAAATTCATTTCAATGACAATCAAAATGGCATTTATAAAGAAATGTAAAACAAAGGAGACCAGTCGGTGTACTTTAAACAGTAAACACTCAGTGTTTTTACACCATTTTACATTTAAAATGCACACATGCGTATGCTCTGTAATGTTATAGGGAAACATTTCATGAAAAATGAAACATAAATTTTTATGTATTAATTTTTAAAATATTTTTTATGTGCTTATATTTATACACACTGTGCATGTCTCCCTTTCTGGCTGAGAAAAAAAAGCATTGACGACCGACACTGCTTTCAGATCAGTGTGTCTGTGAAGCACATTTAAAGTGGCAGTGACCTTTTTAATAAATTCAGTATTTGGAATACGAGTGAATTACATTCTATAACAAGATGACAATGCAACTGAAACTTTTAGTGAGCAAATAGTAAGACAAACAACCTAAAAGTTCAGACGGTTTCATTTCGCAATCTTTGCAGTGAGGAAAGCAACAAAACCAGCACCCTGAAATGAGACACGCCCAGTGTAATCTTAAATATGAGGGGGCGGGGCGTTATTACATACAAGTACCACAAGAATTCTGTAAAGTGAGATTTTGCAGGTGCAGAGTAGAGATGAGGAACTCGGATCAATTAATGGATCCGACTCCTTCTGAATCACTCACTGAACGGATCTGGGTCTCTTGAGTTCTTTGAGTCACTTGAGTCAGTAGAGATTCTGACTGCATTTTTCTATGGTCCATCCATTATAGGGCGCCTACCGAATTCCTAGTATCCACCGAATCCTTGAACTCATGAACACACTGAGTCTCAGGATCCGGCTGTTTCCCACGGTTTCGATAAATCAGCAAGGACACGTACTGTACAGTATAGAGTCTTTTTTGTTTCTGACTATAAATTGTAAATAAGAAGAGAATAAAAAAATGAATGCCAAATATTTATTTGATTGACATATAAACATAGAAAAAAGTTTAGACAACAAGAAATATAACAAATTAATAAAATAATTATAAATATATCAGCGGTATTTGATATATTTTTATTTATATGGGCTAAAAATGTATAGAGCTATCTGGTATAGTTAGTTTTTTGTTTTTTTAAGTTTTAGATAGTTAAAATAGTCCGGGTGATAAAGCCGGGAATTGAGCTTGAGTTTTCATGCCTACTGTATGATACAGTTATTGTATACATTGAGCTTAAGCATCACACTGTTAGCATCGTTAGCATTACTATTCTGGTAAAGTTGTGTTGTGTTGGAAACCGGCCTGATGTAATACAAATGCCAGAGCCGTTTTTACATTTGTCATAATACTACGGTGTCCGTGAAGTGCAAAACAAATTAACAAAACTGAAAACAAAATAACAAAACCCAAAACAAAATAACAAATTCAAAACCAAATTAACAAAACGGAAAACAAAATAACTCATATCTGACTGGCCGAGAAATGCAATTACAAATTAACAAAACGGAAACCAAATTAAAAACCAAATAATAATACCCATCTACATCACACCAACATGTAGCAAATATGTTTGGTGTTGCTAAATTCAGATTATAGAGCACTGCGTCTAATCACTCAATATTGTAAAAGTGAAACAGCTGCGGTTTATGTCATTGTGATACGGATTCTGCCTGTTTTAACGCGGTCCTTCCACTAGGGGCGCCCAACGAATCCTTGGACTCATAAACACACGCTGAGTCTCCCGGATCACAGGCAGTTTCACTGCGCGCTGTGAGTCATTTGCTAAACAACTTAGTCAGCCACTTGTTCTACAGTTACTGTTTAAAAATTGAATTGTGTAATTATCAGTTTGTTTTTATGTATGTTGTTAGCAAAACGAAAATTTCAGACTCAACTGATCCGAGTAAATGAAGAGAATGATTCATAGTTCGTGAGTCATATAAAGGACCGGGTTATCTAAACCCTGATGAATCCGGATTCATCTCTAGTGCAGAGTTTGCTTAAACCAGCCATGTTTATGCTTCACTATGACTTCTGGGAATTGCAGTTCAGAATTGATGCAGGTCATAGTTCAGGAAATGAGGTGACAGATTTTCATAGCAAACCTTAAAAAATATTATACTGTATAACAAGAGATATTAAAAACCTTTTGTATTCTGGGGTTTTTTAAAACCAACAAACTTTTTTTGTTTTTGTTTTTTTACAACAACCGCACAATGTCTTAGATTTTTAGTATTGTGGCTTTACACCTTTAGGTTCGATTTAAGCTTCAGTTCGGTGTGTATGCAGGTTGCATGTTTTGCAAAGTATCTATAGTGTGTGCTTGTGTGCTCTGTGATGAATTATAATGATGATTTATACCTTTGGATAGCTTCCACGCCTCCAGTAACCCTGTACAAGATAAACTGTATAGAGAATAAGTGAGAGAATGACTTCTGTATGCATTTCTTTTGGTTCTAATTATTAATTTAGAATGATCTAAAGGAGGAGCAGATGAAATACAAACAGAGGATCCAGGAAAATCAGAGTAAGGTGCAGGAGCTGAAACAGACTGTAGACACTATTAAGGTGAGGAGTAAAGGACAGACACAGAGTTTATCTTTATAAAACAGTTTTCCTCTAGACATCCATTGTGTGTGTGTGTGTGTGTGTGTGTGTGTGTTCTGATAGATGTGTTCACAGGCAGCAGTAGATGAAAGTGAGAGGATCTTTATTGAGCTGATCAGCTCCATGGAGAATAAGCGTTCAGAGGTGAAAGGGCTGATCAGAGCTCAAGAGGAAGCTAAAATGAGTCAAGCTAAACTACTCCTGGAGCAACTGGAGCAGGAGATCGCTGATCTCAAGAGAAGAGTCACTGAGCTGGAGCAGCTTTCACACACAAACAATCACATCCACTTCCTCCAGGTACTTTTACAGTCTGATCTACAGAGGGTGCTGTTCCACTGAATCAGTCTGAAAGTTTCCTCCTTAAATCTTGATACACCCAGTGTGTCTTTGGTCTGATTCAGT
Source organism: Clarias gariepinus (assembly GCF_024256425.1). Classification (NCBI taxonomy): domain Eukaryota; kingdom Metazoa; phylum Chordata; class Actinopteri; order Siluriformes; family Clariidae; genus Clarias; species Clarias gariepinus. Next base: position 15,191,432 of record NC_071125.1, on the reverse strand, counting down.
CTGAAATTCATTTGTTTTTCTCAAACACCTTTTTTCTTCTCTTCAATATGTTTTCCCCCTGTAGACTTTCCAGTCTCTCCGTGTTTCTCCTGGACATGAGGACTCACCCAGCTTCACTGTTAATCAGCCTCTCTCATTTGATGGCGTAAGGAAATCTCTCTCTGATCTGAAAAAACAAGTCGAGGAAATCTGTGAGCAGGAATTCAACAAAATCCATCCACATGGTAAACAAGCAAACAGTTGCTTTTCATCAAACACATAAAATTCATAAAAACACATTAGCATTAGCCTTCTAAATGACATCAAGATAAATTTACCAGATAAACAGAAATTGAATTGTCAAAAATAGTCTGTTGGAGAATAAATAGCTTCACCTGGGAAAATAGTTTTTCTCATGTTTAAGGGTCTGCACAGTCTTAGGACATTTTGGCTAAAATGTGTGAAAAAAGTGGCTGAAAAACCTAATACACTCTTATTACAAATCCTGTGATTGACATCTAACCTGTGGACATTTTATTTTTTAAGATTTCTTTTACCTGACTCTGGATCCCAACACAGCACATCATGAACTTGTTTTATCTGAGAAGAACAGAGCAGTGGCTCTTACTGAAACAAATCAGCGGTACTCTGATCATCCAGAGAGATTTGACTACTGGACTCAGGTGTTGTGTAAGGAGAGCGTGTGTGGACGCTATTACTGGGAGGTAGAGTGGAGCGGTGGTGGTGTGGAAATATCAGTCTCGTACAAAAAGATCATGAGGAAAGGAGAGAGTTATGAGTGTGCTTTTGGATGCAATAGTCAGTCCTGGAGTCTGCAGTGTTCTTCTTCCTCTGTCTTTTATTGGCACAACAACATTCAGACTGAGCTACAAGGTCCAGCATCCTCCAGAATAGGAGTGTATGTGGATCACAAAGCAGGAACTTTGTCCTTCTACAGCATCTCCAACACGATGAGGCTCCTTCATAGAGTCCACACCACATTCACTCAGCCTCTATATGCTGGGTTCAGGATGTGGAGTTGTAACTCAACTGTGAGGTTATGTAATAAAAAGTGAAATGTTGGTAAAAGTCTTCAGTAAAATTATAACTGTGGTATCACAATATTATCCTACTACAATATTATCCTTGTGTGTAGAAACTGTAACATCTAATAAATGAAGAATGGATAAAAAAAAATATATTAAACAGAGAAAAATATATGAAAAAAAGTTTCATTCTATGCATTATAAGCAAATGTATAATGACAGATTTGACAATATTTCCAAAAATAACATTTTTGCTTTTGCAAAGCTTGATTCTTCAGATATGATGAATAGTTTTCAGTGACTCAATAAACACTGTGTGCAAAAACATGTATTATGTCATATTTTTAACAATTTTCTGTTCAACAGTCCAGTTAACACACAGTGCACTCAAACCCAAAAAGGCCAAAACAACAACACCAAAAAACATAAAAAATAATAATATATGAAGTAAACACAGTGTGATGATTAAACATTATAAATGTTGCATGATAATTTGCTGAACATGCTCCATCATCTATATAATGGTTTACTATGAAAAGTCTTATGGGGTCATACATTTCTAACATTTCTAAAATATTTTCTATCTAACTACTGTTAAATAGTTAACTAACATTCTGATGCATTATGGGTATTGATTTTAACATTTTCACAATTAAACATACAATTTCACACATTCATTATTAAACTTTTTTTTTTCACCTTCAAAATCTAAATAAAGCAAATAAGCACAATTATACAGATCCACAAAGTACAATATGTAATAATGTATAATATAAATAATATATTAATATTAATACAATTTTATCATATTAAATATATTTATATAATAAAATCTGACCAGGAACCTTAAATGCAAACAACCAATTACTAAATTTCTTTATAATCCTCATTTCATTTATTTTACACAGAAAATCCACTTCTTACATAAAAAATAATCAATATTTAATAATTACATATCAATATTCAATATTCAATCATCAAACCTTTTTTATTTAATGCTTTGGCCAGAAGATTTTATTATAATTTATAACAGTATACAATTCTTATAATTTGGAGTTCTGAACTTATTGAATATGGTAACATCTTAAATGCATTTTAATTAATTCCTTTCCTAACATTGTTTTTAATTAATTTTTCATCATTTCTTTAATTCATTTCTCATTTTTTTGTGCCAATTTTTTTTCACACCACAAGAGGGCCTCCTGCAACTGCAATAAGCTTATGTCACATACCAATGGTTCTAAAACCTAGCCCAGGAGGACCCCTGCCCTGCTCATTTTAATGTTTGCTCAGGATAAATAATCAGCTAATTTACAGTCTGTTCTAAATTGAAATGTGTGGGAAAGATGATAAAACATTAAAATGTGTAGGACAGATGGTCCTCCAGGATAAGGTTTGAAAACAACTGTCATAAATGAATAATATAGTAGAAAGTTAATTTCAAATAAAAATTTTATTCATCACATACACAGCCATACACAGTCATACACACTGCTGTTGACCTCAATATTTCATAGTTTTAGTTGCATATCTCTTGCTCAAAAAAAGAGCATCCCCAAGACATCGCTTTTGCTGCTTGTAGCAAGAAACTGCACTATATGACTGTTATTCAACTTTGTAACTCACTGCGGCTACAGCCACGTAATTTTACTTTTACTTCTGCATCCTAGTTATATAAACATCTTTTCCTGCTGCCCATGTTTCAATGATTTATTTCTATTTATGTTCTCTTTCTCTAGTTTACACACCTTAGCCTGGGATTAAAATTATACATAATTTTTATTATCTTAAATAGCTTGAGGTAAAAATAGGATCCTGTAGTGGCCACATAGCCAGTAAGCCTGCTCATTTCCTATAGTCCCGCTAAAGTCTTGAATGGTATCAGAGCTTTTCTGAATCACCAAAACCACCATGTTTTTGAAAAAAGTTTAAACAATTTAATATTAGTCGCCAGTAGCTCACTGATTTCTTGGGGAAAAAAACATTAAGAGCTATTTATTACTATCTACATACATGCCAATTTATTGCAAAAAAAAAAAAAAAACAATGAAAAATTTCATATCAATACATAGAACTTCAGAAAAACACTCAACACATGTAATTTAGATAATTACAAGTCAATTTTATTTATCTAAATATCCCAAAGTGTCAGTCTGTGGCATGTATTGGGACGTAAAAGTGGGAGCAGTCCGTTTTTCTTTCTTGAAAGGATGAATGGGTATTTAAATTAAATCAGCCAGCCATTAGCTTGCTGTCATATTTGGCACATATTTTTTTATTAATTAATCAATCAATTAATTATTTTATTAATTAATGCAAAATGCATATGGTTTCACACCTGATACTATTTTTCACTCATTCTCAACTTGGCTTTATTGGTGTTGTATATAAATATAAATATTGAGTTCAACTGAATATACTGAATAGCTCAAATAAGGTCATTAGTCAATAAAGTACAAAAAGAAAAACAAAATTACACTTTTAGTAAGGTATAGGTGCTTTATTATGCCATTTTAAATGATTGTTCAATAATTCTAACATGAACTATTATTTTTATTGATCAGTAATTTAAAGTCACTTCATTTAAACAGTAGATTGTATACAGCAAACCAATAGAATGACATAAAAATAATCTAAAGTCGGCAAAAGGTTTGGTTAAAGCTTGCAGTGCAGTAGGATGTGGCAGCGGCACATTTTCATTCTTTGATCTCTGTCAAACCTGCAAGATGAATCAGATAGTATAAACAATCTGTTTGTCAGGAAAATGACATAACTTGAAAATGTGGTTAAATTTAACTTAACACACAACTGAATACAGGTTAATAACCTTTAACATTATGGACGGTTTGCATTATATGCTAGAAAAGATCTTTATTTGATTTGTTTCACCAAGGAAATTATGTGCTGAATTATTATCTCTACCTACAATGTGACAAGGTATTTTCACACATTAATCCCATTACGGTAAACACAGACACACATACTTTGTAGTTATAGTTACAGTGAAAGCTACAGTGACTTGGTGTTAGTATTGTACCTTTAATTTTTCTTTGGATCCAGCGTGCTGTAGGGTCAGAGCAATATTTTTCATTCTCAGAGAAAAATCTATTGGGAATTGACATGGAAAGAAAAGGATTTTGTTAAAGTTATTTTAGTACTTCACAGTTTTTCAGGGAATTTTCTAATTTTTTTAAATTTCATTATAATTTTCCTATATAGGGTATCAGTAAACTTACACGACAGCCTCCACGCAAGGTTTTAGTGCATTCTGGCGCTTGAATGAAGTAAGCTTTATGCGTTTTGGTATGAATGCTTTAGACACTGCCTCACAGCACATGAGACCAACTTTGGTAGGACGACGAACTGGAGAAGGAATAAGTTACAAAATGTCATGAAATTTAATTGTTGCTGACAAAATCTTCAAATGCCAAAGGAAAAAAATAAATCATGATTTCAAAAATATGCATTATTTTCAGATGTTTTGCACTTCAACAACATACAATGCAATATTAGTATGAGGCATTGTAACATCACCTACAACAAACAAGTATCTACAGATGCAGAGTGCAATAACAGTAAGACATTTTACACTTCATGTACTGGCTACCCTCTAAGCATGTTATAGTTGTCTCTTTTATAGTTGTAGATGAAAATTTATTTATTTATTATTATTTTTTTTTTTTTACAGGGAAGTATTTTACTGATACATTGTCATACAGGGATACTTACAGTTACCAGGGGCAGCAGTGATGCATCCAACTAGCACAAGCAGCACTACCAAAAATGTGTACCAGTTTTTATTGCAATCCATTATGCTCAGTCAGTAGATCATTCAGTGGATTGGTTTCACTCAACGAATGGTTCTTAATTATGAGGATGCATCTCTTTTATCACCAAGGCAGAGCAAGCGGAAAATACGTACAAAAGCACGTCAAATTTTTTAGAAATGCAATTGTAGCCTGTAACTTTTCTATGAGATCGACCACATTTAGATTATTATAACACCTCTAGCCCACACTGAGCCCCCAGGAACACAGTCAGCAGAAATGAACATGTTAGGAGTTTGACAACGTGTGAAGAAAAGAACTTGCATGAACATTTCAATTCTTTAAAGTAAAGCTTTAAATGCATTATAATTGCTTACTGATGCATTGTCAGATTTATGGAATAGTCATATACTGTAGAGGCAAAAAAATCATGCAGTGAAAACATTTGCAGCACAAAATGTTAATTATTTGACCTGCACTAACTTCTATAGCACAATATATTTTTCCTGCTTACAGGAAATCACATAAAGCTTTAGGGTGTTACACATGACTCATATTTTAACTAGACCTCTACAAAGACTATTAATATATAGACAGCAAGCAGAAGTTTCAGAAAGGAAAAGCCATTTCTTGATTACTGTAACTAAAAAAATCTTTATCGATTTTTATCTTTTTACTCTTTATTTATTTAATGTTGTCGCTATGATCTAATTCAACAATCTAAAGGCTCAGTCTAGTCTCGGAATCATTGCACTTGCAACACTTGTTTTTCTTACAAGACTTTGCAGACTTGGCATACGTGCAAAATAATTATAGCTTTAAATATTAAAGATATTCTTTTAAAATCACTGCAGTTTTTATTTACTGAAGTGAGTGAGTGGTTTGTAGTTTTTCCCTCTGTGTGCTAAGAACTGAATTCTGTGGTACTGAGAACGTCAGATGAAACAGGGCAGAGGTTATTCTTTTGTTCTTTGAAAAAAAAATAACACCAAATTAAGTGGCACTGGGCTAAACACCTCTCTCTCAAAATTGTATATTATATTTTAAATAAAAAACTAGATACAAAAGTTTGTTTAGACAAACTTTAAGTTGGCTTGAGAAAGCCGGAGATAAAAGTTTAAAAGTGTGAAAAGTTTAAAATAGTTTAAGAAGTTAAAAAAGTTAAAACAGTTTAAGTTTAAAAGGTTAAAAAGACAGATAGATAGATAGATAGATAGATAGTGTCAGATAGATAGACAGTTACAGATATATAGATTGATAGATAGATTCATGATTGAGTCTATAGATAGATAAAAATAGTCAGATTACAGATAGATAGATAGATAGATAGATAGATAGATAGATAGATAAAAATAGTCAGATGATAGATAGATAGATAGATAAATAGATAGATAGATAGATAGATTAGTTAGAAATAGTCAGATGATAGATAGTTACATAGATAGATAGATTAGTTATAAATAGTCAGATGATAGATAGATAGATAGATAGATAGATAGATAGATAGATAGATTAGTTAAAATAGTCAGATGATAGATAGATTAGAAAAGTTAGATAAGTTTGAATGAGTTAAAATTTGTTAGAAATAGTACATAGAAGGGAGGTCTATAGATAGATAGAAATAATCAGATTACAGATAGATAGATAGATAGATAGATAGATAGATAAAAATAGTCAGATGATAGATAGATAGATAGATAGATAGATAGATAGATAGATAGATAGATTAGTTATAAATAGTCAGATGATAGATAGTTACATAGATAGATAGATAGATAGATAGATTAGTTAAAATAGTCAGATGATAGATAGATTAGAAAAGTTAGATAAGTTTGAATGAGTTAAAATTTGTTAGAAATAGTACATAGAAGGGAAGTCTATAGATAGATAGAAATAATCAGATTACAGATAGATAGATAGATAGATAGATAGATAGATAGATAGATAGATAGATAGATGAGTTTGAATGAGTTTGAATGGGTTAGAAATAGTACATAGAAGAGAAGTTTGATTAAGTCTAATTGGCATTAGCAAGTCGGTGGTGTGGGGGATGGGTCATGCATGCGCACGCACACTCTTCTGTGACAGACACAGAGAACCGCAAACTGTAATAATTAAGCTCTCAAACAAACGCTTCCCAACCGAGAACCGTAGGTCCGATCGCAAAAAAACTTTCACCGTGAGTGGCAGGAACTTCCTGACTACGACATATTGAATCCTCATGCCCGTAGAGTGTATTATATTGACGTGGTGACAGTGTAAAGACACCCTCCGATTCACACTCTGTGAATATGGCAGTTGACAGTGGCACGCATGGTGGAAAATCAAAATTTTCATCAAACTTAAGCTGCTCTCGTAAAGCAACCGTGAAAGTTATCAAAACATGGACCCAATCCGTAAAAGTCCAAAGTCTTGTGACCCGTTTAAACTTTGAATGATGTTCCTACGACAAATTATGGCCGAACGGTAAGCTTTCAAAGTGACCTATGTTTTCACCCTTTTTCAGGCCATTTCCCATTGAAATGAATAGGGGAAAATAGGGTGGTTATTTGGGAATTTCGGGAAAACCGTGCGACGGATCCCTACCAAAAGTCATAGCACACCATTCCCGAAAAAGGCGCACGGTTTGACACCTCACTCATGGCACTCGGGCAAAGTTAGTCTCAATGTTAAGTCTGTGGGTGGTTAATTGCCCCCTGCGAGGGCAATTGACCACCCACCCCTTAGAAAAGTCACAGCACCCCATTCCCGAATAAGGCGCACGGTTTGACACCTCACTCATGAGACTCGGTCAAAGTTGGTCTCAATGATAAGTCTGTGGGTGGTTAATTGCCCCCGGGGCAATTAACCACCCACCCCTTAGAAGAGTCACAGCACCCGATCCCCGAATAAGGCGCACGATTTAACACCTCACTCATGGCACTCGGGCAAAGTTAGTCTCAATGTTAAGTCTGTGGGGGGTTAATTGCCCCCTGCGGGGGCAATTAACCACCCACCCCTTAGAAGAGTCACGGCACCCCTTTCACGAATAAGGCGCACGGTTTGACACCTCACTCATGGGACTCGGTCAAAGTTGTTCTCAGTGTTAAGTCTGTGGGTGGTTAATTGCCCCCTGCGGGGGCAATTAACCACCCACCCCTTAGAAGAGTCACGGCACTCCTTTCCCGAATAAGGCGCACGGTTTGACACCTCACTCATGGGACTCGGGCAAAGTTGGTCTCAATGTTAAGTCTGTGGGTGGTTAATTGCCCCCTGCGGGGGCAATTAACCACCCAGCCCTTAGAAGAGTCACAGCACCCGATCCCCGAATAAAGGGCACGGTTTGACACCTCACTCATGGGACTCGGGCAATGTTGGTCTCAATGTTAAGTCTGTGGGTGGTTAATTGCCCCCTGCGGGGGCAATTAACCACCCACCCCTTAGAAGAGTCACGGCAACCCATTCCCGAATAGGGCGCACGGTTTGACACCTCACTCATGGGATTCGGTTAATGCTGGTCTCAATGTTAAGTCTGTGGGTGGTTAATTGCCCCCTGCGGGGGCAATTAACCACCCACCCCTTAAAAGAGTCACAGCACTCGATCCCCGAATAAGGCGCACGGTTTGACACCTCACTCATGGGATTCGGTCAATGTTGGTCTCAATGTTAAGTCTGTGGGTGGTTAATTGCCCCCTGCGGGGGCAATTAACCACCCACCCCTTAGAAAGGTCACGGCACCCCATTCCCGAATAAGGCGCACGGTTTGACACCTCATTTGTTGGTTTACGATGAACGGTGCGGGACCAGTTATAATTCGCTAAAATCCCCATTATAAGTCAATGGGACGGTTAATTGCCCCCTGCGGGGGCAATTAACCGCCCACCCCTTAGGAACGTCATAGAAAAATTCTTCCCGAATATTCTGCACGCTTTGACACCTCACTCATGGGTCTACGATAAATGGTGCGGGACTAGTTCATCGCCAAAATCCCCATTATATGTCAATGGGGCAAATTGGGGACCTCTCTTGCCCCGGGGGTAAAACTTATACCCTTGTGCATGGTATCTTTTGACAAAGGCTGCAAACATCTTCAAATAGGGTTAATTTAACGTTTCTACAAAATTCCCTCTCTGCGCAACAAACCGTCAAAATTTGTCTCAATGTTAAGTCAATGGGATTTTTGGGGCGGTTAATTGCCCCTGCGGGGCAATTAGTAAGTCCGATCAGTTAGAAAAGATATAGCACACCCCGCGAGATCAGTCTGAAGGTCTGGGCCGAGTTTGGAGTTAGTGGAGTTAAAGCTCTAGGAGGAGAAGCGTTTGATAATTTTAGTCTCGGAATAATAATAATAACTAGAGAGGTACATTTCCTGAAGAAAATGTGAGTGGTGCTTGCCGTGGCGAAACTCTGGCCCTCCATATCTCCACGACAATGGGATCTTGATAGCAACATGCTAATATAGCTAGCATCAAACTAGCACCATGCTAATCAGCTAAACATCGTGCTAATTACACTAGCATGATGCTAGGAACATTCTATACATGTTATTAGCGAAAAGTTAGCATAATGCTAGCGACATGCTAATAGCGTTAGCATCATGCTAGCGATGTGCTGATGAAATTAGCATAACGCTAGCAAAATGCTAATTTTGTTAGCATCATGCTAGCAAAATGCTAATCGCGTTAGCATCATGCTAACAGCATGCTAATGAGGGTGCTAGGGGGCGTGGCTTATGAGCATGATGATATATGCAAAAGAGTGTCTCTACGACAGACGGTTCCACAGTTAAATCAATGTTAAGTGTGTGTGTGGTTAATTGCCCCCTGCGGGGGCAATTAACCACCCACCCCTTAGAAAATTCACAGCACCCCGTTCCCGAAGATGGGCCGCACGGTTTGACACCTCACTCATGGGACTCAGTCAAAGTTGGTCTCAATGTTAAGTCTGTGGGTGGTTAATTGCCCCCTGCGGGGGCAATTAACCACCCACCCCTTCAAACAGTCAAAGCAGCCTACTCCCGAATAAGCCGCACGGTTTGACACCTCATTCATGGGTCTACGACGAACGGTGCAAGACTCAGTCAAAGTTGTTCTTAGTGTTAAGTCTGTGGGCGGTTAATTGCCCCCTGCGGGGGCAATTAACCACCCACCCCTCAGAAAAGTCACAGCACCCTGTTCCCGAAAATGGGCCGCACAGTTTGACACCTCACTCATGGTACTCGGTCAAAGTTGGTCTCAATGTTAAGTCTGTGGGTGGTTAATTGCCCCCTGCGGGGGCAATTAACCACCCACCCCTTCAAACAGTCAGAGAACCCTACTCCCGAATAAGCCGCACGGTTTGACACCTCATTCATGAGTCTACGATGAACGGTGCGGGACTCAGTCAAAGTTGTTCTCAGTGTTAAGTCTGTGGGTGGTTAATTGCCCCCTGCGGGGGCAATTAACCACCCACCCCTTCAAACAGTCAAAGCACCCTACTCCCGAATAAGCCGCACGGGTTGACACCTCATTCATGGGTCTACGACGAACGGTGCGGCACTAGTAATTTTTTTTAATTCCCATTATAAGTCAATGGGCAAAGTCACCAAATTCCCCATTCAAATTCTATGGGGCAACTTTGGGGACCTCTCTTGCCCCGGGGGTCGAACTTATCCCCCTGTGCCGGGTATCTTCTGACACAGGCTGCAAACCTCTTCAAATGTGGTAAATCTGACATCTCTACAAGATTCCCTCTCTGCGCTACAATCCGTCAAAGTTGGCCGTAATGTTAATTCTATGGGATTTTTTGGCCGGTTAATTGCCCCCTGCGGGGGCAATTAACCGCCCACCCCTTATAAAAGTCATAGCACCCCATTCCCGTATAAGCCGCACGATTTGACACCTCTCTCATGGGTCTACGACAAACGGTGCGGGACTAGTTACGCGCCAAACTTTGTACGGAAGAATAATAAAAACTAGAGAGGTACATTTCCTGAAGAAAATGTGAGTGGTGCTTGCCGTGGCGAAACTCTGACCCTCCATATCTCCACAACAATGGGATCTTGATAGCAACATGCTAATATAGCTAGCATCAAGCCAGCACCATGCTAATCAGCTAAACATCATGCTAATTACACTAGCACGATGCTAGGACCATTCTATACATGTGATTAGCGAAAAGTTAGCATAATGCTAGCGACATGCTAATAGCGTTAGCATCATGCTAGCGATGTGCTGATGAAATTAGCATAAAGCTAGAAACATGCTAATTTTGTTAGCATCATGCTAGCAAAATGCTAATCGCGTTAGCATCATGCTAACAGCATGCTAATGAGGGTGCTAGGGGGCGTGGCTCATAAGCATGATGAGAAATTCAAAAGAGTGTCTCTACGACAGTCAGATCCACAGTTAAATCAATGTTAAGTCTGTAGGTGGTTAATTGCCCCCTGCGGGGGCAATTAACCACCCACCCCTTAGACAAGTCACAGCACCCCGTTCCCGAAGATGGGCCGCACGGTTTGACACCTCACTCATGGGACTCAGTCAAAGTTGGTCTCAATGTTAAGTCTGTGGGTGGTTAATTGCCCCCTGCGGGGGCAATTAACCACCCACCCCTTCAAACAGTTAAAGCAGCCTACTCCCGAATAAGCCGCACGGTTTGACACCTCATTCATGGGTCTACGACGAACGGTGCAAGACTCAGTCAAAGTTGTTCTCAGTGTTAAGTTTGTGGGCGGTTAATTGCCCCCTGCGGGGGCAATTAACCACCCACCCCTCAGAAAAGTCACAGCACCCTGTTCCCGAAAATGGGCCACACAGTTTGACACCTCACTCATGGTACTCGGTCAAAGTTGGTCTCAATGTTAAGTCTGTGGGTGGTTAATTGCCCCCTGCGGGGGCAATTAACCACCCACCCCTTCAAACAGTCAGAGCACCCTACTCCCGAATAAGCCGCACGGTTTGACACCTCATTCATGGGTCTACGACGAACGGTGCGGGACTCAGTCAAATTTGTTGGCAGTGTTAAGTCTGTGGGTGGTTAATTGCCCCCTGCGGGGGCAATTAACCACCCACCCCTTTAAACAGTCAGAGCACCCTACTCCCGAATAAGCCGCACGGGCTGACACCTCATTCATGGGTCTATGACGAACGGTGCGGCACTAGTAATTTTTTAAAATTCCAATTATAAGTCAATGGGCAAAGTTGCCAAAATCCCCATTCAAATTCTATGGGGCAACTTTGGGGACCCCTCTTGCCCCGGGGGTCGAACGTATCCCCTTGTGCGGGGTATCTTCTGACACAGGTTGCAAACCTCTTCAAATCTGGAAAAGTTTACGTTTCTACAAGATTCCCTCTCTGCGCTACAATCCGTCAAAGTTGGCCGTAATGTTAATTCTATGGGATTTTTTGGCCGGTTAATTGCCCCCTGCGGGGGCAATTAACCGCCCACCCCTTATAAAAGTCATAGCACCCCATTCCCGTATAAGCCGCACGATTTGACACCTCTCTCATGGGTCTACGACAAACGGTGCGGGACTAGTTACGCGCCAAACTTTGTACGGAAGAATAATAATAATAACTAGAGAGGTACATTTCCTGAAGAAAATGTGAGTGGTGCTTGCCGTGGCGAAACTCTGGCCCTCCATATCTCCACGACAATGGGATCTTGATAGCAACATGCTAATATAGCTAGCATCAAGCTAGCACCATGCTAATCAGCTAAACATCGTGCTAATTACACCAGCATGATGCTAGGAACATTCTATACATGTTATTAGCGAAAAGTTAGCATAATGCTAGCGACATGCTAATAGCGTTAGCATCATGCTAGCGATGTGCTGATGAAATTAGCATAACGCTAGCAAGATGCTAATTTTGTTAGCATCATGCTAGCAAAATGCTAATCGCGTTAGCATCATGCTAACAGCATGCTAATGAGGGTGCTAGGGGGCGTGGCTTATGAGCATGATGATACATGCAAAAGAGTGTCTCTACGACAGTCGGTTCCACAGTTAAATCAATGTTAAGTCTGTGGGTGGTTAATTGCCCCCTGCGGGGGCAATTAACCACCCACCCCTTAAAAAGGTCACAGCACCCTGTTCCCGAAGATGGGCCGCACGGTTTGACACCTCACTCATGGGACTCCGTCAAAGTTGGTCTTAATGTTAAGTCTGTGGGTGGTTAATTGCCCCCTGCGGGGGCAATTAACCACCCACCCCTTCAAACAGTCAAAGCAGCCTACTCCCGAATAAGCCGCACGGTTTGACACCTCATTCATGGGTCTACGACGAACGGTGCAAGACTCAGTCAAAGTTGTTCTCAGTGTTAAGTCTGTGAGTGGTTAATTGCCCCCTGCGGGGGCAATTAACCGCCCACCCCTCAGAAAAGTCACAGCACCCTGTTTCCGAAAATGGGCCGCACAGTTTGACACCTCACTCATGGTACTCGGTCAAAGTTGGTCTCAATGTTAAGTCTGTGTGTGGTTAATTGCCCCCTGCGGGGGCAATTAACCACCCACCCCTTCGAACAGTCAGAGCACCCTACTCCCGAATAAGCCGCATGGTTTGACACCTCATTCATGGGCCTACGATGAACGGTGTGGGACTAGTGATTCACCAAAATCCCCATTATAAGTCAATGGGGCAAATTTAGGGACCCCTCCTGCCCCGGGGGTAAAACTTATACCCTTGTGCGGGGTATCTTCTGACACAGGCTGCAAACCTCTTCAAATGTTGTAAATTTCACGTTTCTACAAAATCCCCTCTCTGCGCTACAAGCCGTCAAAGTTGGCCTCAATGTTATGTCTATGGGACTTTTCGGGGCGGTTAATTGCCCCCTGCGGGGGCAATTAACCACCCACCCCTTAGAAAAGTCATAGCACCCCATTCCCGATTAGGCCGCACGATTTGACACCTCATTCATGGGTCTACGACAAACGGTGCGGGACTAGTTACGCGCCGAACTTTTGTCCGGAAGAATAATAATAACTAGAGAGGTACATTTCCTGAAGAAAATGTGAGTGGTGCTTGCCGTGGCGAAACTCTGACCCTCCATATCTCTACGACAATGGGATCTTGATAGCAACATGCTAATATAGCTAGCATCAAGCTAGCACCATGCTAATCAGCTAAACATCATGCTAATTACACTAGCATGATGCTAGGACCATTCTATACATGTGATTAGCGAAAAGTTAGCATAATGCTAGCGACATGCTAATAGCGTTAGCATCATGCTAGCGATGTGCTGATGAAATTAGCATAAAGCTAGAAACATGCTAATTTTGGTAGCATCATGCTAGCAAAATGCTAATCGCGTTAGCATCATGCTAACAGCATGCTAATGAGGGTGCTAGGGGGCGTGGCTTATGAGCATGATGATAAATGCAAAAGAGTGTCTCTACGACAGTCGGTTCCACAGTTGAATCAATGTTAAATCTGTGGGTGGTTAATTGCCCCCTGCGGGGGCAATTAACCACCCACCCCTTAGAAAAGTCACAGCACCCCGTTCCCGAAGATGGGCCGCACGGTTTGACACCTCACTCATGGGACTCAGTCAAAGTTGGTCTGGTCAGTCAAAGTTGCCCTGCGGGGGCAATTAACCACCCACCCCTTCAAACAGTCAAAGCAGCCTACTCCCGAATAAGCCGCACGGTTTGACACCTCATTCATGGGTCTACGACGAATGGTGCAAGACTCAGTCAAAGTTGTTCTCAGTGTTAAGTCTGTGGGTGGTTAATTGCCCCCTGCGGGGGCAATTAACCACCCACCCCTCAGAAAAGTCACAGCACCCTGTTCCCGAAAATGGGCCGCACAGTTTGACACCTCACTCATGGTACTCGGTCAAAGTTGGTCTCAATGTTAAGTCTGTGGGTGGTTAATTGCCCCCTGCGGGGGCAATTAACCACCCACCCCTTCGAACAGTCAGAGCACCCTACTCCCGAATAAGCCGCACGGTTTGACACCTCATCCATGGGTCTACGACGAACGGTGCGGGACTCAGTCAAAGTTGTTCTCAGTGTTAAGTCTGTGGGTGGTTAATTGCCCCCTGCGGGGGCAATTAACCACCCACCCCTTTAAACAGTCAGAGCACCCTACTCCCGAATAAGCCGCACGGGTTGACACCTCATTCATGGGTCTACGACGAACGGTGCGGCACTAGTAATTTTTTTTAATTCCCATTATAAGTCAATGGGCAAAGTCGCCAAAATCCCCATTCAAATTCTATGGGGCAACTTTGGGGACCTCTCTTGCCCCGGGGGTCGAACTTATCCCCCTGTGCGGGGTATGATCTGACACAGGCTGCAAACCTCTTCAAATCTGGTAAGTTTGATGTCTCTACAAAATTTACTCTGTGCGCTATAATCCGTCAAAGTTGGTCTCAATGTTAAGTCAATGGGATTTTTGAGGCGGTTAATTGCCCCCTGCGGGGGCAATTAACCGCCCACCCCTTAGAAAAGTCATAGCACCCCATTCCCGTATAGGCCGCACGATTTGACACCTCACCCATGGGTCTACGACAAACGGTGCGGGACTAGTTACGCGCCGAACTTTTGTACGGAAGAAGAATAAAAATAAAAATAATAAGCCTGCAAGATAACAATAGTGATGCTTTGCAAGCACCACTAATAATAAAAATAATAATAATAAGTTCGCAAGATAACAGTAGTGATGCTTTGCAAGCACCACTAATAATAATAATAATAAGCCTGCAAGAGAATAGTAGTGATGCTTTGCAAGCACCACTAATAACTAGATACAAAAGTTTGTTTAGACAAACTTTAAGTTGGCTTGAGAAAGCCGGAGATGAAAGTTTAAAAGTGTGAAAAGTTTAAAATAGTTTAAGAAGTTAAAAAAGTTAAAACAGTTTAAGTTTAAAAGGTTTAAAAGACAGATAGATAGATAGATAGATAGTGTCAGACAGATAGACAGTTACAGATATATAGATTGATAGATAGATAGATTCATGATTGAGTCTATAGATAGATAGAAATAGTCAGATAACAGATAGATAGATAGATAGATAGATAGATAGATTAGTTAGAAATAGTCAGATGATAGATAGATAGATAGATAGATAGATAGATAGTGTCAGACAGATAGACAGTTACAGATATATAGATTGATAGATAGATTCATGATTGAGTCTATAGATAGATAAAAAATAGTCAGATTACAGATAGATAGATAGATAGATAGAAATAGTCAGATGATAGATAGATAGATAGATAGATAGATAGAAATAGTCAGATGATAGATAGATAGATAGATAGATAGATTAGTTAGAAATAGTCAAATGATAGATAGATACATAGATAGATAGATAGATAGATTAGTTATAAATAGTCAGATGATAGATAGATAGATAGATAGATAGATAGATTAGTTAAAATAGTCAGATGATAGATAGATTAGTTAGATAAGTTTGAATGAGTTAAAATGTGTTAGAAAAAGTACATAGAAGGGAAGTCTATAGATAGATAGAAATAATCAGATTACAGATAGATAGATAGATAGATAGATAGATAGATAGATGAGTTTGAATGAGTTTGAATGGGTTAGAAATAGTACATAGAAGAGAAGTTTGATTGAGTCTAATTGGCATTAGCAAGTCGGTGGTGTGGGGGATGGGTCATGCATGCGCACGCACACTCTTCTGTGACAGACACAGAGAACCGCAAACTGTAATAATTAAGCTCTCAAACAAACGCTTCCCAACCGAGAACCGTAGGTCCGATCGCAAAAAATCTTTCACCGTGAGTGGCAGGAACTTCCTGACTACGACATATTGAATCCTCATGCCCGTAGAGTGTATTATATTGACGTGGTGACAGTGTAAAGACACCCTCCGATTCACACTCTGTGAATATGGCAGTTGACAGTGGCACGCATGGTGGAAAATCAAAATTTTCATCAAACTTAAGCTGCTCTCGTGAAGCAACCGTGAAAGTTATCAAAACATGGCCCCAATCCGTAAAAGTCCAAAGTCTTGTGACCCGTTTAAACTTTGAATGATGTTTCTACGACAAATTACGGCCGAACGGTAAGCTTTCAAAGTGACCCATGTTTTCACCCTTTTTCGGGCCATTTCCCATTGAAATGAATAGAGGAAAAATGGGGTGGTTATTTGGAAATTTCAAGAAAACCGTGCGACGGCCCCCTACCAAAAGTCATAGCACACCATTCCCGAAAAAGGCGCATGGTTTGACACCTCACTCATGGCACTCGGGCAAAGTTAGTCTCAATGTTAAGTCTGTGGGGGGTTAATTGCCCCCTGCGAGGGCAATTGATCACTCACCCCTTAGAAAAGTCACAGCACCCCATTCCCGAATAAGGCGCTCGGTTTGACACCTCACTCATGAGACTCGGTCAAAGTTGGTTTTAATGTTAAGTCTGTGGGTGGTTAATTGCCCCCTGCGGGGGCAATTAACCACCCACCCCTTAGAAGAGTCACGGCAACCCATTCCCGAATAGGGCGCAGAGTTTGACACCTCACTCATGGGATTCGGTTAATGTTGGTCTCAATGTTAAGTCTGTGGGTGGTTAATTGCCCCCTGCGGGGGCAATTAACCACCCACCCCTTAGAAGAGTCACGGCAACCCATTCCCGAATAGGGCGCACGGTTTGACACCTCACTCATGGGATTCGGTCAATGTTGGTCTCAATGTTAAGTCTGTGGGTGGTTAATTGCCCCCTGCGGGGGCAATTAACCACCCACCCCTTAGAAGAGCCACGGCAACCCATTCCCGAATAGGGCGCACGGTTTGACACCTCACTCATGGGATTCGGTCAATGTTGGTCTCAATGTTAAGTCTGTGGGTGGTTAATTGCCCCCTGCGGGGGCAATTAACCACCCACCCCTTAGAAGAGTCACAGCACCCGATCCCCGAATAAGGCGCACGGTTTGACACCTCACTCATGGGACTCAGGCAATGTTGGTCTCAATGTTAAGTCTGTGGGTGGTTAATTGCCCCCTGCGGGGGCAATTAACCACCCACCCCTTAGAAGAGTCAAAGCACCCCATTACCGAATAAGGCGCACGGTTTGACACCTCATTTGTTGGTTTACGATGAACGGTGCGGGACCAGTTATAATTCGCTAAAATCCCCATTATAAGTCAATGGGACGGTTAATTGCCCCCTGCGGGGGCAATTAACCGCCCACCCCTTAGGAAAGTCATAGAAAAT
This sequence comes from Clarias gariepinus, assembly GCF_024256425.1. Classification (NCBI taxonomy): domain Eukaryota; kingdom Metazoa; phylum Chordata; class Actinopteri; order Siluriformes; family Clariidae; genus Clarias; species Clarias gariepinus. The sequence continues at coordinate 15,173,497 of NC_071125.1, read as the reverse complement.
TATTCCCGAATATTCTGCACGCTTTGACACCTCACTCGTGGGTCTACGATAAATGGTGCGGGACTAGTTCATCGCCAAAATCCCCATTATATGTCTATGGGGCAAATTGGGGACCTCTCTTGCCCCGGGGGTAAAACTTATACCCTTGTGCATGGTATCTTTTGACAAAGGCTGCAAACATCTTCAAATAGGGTTAATTTAACGTTTCTACAAAATTCCCTCTCTGCGCAACAAACCGTCAAAATTCTCTCAATGTAAAGTAAATGGGATTTTTGGGGCGGTTAATTGCCCCTGCGGGGCAATTAGTAAGTCCGATCAGTTAGAAAAGATATAGCACACCCCGTGAGATCAGTCTGAAGGTCTGGGCCGAGTTTGGAGTTAGTGGAGTTAAAGCTCTAGGAGGAGAAGCGTTTGAAAAATTTAGTCTCAGAATAATAATAATAAGTTTAAGTCGGATATCAGTAAGTTGGCTTTCTCAAGCCAACTTAACTAGATACAAAAGTTTGTTTAGACAAACTTTAAGTTGGCTTGAGAAAGCCGGAGATGGAAGTTTAAAAGTGTGAAAAGTTTAAAATAGTTTAAGAAGTTAAAAAAGTTAAAACAGTTTAAGTTTAAAAGGTTTAAAAGACAGAAAGTTAGATAGTGTCAGACAGATAGACAGTTACAGATATATAGATTGATAGATAGATAGATTCATGATTGAGTCTATAGATAGATAGAAATAGTCAGATAACAGATAGATAGATAGATAGATAGATAGATAGATAGATAGATAGATAGATAGATGAGTTAGAAATAGTCAGCTGATAGATAGATAGATAGATAGATAGATAGATAGATAGATTAGTTATAAATAGTCAGATGATAGATAGATAGATAGATAGATAGATAGATAGATAGATAGATTAGTTAAAATAGTCAGATGATAGATAGATTAGAAAAGTTAAATAAGTTTGAATGAGTTAAAATGTGTTAGAAATAGTACATAGAAGGGAAGTCTATAGATAGATAGAAATAATCAGATTACAGATAGATAGATAGATAGATAGATAGATAGATAGATAGATAGATAGATAGTGTCAGACAGATAGACAGTTACAGATATATAGATTGATAGATAGATTCATGATTGAGTCTATAGATAGATAGAAATAGTCAGATTACAGTTAGATAGATAGATAGATAGATAGATAGATAGAAATAGTCAGATGATAGATAGATATATAGATAGATAGATAGAAATAGTCAGATGATAGATAGATATATAGATAGATGGATAGATAGATAGATAGATAGATAGATAGATAGATAGATTAGTTAGAAATAGTCAGATGAAAGATAGATACATAGATAGATAGATAGATTAGTTAGAAATAGTCAGATGATAGATAGATAGATAGATAGATAGATAGAAAGATAGATAGATAGATAGAAATAGTCAGATGATAGATAGATAGATAGATAGATAGATAGATAGATAGATTAGTAATAAATAGTCAGATGATAGATAGATAGATAGATAGATAGATAGATAGATAGATAGATTAGTTAGAAATAGTCAGATGATAGATAGATAGATAAATAGATGGATAGATTAGTTAGAAATAGTCAGATGATAGATACATAGCTAGATAGATAGATTAGTTAGAAATAGTCAGATGATAGATAGATACATAGATAGATAGATAGATAGATAGATAGATTAGTTATAAATAGTCAGATGATAGATAGATAGATAGATAGATAGATAGATAGAGAGATGAGTTTAAATGAGTTTGAATGGGTTAGAAATAGTACATAGAAGAGAAGTTTGATTGAGTCTAATTGGCATTAGTGAGGTGGGGGTTGTGGGGGATGGTGGTGTGGGGGGTGGTGGTGTGGGGGATGGGTCGTGCATGCGCAAGCACACTCTTCTGTGACAGACACAGAGAACCGCAAACTGTAATAATTAAGCTCTCAAACAAACGCTTCCCAACCGAGAACCGTAGGTCCGATCGCAAAAATTCTTTCACCGTGAGTGGCAGGAACTTCCTGACTACGACATATTGAATCCTCACGACATATTGAATCCTGCGGGGGCAATTAACCACCCACCCCTTAGAAGAGTCACAGCACCCGAACCCCGAATAAGGCGCACGGTTTGACACCTCACTCATGGGACTCGGGCAATGTTGGTCTCAATGTTAAGTCTGTGGGTGGTTAATTGCCCCCTGCGGGGGCAATTAACCACCCACCCCTTAGAAAGGTCACGGCACCCCATTCCCGAATAAGGCGCATGGTTTGACACCTCACTCATGGGACTCGGGCAATGTTGGTCTCAATGTTAAGTCTGTGGGTGGTTAATTGCCCCCTGCGGGGGCAATTAACCACCCACCCCTTAGAAGAGTCACGGCACCCCTTTCCTGAATAAGGCGCACGGTTTGACACCTCACTCATGGGACTCGGGCAATGTTGGTCTCAATGTTAAGTCTGTGGGTGGTTAATTGCCCCCTGCGGGGGCAATTAACCACCCACCCCTTAGAAAGGTCACGGCACCCCATTCCCGAATAAGGCGCATGGTTTGACACCTCATTTGTTGGTTTACGATGAACGGTGCGGGACCAGTTATAATTCGCTAAAATCCCCATTATAAGTCAATGGGACGGTTAATTGCCCCCTGCGGGGGCAATTAACCGCCCACCCCTTAGGAAAGTCATAGAAAAATTCTTCCCGAATATTCTGCACACTTTGACACCTCACTCATGGGTCTACGATAAATGGTGCGGGACTAGTTCATCGCCAAAATCCCCATTATATGTCAATGGGGCAAATTGGGGACCTCTCTTGCCCCGGGGGTAAAACTTATACCCTTGTGCATGGTATCTTTTGACAAAGGCTGCAAACATCTTCAAATAGGGTTAATTTAACGTTTCTACAAAGTTCCCTCTCTGCGCAACAAACCGTCAAAATTCGTCTCAATGTTAAGTCAATGGGATTTTTGGGCCGGTTAATTGCCCCTGCGGGGCAATTAGTAAGTCCGATCAGTTAGAAAAGATATAGCACACCCCGTGAGATCAGTCTGAAGGTCTGGGCCGAGTTTGGAGTTAGTGGAGTTAAAGCTCTAGGAGGAGAAGCGTTTGATAATTTTAGTCTCGGAATAATAATAATAACTAGATACAAAAGTTTGTTTAGACAAACTTTAAGTTGGCTTGAGAAAGCCGGAGATAAAAGTTTAAAAGTGTGAAAAGTTTAAAATAGTTTAAGAAGTTAAAAAAGTTAAAACAGTTTAAGTTTAAAAGGTTTAAAAGACAGATAGATAGATAGATAGTGTCAGACAGATAGACAGTTACAGATATATAGATTGATAGATAGATTCATGATTGAGTCTTTAGATAGATAAAAATAGTCAGATTACAGATAGATAGATAGATAGATAGATAGATAGATAGATAGATAGATAGAAATAGTCAGATGATAGATAGATAGATAGATAGATAGATAGATAGATAGATAGATAGATAGAAATAGTCAGATGATAGATAGTTACATAGATAGATAGATTAGTTATAAATAGTCAGATGATAGATAGATTAGAAAAGTTAGATAAGTTTGAATGAGTTAAAATTTGTTAGAAATAGTACATAGAAGGGAAGTCTATAGATAGATAGAAATAATCAGATTACAGATAGATAGATAGATAGATAGATGGATAGATAGATAGATAGATAGATAGATAGATAGATAGATAGATAGATAGATAGATAGATAGATAGATAGATAAATAGATAGATGAGTTTGAATGGGTTAGAAATAGTACATAGAAGAGAAGTTTGATTGAGTCTAATTGGCATCAGCAAGTCGGTGGTGTGGGGGATGGGTCGTGCATGCGCACGCACACTCTTCTGTGACAGACACAGAGAACCGCAAACTGTAATAATTAAGCTCTCAAACAAACGCTTCCCAACCGAGAACCGTAGGTCCGATCGCAAAAATTCTTTCACCGAGAGTGGCAGGAACTTCCTGACTACGACATATTGAATCCTCATGCCCGTAGAGTGTATTATATTGACGTGGTGACAGTGTAAAGACACCCTCCGATTCACACTCTGTGAATATGGCAGTTGACAGTGGCACGCATGGTGAAAAATCAAAATTTTCATCAAACTTAAACTGCTCTCGTGAAGCAACCGTGAAAGTTATCCAAACATGGACCCAATCCGTAAAAGTCCAAAGTCTTGTGACCCGTTTAAACTTTGAATGATGTTTCTACGACAAATTATGGCCGAACGGTAAGCTTTCAAAGTGACCCATGTTTTCACCCTTTTTCGGGTCATTTCCCATTGAAATGAATAGGGGAAAATAGGGTGGTTATTTGGGAATTTCGGGAAAACCGTGCGACGGATCCCTACCAAAAGTCATAGCACACCATTACCGAAAAAGGCGCACGGTTTGACACCTCACTCATGGCACTCGGGCAAAGTTAGTCTCAATGTTAAGTCTGTGGGGGGTTAATTGCCCCCTGCGAGGGCAATTGATCACCCACCCCTTAGAAGAGTCACAGCACCCGATCCCCGAATAAGGCGCACGGTTTAACACCTCACTCATGGGACTCGGGCAATGTTGGTCTCAATGTTAAGTCTGTGGGTGGTTAATTGCCCCCTGCGGGGGCAATTAACCACCCACCCCTTAGAAGAGTCACAGCGCCCGATTCCCGAATACCGAATAAGGCGCACGGTTTGACACCTCACTCATGGGACTCGGGCAAAGTTGGTCTCAATGTTAAGTCTGTGGGTGGTTAATTGCCCCCTGCGGGGTTAATTGCACCCCTCAGAAGAGTCGATCCCCGAATAAGAGTCGATCCCCGAATAAGGCGCACGGTTTGACACCTCACTCATGGGACTCGGGCAAAGTTGGTCTCAATGTTAAGTCTGTGGGTGGTTAATTGCCCCCTGCGGGGGCAATTAACCACCCACCCCTTAGAAGAGTCACAGCACCCGATCCCCGAATAAGGCGCACGGTTTAACACCTCACTCATGGGACTCGGGCAATGTTGGTCTCAATGTTAAGTCTGTGGGTGGTTAATTGCCCCCTGCGGGGGCAATTAACCACCCACCCCTCAGAAGAGTCACAGCAACCCATTCCCGAATAAGGCGCACGGTTTGACACCTCACTCATGGCACTCGGGCAAAGTTAGTCTCAATGTTAAGTCTGTGGGGGGTTAATTGCCCCCTGCGAGGGCAATTTACCACCCACCCCTTAGAAAAGTCACAGCACCCCATTCCCGATCAAGGCGCATGGTTTGACACCTCACTCATGGGACTCGGTCAAAGTTGGTTTTAATGTTAAGTCTGTGGGTGGTTAATTGCCCCCGGGGGCAATTAACCACCCTCCCCTTAGAAGAGTCACAGCAACCCATTCCCGAATAAGGCGCACGGTTTGACACCTCACTCATGGGATTCGGTCAAAGTTGGTCTCAATGTTAAGTCTGTGGGTGGTTAATTGCCCCCTGCGGGGGCAATTAACCACCCACCCCTTAAAAGGGTCACAGCACCCGATCCCCGAATAAGGCGCACGGTTTGACACCTCACTCATGGGACTCGGGCAATGTTGGTCTCAATGTTAAGTCTGTGGGTGGTTAATTGCCCCCTGCGGGGGCAATTAACCACCCACCCCTTAGAAGAGTCACGGCAACCCATTCCCGAATAGGGCGCACGGTTTGACACCTCACTCATGGGACTCGGGCAATGTTGGTCTCAATGTTAAGTCTGTGGGTGGTTAATTGCCCCCTGCGGGGGCAATTAACCACCCACCCCTTAGAGGAGTCGATCCCCGAATAAGAGTCGATCCCCGAATAAGGCGCACTGTTTGACACCTCACTCATGGGACTCGGAAAAAAATGTTGGTCTCAATGTTAAGTCTGTGGGTAGTTAATTGCCCCCTGCGGGGGCAATTAACCACCCACCCCTTAGAAAGGTCACAGCACCCCATTCCCGAATAAGGCGCACGGTTTGACACCTCATTTGTTGGTTTACGATGAACGGTGCGGGACCAGTTATAATTCGCTAAAATCCCCATTATAAGTCAATGGGACGGTTAATTGCCCCCTGCGGGGGCAATTAACCGCCCACCCCTTAGGAAAGTCATAGAAAAATTCTTCCCGAATATTCTGCACGCTTTGACACCTCACTCATGGGTCTACGATAAATGGTGCGGGACTAGTTCATCGCCAAAATCCCCATTATATGTCAATGGGGCAAATTGGGGACCTCTCTTGCCCCGGGGGTAAAACTTATACCCTTGTGCATGGTATCTTTTGACAAAGGCTGCAAACATCTTCAAATAGGGTTAATTTAACGTTTCTACAAAATTCCCTCTCTGCGCAACAAACCGTCAAAATTCGTCTCAATGTTAAGTCAATGGGATTTTTGGGCCGGTTAATTGCCCCTGCGGGGCAATTAGTAAGTCCGATCAGTTAAAAAAGATATAGCACACCCCGTGGGATCAGTCTGAAGGTCTGGGCCGAGTTTGGAGTTAGTGGAGTTAAAGCTCTAGGAGGAGAAGCGTTTGATAATTTTAGTCTCGGAATAATAATAATAATAATAATAAGTTTAAGTCGGATATCAGTAAGTTGGCTTTCTCAAGCCAACTTAATAAGTTTAAGTCGGATATCAGTAAGTTGGCTTTCTCAAGCCAACTTAATAATAAGTTTAAGTCGGATATCAGTAAGTTGGCTTTCTCAAGCCAACTTAATAAGAATTAAAAAAACCTTAAACTCCATGATCCTCCTCTTCCCCCAGGGTTAATATGGATGAACGCAGGACTGTTACTTTTCTGCCTGAAAATAATTAGATCACTTCAGCCACACCCCGCAATCTTGGGGTAACTTTGGACATTTATCTCTCATTTTCCCTAGATGTTGCTAACCTTACTCGCTCTTGTTGATTTCTTCATTACAACATTAGAAATATCTGACAATTTCTTTCTTCACAGGCTACTTAGGTGCTTGTTCAGTCCCTAGATATTTAAGACTGGACTCACTCGTGGCAGGTCTGCCTCTGTCCAACATTCATCCTCTGCATCTGATCCAGAATGCAGCTGAAGGTCTTGTTTTCAACCTTCTCCCACACCGCCAAAGTTCTCCCACACCGGCCCACCTCTCTGCTCCCTGCACTGACTTCCTGTAGCTGCCCGCATCAAGTTCAATGCTTGCCTACAAAGGTAGAAATCTTTAAACGATTACTAAAGACGTATCTGATTCTTCAGCACTTTGACTAATGGTTTTTCCACACTAAAACGCTTTCTACATTTACAGTAAGTCATTAATGTTCCCCGAAATCCCCCCCCCCCAAAAGTTTTCTTTTCTTTTCTTTTTTTTTTTCTTTTTATTAAGGGCTTTAAACAATCCATAGTATTTTATTCATATGTATACAACATTATACCAAGGTCCAAAATGCGGATAAGAGGAAACTCCCTGTTACAGTCCAGATAGAAAAAGCAGTGATGACTATGGCAGTCGGGGTCCTCATCAATGTGGTAGTTATCTTCTCTGTGTGCAACTGTTCTCTATCCCTTAAAGAGTGACTATTTAAGATCAAGTCAAAACTTTACATTTTAGGAAAAGAGGAACTATAAAGTTAAAACATGTTTCTTTTCCCTAAGCCATCACCATGAATGATACTACTGGGTAGTTTCCAAGATGGGTGAAAGTCACTATTTGTGGCATGTAACAAGAAGTTAAGAGTTTCTGTTGTATTTATCTGGCTTACAGTATCTCTAACTACCATAGTTCCCTAGATTCAATAATTGATTAATTGTAAATTAAAATAATTTTGGACAGTAAAATGTACACTAATATAAATTTTGTTCCATACTGTATGCCATACCAAACAGCTGTTTCTCAAATAAATCCTTTTTGTAATGCAAACATATTGATTGTCTATGCTGCTTATCTTCTGTATGCTCATATAATGTAAGGCCTGGAGCCTATAGGGAACTCAGAGCACAAGGCAGGCTACATATTGAGTGATGTGCCAACCCATCACAGGGCACAAGTACACCCACCCACCCACAAATACACCACAAGGAATTTGTAAATGCCAATTACCTTAAAATGGTAAAGGTGCGAGGCAACAGTGCTAACCACTAAGCCACCATTCTGCAAATGAAAAAACAGAAACTTTTTAGATACATACATGGATAGTGTAGCATATTGTGGCATACATTTTTCTGATTATTAATGATTATTGATGATAATGATAATTATTTCATTCATTTCATTATTATCTAGACACATTTTTCTCACACATACACACTTCCAAATATTTTCTTTTCTTTTCTAAAAAAAAAAAAAAAAAAAAATCTTTAATTTTTTTTTGTGAAGCTGCTTTGGGACAATGACCATTGTTAAAAGCGCTATATAAATAAAATTGAATTGAAAATTGAATTGAATTAATGACATAATTATTTCATTACATTTCTTGCATTTAACTTAATACAGTATTAGAGATAAAAAATAATATGTATTTTTTTTTATTTATAACTATTAGGTAATGCTGTACACACTTAAACCATAAATTGAACATAAATGACATAAATTCTAATGCATGTACAACTGTGTAATATTTGAGCATAAATGAGAAATGCTCAACTCGATCAACAGTATATTTGTGCTTTGGAAAAAAAAGTAAAAGAGTTAGCAGAGCAAATACATGAGCTACATGCATTAATAATTTAGTCAAACATGCAACATTAAATCTATGATATCTAGTTTAGGGTGTTATTGTTGACATGTGTTTTTGGTCTCAGGCATTCCGTGTGGTCTATAATATCAGAAACCTTTTATAAAGCAAAAAAAAAAAAAAAAAATCTTAAACTAATAATATTTTTGACCATACTATTTGAACTTTTGTATCAGTCAAAATAACTGTTGTAAAATGGTGTCAACAACCTTTTATTCATTGCATATTATCATTGTTTGCTCTGACTTCAAACTCCCCTGAAGGCTAATATATATACAAACTAAATAATTTTACTGTGCTTGTATGTACTGTACTGTATGTGGTCATCTTTTATCTTTTCTACTGTGAAGGCAAATGTTAAAAAAAAAAAAGTGGCTGTGATGTAAAGGGCTCCCACACGAGTGGAAAACCTGGTAGTCAGTGATTTCAATGCACCTTGCAAAATGCAGTATTAAGCTCATGTCTAAACTGAACCATTACGTAAGTGAATCTAACGGAAATGTGTCTGTTAGAACAGAAGCCGAAGTTTATAGTCAGAGTCAGAGTTTATAGACCTGTGATAGCAATTCATGGCCTCTTAATTCTGTCCCATGTAAGGTCCATCGGAATAGTGTTGTTGGTTTTGATGCACATAAATTTCCAAGGTATGGACTAGGAAAACCTTCTTCCTAAAACTGATAATTATATCTTTGACATTTTGTATTTAAGTGTTGCTTCACACTATGACCATTTGCTTGACATAGTTACTCTTAAACAGACATTAAGGTCATTAGTGAGTACACCAGTTAAGCACAAAAATGTGATCACCTGCACTGATGTGCTTATTCCTGGCTCAAGGTACAAAACTGTTCCTCGAAAACCTTTTCGATAAATGTACCCATGATGATACGGAAAAGACTTTTGATGATGCAATTTTTTTACTTTTCAAGGTACAACGGAATTGAGGGGACGTAATAGTTCTACCATAAAGAGTACAGAATGTTCCGGACAGTGGGGGGAGTTTAGTTTTACCCCAGAACAACACTGAAAATCCAACCAGAGTGGGAGAATCCAGCAAGCTGTTATCATGTTTGAGTTATTAAATCTTATATAATCCTAACTCAAATCATATAAAACTTTTGTTTTTTTCCCCCTTGCTTTGGCCAGCTTACATGAAACATTGTCTTTCAGTGTTACTTGCATAATTTGGGGTAGCATGTAGATGACACTGTTAATCATGCTAACAAACTGCCCCATGTAGCTTAGCGCATTCATGTTATGTATTATGTTATGTTGTACACAAACACTGTATGTACACAAACACTTAGGCAGGATCCAGACAGCCATCACTGTCATGGAAAACACAGACTGATGATGACACTCCTGCCCGCATGGGAACCCAGACCACAATTGGGGTCTGGATTCGGGATGGATCTCTTGCATTTTTAAAGTGTATGGACAGAGAATAAGTATCTGTCTGCACCTGTGACTGCGTACAACCAGCACTTGGACTGACAGGGTCCGTGTGCATTGTAAAGCAGTGTATGCCATGGTTACTTTTATCGTCAGTTGAACAGGAACTTCTTTTTTGGTGAGTGGCACAAAGATTTTTGACTGTGTATAGGGTGTAAGAATGGGCCAACTTAAGAGTTAAGAGTTTACCAACTTATAGTAAGACCTTTTTTTCATTGTGGACTGTACCTGTTTGTACTGTGTTACCCTGTATGTGTGTTTTTGTACGACCATATTAATGCCATAAATGTGCCTTCTGTATAAAAGTTATTTTAGGTTCATCTTAAAAAATGTAAATTAATATATTGTTTTTATGTGAATGTGTTCTGTTACATCATTTTGAAGCCACGAATATCTTGTACATAAAGTTCTGAATGTGGTTTTTGGCTTAATTTCAGTGACTTTTTTTTTTTTTTTTTTTTTTTTTAATAACCATGCATAACTGTCATTTTCTCCAAAATATAAACTTTTTCAGTTTGTGCTGAATAAAGTGTAATCAGACTTTAGCCATTTATATGTTTATAAGTAACTGAAAAATACACAAATCAGGACATTTTAAAACATTTGCACACATTTTAATTTATTTAAAGCATTTAATGATCATAATATTAAGTATATTGTGCATGTAGCATTTACTATGCACCACCTACGATAACATTTAGCTGGAAATAGCAACAGCTGTGACTTACAAAGTTGCTTCAGTTGTTTAAGAGTTTTCCAGATATGTATAGTCTCCAATCCCTCCAATAACTACCTGGACTCCATATTAACATTAATTAACATCAACTGTTATACTGAACTGCCTGCAACACACAGTATGAATGCAGATCAATTCCAACTTTCTTTTATCCCCCAAATGAGGATCAGTTTCTTATTGAGTTTGGTTCCTCTCAAGGTTTCTTCCTATTGTCATCTCAGGAAGTGTTTCCTTGCCACTGTCGCTGTAGTCCTAGGCTTGCTCATCAGGGACTATCTGACCATTTTTTTACACATCCGTAAACACTTAAATAATTCAGTTGTTTGTGTAAAGCTGCTTTGCGACAATGACAATTGTTAAAAACGCTATATAAATAAAATTGAATTAAATTGTCATAGTCACCTGGTTCATCTCGTTACCTCTCGTACTGTGTTTTTAATGCTTTATATTTTATTGAAAGATGTTAGGTAAATGCAGTGGTATTTTTTTTTTTTATGTGGTTAAAAATTAATTTAAAAGTTTAAATTGTATTGTGAACAGTTTGTGAAAGTTATATTGTAGATTGAAAATTGTATTTTATATACTGTACAAGTTTAGTGTGATTGTATTTTGTAAAGGGTTTTATGTATTTTTACAGAATATTATCTAAATTGTTCAAACATATTTCATATATGTTCATAATAAATTGATTGAATGTGTTTTTCAATAGCAAAATTACTTGTTTATAGTTCCCAAAGGAACACATTAGACACCCTTAAGGTACGAAAGGGCTTGTCACTGGAGTGGCAGCTTCAAAGGCAAGATTTGTATCTTTGATTAAGGTACAATAATGTACCAGCAAGTTTATTAAACAAAAGGTACATTTTGGTTGCCCATGGTACAAATAATGTCCTTGATGAAACAAACAGAATTGTACAAATTTGTTTCTCTATTAAGATACAATTATGTGCCCTTGTACCCTTGTACAGCTTTTAACCTAGCAGCACAAATTCACAAATCCCGTCTTCATTCCATAGCCACCTTGACCTGTCCCTGCTGCCTCTATGTTCTCCTGGATGGCTCTTCTCCTTGTCTCACCTGTCATGGCAGGTGCTGTTTAGGCTCTACAGAGAGACCGGACTGAGAAGCCCCTGCACCTAACCTCCACAGCTAGCTTTCCCCCTTTTTTGTTGCATTCCCCATTAAGGCCCTGATATTTTTCCTCCTCCGCTCTAAGGCCTAAGTGTGTAGTTCACGGGGCCTACTTTTTTCACCACGGTGAAGGGCCTTTGCCAGTGGGCCAGGAACTTACATGTGGCACTGGGGAGCAAGAGGTCTGGCTGGACCTCCCGGGGCTGCATCGCTGATCATAGGCTCTCCTCTGCGCAGCCTGAGCTGATCCTAGTTTCGCAACCCCCCCCCCCCCTCCTCCCTTCGTCGACCACTTGCCATAGCATCTTTTTTAGTTTTAAAATAAATCACTTGTTTAGGCTGTCTGTTTGTGGGTGGCATACAAGAGCGTACCTTGTTCAGTGAGAATTTCCTTCGGTAATCCTAGGTGGCTAAAGAGCTGCATCAGTTCTCTTGCTATCTTCTTAGATGTTGCTTTTCAGAGGGGCACCGTCTCTGGGTATCAGGTCTTGCAGTTGACTATCACCAAGATAAACTCATGCCATTTAACACATCTCGGGAGGGGCCCAATGATATTCATTTGTGATCAATATGTGATCGAACAGTGATGATCTGCAGGGAAATCAACAGGGTGGGGGTAGACTTCACCAGTGATGTTTTCTGGCAGTCAGGGCAGCAGTGGCAGAGGTTTCTCACTACAGCTCCAGCCAGTGCAAGAGATCACAGACTGTGATTGTGTTGTTTGCCCCCACGTGTCCTCCAAAAGATGTTAAGTGGGCCTCAAGGAGGTCGCACAGCAGTATAGTCCAGGCACCGTTTGACCTCTGCAATTGTTAACAAAGACTTTTGTACCAAATATTAATTTTTTTTACTCAATAGATCAAATACTTATTTGACACAGTAATTCACAAATAAATTGTTAAAAAAATCATACAATGTGATTTCCAGATTTTTCTTTTTAGATTCTGTCTCTCACAGTGGAAATGTGATGATTTCTAAGTAAGAGAACTTGCAAAATCACAGGGTGATCGAATACTTATTGACCTTACTGTATATATATAATAAAAAAAAATGTTAATATCACACTGATGCACCTGAATGTGATTTAAAAAAAATCAACCTGTACATAGGGTTATGTATTGTATATAGGATCAGTATATTCTTTTTGCTAATATCAAGATCATTTTTTCTCTAAGTACCCTTGTGAGATCCACATATGAAGACCATTAGACATAAGTCTCAAGCCAGACCTCTTTATGAGGAGACTGTGCTTACAATGTGCTTTGCATGTCTGTTTTCATTTGCACTTAACATAAGCTTTACTCCAGCTCAAAGGTCCATACTGTAAGTGGCAGCCCTCTGATTTTAAATGCACAGCCTCTAGATCAGTAGAAACCATTGTTGTGTATATGCTATAAATTCTGTAATGATTAAATTTGATTAAAATATTAACTGCCTTGTGTATGCTCTAGTTACTAACTTTTTTATAATAGTTAACTCTTTTCACCTAAAAGAACATTTGTCTTCCTCTGCCATCATTTTATTTCACACCACAAGGGGGCCTTCTGCAACTGCACTATGCATGTATTACATGCCAGTGGTTCTTAACCCCGGCCATTGTAAGGTTTTTTTCAGCTTCCTCTGCACCTTATTTTTTATCTAATCAGCTAATTCAGTCTTTTAAAATTGAAATGGGTGTGATAGAAATGGGAAAACACTTAAATGTGAAAACAACTGTCAAAAGAATAACTATTTTTTTTAAAAAGTGCATCCCCAAGACATCACTTCTGCTGCTTGTAGCAAGGAGCTGCACTATGTCACTAAAATTCAGCTCTGTAACACACTGGAGATACAGCTATGTACATTTTACTGCATCCTAGTTAAATAAACATATTTTCCTGGTTCCCATGTTTTATGGATTTATTTCTCTTTATGCTTTTATTTCCTTTAGTTTACACACTGGGATCTGGGATTACAGTTGTACATGATTTTCATCATCTTACATAGCTTACATACATCCTAAAATAGATTTTTTTCAATCTATAAGTATTTTTTTTCGATCTATAAGTAAATTATTTAAATTCTTAATGTAGGCTTATCAAGAGGTCTGTAGAGGCCACATAGCCATTAAACCTGGTAATTTTTACATTTTCTGCGCAGCCCTATCTAAATTTAAGAGTGGCATCAGAACTTTCCTGAACCACCAACATAATTGTTTTTTAGTGGTAGAAAAAGTTTAAACGATTTAAAATTAGTGACCAGAACTGCATACTGATTTCTTAAACTTTTTCTACCACAAAGTACATAAAGTACATAAAACTGCAGGAAAAAAGGCAATTTTAATACATCTAAATTATTTGTGTTTAAGTTGAACAGTTTGCTTTGTGATGATCTCACAGTGTCAGTTGGGACAAAAATGGGAGCAGTCCATTTCCACTTTCTCGAGCAGATGAATGCGTCCTTGATAGTGTGCAGCATATACAACTCCCAGCTCTACTCTGGTCATGTTCACAGTTTATAATTTAAAAGATTTATTTGTGATGCCAGTGCCATTAGGTGGAGGAAACAAGTCTGTTAAAAAGGTTTAGCAAAAGCCAGATAGTGTTAGCACTATCACTCAAAACTAAACCAGATAATAAAAATTAAAGTGTAAATGGTTTACCCAGCATTGTAGCAGGGGGCAAAAAGCCAAGTTGCCATCATGTCTAAAATTACCCAGAGAATCACAGACTTATTGATTTGTCAACACTCTCACTCCTTCTTCATGTGTAAAGTTTTGATGATGGGACGTGACAATATTTGAGCTGATGTATAACGACCTAACATTCATAATACAGATTACTATTACAGAATTGACAGAGAGCTACTTACCCACACCCTTACATAGGGGTGGGAAATATACCGGTAGACACGGTTAACCTGTAGAAATTTGACAACCGATAGAAATTTGTCAACCGATAGAGATTTTGGTCTATCGTCTTAATCGCGGTTGAGATCACGTGACGTTGCACGTTACGTAACCACGCAATACACATTTACTTCTATGGGAAGCCAAACACATTTAAGATGGAACAAAACTGTGGCACCCGATTGAGCCGGCGTGGGCAGACCAAATATCCAGACCCGGTGGATCACGCAGCGCGGACCAACTTGAGCAGCCCTGCTCGAATCACAAACCTGCGCGACTATGGTAGAAATAGACCGCGCCGACCATCAAAATACATTTTACCTTGCTGGGATGCGCACGTATAAACCAGGCATAGCAAGGCGAAAACAATATTAAACAGTCCTGACATTTTAAATAAATTGTTTTTAAATAAAAAACAGTGGGTCGCACAGGTTTGTGATTCGAGCAGCGCTGCTCAATTTAGTCCGCGCTGCGCGATCCACCGGGCTGCGCAAATAAACCAGATCATCTCTGCGCTATCCAGATAGTCGCGCTGTGCTGTCCACTGGGCCGCGCAAATATTTGGTTCAATCAGGTGCCATGTTTTGTCCCACTTTTGATGTGTTCGGCTTCACATACATTTCGACAATGGAAGAAGACGGTGCAGCAGCAGTGAGTTTGCTTACATGTGACAAAACCAACAACAAGGAGATTGTAAAGAAAAAAGGTGCATCGTCTGTGTTGTGGAATTGCTTTGGGTATAAGAAAAGTGATACGAATGAGACGAACGTGATTTGCAAGGTATGCAAGTGCACTGTTTTAACAAGTGGTGGAAACACATCAAACCTTTTCTATCATCTGAAATCCAAGCATCCAAACGAATAGGGCCAAAGTAAAAAATGCGGCAAACCTCAGCAATTCACAGTTTAAATAAAATTACATTATGTAAAACAGTTTCTTTGGGTTTGAATTTTTATATATGCATTTTCAGATACAAATTGCTATATTGTGATATATATCGTTATCGAGGTAGAACATTGCTTCTACCGTGATAGAAGATTTTGGTTATATCGCCCACCCCTACCTTTACAGTACATCATGGGTTACTGTAGATGGAAAAGGTTACAGTATGGAAAATTTGCCAGCATAGAATATGCCATAGAATTCAGTGCTAACTTCTTTTCAAAGGTGAGTAGAGTAGCTGTAATTAAAAATAATATTACTCAAGTATATGTAAAAAGTAGTCATCCTAAATACTACTTAAATAAGAGTAAAAAGTATTTGTTGAAAAAACTACTCACGTACTGAGTAACTGTTTCATCGTAATGTCCAATTTATTTGTAGAAATTTTGTAAGCAGCCAGACAAAATGATGAAATAAGGTACAAATTCTGACATTTCCAAATAATTAAATAAATGACATAAATTCAATAAAATAAATGAATAAACCTACAAGAGCTCTCACTTTACCATAAACTGTGTCCAGCAGAACAAATATAAGAAACTTATATGTTTTAGCCTTAAGCTTATTTGCTAATTATTTATTTTAACATTGTAACATTAATTAAAACAGTTAAACTAACCGCGACATGTTTCCTTCATTGTCTACCACGGCTGAATTCCCCCCGGTATACAATGCAGTAGTGATGGGTCGTTCATGAACGATTTGTTCTTTTTGAACGAATCTTTAACGTGACTCAGAAGAACGAGTGGTCTCGAATAGTGATTCGTTTATTTTCTACTGGGCGCGCATGCGCAAATTATCGCAAAACCTATGTAGGTTTTGTACAGGAAACAGAATTGAGCGATTATTTCTCAATGACTCTTCTACTCTGAGTCGTTTGGGGTTTTTTTGTCACGTGACTCCCATAGACGCTATGCAGTGCAGTACACAGGAAACAGAATTGAACGATTCTTTCTCATTGACTCTTCTATTCCGAGTCATTCGTTCCTTTGTCACGTGACTCTTATAAACGCTATGCGGTGCAATAGATTCAAAAGAATACACTGGACTCAGACTGAAAGATATAAGAGGTAAGCTACTCATTATGTTTATTATAATATGTCCTTGGCTGCATTGTAATATTTTTATTACTGAAACTATACCCAAAATGTGTGTATGTAGACGTATTGGGAGTTTTTATTGAAAATGCAACATTTTATTTTTTATTTATCGAACCGAGTCACTAAAATGATTCAAACTTCCCATCACTACAATGCAGCATTTCTGCGTGGTCATTTGACTACATGTGGTTATTGTTATTGCGGCTGATTGGTCAAACGGAGTCATGTGATTATTGTTGCTACAGTATGTCTGATTGGTGAAACACAGCCAGGGTAGGAGTAGCGTTTCTTCTTCACAGATCTACTCAAGTGAAAGTAAAACGTATGGTGCAGTAAAACTACTCATAAAAGTACATTAAAGGATCCTTTCCATGTCTGTCTAATGAATGATAAGCTCCAGCTAATTCTACTGCCACTTTGACATCTTAAAGGTGCAAGCAGTGAATGAGTATGGGTTCTGTCACACAACACAGAACCTGTCATTTGTTAACTTAATCTGGAAATATTTTCCTTCCTTCCTTCCTTCCTTCCTTCCTAACTATTAACAATTGTATTTGGGCTCCCCACGGATGCAAATTCAGGATCCACAAATTTCATAGAAGTCATTGGAAATCATTCACTAGTCCTTAAACTGCCAGGCTCACTGTTTATGAAATCACTCTATCACAGTACCTTCCACAACCACTGAAAGCCCAAAGGTCTCCGGTTGTTTTGGAAAGTCCCCAAGTACAACAAATTCCAGAAAGTGTTCAGTAAAACCACAGCCAGTGGGCTTAAACCACATCAATGACTGTGCCATTGAGCTGCTACAGTACAGTAGACAGAAGCCACATGCATTCACAACAGAGTGTACTCTTAGATGTGCTATGGGATCTGCTGGCAAGGTTTATCAAAACTTACATCAATGACATTCTGATCTTCTTCGTAGAACTTTCCATGCATTTTCATTACTGACTTTCAAGCACTTGCTGCCACATCTCCTCAAACACCAGCTTTAAAATTAAGTGTGAAAAGCATGAGGTCCCTGTTCACAAAATGCAGTTGATTTTAAAGTGTTTTTAAACCAGTTGTCCTAACTAAAGTCAAGGCCGGATGGTCGCCCCATATGGTGTTTTGGCACTTCGGATAGCAGAAAAATGATGAAAAACTTAAAAATTTGGAGAAGTTAGAGTAGTTTAGTAGGTAAAGAAGGTATAACAAGTAGATGAGAATTTTTTATGTATTTTTTAGTTTTTTCTGCAAAATAAAATTAACCCAGACAGAAAAAGGGGGCGTCACGTCATTGACCCGTATAGATTTATGTCATTTTTGTATGAAATGAAGTGAGATAAAATGTTAAAACAAATGGTAATGTCCAGGTTGTGCAATCCACATATTTAAAGTGTCTTGTACTGTATGTGCAAATATGCTTAAAAGTGATTTATTTAAAGTGGCTTGTGTGATTTAACCAACTAATGACCACGAAGTGTAGTTGTGCAGTGGCCACTAGTGTAAACGAATGTCCAGAATGTCCAGAGTGAGTGTAAATTCAGCATGCTTGCATTTCCACTGGTCAAGGTTTTTGTGATCCCTGATCTTTAAAGTTTTGGCAAAGATTTATGCAATTTAATTGTCGATGATGTACTCCACGACATGCTCCACATGTATCTGTTTCTTTCACTTCTGGGTACACTGTGTGTTCTGACTGTACTTCATGGTCTTGTTAATTTTTGTCATACTTATTCTGAATAATAAATCTCAAAATAAATAGTTCAACTGAATATACTGAACTCTGAGTAGCTCAAACGAGATGATTAGTCACTGAAGTGCAAGGAGAAAAAAAATATACACTTTTTGCAAGATAAAGGTGCTTTATTATGTGGACAGTAAGATTATAAAATGATTCTACCATGCAACATATTTTGTTTATTTATCAGTGATTTTAGTCACTTTATTCCAGTGGAATGAAGAAAAAAAATTCTCCAAATGCTTTTTTATGTAATTTCATTGGTTTTATACACAATGGTGTGTGTGTGTGTGTGTGTGTGTATATATATATATATATATATATATATATATATATATATATATATATATACACACACACACACACACATTTATTAGTAATGTAAAAAATATCTGAACTGAATTTAACAAAAACTGTTAAACAAAATTAAAGCAACCATGTTTTGAAATGTATATAAAATCTGTTGCAGTCAGTAGGATGTGGCAGGGTCACATTTTCATTCCTTGATCTCTGTCAAACCTGCAAGATTAAAAACAGTGTGGTAGTCAGTAAAATTACCAAACCAAAACATTTAATTAAATTTAACTTAAATTAAATTTAACACACAACTCAATACACATGGATAACCTCTAATATTTCAGACAGTGTGAATTATATGCTAGAGAAGATTGTGAATCTTTGACTTAGATCAAAAAGAAAATTATGTGCTATTATTATTATTCCTATCTCTATGTAATAAGAATTTTAGTCCCATTAAGGTAAAAACAGACATCAGATACACATACTTTGTAATAGTTACAGTAAAAGCTACAGTGACTTGATGTCAGTATTGTACCTTTTATTTTCTTTTGGATCCAGCGTGCTGAAGGGTCAGAGCAATATTTTTCATTCTCAGTGAAAAATCTATTAAAAAATGATGAAGAAGCAAAAAAAAAAAATTGTTAAAGTTATTTTAGTACTTTACAGTTTTTCAAAGAATTTTCTTTAGAAAAAAAATGATAGAATATCAGTAAACTTACATGACAGCCTCAACGCAAGGTTTTAGGGCATTCTGGCGCTTGTATGAAGTAAGCTTTATGTGATTTGGTATGAATGCTTTGGACACTGCCTCACAGCATATGAGACCAACTTTGGTAGGACGACGATCTAGGAGAGAATGAGTTACAAAATGTCTTGAAATTTAATTGTTGCTGACAAAATCTTAAAATGCCAAAAGGAAAAATAATACACCATGAATTCCGAAGTACTCATCTTTAAAACATATTATTTTCTGATGTTTTGGTTTTAAAGTAAGTACTTATGAATGTAGCACATGAGGCATTGTAAACATCCTGCAACAAACAACTACTGTATCTACAGATACAGAGTGCTATAACAGTAAGCCATTTCACAGTTCATGTACTTTCTATTATCTAAGCATGTTAAAGTTTTCGCTTTTCTAGATGAACATAAATTTTTTAACGGGGAAGTATTTCACTGAAACATTGTTATACAGGGATACTTACAGTTACCAGTCGCAGCAGTGATGCAGCCAAAAAGCACAAGCAGCACTACCAAAAATGTGTACCAGTTTTTATTGCAATCCATTATGCTCAGTCAGTAGATCATTCAATGGATTGATTTAACTCAACGAATGGTTTTTAATTGTGAAGATGCGTCTCTTTTATTACCAAGACAGAGCAAGAGGAAAATAAGTGGCGTGTCAATTCTTTCACCAATGGAATTGCAGCCTGAGATCAACCACATTTTGAATCTAGCTAACGGAATCTAGAAATCTGGCTAACACCTCTAGCCCACACTGAGCCCCCAGGAACCCAGTCAGCAGAAATGTTTGGAGCTTGACGAAGTGTGAAGAAAAAAAAACATGCATGAACATTTCAACTCTTTGTCAAATTATATATATTAAACTTAAACCTAAATTTCAGTTGTGGAGCACCTTGACTTAATCTAGTCTGACCATGAAAAAAAACAGTATATATATATATATATATATATAAAAAAAAAAAAATATATATATATATAGTGGAACCTTGGATTACGAGCATAATTTGTTCCGAAAGCGTACTCGTATATTAAAACACTTATAAACCAAATCATATTTACCTAGAAGAAATAATGGAAATTCAAATTATTCATTACACAGCACAAAAAATATATACATAAAAAGTTTACACAAAATATAAAGTAAAAAAAAAAAAATTAACCTGAACTTTACCTTAAAAAAAAAGGAAAAATAAATCCTGACAGATAAGTGTTTCCGTTTGTGCGTGCAGGCGCTGTGTATGTGTGTGTGTGTGAAGCCACAGTAAGGAGCCCCTCTCCTTTCCCCCTTCTCATCTTACACAGTTACCCTTCCTCCACTCTTTTTACACACGCGCGCACACACAACAGAAACACTGTTTTATCGGCAAAATAAACAAGAAATCCCTCTAATGACACTCGATTGAACGACACACTAACGGAATCACTGCTGTAAAGTACAAATAAAACAAATTAACCTGCACTATACCTTTTAAAAGAATCGCGACAGAGCAGTGTGTAGAGCAGAGAGTGTGTGTGTGTGTCTGTGTGTCTGTAAAGGCGAAAGTAGGAGGGGTCTGTGTGTGTGTGTGGCACGGTGTCCAATGACGCACACACACACATAGAGCAGACTGAGCCTTGAGCAGAGAGAGAAAATGGATTTTTAACCTCTCTAATGAGATTTGCTTTTGCTTTACACATGCACTGTACACACACGCAGACACAAAATTAAATATGTTTTTACACACACGTGGTCACAGTACAGGCCTGTAGCCAGCCTAGTGCAAGGGGGGGTTCTTTTTTTTTTAAAAAGTGGACCTTTTTTCTCAGTATTTTGTATTTGAGTATTTACTTATTTTGTATTTCATTTTGAGGATTAAATACTGCATTTTAGTGACATGTGCTGGATTAGCTTGTCTGCTGGTATCATAATGTGCATGCTTTTGATGCACCAAAAATATTTGCTACAATGTTGTCAAATTGCTTATCAAGATCACGTGCGCCTTTTTTCACTTCAAAAACACACCCACACACACACACACACACACTCAGTGTTCAAAAGTTTAAAAACCACACTAACAACAGAATACATTTAAGGAATTTTTACTGGAATATTATTAAACTACAAATTCAACTTCTCTCATCAACATGCTCTCTCATTTTTGTCTTTGCCTCTTCACTTTATTGAACTTATATAAAATATATTTAATATTCAATGAATTATTTATATAGTCTATTAATTAGGCGAAATATAATAAAATATGTTAAATTCAACCTTTAAAATCCCAGTCATATAGCTTAATTTAATCTTTATTGGCATGTCTAACATTTACAGTAGGCTATCATTTACATTCAGAATGTAAAGAGATCAAAATGAGGGGAAAAATCGAATATAAACAAATATAAAAATATTACCAATAATTATCTAATAATAATAATATACAAATATTACGGGGAAAAGACGATCAGTTAATGTACTTACAAGACTGTGGGATGGATAAAATTTATTTTTTGTGGGCTTATTTTATTTTATTTTATGTTTTATGTAACAATTATTTATGATAAACTTCATTCGAATGCTGTCTATACCGCATATAGACACCAGACAGCATCACCTATGGTTAATAGAATAATTTAATAAATTTACTAATTTAATAGAATAATTTATTAATTCAAAATAAAATGTTAATAAATCCTAATATTATGCATGGTCAAGCAGGTTTGTTTACGCATTGAACTTGTCGTTCTTTCTTTTCTTTTTTTTTTGATAGATTAACATTTTTAACATAATAAATTCACAGATCCACCAGATAGGCTACTGTCCGTTAATGTTTATTTAAGATGTTACAGACTTGTCATAGCCATTCAGACTGCTCAAGAAAAGGCAGAAGAGAACTATTGTGTGTGATGTGGGGTCTGCCTCACAGATTTAAAAAACGTCAGTTGGTGCGCAGGTTTGTCACGTCGCGGTTTTTTTTTTTTTGTAAATTGTTTTGTAATAAAGTGTTATTTTAAATAATACCCAACAATTTTAATCTGTCTTAAAAAAATAAAATAAAATAATAATAATAATAACAAAAAATTCTGGACCTTTGGCAGTGGGGGGTGGGTCGTTCGAACCACCCGAACCCCCCCTGGCTACGGGCCTGCAGTATTATAGTAAACAGTACACGCGTGCATGGATGTTGATTATACCAGTAAGAGACGAGCACTAAGACCCAGCAGGGGAGACGATTACCCACAATTTCGCAGTGCAAGAGAGAGAAAAAACATTGGCTCAGTTGTGATCACCTGACGTCAAAACAAGAAGCGCATGCGTGATACATGATACTTATATCATGTATATATATATATATATATATACAGTGAAACCTCATATATAATATATATATATATATATACTGTATAACATTTGTTTTACTGTAAAAGTCACCTCTTCTACTTTATGTTCCCTTTTAATTTTTAAAGTACTCCTTCCATCTTCCCAACACCCTCCTTGCACCTGACATGTAACATCCTGTTAGCTGTAGTTATCCAGTCAAGCACCTTCTAAAAAACAAAGCACCGGAAGCACCTCCTAAAAAACACCCAGAATCTGCCACACCTCTTCCCCAAAAACTACACAACTTCTTCTTCTTCTTTTTTGTCTTTCGGCTATTCTCTTTTAGGAGTCGCCACAGCGAATCATCTGCCTCCATCTAACCCTATCCTCTGCATCCTCTTCTCTCACAACAACTAACTTCATGTTCTCTCTCACTGCATCCATAAATCGCCTCTATGGTCTTCCTCTAGACCTCCTGCCTGACAGTTTCAACCTCAGCATCCTTCTACCGATATATTCTCCTCTGAACATGTCCAAACCACCTCAATCTGGCCTTTCTGACTTTATCTTCAAAACATGTAACATGGGTTGTCCCTCTGATGAACTCATTCTTGATCCTATGCATCCTTGTCACTCCCAAGGAGAACCTCAACATCTTCAGCTCTGCTACCTCCAACTCTGCCTCCTGGCTTTTTTTTTAGTGCCACTGTCTCTAAGCCGTAAAGCATCGCTGGTCTTATCACTGTCCTGTACACCTTTCCTTTCATTCTCGCTGATACTCTTTTATCGCACAACACACCTGACACTTTTCCCCACCCATTCCAACCTGCCTGTACCCGCACTCTCCATTGCTCTGGACCGTTGACCCTAAGTAGTAGTAAGTAAGTCCTGCACCTTCTATACCTCTGCTCCCTGAAGCCTCACCGTTCCTCTTGGGTTCCTCTCATTTACACACATGTATTCCGTCTTGCTGTGGCTAACCTTCATTCCTCTGCTTTCCAGAGTGTACCTCCACCTCTCCAAATTTTTCTCGACCTGTTCCCTGCTCTCGCTACAAAGCACAATGTCATCTGCAAACATCATAGTCCATGGAGACTCTTGTCTAACCTCATCTGTCATCCTGTCTATCACCAGAGCAAACAAAATGCGGACCCACCTCCACCTTAAACTCTTCTGTCCACCTACAGCACATCTCACCACAGTCTTACAGCTTTCATACATGTTCTGCACCACTCTAACATACTTCTCTGCCACGCCAGACTTCCTCATACAACACCACAGCTCCTCTCTCGGCACCCTGTCGTACGCTTTCTCTAAATCTACAAAGACACAATGCAACTCTTTATTACCTTCTCTGTACTTCTCCATCAGCATCCTCAAAGCAAATACTGCATCTGATGTACTCTTTCTAGGCATAAAACCATATTGCTGCTCACAAATGCTCACCTCTGCCCTTAACCTAGCTTCCACTACTCTTTTCCACAGCTTCTTTGTATGGCGCATTAGCTTTATGCCTCTGTAGCTGCCACAGCTTTGCGCATCTTCCTTGTTCTTAAAAATCGGCACCAATACACTTCTCCTCCATTCCTTCGGAATCCTCTCACTCTCCAAGATCTTGTTAAAGAAACTAGTCAGAAACTCTACTGCCACCTTTCCCAAGCACTTCCATACCTCCACAGGTATGTTATCAGGACCAACAGCCTTTTCACTCTTCATCCTCTTCAACGCCCTTCTCACCTCACTTTTACTAATATTTGCTACTTCCTGCTCCACAGCACTCACCTCTTCTACTCTTCGTTCTCTTTCGTTTTCCTCATTCATCAACTCCTTAAAGTACTCCTTCCATCTTCCCATCACCCTCCTGGCATCTGTCAGTACATTTCCATCTCTATCTTTAATCACTCTAACCTGCTGCACATCCTTCCCATCTCTATCTCTCTGCCTCGCCAACCTGTACAAATCCACCTCACCCTTCTTACTATCCAATCTAGCATACAAGTCCTCATATGCTTTTTGTTTGGCCTTTGCCACCTCTACCTTTACCTTACGCTGCATCTTCCTGTAATCCTGTCTACTCTCTTCAGTCCTCTAAGAGTCCCGCTTCTTAGCTAGCCTCTTTTCCTATACACACTCCAGGACTTCCTCGTTCCACCACCAAGTCTCCTTGTCCACTTTTCCCGTACCTGATGATACACCAAGTACCCTCCTACCTGTCTCCTTGATCACATTGGCTGTAGTTGTCCAGTCAACTGAAAGCACCTCCTGACCACCCATAGCCTGTCTCAACTCCCTGAAGACTACACAACATTCTTCCTTTCTCAGCTTCCACCAATTTGTCCTTTGCTCTGCCTTTGTTCTCTTTACCTTCCTCACCACCAGGGTTATTTTACACACCACCATTCTGTGTTGTCTGGCTACACTCTCCCCTACCAACACTTTGCAATCATTGATCTCTTTCAGATTACAACGTTGACACAAGATGTAGTCCACCTGAGTGCTTCTGCCTCCACTCTCATATGTCATCCTATGTTTCTGCCATATTTTAGCCAGCCTTGACTTGAAATAATGGACTCTGTGCAAAACCTTAAACTAAATAAGACTGAGGCAGGCCCAGGAAGTGCTGGAGCAAATCCTGTCTATGGCTTTCTTTCAACATTTGTCACTCAACTGCAATTCTAATTCATTTTTCCCAAGCAGTTCTGTTTTTTAGTCATTTTACAATTACCAAAACACAAAATAAAATGATATATTCTTGAAATCACATCTTGCTGATATGGATTAAATGTAATCTGACTTTCCCAGGGCTGCCTGGGAGGGACAGAAGGAAAATTGGGAAAACACTTAGATGGAAAGTTGCGAACTTGTACTGTAGGTAACGAAAAAAATACTCCAGGGACAGACTAGCAAAACTTTTAAATACTCCATCTTTATACAAATTATAACAATGTGTGATGCCTTTGTTGTGCCATGATAAAAATACTGAATTTAAATGATTTTTATACAATGGACCCGTTGTTGATGCAGATCCAAATTTAAAGTGACCTATAAACCGATACCAAATTTTGAGTGCATTAAGTACCACTGGATTATCAGTGTATTGAGCTAGTTTCATTGATTTGATTAAATTTGATTTAAATATTTTATTTTAATCATGAAACAGTATAGCAAACAAAATAATATAAAAAAGCAGGACAAATATGTTTGAAAAGTATAAAAAAGTATAAATTTAAATGCAATGTAGAGCTAATATAGAGGATGATCTACGAGACAGTACCTCTAATTTGCACTGAGAAGCCCTCTTCGCTTGATTTGCTGCCGCGCGCTTACCACACTGTTCCCCAGACAGTTCCTGTGATTGACTAATGATTAGGTCGCCATCACATTATGACCAGTAACATATTTTTTATTAACAGGGCATTTTTTTTTTTTTTTCTAATCCATTACCACTTGGTAGTTTTCAGTTTTGGGTGAAGGTCTTTATGTGTGGCACTTAACAAGAAGCAAGCAATTTCTGTTAAAACTGTTGTATTGTATTGCCTAATTTCAAAATGTATATGTTTCTTTCACTAGCTCTCACTAGCTCATCTTCTATTCCGCTTTATCCTGTATTCAGGGTCGCCGGAGGCCTGGAGCCTATCTCAGGAGGCTTAGGGCAGGAGGTGGGGTACACCCTGGATGGGGTGCCAATCCATTGCAGCTATATGTTTAATTTCATATTTTATTTTGTTTCATTATTCAGGCAATATAAATACAGTGAATCTCTTGGTCTAGCTCAACACACACATGGGGAAGACTGCAGACTTGACGGTTGTCCAGAAGATGATCATCTACACCATCCACAAGGGGGGTAAGCTTTAGAAGGTGCTGTATTAAAGTCATTCATGAAAAGTTGACTAGAAGGGAAAAGTGTGAAAGGAAATGGTGACACAGACTTAAGAAAAATGTGAAATTGCGCTAAACTTATTTGAGACCTTCACACTGAGTGGAGTAAGGCTGGAGATGGTGCATCAAGAATTACAATGCACAGATATCTTTAATAAATGCGCTTTAACTCTCTGTTTTTTAATGAAAGTAATTTTTTCATTTCATTTGCAAATCAAGGTCACCGAGTCTCTAGAATACATGTGAATTCTAGTTTGTGAATACAGTTATATATATATATATATATATATATATATATATATATATATATATATATATATATATATTTTTTTTTCATTAATTTTATTAAATTTTTTATTTTAAGATACAGGATTTGAACAAAAAAAAGTTAAAAATATTTCACTCTACGTGAATTGAATCTATATATGAGTTAAAACTTTTAAAATACAAATGAAAATGAACCCCCCCCGCCCATGATATTCTATTTGTTTGAAATGCACTGAACCTGTACTAAAGCCAAAGATTGAATAATTTTGAGTGGAGATGGATTGATTTTGATTAAAAATTATTTTGAACAAGAAAACTTATAATAAAAATACATTTTGTTTTTATATAACACTCCCAAATGGGTGTTCCTCAAATAACCCCTTTTCTAATGCAAAAATATAAATTGTCTGTACAGAGTGTTTTCTTGACTTATAAACAGTTTTTTAATGCACCACGACTTGTTCCACAGTACACTTCCTGTTAAGGGTTGTAGAAAAGTTTTATTGGTCTATAATTGTAGTCAAGTGTAAGGTACCAAATACCCAGAACAATTGACCCACTCGCTACAATAAAAAAAAAGAGAGCGCGAAGGACTTCTTAGGCCTACCCAGACTTAAATAAAGATAAGAAGAAAACAAAAATTACATTATGTATATTATATTATATTAAAAATATTATGTAATTGGAAGGTGCTACTGTATCTCAATCTGACCTGAGCAAAATTTTTAGTTTTAGTTTCTTGACTTAATGAGGAGCAAACAATGATGTAAGTTAAAATTTAACAATTGGCATTGTCTCAAAGTAGCTTTACACAATCAAAAGAAATTATTGAAGTTTGTATAAAATGTGAAAGTGTATGAATCAAAATGATTAGATGCATCTATCATTTCATTCATCATTGGTATATTATGCATGTTTAGTTTTAATCATTTAATCATCTAGCTATTAAAAATGTTTTAAAAATAATAATAAAAAAGATTTAAAAGATTTAATTTACTGTCCATTCTATTTTAATAGCTACTCTATAGTGACTAATCTAAAATAGCATCAATAGTTTTTTTATAACATTGTGTGCTTTGACCACATCTTCCCGGAAGGCTAGTATGAACTGCATGCGAAAAAAAAAAAATAAATAAAATCACTGGCAATAAAGACTAAATCTTATATTTTTTCCAAAGTGAAAACAAATGTTGGTAAAAGAGAGCAGTTGTGATGTTAAGGGTTTCTGTTCTAAGAATAGAAAACTAAGTCGGTAATTTCACTGCACTTTGCAAAATGCGTTGTTGCTTATACTTGAACTGAAAAGTTATTTATTGAATCAGACGGAAATGTGTGTGTGAAGCAGAAGCTTCTCGGGTAATCACAGTTTCTTCACAGATAGCAATTACTGTTCATGCCCATCATTGCTTTTTAGTTCTGTCACATGTAAAATCCTTCTCAATGTGTTGTTGGTTCTAATGCACATATATTTCAAAGGAATGGACTAAAAAAAACTCTTCCAAAGAATTGATGATTATCTCTTTGCTGTTTCAGATTCAGATTGTTTGCCTCACACCATGACCAGATAACTAACTCTTGTTCAGTATGTGTACTCATAGATTTTAGACATAAGATCTACTTGTGTGGAGTCATGTGGTAATGACATTTGCTTGACATAGGTTGTTTAAATAGGTTCTTTACTTTCCTAAAGCAGAACACTGCTATGACTTGTTCATGATTCATATTATTCATATGGTTCAAATAACACTTTGCAACCTAAAAAATACTCTACAAAATATTACTTAAACACTGAATTTATAAGAAACACCTCAATTTGATTATTTATTTAGATTAAAGAAGTAAATACACTTTTTGGGGGAAAAAGTCATTTCAATTTAAATAAGCAAATACATAAGAGCCGTTGTTTGCATTACTGCAATGAATAGTATACAACAGTTAGTACTGATAAAGTAATCTGAATGGATGAAATGAGCTCTATGAGTGGTGATAAGAGTGAGCACACGAGCACTGGAATGTTTAACTACTGTACATGTATCACTTTGTGTGACTGATGCTCTAACAATCATTAATTACACTAACTGTAGGTCGCAGCATGGGTGAAAATTGTACAATAAGTTACTGCCATTTTGAATATTATAAGAATATTTTATTTTTAGATACTAATCTTCTAGTCATCGAACCTTGTTCAACAATGCACAGACTGATTAGTCAAACTGAACAATTTTTTATTGGATTCACTTTTTTCTTTTGACAAACATCATCATCAACACCTACAACACCAATACAACAAAAATATTGTGGGCTTTTCAGTTATAAATATGCTGCAATATAATACATGGTATAAATTAACTGATACAATAAGTTATTTTTAAATAAATAGCCTTGACATAAATGGAAAATAACTATAGCTTTAAATCTTAACAATGTTCTTTTAAAAACATTGCAGTTTTTATTTACTGAAGTGTGTGGTTTGTAGTTTTTCTATTTTGAGTGCTAGCAGTTGAATTTTGTGTTGGTAAGTTGGTGGTCTGATGCAGTAGGGCAGAGGTTGAAGTTATCTTTTTGATCTTTTGTGACCTAGAGAATAGAAAAACAAAAATTGTACATTTAAATGGCATAGGGCTAAACAGCTTTCTGTCAAAATGTTATATCATATTTTAATTATCAACTCTGTGTTTCATCTTTCTGAAATAAAAATAAAATAATACCTTAACTCCATGATCTTCCTCCTCACCCAGGATTGATGTGGGTAAATGCAGAACTGTCCTCTTTCTGTCTGAAATCTGTAAAGGACAGGTCATAATAATGATGATAATGATACACTAGTACTGTGTAAACAGATTGTATTTTCTTTATTTTCTGTGTATATTATTAATTAATTAATTAATTAATTAATTTATTTATTTATTTATTTATTTATTTATTTATATGAGATTACTTGTATTTGTAGTTTTTGAACATTTTTAAATATTGTTTTTGACTTTGTGAGACTACACTTACATGACAGCTTTAACACACGGAAGGTTTTTCTCCTGTAATCTGAAACCTGTGATGGTGATGTCCTCCATGGATCTGGAGACCTCAACACAGCAGGGACTCACTTTTTCTGCATCTAAGCGGATACACACCAAAAGCACATTGAGCACATTTTAGAGTAAAATGTATCACATTTTTTGTAATGAAAGGCTTTAAACAATTCACTCACTCACTCACTCACTCACTCATTCATCTTCTATACCGCTTTATTCTGTATTTAGGGTCGCCGGGACCTGGAGCCTATCCCAGGAGACTTAGGGCACAAGAAATCGCAGGGCACACACACATACACACACGCTACAGGCAATTTGACAACGCCAATTAACCTAACCTACATGTCTTTGGACTGTGGGAGGAAATTGGAGTACACAGGGGAAACCTGGACAACAGGAATCAAACCTGGACCCTGAAGGTGCAAGGCGACAGTGCTAACCACTACACAACCGTGCAACCCTTAAACAATCCGCTAGTATTTTATTTACATGTTTACAGCATTACAAGAAAGTCAAAAATATGGATAAGATTAAACTACCTGTTACAGTCCAGCTGGAAAAAGCAATGATGACTATGGAAGCCAGGGTCCTCATCAATGTTGTAGTTGTCTGCATCTTATCTGTCTGCAACTGTTCTCTATCCCTTGTGAAAGACTGACTGGTTGTTCAAGATCGAAGTCGAAACTTTAAATATCTGAAAAAGAGGAACTATGAAGTTTGTGGGTATCTTCCACTATTTCTCAAGAACATATTTTTGTCAACCGGATATGTTTTTTTTTCCTAACCCATCATCATGAATGGCACTATTGGGTAGTTTCCAGGTTTGGATGAAATTCACTTTTTGTTGCAGGTAACAAGAAGCCAACAGCTTTTGTTGAAAATGTTGTATTTTACCGCCTCTTATGTGATGCTTGAGGTAATCGATTGTTAATGAAAATTATTTTGGTCGGGAAAATGAACAATAACATTATATGGAACATACATTTTGTTCCATATGGCATACCAAACAGCTGTTTCTCAAATAAATTCTGTTTTTAATGTAAACATATTTTTTGTTTGTACTGATTTTAAAGTGTAGGCTTACATAAGGCCTGGAGCCTATTCCAGAGAGCACAGAGCTTAAGACAGGGTACACATTAAATAATGTGCCAACCCATCACAGGGCACAAACACACATACCCACTCATATTCTGTTACTGTACCATGGGAAATTTGGAAATGCCAATTTACTTAATTTGAAAACCGAGAAGCGAGTTTCAAACCCCAACTCTTGAGCTGTAAGGCAACAGTGCTAACCACAAATATAAAACAGACACTTTATACTATACATACAGTACATGGATAATGTAGCATAGCATGGCATTGACTCTTCTAGGCCATCCAATTGTACTGGAGATGATTGTTCATGTGTATGACCTATTGTGTGAGTCTGTGTAAACTTAGCTGAATTTTATTACTGTTTTCAACATACAGTACAGTATATAAAGAAAACTGTAAATTAAATTAAGTAAATTGACATTTCCAAATTCCCCTATGGTGTATGAGTGGGTGAGTGTGGGTGGTGTACCCTGACTTGTGCTCTGAGCTTCGTGAGATTGCAGGTTCTAGGCCTTATGTCAGCCTACATAAGATATACTGTATAGATAGATATAGTTATAGATAAACAGAAGACATATGATGTATTCATAACTAATTAATTAAGTTTCTTGCATTACACATAAAACCAAAATTTTAATGATAAAATATTCATATGATGAACGTGTATTGGATCAAATTTTGATATTTACTACATTTTAGAGAATGTAAAAGCCGTAAGTTGACATAAATTTTAATGCAAGCTCACCCAATCTACTGTGGACAAAAAAATGAGCAGAAAAGAAAGTAAAAAAACTGGCAAAACAAAGATCAACGCACATATCAAGTGCACATCTATATACAAACATATACATATGTTATACATATAATAATATATACTTGTATATATACAAACATATACATACTGTAAGAATACTGTATATATTTTAGATTATTAAAATATATTTTACGAAAAATAATATAAAAATAACTGATGTAAATGTACTGTCTTTTATTCAGTGGATCTAATTTTACTGTTCTTTTATGTATGTGGCAAAAAAGGCCATCTTCTGCCTTTTTCCACTGTGAAGGCAAATGTTGAAAAAAAGATAGCCGTGCTGTAGCTGTGATGTGAGTGGAAAACAAGGTAGTCAGTAATTTCATTGCACTTTGAAAATGCACTATTGCTCATGCTTGAAACTGAAACATTACGTAAGTGAATCTGACGGAAATGTGTCTGTGTAGCATATAAGCAGAAGCTTTTGTGGTACAGTAGTTTTTTGACCGATGATGACAATTACAAGTGCGCCATGGCCTCTTAGTCAAATACTTCAGAATACTGTTGTTGGTTCTAATACACATATACAGTATTACAAGATACAAGAGTTGCCTTACAACATGATCAGTTGACTAACTTTTGTTCCGTATGTTTACTCATAATTTTTGGACACAAGATCTACTTGTGTGAAGTCATGTGAAAGTATCATTTGCCTGATATTGTCCTTTTTTGGAAGTTAGTCATTAGTGTTTAATGAGTTCACCAGTAAAGCACCAAAATGTGATCACCTACACTGATGTGCTTCTACATTTTCACCTGAGAAGAAAATTATATTTTTGTGGCAGAAAAATAAAGACGTTTAGATTTTAACTGTTCCATAGGCTGTTTAAATAATCTCATTGCTTGTTTAAAGCAAAACTCTTTTGTGACTCATTTATGACTCATATTAAGATTTAACATTGAGTGAGCAACCTACAATTGACTAAAATTATAAACACTGAATTTATAAGAAACAGGTCCATTAGATTAAATCAGTAAAGTAGGTCAGTATTGTCCGCAGGACTGAAAGGAGGGGAGAGCAGCTGCCTGCCAAAACCCACAATTAAAACCAGTCACAGACGCACTCAAAGCAATAGAACACATCTGCTAATGTTATCATATCCTAAACAATACTTTATCTAATTAGTAATTGCTTCTAAGTCGTTTTGAATTGCTTCTGAACCATCCGTCATTTAGTTCACAGCTAACTTGAGCTACAAAGCTAACAAGCTCTTCACATACAGCTGAATCGCTAGTCTCTGCACCCTCATGCCTCCAACCATATCATAGCTGTGCTGATATTCAGCAAAACTCAATATTGTGATATTATTCAAATATGTTTCAGCTGGAAAAACTTCTCATATCTTAAACAGACATGGTAATTATTTTTTACAATGTTTAACAAAGGATTTGCTTTATAGGAAAAAACAAAATTGCTGAAATTTTGGAATTGGGTTAAAAACTGTCCAAAACAGTATTAAAGTCTGAAATGATAGTGGTGAACCATTACTTTATTTAATTTAATTTAATTTATATAGCACTTTTCATTGTCGCAAAGCAGCATTTTAGAATAAAAAATGATTTGGAATTGAATTTAAAAAGTGAAAGTTTAAAAAGAAAATATTTAGTTTTAACTATCAGTTTCTCCCTGATGAGCAAGCCGAGGGCAAGAGTGACAAGGAAAAACGCTCTGAGATGACAGTATGGAGAAACCTTGCGAGGAACAGGAACTCAACTTGCGATGGAACTCAACAGCAATGGGGTGTCAACCCATTGCAGTACACAAGCATAGACGCTCACACTATGGGCATTTTTGGAAACACCAATTAACCTACTTTGCATGTTTTTGGACTGTCGGAGGAAATCAGAGTTCCCAGAGGAAATCCCCCCCCCCAAACACAGAGTGGACATGCAAACTCCATGCACACAGAACCAAAGGCGAGATTCGAGCACCCAACTCTGGAGGTGCAAGGCAACAGTTTTGACAACTAAGCCACGAAGCAAGAGCAAGTTTGTATACATGAATGCAAAAAGTTCCAAGGATATCCGCAGCTGTCTGACTCTAGGAAAACTGCTTGTTAATAAAACCAATTGGGGAAAAAGGGATTCTCTTTGCTAGGAAGTATAAAGATTGGACCTGGGAACAATGATAAAATGTCATGTGGTCTGGTGACCAGTCCATATTTACACAATTTTAAAGCAATGAATGTGTCAGAGTAAGCGCCCATCGTGTATGTGGTATGATCTCAGTAAGATCAGCAACATTATGTGTTTATGTAAAACTAAGTCAGCTGACTACCTACAGTAAGCGACCTAAACAACAATTAACTTGAGGCGAATGAGTTTAAGGTTGCCATTTCATTTTATGACTTTTGTAAGTTGCTTTTTGATAAAAATGTTTGCCAAATGCCTAAATGTAAATTTAAATGTACCCGAAAGGACACCAGGTCTTCCAGTGACTCATAGGATGACAATGGCAATTTTCATCAGATTCAAATTATGAAAAAGATGTTTTGGAAGCATGAGGAATCATTTTTACACACATTTACATTTAGGCATTTGGCAGATGCTCTTATCCAGAGCGACAAAAGTCATAACATGAAATGGCGACCTTAAACTCATTTGCCTCAAGTCTTTGAGGTGTACTAGAGATTAGATTTTAATTACTGTACACTTGACAAAGATCTTTACTTAAAGTGTGATACTTACTTTGGTCATCCAGTATACAGTATGTAGGAAAATCCCAAATCATGAAGCGTAGTAAAGTGATCTTTGCATCACTTTAAAGAAGAATCATAAAAATTTTACATGATTACAGAAATCTGTCACAGACTTACAGTGTATGAGGATGTAGGTGTTTTGATCAATGATTTTTTTTCTGGCATTCAAATTGCCATTTCAAAACCATGAGATAACCATTTCACATTAGAAAACGTGTCAACATAAAACCAAAAAATATTATTTACAATCACATTTATTATCCAATCACATTTATTATACATTCAAATTATTATTATTATTATTATTACTCTTTAAGGCCTGGAGCCTATTCCAGAGAGAGCTTAAGACAGGGTACACATTAAATAATGTGCCAACCGATCACAGGGCACAAACACACATACCCACTCATATTCTGTTACTGTACCATGGGGAATTTGGAAATGCCAATTTACTTAATTTGAAACCCGAGAAGCAAGTTTCAAACCCCAACTCTTGAGCTGTAAGGCAACAGTGCTAACCACAAAGCCAACATTCAGACGAACGCAAAAACAGACACTTTATACTATACACACAGTACATGGATAATGTAGCATACTGTAGCATGGCATTGACCCTTTTAGGCCCCCACTGGCCAATTGTACTGGAGATGATTGTTTATGTGTATGACCTATTGTGTGAGTCTGTGTAAACTTAGCTGAATTTTATATTTTTCATTTACTGTTTTCAACATACAGTATATAAAGAAAACTGTACATTTTCCAAATTCCTCTATGGTGTATGAGTGGGTGAGTGTGGGTGGTGTACCCTGACTTGTGCTCTGAGCTCCCTGAGATAGGTTCTAGGCCTTATGTCAGCCTAGACACACATTAATTATCCCATCACATTTAGTATACATTCAATTTGTTATTATTATTAGTATTAGTATTATTATTACTCTCTAATAATAATAATAATAATAATAATAATAATAGTTAAAAAAAATGTCATTATTTAACATTATCCTTTTAATTAATTGCCCAGTTTATATTAATTCCATATCATGGTACATGAACAAAACATGCGAAAAATTCTTATTTTAGAGTTGTTTTTATTTATTGAAAATGAGTCGTAAAAATACTTTACATAACATAATTAGTATCCAAATTAATCCAATAATAAAATAAATAATTTTCATAAATACAGTACAGATAAAGTAAAATATTAGATAAATATGGCATACATATCTAGTTTGTATTTAACACAAAATAAAAATGAACAAACACTATTTATTAAATATTAAATATTAAGGAATACAAAAATACTTTTTTGTTCATAGTTAGAACCATTATGTCATATTAAGACAGTATGCAGCATAACAACAGGAACCTCATTGTTTTCCTGCTTGGAGTTGTCAGCTCTTGGGCCTGTCCAAACACATGATTCCTTTCTTTTGGATAAAACAAAATTTAAAATTAGAACATTTTATGTATACAGTTCACAATAAGGTTGATAATAGAGAGTGAATTATCCATCTATCTATCAATCAATCTATCTATCAATCTGACAATTTATCTATCATGTATTTAATGTTAGTTACCTTTTCTAAATTTGCCAGAGTTGCATTGATTCCTTTTGCTTTTACACTGCTGCAATGGTGCTTCCCATTCTTAAGCGAAAACCTGCACACATTAAGAGTCTGATTAACAAAAAATAATTTGTTCACAGTCCTTACAAACTACAAATGGACACATTATCATATTGTATGCAATTTTGTTTATGGATGATTATAGATCTATAAACAAAATAAACATATGGCAATTAGTCACTGCTCATTATAATTAATGGATTCTCTTTTGCAGATTATAAGACTGTTTTTAGGTTAAGTCATTTTTCTTATTAACATAACAGATAGTAGGCTAAAGATATTTTCAATCAACATGAGAAATAGAAAGGTTAACTTTACTTACACATAGGCTTCAAGACATTTGCCTGATTTATGTGTATAGGCACATTGTTTTATAAGTTGTATGGGTACACGGCCCTCACTTGTGCGCGAACAGCAAGTTTTTGGTTTGTTGTCAATCGAGTGCACTGCAGTACAGGAAAAAAACAGGTTATATATATATATATATATAATTAGTTATATAAACCTTAGCATACAAGATTTGTTAATATACAATATATGTATACACACAGAAGATTTAACTTTAATCTAAGTTATTAAGAAAACTCACCTCCAAGCACACAACTGAACAGAAGTATGATTATGCAAAAGCAAAAGACCAACTGGCGTGCTGTCACAAAGTAATGCATCCTTGCTAACGAGGTCTATACCACTGGAATCAACTGTCCTTCCTTTACACTGCATTCATTCAGGACAAGACACTTTATATTCCATCTGAATTAGGGAAGTAATGGGTTCATGCTTTTAATCATGTTATGAATAATGCAGATGGAATATCTTGCAAACATCTCTGTCGCAGTGTATCATGACTCGTGCCTGTGCAATCATGTAAGATCTTCAGGTCTTCAGGCCTGATGGCTGAATCACTGTTCTAAATTGATGCATTACTTCCTTTTTCTACTTCCGGAGGTTCTGTGGACTGATAAAAAGTTTAAGATTAAGACTGAAGTTGCCGTAGACTGTTTTTATTATTTTAGTGAAATTAGATGTTGTAAATGCTAGTTGGTGACAGACTAAAATATTTTAAATAGAATATTTATTGATAGCTTGCCAACTAATGATAAAAGTTGAGCAGCTTGAACTGTGCATTATATCATCGTTTTTTTTTTTAAGAATTATTTTTATTGATGGGAATAAAGAATTGATGTGGGCTAAATTTTGGCACATACACACACATACTGTACACATATAGCACACACACACACACACACACACACACACAGCATCACTTATTCGTACATAAGCATATTTCTGCTTTCATAAGCATATGCTGTTTTCTTAGGATAACTAGGTAATTGGTGGTCCCCTTAGTTAAAGGTAGGCTGGTACTTTCCAGTACTGTCTAACACTAAACGTTTTATTGTCAGTACCCATTCCCGGAAAGAGGTATGAGCAGCCGCTTGCCAAAACCCACATTCAAAACCAGTCACAGGTGCACTTTCAGCAAGAAAACATTTCTGCTGACATTGTCATCTTAAGCGGCACATTATGTTGTTAGTAATTGCTTTTATGAATGCAGTTCTAAAATGCCTCTGAACCATCCATCTTTCGTTACTAGTAGTTAACATAAGTGTGAGCTACCCCCAGCTTCCTGATGGGTTCATGACTCACCTCACCATTTTGTTCATGGCTGCAAAGCTTCCTAGCTCCTAACACAAGGTGAAATTCCAGATCCCTTTCTAACTCCTGAACAAGGGCACTACTTTAAAAAAAGTTCTTTAAAAAGGGATCCCACACTCTACATAGGGCTCTAGCTTTTCATTTTATGCTATTTGAGATTTAACCCCATAAAAGTTTTTTGGGGGGTACATCGGCAAGAATTTAAAACTACTTTTACTCCTAGTGATCCAAAAAACTCTGTAATTAAGAAATTTTTTATATATTACTTACTAATCTGATGCAGATGAAACATTATACTTATGTCTTTTTAATCTTTGTCATATAATCTCATTATGATATAAGAACCATATAAGCAAAAGATATGGTCAGGTTTTCTGGAGATATTGTATCATCCAGCACATTGGGATTTAACCCAAGTGTAACAATATAACTATAGTGTAATAGTTTCTAACTTATAGAGTGTGTGTAAGTGTTATGTCTGTCAGATTTACTCTCCTTTTTTTATGTCATTATAATTTTTGGGTTTCATTTCCTCTATTTTTTTTGAAGCATGGCTGTCTGTATTTGCCTTTTTAGCCAAAAGGGCATTAGGGAGTTTGAACCTTGATTTCAGACAAAGAGAACTGGATTGTTCGATGGTTTTGGACTGGGGGCGTTTATGTAGTTCTTATGAGTATTTCCGTTCCAACCTTTCCGAACCCTATGGCAGAAGTTGGGGGAAGGCCCACATTTCTCATTTGTGACGATGAGATGCCCAAACTTTTTGCTCGTATATTGTGCAGTATGTGGACACCTGAAAATGACACTATACACCCATTTGTGAGCCCAAAGATTGTAGATATCATTGTTTGCTGTGGTATTAAGAATTCTCTTTTCCTGGGACTAAAAGGACTTGCCCAAAACCTATTCCAGCATGCCAGTTGCCCTGACTTTTCATAAGCCTTGCCAATGTACAGTATGGAATGGATAAGGAAATGGTTATTTCTTCTAAACACATTAAAGTTTAAACTGCCAGCCTCCTAATACACAGTATGACTGCAGATCAATCCCTGTTATCCGTTTTCCCTCAAATGAGGATGGGTGCCCTGTTGAGTCTGGTTCCTTCAAAGGTTATTTCCTATTAACATCTCAAGAAGGTTTTTCTTGCCACTTTTGCCGTCGTCCTCGGCTTGCTTATCAGGGACAATCTTATCATTTTGATTCATACACATTTACATTTCATACGAACTTCTATAATTCTTCTGATTGTGTAAACCTGCTTTGCGACAATGACACTTGTTAAAAGCACTATACAAGTAAAATTCAATTGAATTTATTTAAGTACCAGAATACACTGTGTATAGGGAACTCACGTGTAAACTATTAAAAACATTGAAAGAAAGAAAGATTAATTATATGCTATGCACTGTGGATTTTTTTATTTTATTTAACCCACGTATACTATATTTAACTCCGGAAATTTATTTTAGGGTCTGGCAGACACAAGTAGTCTTTGCGAAATGAAAGCTTAGTCATTATCACATAGAGGAACTTCAGAGGAAATCCCCAGTAAGATACATATATAGTAATTGTACGTTAAAACACGGATTCAGACAGATATACATCGAAACTTAGGGAAAAAAAACCTTAAGAAAAAAATTCTAAAGATCCTTAAAAGTGGAGGCTATGATGCCATCAAAACTAAATCTAGGATCGGATGTTGTTTCATGGTCACGTTTTCAGTTTTTTTCCAAACATTTGACCATTTTTGTTTGTGTACTATTTGTGTGTGTATTGTAGATTTATATAGTATATTCAATTCAATTCAATTTTATTTGTATAGCGCTTTTAACAATAGACATTATCACAAAGCAGCTTTACACAATCAAAAGAATTATTTAAGTTTCTTTGAAATGTGAATGTGTATGAATCAAAATGATTCATGATGAATGTGTATTACCATATACAGTATATATATATATATATATATATATATATATATATATATACATAGTTTAACCGTGAGACAGTGTGTGTTTGTATACTGTGTATATATATATATATATATATATATATACAGTATACACACACACACACTGTCTCACGGTTAAACTATGTACATAGTGTCATACTCTATGTCATAATGTTATATAGAAAGATCCCCTTAGTAAGATATGTGTTAATACTTTAGCCTGTTCATTGTATGTTGATGTGCTTCTGAGAAAGGCATCTGGTGTGGTGGAGGTGATGCATACAAAAGATTAATGCAAACACACGCACTCAGTTGCTTGGTGTGCTGGAAACCACAGCTCAGGAAGTTACAGCACTATTAATGTTCTTATGTGTTTCCAACATCCCTGGTAACTGAGTCATTAGGTCATGTGTAATCTTCCATCTGCAATGTCATGGCGACTTACAATATGTTTATATTAATACACAAGGAATTTGCGGATGAATTGCCTCTTCTTTTGTATTCTAATATGACCCTAACATAACACTGGCGTCACCGCAGAATAAGATGGTGTCATGATAGAGGCTTTTCATTCAAATGCCAGATGTAAGAAAAGCGTCTAGATGGTACTGTAAGTGTTTCGGTTTCAGTTCAGAGACAATAAAAATATGCAAAGATTTCTATACTGAAATGTTTCAGTTGTACTTTACAAAATGTTTTTGTTTATAGAATATAATGATTATGATGATGATATAATGATTTAATTATGATAATTATTTAGTTCATAGTTTTTTATACAAAATCAAAACTGTTCTATATTCTTTAAATAATCTTTTTTACTGTATGTTAGTCTTAATTTGAAAAGGCAATTTTTTTTTCATTTTTTTTTATAATTAAAATCATATTTGATCATTTATCAAATTGAATTTAATTATTTTTTTATTTATTTTAAATATATATAATACTCAAAAATACACTGATCAGATGTTTGGGAAAAGCTGTGCGGAACTAGGGTGTGCACTTTGGTATAGTTTAGGTTAGTACATTGGGTGTTGGGGAAAATACAGTACTGTAATTAGATTTAATAAAGGCAAAAGCTTTAAGCAGGATTGTCTTTACTGAGAAGAATGTCTGCTGCCATCTTGTGCAGAAATGGAAACACTGCAGATATTCAATATGTACCTAAATTTCTGGATTTATATTTTTTTATTTAAAACAAAAACTAATAATCAAGTTGTTTACTGCATGTTATAATTCACAAACGACTAGCTCGGAGGTGGCCAAGTTCTGTTCAGAGCCATGATATGAAAGTGATTTCACATAAGTAGTAGGCATGCAAAGAGAATGATGTGATTTGGCAAAGATGAATTAAATTTTTTTTTTAAATAAATAAATAAATAAATAAATAAATAAATATAAATTAAAAAAAAAAAAAATTTTCTATTGTGATAAATCTATTGTGATAAATACCGACACACAATTATGTTTTAGTAACACAATGACCCATTGAACTTTTTTATATACAAACTGGACAGTTAATCCTCTGGATGACAATATATATATATATATATATATATATATATATATATATATATATATATATATATGTCATCCAGAGGATTAACTGTCCAGTTTGGACAATCTGAATACAGAGAAGCATTCTATTTGTGTAATAAGTATGTTATTGATTATGCTGTGACCATCTAATAGACCACTTAAACACACTTTCAAAGAGAAAAAATCAGATGGCATTTGTGATCAGCAGTGAAAATATAAAATAAGTTTGTTAGATGAAATTATTATAACAGTTTATTCATTTATTTTCTATACTATCTATCCTGTACAAATTCACAGGAAGCC
This sequence comes from Clarias gariepinus, assembly GCF_024256425.1. Taxonomy (NCBI): domain Eukaryota; kingdom Metazoa; phylum Chordata; class Actinopteri; order Siluriformes; family Clariidae; genus Clarias; species Clarias gariepinus. Next base: position 15,131,601 of record NC_071125.1, on the reverse strand, counting down.
TGGCAACTATCTCAGATGGCCTATACCCTGGATTGGGTGCCAGTCAATCTCAGTGCACACATACACGTACACATGCACACACTACAAGGCCTACTCTGTATGTCTTTGGACTGTTGGAGGAAACCAGAGTACCTGGAGAAAACCCACCAAGCGCACAGAGGACATGAACACAGGCTTGAGGAGTGAGTCAAACTTGGAGGTGTGAGGCCACAGTGCTAACCACTGTACCACCGTGACCCTGTTATAATAGTTTTAAATAAAACATGTTTCCACCTCCCAAAATAATAGTTTGATATTTTGCATTCTATATCCTTATATTACACTTTTAATCTTCTTTTGAAAGAGTAATGTAAGAATAGAATACCTAACATATTTTATACTGTACCACCAGTTCCATTATATGGTAGCCGGTAAGAAATAAAAAAGACACACACTCTAATATTTTGTTACCACACTCTAAATAAACTACATTTATGTCTATCCAATGTTGCTTTAATTTTTAACCAATATCTTGTATTGATGATGGGAGAGTCTGATCATTTCATTAAGTCTTCACCAACACATTCCAACGACTTTAAGTGGTGCTCAATTAATGAGTGGAAATTATCACTTATGCTCATGAACCTTACCATCCTGGAATATGCTAGTGCCATTAGAAAAGAAAGAAAAAAATCTACTGTGATAAATTGGGGTGGTAACCTAGTCAATCAGTACATTCAGGTCATCAGCTGACTGTGTTTTATTGCCACAGAAAGTTTCTGAGCTTAGACCTGACTAATCATAACACTGTTTCCAGTGACTAGTGCAGTGGGCAATATGCATGATGCATGCATCACATTATGTGTTTCTCTTCTTACTCTGATGTACCCATGGCTGGGTACAATAGGGTCAAACTGATGTAGTAGTATGAAGTATCTGCTTTTTTTTAAATGCATTTTTTTCATGAAAAATCACTGTCGTAATTGTTAAAAATGTACTTGAATATCATTTTCTGAGCAAAGTGAAGTTTGTTCATGTTTCTGTTCCTGGTTTGTGTGTCATGCATGTGAAATGCATCCATATACAGCAGTGGTTCATTTTAAATGTCAAATGATATTGCGGAAGACCACACTGACTTTCCCTGTAATGCAGTGACATTTGAAGCTTAATCCAATAGCATAGACTGCGCTCTTTGAGCCTTACACGTTTCCTGATATCGAAAAATGCGTTTTGAGATGTTAGATTTATTTTTATTTTATTTTTAATGACAAAACTACACACGTTTACACCATGGAATTAAGGGGATACCGACACACAATTTTGTTTTAGTAACACAATGACCCATTGAACTTTTTTGGGCATAAATATGTAATACTTGGATTTGGATTTTGTTAAAAAACCTAAAGAACTATCATTTGTCAAGGTCATAAAATTACCTCAAGACAAGGCTTTACAAACTGAAACACATTTCCAGTGTTTCTAAGAATTCTGTTGTACAATGGGTAGAGGTATAATTATTAGAATGGCAAGTCCTTTACCTGGAAACATCTTAAATCCGTCATCAGGCATGTGCATTTCCTGTGTGCACTGCGAGTGACCACACAGCCACTGTCATGCTGCAGCCCCTACTCAACTACAACCACAACCAGCAACAGGAAACCAGCACTTACTCAAACACAAAGTTGCTTTGCAACAGGATGTTTATAATGTTAACCAGTTAATCATACCTGTTTCAGTTAGAAAGTAACACATTATAGATTGGTCTATTTACACCCTAGCTCAAGTACCACTTTCTATAGGTGATTAGATATGCAACGTAATTCCACTTAACAATAAATTTGAGCTTGTGGCCTTGATGATCATCAGTATAATGGGATTTTATACACCTGGGTGTTAAAAAATTGTTGGGTACTTTCCACTTTGAAACTCACCTTATGAACGGTGGTTCAGAGAAATGTTTCAGGGAAATGGTCAAGTACACACACACACACACACACACACACACACACACTGGTGGGCTGTTACAACAAATGTTTTCCATTGTTTTAACAAAAGACATCTAACTGTTATATTATAGTGATTAATCAAAATGCATATTAGAAAAAAAACTGTGGTATTTTAACATACCAACAATTCTATGAGCTACAGAGCAAAGTAAAACCTTACGCAAAGTTTAAAAGATACCATCGGAAGGATGGGCTGATTAAATATCTGAATTTGTTCCACTACTCACGTCTGACTCTATGGTGTGAAGCGTCTATATGTTCAATTAGGCAGGTGGGGGGCGCCTGTGGTAGGAAGCTATGAACCATTTTTTTCCTGTCCTGTGCTTGTATAAATTAATACTTGGGGGTCTGATTGGGTTTCACTGATCAGACTAGTACGGGTGAAGAGATGAGAACTGCACTGTTTTGTCTGTTTGCTGTTTTGCTCACAGCGACCACCTGCAATTGTGAGAATATTTATAGTTTTTTTTTTCTTTATGTACACATTATTCTTTTATTTTCTTTCTTATATTATAATGAAAGTGATTTGGGATTTTATATATATATATATCATATTTGTTTTTAATATTTCTTCTATGTTCTCATCCATACAGCAAGTAAAAATGCATGCGTCTGTCTCAAGATATCAAATTCCATCATTCCACCTGCAGCAGTAAAAGACTACTATATGCAGAATTCAGGCCTCTGCCACATTAAAGCTGTTGTGTAAGTATGCTCAATTTAATGTTTAAAAACTAGTATATAGAACGCCAGTGTTTTCCTAAAAAGTTACTTGTTTTATATAATTTTATATGTCAAAATAGGTTTACTGGTAATTAATGTTTATTGTATTTATATCTGTAATAACTGCATACCTTCCCAATCAGTTTCAATGTAGTTACTGAATAATGGTTACTTTATAGTTATAGTTTAGAAAAAATAAGTACAAATAAGTCAGAAGGTTAAAGAGTTAAACTTGACCTAAAACATATCCTGCTGTTATGCTGACAGATTGTTTTTCTTGTGTTTTTAAAGTATCAAAACAAGAAAAGGAGTTACAATCTGTGCCGATCCTACAAAGCCCTGGGTTCGTAAAGCCATCCAATTAGTGGACGCCAGAAATAAGACTCGTTCCACAACAGCAAGACCTATGACTACTGTTTCTGAGCGCACACTGATCACGACAGTTGGTTTTTACAATGTGAGCTAAACTGTTCAGCGCTATTAGACTATTTGTATTCTGTAATGAGTGAATAATGCCCTGAATTTATTTAATGTTTAATCACTGTGCTAGCTTATTGTATGCATATGTGTGCATTGTGCCTGTGGGTGAAAGTTTGGGCAGAGAATGGTGGTCTATGTGAGAACTAATGCCCTGTCACCATAAGTAGACTTTTCACAAATGGAAGCTGTGGCATAAGTGAAGGTTCAGCACTGAATAATACATTGGGGGGTTCCCAGCATACCCACAAAGCACTTATTGTACTAATTAAGCTCAGCTTTACATGATGCTTATAAAAAATAATCAGATGTATGTATTTCATAAATGTGGGGCATTTGCAAAGTTAATGGACTTAATTATGGGTAAAAGTGACTCTTTATTTCAAACTTGACTTGATCACAGTGCATAAATAATGCATGTTTTACACTTTCAAATAGAATATTTTTGTTCTGTGATTATTTAAAGCTATTTAAGTTGCAATATTTATGTCACACAGTCTTCACGATGATAAAGTAAAAACTTTTTTTTTTTATGTTTTGCTAATTTATTTAAAAAATAAAGACTGTTATATGCCATTTACACACGTCTTCAGACTCTTTGTTATTATACATGCAATTGACCCCTCCAGAATCCTATACTCATATCAAGGGTGGACCTTGAAGTCCACCTGTGCTTAAGTTAATTCTGTAGACATAATTAGGAAAGGCACACACCTGTCTATATAAAGGGTCACACAGGGTAAATCGTGTGTCAGAGTAAAAGCAAAGTCATGAGGTAAAGAGAATTAACTGTAGACCTGCAAGACACAACCCAGTTCTGAGGGGAAAATACAGGAAAATTTGTGCAGCGTTGAATGTGCTCAAGAGCATGGTAGCTTCTACCATTCTCAAATAGGGTAGATTTGGAAGAGCCAACAGTCTTCTCAGATCTTTCCAGCTGTCCAGCCAAACTGAGTAATCAGGGACAAAGGGCCTTGGTCAGACAAGTAACCAAGAACTCAAGGGTCACTGTAAATGAGATTCGAGTTCCCTATCATTGTAGCTCTCCACCAGTCAGGCCTCTAAGCTAAAGGGCATGACAGCACAATACCTGTGGGGTATGTATTGTAGTATTATCATGCCCAGAGGAGCCAGATTATGTAATTGGCAGATGCTTTATATTCACATTTACATTTAGACATTTGGCAGACGCTCTTATCCAGAGCGACCTTTTCTTAACCAAAAGTGATTTGTAGTTTCCATCATTGGACAGATCATTGAACAGATCCTTACACTGGCTTACTAGGTTACTAAATAAGTACTAACAAACACTGTTGGGAATGAAGAAGAAGCAGAAACAAATATGCCTTAAGTCATCGTTAAAAGATTGCCAAAGACTGTATGGACATCTAGAGCAGAGGTGGGTAAAGTAGCCCAAAAATGTCTTTTAGTACAGTAAGAATAGCTGTACTTCAAAATAACATTACCCAAGTACATGTAAAACGAAGTCATCCAAAATATTACTCAAGTAGGAGTAAAAAAGTATTCGGTGAAAAGACTACTCAAGTACTGTGTAACTGTTATAGATTGTAATGTCCGATTTATTAGGGCCCAAGACTATAGGGTGCGCAGGACCCATTTGTTTTCCTAAGAAATCTTTTTTTCAACCATTATGGGCTTTTTGGGAGTTTCATTTTCATGCTTAAAAACTCATAAAAATTGACAGACAGGTTGGAATCTGCTGCCATTAGGATGCCTGAGAGTCTGGGCCCTGGGCAAGGCACGGGGCCCTCAGGGACCCTCACACAAGATTTTGCTGCATAGGTTATACAGGTACACGTATGCATGTATACATGTGAAACGTGGTACACATTTAGCTTATTGAGCCGAACAACTTTCGCACTGCATGTCCTGGGCCCAGCTCAACAGGAAGTCAGTTATTTTGGGTTGTTCGCAAAACTTAAAATGTTGATATACTCCTCATAGGAGATCTAACCATCGCCACCAAAGCGGGCCTACAGTATGTGATCTAAAGACGCTGAGGATGCAAAATTGTAGAGGGATCTTTGATATCTCAAATGAGTCAGCCGTGACGATACCTTAAACTTAAACTGAAAAGTGATAAATAACCTTCTGTGTGACGAATTAAGTGGCATTATATTCAGTGACACTTTCAGTGACATCGCATTGAGAACATCAGAGTGTGACGCTTTTATCCAGCATCTGCGGTCTATTTTACACACGTACACATCACAAATGTCAACACTCAGGCAGTACACACACATCTCTTTTACACACACACACATACAGATATACACTCATATATCACACACATAGACACACACGCATCACAAATGTTAACACTCACACATCACATCTTTCTTACACTCATGCAGAAGAACACACACACACACACACACACACACACACACACATTATAAGAATTATATATGCTAACATTGCAACGTTCCATGAAACAGCTAAGCTTAAACATGTTTCTCAGTTTAGAAGTCAAGTTTTTATATGCTGAACTGTCTGTCAAGATCTGTTTTAAACATGCTTTCTATATGAGGCCAGGGATGTTTATCCTCTTCTGTTGTAGCATTGCAGACAGATGCCTCTGCTAATTTTATGTTTTTATTCCCTGTCTACCACGGCTAAAGATGTTTTCCCGCTACGGCGCCAGTTTGTGTGTGGTCATGTGACTACATGTGTTATTGTTACTATGACTAATTGATCAGAGTCATGTCATTATTGTTATAAATGTTAAGAAAAGTAAGAGTTAAGTGTAGCCAATTGTAGCGAAGTAAGAGCAGCGTTACTCCCAAACAAATCTACTCAAGTTAAAGTAAAAAGTATGGTGCAGTAAAACTTCTCATAGAAGTGCATTTTTTTTTTAAAGTTACTTAAGTGAATGTAACGGAGTAAATTTAACTTGTTACTACCCACCTCTGATCTAGAGGAAGTTCATTCCACCACTTAGATGCCAGAACAGAAAAGAGACTAGATGCACATCTTCCTCGAGCCCTGAGAGATGGTGAGACCAGCCAATTCCAAGACAGTGGAAAATGATTCAGAACAGAAAGCTAAGGATATCATGTGTACAGCCTCGCAGAAACTACAAGTTACAAGTTGATTATATAACAAATACAATTTTTTCTTGTCCTAAACAGTCTAGTTTGGGTGAGTATTTCCCCATGATACAGTAGCCTCAGATGCCACTTTACCCCATCCATCACACGATTTGATGTGATGTGCAATTTTTGCAAACTACTACAAAGTGTGTTTCTATAGACTTGAGTTTGTATAGACTTCCTGTCTGCTCAGACAATATTATCTATCTCTTCTGATCTCTCTTCTAAAAGCAAGATCTTTCAGCACACAGGCCCTCTGCATATACTGTAGGATGCTTTTGAAAGTTATTGTGAGCCATAAATAAATAAAGCAAACATCTCTACTTGCTTGAGTTCAGTTATGCAGGAGAGGGGGGGACTGGGGGTGGTGAGTAGAATGAATTTCTTATTGTTTGGGTAAGGAAGTGTGGGCGCCTGCATAAGTAGTCACTGTATGAAGTAAGTGGGCCGACAACGTGGTTATTTTTCATATTAATAGTCAAAACCACAGGTTGAGATACCAAGGAATAAGTGACGCACTTTCACTTTGACGTTTCAGTGGTCAATCCTACTTGCTTTACTACTGAAAAGGGCTATCGTATACTGTATATGGCTACTCCTGGTAAAGAATAATATTAAAATATTGGAATAATATTTATACAGTACACAATATACAATATATATATACACACATATATACACACACATATATAATAATAATGTAATGATTCAGAGTGTGCTTCCTCTAAATGTTCTATCTTATATATATATATATATATATATATATATATATATATACACACACACATGGAACTCCACTGCAGGTCCTGCTACTGTAGGTGGGTATATTTTTTATGAATAAAAAAAACATAAATAACTAACTAAATTAAATAAACAATTGAAAGAACATTTAGAGGAAGCACACTCTGAATCATTACATTATTAGATCTGTAAAAGATAACGTTATTGCGGTATCTGTTTTTCTTTTTCAATCTTTATTAGCTGTTCTGCGTGTCCTAAGCAGCAGGCCAAAGTGGAAAGTAGTAATAGCGCATTATTACTCTTCACAAGTGGTTGTATAGACTAGATCTATCAGTTGACTAAGACATTTACCCGTTGACTAATACATCTACTAGTCAATGATCTGTCAAATAGAAAAGCCAGTGGAAACATGAGTAGCAAAGCTGATAGAAAACAAATGCACACAATAGCCGAGGGAAACAGGCAAAATGTATTTTTGTTGGTTTGGACATTTTTAAAAGTGTTGTGTAAGACTATGCTGGGAAGGTCTTTGACCTTTGGCACTTTCACATCACGTTTATGTTTAAGTGTAGAGATGTGGGCAATATTAGTTTTTCACTCCCAATCTTACCTGCTCCCAAAGGAATTTTAACTGCTTTTCTTAAATGTCTGTTTTAACCTTTTGCAAAACTTGATACAGGACATCACAATATTTAATGCTATGACTAATTGACTACATTGATCAATAAGTAAAAATGGGCATGCTACCCCTACTATGCAAATGTGTTTTAAAGACGACCTATTATACAAAAATCACTTTTTAATTTTTTTAGATGATCACATGGACCGCTTGTAAAAAAAAACTTTAAATAAAAAACTTGAGTAAAACAAACATCCGTAGCTTTTTGTTTTTCTTTCATTTTTGTATTGGTCAGCACTTATTTTTGTCACATCATATAAGAAAAATACACCACCCAGCATGTTGCTCAGCCCTGTTGTTCTCTGGTGGGGTGTGGCTGAGCAATAGCTTGTTTGCACACAAACGGAAACGGGGCATTTGAATGAAGACTGATATTATAATATTTCAGGTGTTAATTTTTTATTTTTAAAATTATAGCTTATAAATAATTAAAACCCAAAATTCAGTATCTCAGAAAAATATATTATTACTTAAGATTTATACATATATAAAAAGATAAAAAGTATGAACATGTACAACGCTCAATACTTGGTCGGGCTCCCTTTGCATGAATTACTGCAGCAATGCAGCATGGCCTTCAGCTCTCTCATCCTTCTCGTCACAATACCCCATAGATTGTCTATGGGGTTTAGGTTGGGGGAGTTTGCTGACCAGTTAAGCACAGTTAAGATCATGCATTAAAAATTTATTTATTTTTAATGCATGATCTGATGGATATTTTAGCAGGAGCTTTAAGAGCTTTTTTAGCCACAGACTAGTCAACGTGCCCATGCTGATTCCTTTCTACTGATAACTGCTCTTACAATGGTCACATGAACCTCAGCACTGGCTCAAAGAGCAATGGAAGAAAGTGACCTGATTTGATGGATCGAAGTGCCTGGGCAATTGATGGCTCTAGGATGTACAATGTGAAGAAAGCATTTGAGCAAAGACATAGGTGATGCTCTGGACAACGTTCTGCTGAAAATCCCAAAAAAATAATTGTTTCAGACCAAATATTCCATAATGGTGATCACTTTTAGCTGGATAATGTACTCTGCTGCAATGCAAAATCACTTAGTATTGGTTTAAGGAACATAAAAAAAATTGACTTGACCTCTAAAGAAGTCTGATTGAGCATCTGTGGGATCTGCTAGCTTAAAAGTCTGATCTACAGTATGAATGCCCCACATTGCAGCGTGAAGAACTTAAAGGATCTGATGCTAACACCTTGTTGTCAGATACCACACCACAGCTTACAGTAAGAGATCTAGTGAAGTCCAAAGCTTGATGGTTCACAATAGTTTTGGTGACACACCAATGGACCTACACAATATCAGGCAGGTGATTTTATTGTTATGGCTAATTTGAGTATAATCACTTATTGAATATTTGATCCATGGACCTACAGTATAATATGATTTTGCATTCTGTCTGTCTGCAAAGATTGGATTTCTAGCTTTCTGCCTGTTTACCCATTGTGCCTGTTAACGTGACCCCTTCCTGTTCTGAACCTAATCTCATCCAGCCCCGTAACCCCGAGAGTAACCGTATTGTACTGTATCTTTATTGGATTTCTGATCATTGGACTTTTATTTAGATTTGGATTTTACCTAGCCCTCCATTCTCTTGCAGAGTTCATGCATTGTTATCATTATTGCATCTTTACAATAAATATGGAAAAGTCTTTTAATCGGGGTTCTTTTCTGAGTCTTGTTTATATAAGTCCATTCATTTAATCTTAAATTTTTATTATTGATAACTAAAACGACTAGGTCAAAATGAGGAAGACTGTATATCAATGCTTAATTCCGATTTATTTAATTGTCCTATCTGGCTAAAATCCTAACTGTTTTTTATGTTTAGATTCATTTAATTCCATTTTATTAACATTATATTTTAAACATAGTTTTTACCAAATAAAATCTTTAGTCTATCCAAATAAGAACATGCACAATAATCCTTGGGGTATCCATGTGATACCATCTACTGTAATTCAGGTTGTCCATATAATGCTAAATCAAATATAATGATTAAGCACTGGCAGCATGGTGGCATAGTGGTTAGCACAGTCGCCTTACACCTCCAGATTCCAAGTTTGATTCCTGCCCTGGGAGTCTGTGTGCATGGAGTTTGCATGTTTCATGGGCCAGGGGTAGCTCAGTGGTTAAGGCATTGGACTACGGTCTGGAAGATCCCAGGTTCGAACCCCACAACCACCAAGTTGCCACTGTTGGGCCCTTAAGCAAGGCCCTTAACCCTCAACTGCTCAGATATGTAATGAGATAAAAATGTAAGTCGCTCTGGATAGGAGTGTCTGCTAAATGTAAATGTTCTTCTCTTGCTTGGGGGGTTCCTCCTGGGGCTGCGGTTTCAAAGACATGCAGGTTAGACTAATTACCGTTCCCATTTTGCCCTCAGTGTGTGTAAGTGTGTGCCCGTTAATGGATTGGCACCCTGTCCAGGATGTACCCTGCCTCATGCCATAACTCTCTTGGGATAGTCTCAGGGCCATTTGCAACCCTGTATACTGGCTAAAGCAGTACAGACAATGAGTCAGTAATTAAGTATTATGTTTTTTTTTTCAGACATAGTTGCATATTCTACATACTAAAATATTCCTGCATGAAAGGTTCTGGAACTTTCCATTAATCAGATTCTTCGGGTCATCATGGTCATTATGTATATGTACTAATGGCTACTGTGGAGATTTGTAAATTGTGACTCATGTCGACGCTGTGTGGAGACACCCAGCCACAATCTGTGGGAAGCTTTAGATTAACAGTGTTTCACATCTTCCATTTCTCTCCGTTTTGTGCTTTTACACCATGTGCATACACACACATGGGCGTTCTTTGACCAAATTGTGGGTTGGGGGCTGTGTGAGAAACGGGGAGATGGAAATGAAAGTGTAATATGAGGTGTGAAATGCGTAGCGTTAACCAGAACCTTTGTAGCTAGCACTGCTCCTGTGTCACAATGAACATTATTTATGCACTCTTTTTCTGCGTGGTGTTCTGCTTCTGTGAAGGTATGTTGGAACTGCTGCATCTATCTCACTTGAACAGCCACTCTCTACTGTATATAGTCACTGGGTCATTTTTTGAATTACAGAATCAGACAAATTATTAAGTACAAGCATCATTTAAGTTGCTGTACCAGATAACCTTCTGTTTCTAAAGTACTGTAACATTTAAAATGGTTGTGTTCTGTAGCTGCATTATGGTCGAACTTTTGCTGCTTGAAGAAACATACAGTTGATGATAAACCTGTTAGAAACGTTGTGGATTGTAAAGTCCAGAAAGGAGGACTTTGTCACTTTGATGCAATCATGTGAGTATTCAAAGATTTTTTTTTAAATTTCCTTTATACCACTTATAATTTACATAATTTAGCCTTTACATGGAACAACTTGTTAAAAAAACTGTCGTACAGTAAATGTGCTTTATACATTATATGCATATATTTTAGGCTGTTTTTGAATTTTAACTTGTTGCCTGTAAAGAATCAAAATTGGTTACTTGTTTCTGTGTTTATATTTTAATTCTTCAGTATCAAGACACGAAGAGGCCGGACACACTGTTATGATCCACGGGAAGACTGGATTGTTAAAAATGTTGTGATTAACGAAAACTTGCCAAATACTTGCCATGTGACCCTAGGGAAGAGAAAAACCAGAAAGGCTAAAAGGATGGCAGAGGAGGGAAAAGGGGAAAGAGAAAAGGAACGCAGGAGAAAAGAATTTGAAACTACAGTAAATGACTGGTGAAATATACAATAGTTAACTGTAACATGAAGTGTTTTAATGAGTGCTGGCACTCAGATATTTAAATAGACATACTGGAGCTTCAGTAAAACATTGAAAGAAAAGTTAAGAAATTTAAAAAACCACAAGCTCTGTAAAACTATTCAATTGTATGTTTTTATATTTTTTTTTCTCTATAGTGTCAATGTAATGTACTCCTGTATATGTGCAATATGTATATAGTACAACAATGTCAGAAATTTACCCATGTTTAATAAATGGCTTCTTTATTAAAAGCTTTGAGATCTTTAATGTTTTTTCTTCTTTTTTGTTTTTGTTATACATATACAGTAATCTTACATGGGAAAAAATATCTGTAGAGGCCACAATACATTAAACAGAGGTAAACATAAAGGTGTGAATAGATTTAAAAATAAATACAGCAAATAGAAGTTTAAATAGATGCAGAACAAAGATTCACTTAACTCAGGAGCTTGAATGATGCAACTAATCAGAACTAAACAAAGAACACCTGGGAACCTTCATGAAATGAAATTAAAATAAACAGAATGAAACATAAATGTCAACACAAAAATGTAAGAAGCCAAGTAGGCATACAGTGCCATCCAGAGGGCAACCCTGGTATAACTATCTTTAAAGCTCAGCTACACAGGTGGGCCAGGGCACCCTAAAAACTAAACTAAAAGTGACTGGCATGGTGACTTAGTCTGAAGTTAGCGTGGGTGTTGGGCTGAGACATGGCCTGAAAACTAGACTGTGACTTAGCATACAGTAGGTGTTGAACTAGAGCTTGGCATGAAATCTTGCCAGGTCAATCCAGACTGTTTTTTATTGTATTTTAAATAAAATGTGCTTTTTGCCCATTGATCCTCACACCTTGCCAGTTTACACTTTGTCTACAACTTACTTTAGTTGTTCTTAATTTGTATTCATGAAGAAAAAAATTCTTAATGTAAGCTTCGTCTCTGATTAAGATGCTGTTTTAGCTAATGTCCTTTGTGTGATATTTTTTACTTCATGTGCTATAAGTAGTTGTATGTACTCTTGTCCTCCAATGTCATTTATGCATGTAATTACAAACCAAAACTTGAAATTAATCATGATCCTGTATATTATTTTCAACAAACTCTCAAAAAGTGGTACTGAAATACCGTTCCTCATTTAAGCCTATATTACGTATTAGAACCTATAATTTGTACAGAATGTACAGAATCGATAACAACCGAGATATACCCCTACTTTAAATTCCTGAATAGCACTTTATATTTACATATAAATATCTACATTTACATATTTAAATATTTGCAAAATATTTACTTAGTATTTACATTCAAGGTCTGCATACAAAATATGCCAAATAACCATGGGAGAACTAGGAAGTCTTAGTAAAAGCAAAATCTTTTTATCACATTCATTACTAATTATGAGCTTCCTTAGGGTATATGTGTATATACAGCTTGATCTGTTTTATTCCTGCTATTAAAATAACCCTCCTGGTAAATATACTGGAAAGAAACTTTCCTGTGGTGATATTTAACAGGTCACAGTTGGGGCATATGGTTGCTAATGCCTAATAATCATAATTTCCTTTCAGATTGTGACAAGCAGCCACAGTGGAGAGTTTCTTTCTTGTGCATTTTAGACCACAGATGTATATGGTCCTGTGCTTTTTGTAGATGAACTAAAAATTTCTAATCTAAACCTTGCTTTGGCTTTGCTTGTTAATTATGAGCCATTAAAGAAAGTCTTATCTTGGTATTAGAATTTATACCCTTTATTACATTTTATATGTTAAAATGTACCAGCAGGAACATTTCTGGAACTTTCCACTTTTCTACAGTCCGCAGCACTGAGTAAACGATTGGAACATAAGTATATGCCCCCCTCAATGGCTATTGTGGTCAATAATAGTAAAAGACACTTATCTTTTCCATTCAGCTACATTGTTAAATTTACCCACACTTCTATGTATAGAGCTTCTTTCTTGTACTCTTGACACTACAGTTACCTAAACGCCCCTGTGCTTTCTCCGACCAAATTTGTGGGTTGGGGGTTGAGTATGTAGACAGAGATGGAAATGACGGTGAGATATAAGGTGTGAAATGTGTAGTTTCAGTCAGAATCTCTTCAGACAGCACTCTGCTTCACGATGAACTTGCTTCATGCACTCTTGTTTTACATGGTGTCCTTCCTCTGTGTTACTGAAGGTAAGTCAGATCCACTGCTGTGTCTCACTACATCTCAACAGATATTTTCTTACATTTTACTGTTTATTATATGAGATATAATGAGATTATAGAAATTATATAAAGATTATGAGAAGCATTACATCATTCATCACCATTATTGTAAACAGAAAGCTTTTGTTTCTGAAGTAACATTTAAAATATGCTTTTGCTCTAGCTGCGAGTTGGCCCGATTTTTGCTGCTTAAAAAAAAATCCGGTTAAAAGACTGCATGTGAAAAACGTCACAGATTGTAAAGTCCTGAGTGCAGGACTTTGCCCTATTGATGCAATCAAGTGAGTATTTTAATACACTAAATGAACAGATGCATTCATGTACTGTACATAGAATACTGCCTTTACTGAGAAAAGAGCTTAACTTACAGTAGGCCTACACATCTTTAAACTGTTACTGATTCTTAGGTTTTTGCATGATGAAGGAATTATGGAGATTACTCATTTGTTTATGTTTTTGTTCTTGAATTCTTGTGATCCAGTATTAGGACCAAAAAAGGACAGACTGTCTGTTATGATGTGAAGGACGAGTGGGTTATTAAACATGTTGTGATGAACGGATCCGACTCGTGTGTCGTGAAGAGACTACCAAAACAGCACAACCAAAACAGCAAAAAGGCAAACAAGGCAAGAAAAGGTGGTAAAAGAAAAAGGAAGCAGGAAAAAGGACGTTTAAACTAGATTATACAGATACAGAGGTGCTAAATTATATCAGCACTTACAGTACAGTTACAGTACAGTTGAAATAGACTGAGCTAAACTGATATACAAAGTTCTTTACCTGGATGCTGATGCTCATATCAATATAAACAGGCTGTTCATCCATATCCAGTTTAAAGCATTAAACTACAGTTTTGTTTGACTGATCAAGGATAAATTGGTAAAAATATATACTTTTTTGGAATCTTTTACTTCTGTTAATTTCATTTATTTATGATTGTCTTTGTTTTCCATATTGTAAACAAGACATAGTCCCAAGAATGTGTAAATGATTTTATGTGCCAATGTTATCTAAACATGACTGTGTAATATATAATATACTGTATAACATGTAATCTAATATATGGGTCTAAGCAAGATTGTAATATAAATGATTAAACCAAAAAAGGTTACAGTTTGCATTTATCAATTTTGTTAAACCAACATATTAAAAAATAAACATTTTATTTTTACCCATCTCAAGTACATTATTGACTTACTCTAAAGGAGACTGGTGTCGCTGATGAAATAATTTATCAATATTCAGATTTTTTCGCATCTGTCCATATTCGAGTTTGCATGTTGCATGTGTGTGATTGTCCCTCTGACCAGGGTGTACTCCACCTCGTACCCTCAGTCCCCTGGGATAGGCTCCAGGCCCCCCCGCGACCCTGTATACAGGATAAAGCAGTAAGGACAATGAGTCAGAGTGAGTGAGTGATGTCACACTCATTTAACAAAAATCACATGACGGGTTTTTTTTTTTGGTTGTAGGTTTACTTCTACTTAAGAAAAAAAGCTAAACATTTAGAAAGTCTGTAGAGAACTAGAGTTTGTGTATTAAACTATACTCCAATGAGTAAAAGAGGATGGTTGATTAACTTGAAGCTGATATCACTTATCCACTAGGCAGCACATTGGAACAGCTTAAGTTCACATTGTCACTGGTCACTGTAGATGATAGTGTGTACATAATTTCAATTTAATTCAATTTTATTTGTATAGCGATTTTAACAATTGACTTTGTCGCAAAGCAGCTTTACACAATCAAAAGAATTATTTAAGTCTTGTGAAATGTGAATGTGTAATCAAAATGGTCAGATAGTCTCTGATGAGCAAGCCGAGGATGATGGTGGTAGTGGCAAGGAAAAACTCCCTGAGATGATAATAGAAAGAAACCTTGAGAGGAACCAGACTCAACAGGAAACCCATCCTCATTTGGGTGAAAACGGATAGCAGGGATTGATTTGCAAAAATCTATGTGAGACTGGAAGTTCAGTATAACAGGAGATGTATTAAATTAAATGGATATGGAAGTATATCAGGGCCAGGGGTAGCTCAATGGTTAAGGCTTTTCAGAAGATCCCAGGTTCAAAAGATCCCAGGTTCAAACCCCACAACCACCAAGTTGCCGCTGTTGGGCCTTTGAGCAAGGCCCTTAACCCTGAATTGCTCAGATGTGTAATAAGATTTTAAAAAATGTAAGTCACTCTGGATAAGAGCGTATGCCTAAATGTAAATATATACTATACAAGGGTGAGTCAAAAATTATTCAGGCTTCAGTTATATTAAAACTTCTGTCGGCCAATGTGTCTTATCAGCGCTTTCTATTGAAGGCAACTGTCAACCCAGTCACTACTGTCCAGGATGGAACGTGTTACATCAGTTTATTTGGAACTGCGGTGTGAGCAAAAACGAATGCCCCATTTGTCATTTGTATGAAAGAAGAGCTGCATGCAGTGATCTTTTTTTTGTGGCCTGACAGCGTACATCATGCATCATGTTATTTATTATAGACATTGTGCTCAGCATAGAGAAAGTGTTTTGTCACATACAGTATAAGTGTATCTAAATGCATAGAGCAGTTCAAGGAAGGTTGCACAAGTGTTACTCATCAAGAAAAAGACGGACTCCCATCCACGTTCATGGCTCATGACAAACGTCCGCACACTTCTGCCCACGCTGCCGACTTCATTTTGAGATGTTAAAGCATCCTCCTCTGATGAAGAAGTGAAGACAGCAGTGCATTTGTGGCTCGCAGCACAGCCTAAAACGTTTTTTGTTGAGGGAATACAAAAGCTTGTTGACAGATGGACAAAATGTATTGAACAGCAAGAAGATGATGTCAAAAAAAATTATGTATTTGTCTTTTCTAAAGGTTGATTAAATTAGTTCTACAGCCAGAGTGTGGATATTTTTTGACTCACCCGCATACATTATTGCAATATTATATAATCTAATTTCTTATACTTTATAGAACTCATGAGTTAAAATATAAACTGCAGAATTCGCTATTAATTATTTAAATATTTTATATAAATATGTCGGTTAAATATTCATTCATAGATCTTTTCATTGTATTATTATTATTATTATTATCACTTTTATTATTATTATTATTATTATTATATTATTATTTAACTGTGCTGCATATCACACTTCGTACATTCATCTTTAATTTTGAAGTTTATCTTATTATTTTATCATTTTTATTTTGTTTGTACTTCCCCAGTTGACTGCAAGATCAGTAATTTTTTATCTAATAAATCTCTGTAAGGCCACTATATGTTGGCTACAAGACAAGTATCTTATCTGGAGTTTACTGGGGGGACTGATAATCAGAAACAGAGTAAACATGATTTCAGAGAAGTGCCCACACACGCACACACACACGCACACGCATACACCTGTTTTGTGCCTGCTGGGCCCCACGTGTGGCAGGCTGTGGTGCATTGAGTGTATATTGAGTTATACAGTGGGCAGCATTAAAATCTTTCAGTGATTTAAACTGCATTGGCTTTCCTGTGGGATCAGACTGGATGGGCAGGCCTTTCTCCCCCATCGGCATGATTGAGCCTTGCGTGCTCATGATCCTGTCACCATTTTGTTGGTGTACTCAATGTTGTTCAGGACACCTGCCGGTGGTGTTAATGTTCTGGCTGATGGTGTACATGGTAATGCTTTGTGGTGAGTATACATTTTTAGAGATCAGGCCGACATTGGTAACAAGATAAGAGACGAACTGTTGTGTTTGTTCACCTGGTTGCTCAGAGACATCAGTTCATATACCATACAATACACTAAGAATAACTGCCCATTGCTGACTACATTTTGATCAATGTTCTCTCTCTCACACACACAAACACAGATTTTTTTCTCCCATGTTTGAGTGTTTGTGTAAGTGTGAAAGACAGTGAGTTCTCGGTGTGATTGTGTCAGAACTTGTTGCCTTAGTGGGTAAAGTGTGCAGGTTTCACGCTGCATAGTACATTCTGGATTTCCCCAGCATCCCACTGTTTCAAAACATACAACCTGTTCTGTTGTTGTTGGTGTTGCTGCTTAATTACCTAGGCAACGGCTGGTACTATATCACCCAGGATAGCGCTTTATTTTATCTGCATTAATTTTCCCTCTATACTGACTAATCCCCACAGCATGATGCTGCCACCACCATGTTAGACCGTATGGAAACTTTTACTTACTGTAGGTGATGTGCAGTGCCCTATTTCCTGATTCAAATATAGTAGGTCAATCTTTATGTCATTAGACCAGAGAATTTTGTTTATTCAGGTCAACGCCTGTTGACACACAGAAGACATCCCTTTTAGTGAGGGATGTCTTCTGTGTCCCCAGTGTAAACAAAGAGGCCTGATTGGTGGAGGGTTACATGATGTTCTCCTTTAAGGCTCACACATCCCCACAAGGGGGATTTTATTTAAAGCAACACTTAGATCTGAAAGACTGTTGGTTGTTCCAAATCGCTTCCATTTGAGAATGATGGAGGCTATCATGCTCCTGGGTGTTTTAATGCCACAAAAAGTTTCTTTTTTCCTTTTGGAGATCTGTGTCTTGACACAATCCTATCTTATAGGTTTACAGATTCCATCAACCTCATGGATATGTTTTCACTCTGACATGCACAATCTAATGTGAGGCCTTATCCAGACTGGTGTGTGCCTTTCCCAACAGTGTTCAATAAAGTCAGTTAGGCACAGGTGGATTCCAGTCATGTCATAGAAACAGCTCAAGGACGACTGTTAAGAGTAGGATGCACCAGAAGCTGATGTTGGACGAGAATGCCTGGTTCATAGTCTCCACTCTAATTCATGTTTTAACATGTTGAGGTCAGGACCCTGTGCAGGCCAGTCAAAAGGTTCCTTTGAGAATTCTTTCCCATTTTATGGTTTTCCTTGCCACAATTACCACATTCTGCTTTGAACTGTATTGAATTGAATTGAATTGAACTGTTACACATTTCGGAGCACACAGTGGTTTGGTTTGGTTTGGTTTATATAGCACGGCTTTCACCTTTAGGTAGGTGGGGGTCGAATCTCACCTCTGATCAGTGTGTGCAAAGTTTGCTCTTCTTCGCATGCTTTGTGGGTTTCCTGTAGGTTCTAAGTAACCATGGAAGTGATTGGAACGGCTGATTTCAATGATTTGGATGGGTAAGTAAATTTTTTTGCCAATAAAGTGTATTTGCAGTATATTATAACAATAAATAACAAAAATACTAGCTGTTCATTTCATTGTGACCACTTTTAATATAATAATACAATTTTAATAACAAATATATTTGTTCTGCATTTCCTTATGTTTGCTTAACAAACTAATGCAGGGCTCATAATCCTTTGAATCCTTTCTGAAACTAGAAGGTGTAAATATGCATCACTAAATGTGCCAAATTGTAAAATTTCCACAGCAAATTTTTTCTATACACATAAGTTATAAAATTCTCCTTTGGGCATAATGTTGGGCAAAACTTTTATATTAACACTGACATCGGTAGTTCACATGGTGGTTGCACACGGTGGTAGAGGAACTCTTTCTCTATACAAAGGTGATACCCAACATAGTTTCCATAACAAGCAGCGCATCTCTCGAATCCTCTTTGAAAATCCCCTTTGTCTCGGTTAATGATCTCCGACTGTGTGGTTTGTCTTTAGTTCTCGTTTCTCCTCCTTTAAACTTAACCATCCATCTGGGCACGTTGCTCTTGTCAATACTGTCATCTCCGTAAATATCCTGTAGAGCAGTGGGAGACTGTCAACTCAAACAGTGAACGGTTAGTAACCCCTACGTCACAGTTCCTGTTATACAATTGCATTTCCAGCCATATTGCACACTGTTATAAAATGGAATCAAATATGGTTGCACTATGAGTTATCACCCAAATGTATTGCTTTTAAAATCACTATTTAATTTGAATTCTAAGTAAATGTATCAGTATGTTACACATTTTGTAAGACACAGTGGTTCAGTGTATAGCATGGCTTAGGTAGGTGGGGGTCGACTCTCACCCCTGGTCTGTGTTTACGCAGTTTGCCCTTCTTCTCATGCTTTGTTGGTTTCCTGTAGGTACTCAGAACTCCCCCCACTGTCCAAAGGTATGTGTTGTATGATAATTACCTTTTCAGTTACCCATTGTGTGAGTGGATGTGCACTTGTATATGAACAATAGGCATAAACAGTGTGTGTGTGTGTGTGTGTGTGTGTGTGCTTATAAGATATATACTTGTATCAATATTTGTATAAAAGTATCCAGAGTGAAGTATTAATATTTGTTCTTGTGATAAACATTTCTTCAAACGCTTTTGCAAGTAATGACCACCAGGAGGCGCTAGCCGACTGTGAATTCAATTAAATTTAGTTCAATTAAATTAAATTCTCTCTCTCTTTCTTTGTGTGTGTGTGTGTGTGTGTGTGTGTGTGTTAGCTATGTTAACTATTTCTGATTAAATCACAGACTATGGTCATTTAGAATGCACTCACTCACTCACTCTTCTTCTATACCGCTTTATCCTGTATTCAGTGTCGTGGGGACCTGGAGCCTATCCCAGGAGGCTTAGGGCATGAGGAAGTGTACACCCTGGACAGGATGCCAATCCATCGCAGGGCACACACACTTATCATACACTCATTCACACGCTATGGGCAATTTGGAAACACCAGTTAGCCTAACCTGCATATCTTTGGACTGTGGGAGGAAACCGGAGTACCTGAAGGAAACCCACCAAGCACGGGGAGAACATGAAAACTTCATGCACACAGAGACGGGAATCGAGCCTGGCTGGCAATCGAACCCGGACCCTGAAGGTGCAAGGCAACTTTCAACTTACATCACATTACTTTCTGTACTGTAGCATGTAAATGATGTAAGTGATGTACGCATTATTTTAACTGACTTATCAGAATTATTTCATGCATTACAACATTTATTTATTTGGCATTTAGCTAGTTGCTAACAACATCAACTTTAATAATACACAAGTGATAATTCAAATATTCCTATTCAAATGCTGAAATAGTACAGTGTGTGAGTCGGAGGAAGAGGATGGTGGAGTACTGGGAGGACTTGTCAAAAAGAAGTGAAAACTTCATGTAACAAATGAATGAATGGCCAAAAAAGTGCAATTTTGTTTCTATGCAGGATATGTCTAGCAAAAAATAAGGGCAAATGATAAAGGAAGAATCCTTTAGCATGTGCATGCTGCAACAAAATAAGACAATTAAATTCCAAAACCCAAAGCAAGGGCAGTTTTAACATAAAATCAAAAAATTGCCCGTAGTGTGTAATGTCCCCTGTGGTGGATTGGCACCCTGTCCAGGGTGTACTCCGTCTTGTGCCCTACTGTAAGTCTTCTGGGAGAGGCTCCAGGCCACCCTCGACCCTGCATACAGGATAAAGTAGTATAGACGTGAAGTGAGTAAGTGAGTGAGTTTCTTCACCAACCCCTTAATTAATTATTATTATTATTATTATTTTAAGAAGACAAAATTACAGTTTATCATGTTGTCAAGAAACCAGAAAGCACAAAACCTTTCCTGTGGTGGAAAACTTTACTGATCATTGCAAAGCCTCGAAACTAGAGACTCCTTCTATAAATGTTACATAAACATTCCCTTACATGAACTTTTACCATATCAATGCATTTATGTTTTTTTATTTAAACAACGCAATCTTTTAGGCTTCTTCTTTTTTTTTTTTTTTTGGTGCATTTGCTATAAACGTCCCTGTATATTATATGCTACAAGTGTTAGTACTGTACCTGAAATTGACTAGGTAACTAAGAGTTTTTAGAAATAGATTTTTATGAAATAATAAGCTGATCAGCTTTAATGTAATTACAGGTAATCCCTGTAAAAATATATACAGTTAATATATATGATTTTTATTGGTGCTGGTGTTTGTTTACATTGAGCAAGTAGCTTATTAGAAGCTTATTTGAAAGTAGATTATTAAATCAGGCACATAACACCTGTTTTATTCAACATATAGATTTTACTTCTGGTGCAAATTACAACTTCAGGTAGATACTGTATGTAAGTACTGCAAAAATTTCGTTTCCTTCAATATATGAAACATAAAGACATCATTGACAGAGTTAGTTCTGACCAATGTACAGACAAAACCATTTTATTTATTTATATATAGGTTACAAAAAAATTATTAGAATGAGCACCGTAATGTAAACATTGCAGCCAGAATTTCTGCCTGAGGCGCTGGCTTTATGAAGGACTAATAACCACATTCTGACTTTCTTATGAAAAAACCCAACCCATAAACATTAATGAAACTATGACAGACAGGCAATCTCATCCTAATGTGTCATTTTAAAGGTTTTATCTGGGCCTAGTTTTGATATTTTGTGTGCTAACCTAAGGGCATTAGATGATACTTGTTATATTACGCTAAACTATAGTCTTTTAAAATAAAGGAAAAGAAAGAAAGAAAAACAGCAAACATGCAATAGAAGTTAAGTTTAGGCCAACATTGCATGTCTTTAATATGCTTCGTGACTCTTCTCTCTTTTTTGTATTTTTCATAGCCTGTGTGCTTGTAGCTCTATCTGTGAGAAATGCATTTCATAAAGTTGTGCTGTCAGTGTTTTAGAGAAGGCTTCCAGAGCACTGAAATGAACTAGGCTATAACATCTAATAATAGTCATTGTCTGCTCACAGCTACTGATGTTGCAGCCTTTAAAGGGACGTTGGCATTTTGCACTTCATATTCTTGTGAATGTTAATACTGTTATTAAATTTTTATCTCACTGGCTTAGCTGTTTGGACTGAGGAACAGAAATACCCCCCTTTTATTATACACATCTGTTTCTGAGTGCTCTCAGAGAGACTGAAACAGGAAATTAGCATTTTTTTGTTTGTAGAGTGCTAATGAGTGGACGTGCAATTCACATGCACCCTCCTTTGTAGAAGGGAGTGTGTCTTTGTCTCATCTTGTACAGTATGTAAGTGAAAGTGTGTGTATGTGTACATGGAAGTGTGTGCATACAGGGTTTTGAAGTTACTGGATGTGCACGTGTGTATGTCTATATGAGTGTGAGGAAGATGTGTTAAGAGAAAAGCGTATGTAATTAGATGCCCCACGCTCTCATCAGCGAGTGTAAAATATTGTGGAAAACACACCTGCTCTCCCTTTTCACACTGCCAGAGGGGTAGAGTGGCAGCTCGGGAGCGGAATATCAAATTAATGTGAGGGTGCTATCAGGATATTGCATTCAAACACTTATGCCCTTCCTGGAAAGCCAATCCCCCTCCCCACCCCACAAATAAACATTCTTCTTCCATGAAGACCACACTTCTCCCCCTTATGACTATCAGTATGAGTTCTTATCATTGTCATGATGATCTATAAAGGAAATTGTGATGATTATGCTATTATCCATTATCTCAAGATCAATACAGAGAATTCTTTCATGTACTGTGGCCTACAAGTATATAACAGCCCTATCATATCCTACAGTTCAATGAAAAGGATCTCATAGACTCTCATAGAAGTCTGTGTTCTGGCTAAGCACATCTAACTAACATTAATATAATTCCACAGTTACACATTGTTCAAAAAGACAGTACATTTCAGAAATTAATTTAAATTACTCTAGACATTGGTCTATGAAGACCTAACTGGGATATTTGCCAAATTACATGGTTATTGTGATTATGTAAAAATGTAATTTTGCTCATTTTACCTTATATGTCTTTTCTTTAAAATCTGACCAAAGCTCATGTTTCAAAAATATTATTTTGTAATCAGCCCTGGAAAGTGACAGAATCAGTCCAGTTGAACACCATCCATATACAGTACAGTGCATTAAAAAAATTAATTTAGAAAAGATAAGAAAAATATATTTTATTCATAATTTTATACAAAAAGTGAAGCTCTCAAATACAGTATTGTAGATTTGTTACTCATAAAGTGAAATATTTCATGTCTTCTTTGCTTTAATTTTAATGATTACAGCTTATAAAAAGCAAAAATACAATATTAAAATATTTGTATATTCCCTGGGATCAATAATAGAAAGGATGTGCATGTACACACACACGCACACACACACATAAGCTAATTTAGCTAGCACTTTAACTACCCTCTCTACCCCTTCTCATTCTGCCTGTCACTATGGCCATCATCATCGATTACAGCACACGTCTGCTCTTCTGCCTGGCTCACCACCTGCTCTTCTACATCTGCATGATGATGCTGCACAAACTTTGGCACTGCAGATGAGGTAGAGGCTACTGCAGCCGTCACTACACAGGAAACACGTCTAGAATCTTTGCTCATTTGGTGGCATCCACCCCTAAACTCATAAGCTTTCTCTTGTATAACTTTTCTTCACTTTTCTGCCTATTTGGACCCGAGGGATAATGCAAAAAGATTTTACATATGCAAAACAAGATCGCTACATCTACATGTATGGCGCCATGAGACTGGACTTATGCAGTCAGTATAGCTGCTAAACTGACATGCTTCTGTCTTTCCATGATGGGCCAATCCTTGCCAAAAATAAATATAGAAAATAATACATTGCATCAGCCCACCGGGAATATGCCTGGTATACCAGATTACCGAATCCAGCTCTGTTTGTAATCCATGTTCAGATACTAACTAAAATGAATGATTGTATTTGCTTTTACACCACTAAATTAGCTCTGGTGAGTTTCACTTAGATGTAAAAATAAGAAGGTGAATAGAGTCAATTCATCCATGCAATTAAACAGTCACATGTTCTCAATATAATGACATGTATTACTGGAAAGCTCTAGTATTTGTTAAATAGTCTATCTAAGCAAACACATGATGGAAATCTAAGCAAGTTAAGGACAAAGTTCTAAAAAATAAATAAACAAATATTTTTTAAATTTGAACAAAACATTTAATTTTATATAAGTCACAAAAAAATCCTTATAAAAAATAAAATAAAATAGATAATAATAATTATTATAGTTTTTTTTTTCAATATTATTATATTAGGTGACATTAGCCTGGCCATCACGTTAGTCTGATATCTAGACAGGATTATGATAATAAATAATTAGTAACGTTATTATTTATTATCATAATATTTAAATAATTAACGTTAATTAAACAAAATATTGTGACTCCACTTAATTAATATAAATTTAACTCACCTCAATGTCCTTTTCCGGGTTGAACACTGGATTTTTGAATGGAAATAGTTTAGTGACTTTTAGTAAGAATAAGAGGCACCTCATCCAGTAGAATTTTTTTATTTATTTCACCACACAAAAAGATTGATGGCAAATAAGGGAACTGGTGTGTAATATAATCTTCATCACCAGAACAAAGTTTACCAATGTTACCAGGGTGGTTGTCTCTTGGCACTTGAGAAAAACAGGCATAATATCACCAATTCAAATCTGCAGCATGTATTTACTCTTAATGACTGATCTGCCAAACTTTCCTGCAGTCTAACAAATCTCTTCTGATTTTATTTTTTAATAACAAGTAAAAGTATACATTTTAATTAGTAAATAAAAGTAAAAGTGGGAGTTGTCAGAAATATAATTAAGTAAAAATACACATACCTGAGAATTCTACTTAAGTACATTATGAATAATATAGATTTTGTAAATTACAATAACATATGTACTTTAAAACCAAAAGTATTTTTTTGACAAAATTTTATATTTGCAGGCAAAAAGCCAAGGACAAAAAAAAAAATCCAATAGGGAAACATACTGCATTTTATTTAATTTTTTTCCCAGATTTTTCTCCCTCATTTAGTAGTGTCCAATTCCTCCCCGTCACTAGGGGGCTCCCACATTAAGCTTCTACCACAACTCAGTCGGGAGGGCCGCAGACTATCACGTGTTTCCTCGGACCCACGTGATGTCACCGACCGTTCAATGCTTTTCGAACTGCTCGCTCACGCACCGTTGGGGGCGGAGTAACACTGTTGGGGACTATCCGCTGCCTCCGCTTACGTGAGCTCACAGACGCCCCTGATTGGTTTGTAGAGCCGTTTTAATGTGAGAGCACGAGTACCTCTCATCCCTCCCCTCTGAGAGAGCTCGGCCAATCAGCTCTCTCTAGACCTCCAGCTGTGAGAGGTTACAGCATCACCCGGGGATCGAACCCCGGGAATCGGAGGCCCTGATACTGCATTTTTATCTACAGTCCACATACTGTAGATTTTTTGGTTATTTAAGTAATATCACATAAGAGGAAATTCTGTTGTGCTGAATATCGGCATGGCTATGTTAGAAGCTATTTAGCTTTGTACAGTAGCTCACATTAGCTGTGAATAAAATGACACTGACAGTTCAGAGGCAGTACTGTAACATACAGTAGAATTAGTTTTTAAGGAGACAAACTGTTGTTTAAGATGACGTTACTTTATCAGTTATGTTTTTATGCACAAAGTGCTTCAGTGACTGATTTTAAAAGTGGATTTTGGTACTCAACTGCTCTCCCCTCTTCCCAGTACTGTGGACTATACTGACCTGCTTTCTTATGTTGGCAACATACAGTAATGCTTGTTGCATGGGTGGCATACAGTACTGATGAGCTGGTAGCAGAGCTGTTGGTTCCCTGTAGCTTTTTTTTGTTCACGCATGTGCTCAGGTTACTGACTGTGAAACTTTCTTCCTGTGTTCATGTAAGTTTCTGGTCTCTTCTCACCTCCCCAAAACACACCAGGACATATATTGGCTAAAGAGTGAATGATCATATACTTGATACCCTGTGGCAATACGTTCATGGTTCATCCCATGTTTCCAGTATTGGCTTTAAATTCTAGCTTGGACAAAGCACAAACTGAAGATAAATTAATAATTATTAAATTGTTATACTATGGATAGCTTTGAAAGGGCTGGTCTAAAGCAGACAAATCCTGTAGAGCTGTGTCCTATCCCCAACCATGCCTACATTATATAAATATCTGTCCATAATCCAAATCTCCTGTGAATGCTTGTATCCCAGTCACCATAAAAGGCAATGTTTTAAGGTAAGGCAACACATTAGAGCATGGCCTTATGAACCACAAGGGATGAACATATTTAAATAATTACAGCTAGAACAGATCTGCCATGCACCATAAGTTCTGGATTCATTTATTATCAACAGTGATTGCGTTCTTGTGTTCTTCATCACTATCCCCAAGTCCCTGATGTAGGCATTGGTCCAGCTGTGTGTGGGAGATTTGTGCACAGTTTGTTCAGAGGATTTTGATGAAGGGGTTAACTGGGGTCACTAAGGTCTTGTCGAATAAAAGAGCTGAGGGTATGTCTGTGTGTCTAAGATTAGGCTGTGGTCTATAGGATAGGGATTTGATGTTTGACCCAACTAAATGCGAACATTTAGAAATGGGAGTTGTAAATAATGTCTGCTACAGCTAAAGAGCTTTGCCTCTGCTCCCATGAGGGGTAGAGAGAGTGGAATGGGTCGGGACAAATGGCGATAAAGAAAAGTGTTAATTTTCTGTGTATATGGCCGAAAAGACACCACAAAACTCCCTGGAGACACCTTTACAAATGTCCAAAACATCATAAACAGTAAGGATTTTCATCAAAGGAGTTTCACTGTGTAGTTCATAAACTACTATAGCCCTGAGTCCCAGAGTAACACAATTATCATATTTATAAGGATTCTGCATATTGACCCAGTTAAGTAAATGTTACACAGGGAATTGCTTTATTGCCATAACAGTATCCCACTGTGTTTGTTTGCCTATACCCAGAGTACACACATGATATCTGATGACTAGATATTGATTAAATTATCCAGCGAAGCTGCTTGATAATGAAATTCCAAATAATTATAATGACCTAGCAGGGCAGGAATGGCCCAGATTGATCGTCTTTGTTCCACACTTCAGTAAAAAAATCGAGGTTTCATTATCCCAGGGGAAGCACCATGGACATAAACACTATCCCTGGGACGTTTCATCCTATGAAAACTATCTGCCTGATTTTTTTTTTTAATTTAGAGTATTCAGAGAGAAAGTGTATGATGTGGAGAACAGGTTTTTTTTTGACACCTATTCATGCATGTGGTTGTTGGGGATGAAGCATAAAAAAGAGATGAGGCCATATGATGTAACATTTGTAAAATGCTTTGTGACTGGTTGATAGCAAAAAAATATTTAAAAAATAGGGTTGATATTAAAAAGGCAAAATAAAACAGACATGGTGTTACATAAGATTATTAAAATTATTTCACTTCCTTTTTCATCTGAGGACAAAAAAGGAAAAAAAGCATATTAAAGAAGAAATAAAATTTCAGAGTGGTTCAATAGTATTCAGAAAAGGGTTTAATGTGAAACAAAAATAAAATAATAATAATAATAATAATAATAATAATAATAATAATATACAATACTTATCTCAAACTCAACTCTCCATGCAGGACACACCCTTATTCATGCATAAAAATGACCTTGACAAATTCGTTTAAACCCTTTCATGCATGTAGTATGCCTACATTAATCTTGCACTGAACTTGACTAACCTTCTAACCAACCATGTCTAGCTCTAAGCATTTTTGACCAGACCAGAAAAGAGCCATCTGTGTGGGGTTACATGGAGACATGGGCAACTCCAGAGCCATGGTGCTGCAGGACCTCAGTACTGACCCTGGGTCTGAGTGAAGAGAATGAGAGCTTGGCCTATCTGCCACAGAGCTGAGGCCTAAGGCCCCTCCTCTCCACCCATCCAGGAGACCAGCATTGTGTGCCAAGCTCTTCCCACACTCCTGTTCACCTCTGCTTGGTAGGGCTTGGGATCCCGTCAATCCAGCAGAGTGTGGCCTCTGACAGCCTGTGCTCTGGCACAAAGCACTTTGTTGAAGCATTGTTTGGCTTTGTGCTGCTCCTTAAATGTGCACAGGAAGGACAATACGAAGGGGGGCTGTTCTTACATGTCTGCTTATTGGATAAATCCAAAAGCTTGTAAAGACACTGTGAAGCACTAAGCTTCGGCTCGAACTTGGTTATTAGCCAAGCAGAGGGGCATGGGGCTTTGTGGTCATGCCTTTCTAAACAAACATACAGCAGTATGAATGTACCCTCGGTAGTTAGGGAACACCATAACATTTCAAGACTTATTTAAGATAAAAGTTGATATTTAAATAATAAGGATGACAGAAGGCATGGCAGAGAAATGTTTGCCTTTTGGTCCAACACAAATCCCATTCCACAAAGCATCATCAGCATTAAAACGGCATGTAAATTTGATTATCTTTCACTTGTATTTTTTTTATACAATTAGTTTTCTAATATAAATATAGACACATAAAGCATGTGATTTTATTCATTAGAAGTGATTTAGCAGAAGTAATTTTAATTTTTACATACAAAAATATTATATATTGGTCATGTGCTTTCATTTTTAAAATTAGTTTTTTGATTATTTATTTATATTCGCATCACATTTTCACATAATGGGTATGTTTAATTTTTCACATACTGTATATTTTACCTAATTTTTTTTTCACATTTCAATTTCTACATTTAAAAAATTGCAGAATTGAGATTGAATAAAAATTCACAGAAGAGTAGTAAAGACATGACATAATTTTAATCTGCTTTATATCCATATCTGAATACATAAATAAAACCCTGCATCAAATCTAGAATTTCTATACTTAGTCACAAAAATATTTAATTTATTATGACCTATGCTGCTGTATTTCATATATTTCACCACTACTGTTTTATGCTCGGAGGCTTTGGAGAGCGGTTTCTTCTTTCTTTCACCATGACTACAGATTGGTGATGGGCAGATATGATCATCAGAGCAGGACCTGGCCCTAGGAACTTGTCCACATGTCTTATTAGTCTCAAACATATAAGAACACTGCAAACATCTATGAACACTGCACAGTAGGGAGGCTTTTGCTGAAGGATGCCATGTATTTGTCAGCCTTGTTGAAACTGTCAAAGCCTAGTTGTGGGGGCTAATGGAGCAACCTGCTTTTTTTGATCAGGGCAAAATATAGATACAGATAGATGTTAAGCTGTCACCATTCTCATTAATAAAGTTGGATAATGGCAGTCATGGGTTATGGAGGAGTGTAGTGAACAGGTGATCTGTTGTGTTTTAACCCCCTAATTAGTCTCAGTGGGGCATAGCCTATATTTAAATATGGGTTAAAGAGTTTATTTCAAAATGTGAAAGGTTGTTTAGGCATGCTACAAAGAAAATTAGGGGGATGTTGACATCTGATGTAGATTTAATAAGAATATAACACTCACTCATGCACACACACACACACACACACACACACACACACACACACACACACACACACACACACAGATCGAAAGCAACGTCTGTTTCTTTGTTTAAGTCTAGAGCATGCTCCTTATCCAGCTTTTTATGGTTCATTAATTCTTATAGTAACCACACGCTCTCTCCTTCTGTCCTGTCTGTCATGTAAGGGAAAAGATAAAGAGCCTGAGAGAGGGCAATTCACAGAGGGAGCAAACAGAAAAGGGAGATAGAATGCAAGAGAGAGACATATATTTTATGGTGCATATAGTGCAAGATATCCTGCGCTATCATAAATACAATGCTCACATACCATATACCCCTGGGCAGTGCATTTTATTCAGGAAATCAGACAAACAAAGTCGTATATCTGCTTACAGGCTTTATGAGTAGCTCACAGAGCATGCAGAAGAAGTCATTTTTGTGCATTTGTATTATCTCCTGTCAACTTTATTTTAAAGGACTGTTTTTATTTTGTGTATTTTATTATAGCAAGAAAAACACACTCAAAAACACACACTATACCAATCCAAAGTTTGGATACACCGTCTAATTCCATGGTCATTCCTGATTTTTTTTTCTCTTTTGTTTTTCTTACATTGTTTTCTTTGCAATAATCTCCACGGAACAGTTAATATTGAGATTTGCCTGCTACTTATACTATTTTCATTCACACACACCCATTTTGGGGCCTCATAAATAATGGAACAAATAGCTGACAAGCAGCTGCATGGCCAGGTGTGGTCTGTTGCCTTGTTAATTAATGAATAATCAAGCATACTGTATATAGGGCCTGGAGGTGGTTCTTGGTGTTACATTTACATGTGGTAGCTATTCAACATGAGGTCCAAACAGGTGTGCAAGTGAAGAAGGCTATCTTAAGCCGAATTTCTTTTTTTTGAACAATCAGAGGTAGAAAAAACATTTAATGGCCAATTCAACAGTTTGGAACATTCTTAAAAAGAAGGAATTAACTGGCAAGTCGAGCAAAAGCAAACGGCCTGGAAGACAGCTAAAGTGGATGACTGCAGAATTCTGTCTATTTTGAAACAGAACACTTTCACAGCATCTGGCCAAGAGTCAAGAGCATTCTTGAGGAGGTACTGGTGTACTGTAGTGTGTCATTGTCAAAGTCTAGAGTTTGGTAATGCTTAGGAACAGAAAAGCCAGATTAGACTTGGCTTGGTTCACCTACTGTATGACCACGGAGACCAAAAAGAAGCACATTCGGTTTGATTCCACAAAAAAAGCCACTGCACCACAAACCACCAAAAAGCTGGTCATAACAGAGGGGTATCAGAAGACCCATCACATCACAGTCTGCTGCACACAGGGTTACGCAGGAAAAGATTTCAAGATTTTTGACCCAGACTCCAATCTTTCCAGATCCCAAGCCGTTTGAGCACCAATCGGATGTGTTAAACAAACAAGTATAATGCACTGAGGCCACACCTCACAAAAAACAGTTGGATCTGCCACTAACGTCCAAGTGCCAGACACCAGAGGTCTCGTGTAGCCATGCCCCAAGGGGCCAGAGCTGACCTGCGGCACAAAGGGAACCTTTACAATATAAAATTAATGTTTAAGTTTAATATTATGGCCTATGGGGGCATTTATTCATTTCTGTAAGGTAATAAGATAACCAGTGAATCAGCTTAAACATCTTTTACTTTACAATATGCAGTTCATATGGTAAAGTAACAACACTCAAAGTACATCATCTTAAATAAATTCCACCCT
Source organism: Clarias gariepinus (assembly GCF_024256425.1). Lineage (NCBI taxonomy): Eukaryota > Metazoa > Chordata > Actinopteri > Siluriformes > Clariidae > Clarias > Clarias gariepinus. The sequence goes on along the minus strand of NC_071125.1, from coordinate 15,099,929 downwards.
GATTGTTGTGCTTCAATTTTGCGAAATGACTTTTTCCACCCATACGTGAGAAGGAGTGACTGATGTCTCACAACATACTAAAGTAGAATGTATAATGTTTCCTTTTGAAATGTAGTGGAATAAATGTAAAAAGTTCTTCAAAATGAAAATGCTTCAAAATAAAGTCTAGGGAAAATGTACGTAAGTACAGAAATGAAATGCATTTACTTCGTTACTGTCCATCACTGTGCACTGCTCAGTCCATTTTACACAAGCCCCGCCCAATTCAGTCTGATTGACAGGTCGCGCTCCTGACGGATCCTCCTTACAGCCCGCGCTCTCTCGCGCTGCTTCATATATCCAAGTTTGCGCACGGGGATGCGCGAGCAGCCTGAACATGGCTCTCAACCGGATTTACTCATCCTTTTTTATTTTTCTTCTTCACACTTTAATAGACTGTCACGCATTAAGAAACTATCCAGATAATGAAGGTAAGCACTTATTAAATACCCGCGTTTTTTTTTTATTATTACGTTTTGTGCGCGTGCGTTTGGTGACTGATAACGGATATTGCCGTTCACTTCGGACGGGTCTGTTTCTTAAAAATGCATGTGAAGGAATAATCTGATGTTAACCAGCTCGACAATGCATAAGACATTGCAGTTAAAAACAACGGCAATAATAATGTTTAGTTTGAAAGTGACAGTTTTGCCCCTACAACACTACTGCATTCAGTGACTGGACTCGTTCACTGCCTGTTTTCCTGTTGAACAACAGCGGAGTCGCTCTGAATAGAAAGACTAATCCTTACGTTTAAAAAAAGTCAAGGAACCAGAGAATTAATATCTCGTGAAATTTAGCCTGTATGTGGTGAGACTTACTGTGATTGCAAGCTCTACAAAGAAGAAGAATCACTTCTGAGATGTGACTGTTCAAGTGTTGCTTTGCTCACATCAAGTCTTAAAGCAAAGAAGCGCGCGCACTGTCAGCCTCAGCAGCTTTTTATTATTTATTTATTTATCTATTTATTTATTTATTTATTTATAAATATATACTTCTTATTGTTTATGATGTTCGTGAGTTCATGATTCGGCTTTGTATGTATGCTGCCTTTTGTCTGTTGTAATGGGTAAATTGTGGTTTACACACGCGCGCGCGTGCACACACACACACACGGTATAAATAGGTGTGCATATGGTTGCATATGGTGACTATAAGCACATGGGGTTTAGAGAAAGCAGATAAACAGCCGTGAGTTGCTTATAAGTGTAGTTTTATTTTTTTATTTATTTATTTATTTATTTATGTTTATTATTCTTTCATGACAAAAAAAGAAAGTAGTTTTTGTTTCAAAACATTGACAAGTCTGACATTTCCTTAATGGCAGCACAAAGTTAATGGTACAATGAACACATTTATTATTATTATTATTATTATTATTATTATACCACACCGCTTTAGGATTCTTGAATATGATTAGTCAGAAGGTATTGATTAATTTTTTATTACGAAAGCAGCTCTGGCATTAATGTCAGCTGTAAATCACAGTACAGTGCAACTTATCACACAATGTAATAAATGCCCTACTTCTAATACATTCTACATTACATCTAATTCTACTGACTTGCATGGAACATGTTTTACAATAAAATATGCCTTACAGTAAATTGAGACATCTCATAAATAATGTAAACATTTAATCATAGTTATCATTTTTCCATAAGGATACGTTTAGGAGTTAAGGAGGGAATCTTTAGAGTCTATCTTTTGTAACACTGAGTTTTCCTTCAGTCTTCAGGACAAATAACCTTCTGCCTTTTGGTTACTCTGTATGTAGTGCACATGACAAGCTGTTTTTTGGTTCTGTATTAAGTTTAAGTGGCTGGTAACAAAAGTGTTTACAGGACCTAACCTGTCTTGCGGACATTTTAAAACAGCCATCCATACCACTACTACTGCTGCTACTGTGGGCCAGGAGTAGCTCAGTGGTTAAGGCATTGGACTACGGTTTGGAAGATCCCAGGTTCAAAACCCACAACCACCAAGTTGCCACTGTTGGGCCCTTGAGCAAGGCCCTGAACTGCTCAGATGTGTAAAGAGATAAAAATGTAAGTTGCTCTCGATAAGAGCATGTGTCAAATGCCTAAATGTACTGCTTCTAGAAATAATAATTCCTCATTACTGCTTCTACTTATATGTTTTTTCTCTCTTCTTTACTTCAGTTTTTTCCTCTTCTTTAATACTAAATCAAATAATTCATATCAACAAAGCCTGATCTTTGCTTAATGTTTAGCCGAACACATTCAGGTTCAGACTAGGCCTATATGGGCCTTTGGTAGATCAGTGGAAGGTTTTTCACCTGCCATGGGGAAGGCCGGGGTTCAGTTCCCCCCTCATTCCAGCCAATGGATTCAATGCCTGCCAGTCCCATGCCTGGATGAAAGGGCATACCCTTTGTGTCAAAAAGAGAATCTGTTGTAAAGCCTGTGCCAAGTTGTGTGCTGATCGGATGGTCTGCTGTGGCGACCCCCCCGATGGGAGCAACCGAAAGACCAACAACAACAACAAGAACTTGGCCTATATGGACTTAAGAATTAAGGGGCCTTTTCCACATTCATGTAGGAAATCCTAGGGAGCTTGCTAGAAGGTTTATCAGATTTTGTTATGGCTCATAGCGGTTTAGAAGAAACCTCAGCCGTCAAAAAAAACTTTTGAGCATACAGGTAAATAAAAATCATTGTAGCGGTGGGTCAGTGTGTTAAGGCTCTGAGTTACGGATCGAAAGATCGGCAGTTTGAGCCCCAGCTCTGCCAGGTTGCCGCTTTTGGGCCCTTAAGCAAGGCCCTTAACCCTGTCTGCTCCAGGGGTGCCATAAAACGGCTGACCCTGCGCTCTACTAACAAGAAGCTGGGATATGCGAAGAATAAAGAATTTCACTGTGCAGTAATGTATGTGTGACGAATAAAGGCTGAACTTAACTTATACTGTAACAGGTTGATTATTATGGATTATAGATCATCATTGATCATGGAAAATATATACTATTTAACCAAAGCCCTTTCCAAACCGGGATAGTCAAAGATTGCCATGTTTCTGCAAAAAAACTGCTATAATTTTCGCGTGTGCCTTCATGATCACATAGCAACACTCGGCATACCAGATGATGGAGTGATGCTGAAACAATACAGTGCTAGCTCATTTGTCTGGGTGTCTGCAATTTAATTTAACATGTAATTTAGTATGTAGGATTGTAAAATTATTTATTTCAACCAAAAAAAATGTTGGCGTTTAAAATGTAGGATGAAGTGATTTGATGGTTGGCACTAGACTGTTCACTACATGCTTATTGTTTTGCCAGACCTGCTGAACATGGATATGAATGACATGGATTGAATGTAGCGACTTCATACATAGGTTTTTCTTAGCAGGTGAGTTGACAGGACATGAATGACGTTTAACCTTAAAAAGTTTTGACATATCATAAGGTGTTTGCAGGATTAACCGTTTGTAGTAGCAGTTCTTGACAGATCTTGCCAATTCACAGCAAATTGTGAGATGTCGTAGGTGCTACATACTGTAGGTAAATCTTGAAAATTTGCTTGTGATGGTTTGTGATGGTTTGGCATGAGTTATATAGTTATAAATGGTAGGCACAGCTTATAACAGAGTGTACACCATAAGTCATTTGTGAGTACATTATATAACATTTTTATTGCTTGTGTTTAGCCAATTTGTAGGAAATTAAAGCTTGTGATGTTGTTGAACAAGCAAGAATCATCAAGAAGTATAATTTCGTATCTTTTGGCGCATGCTTATAAACCGTTCCAGGATGTGGGGAAATCCCTTAGGATGTGAAGGAGCTTAAAAATGAGATTTCCTTAACTATAAATGTTTAATAAGTTCTTTAGCTGCATTTTGTAATTCAATTTCCTATAATTATTTCAGTGTGCAGTGCACAGGGTTGATTCAGTTGGGTTTATTAGAAAATTTGCATTGATTGTGCAGCTTGCAGTCCTTGTAATAAACATCAGGAGGTACTCAAGAGATCTAGTGTATGCGTATGCGTGTGTGTGTTATCGTGGTTGTTTGCTTCAGACAGGAGACATTTTATTTTTGCTTTCCTTTACATCCTGAAACCTGTTCTGTATATTGCAATTCCTTACTACAAATTAGACAAAATTAGAATGATACGTTAGACAAAAAAATTTTATACCTAACGGTTCTCATACGACGATAGTGCACGAATATATAGACAATGTAGTTGGGAAAACTTCTCTTATACAAGTAAACACTAGACATACTGAATATTAAGTATAGTATTAATATAGCTGTATAGCATTAACTTGGCGGCGGTGATTAGCACTGTCGCCTTGCATCTCTAGGGTCCGGGTTAGATTCTCTGCCAGGTTCGATTTCTGGCTCTGTGTGCATGGAGTTTGCATGTTCTTCCCGTGCTTGGTTTGCATGTTCTCCCCGTGCACTGGTTTCCTCCGGGTGCTCTGGTTTCCTCCCACAGTTCAAAGACATGTAGATTAGACTAAATTGTCCGTAGTGTGTGAATGCATGTGTGTATGTGTGTGTCTTGCGATGGATTGGCACCTAGTCCAAGGTGTACCCCGCCTTGTGCTCCAAGTCTTCTGAGATTCAGTCCGCTGCAACCATCCCGAAACCCCCCGCCTTCCCGCGACCCTGATTAAGCGGTATGAATTAGTGAGCATTAACTTATTAAGCTCCAAAACGTTTAACATAGCATCAATTTATTACAATATTCTATACAAAAAAAAATAATAGATTTTATTATCTAGTCCATTTTGAACGTCTTAATTTTGAATCCAAAAATTCCTTCACAGTCTCACTCATCCTGTATTTAGGGTCACGGGGTTCCTGGAGCCTATCCCAGAAGACTTAGGGCACACAGGGTCCATCGCAGGGCACACACATACACTACAGGCAATTTGGGAACACTATTTAGCCTAATTTGCACGTTTTTGGAGTACCCAGAGGAAACCCACTAAGCACGGGGAGAACATACAAACTCCATGCACACAGAGGGAGGAATCGAACATGCTTGGGAATCGAACCCAGACCCTGGAGATGCAAGGCGACAGTGCTAACCATCAAGCAACCATGCAGCCTCTTCACAGTCATGTGAAATGTATTTTTAAAGCAATATTTCTGGGGACTGTTTGTTTAGAGAATGTTATATCACAGCAAGCTCGTTAAACAAATACAATACCCCAATTTCAGAATATATTGTTTAAAATTTTATAACGAAACTGGGCAAGTGCAGGCAGAATATGCAGTGGAGGTCTCAAGAGTGTCTGCATCTTAAAAGTCATTCCCCCATGGGGCAAAAAGAGATCCAGTCAAGGCTTGCTTAGCGTCTGGTAGAGTCGTCCGGCACCAAATTTAATGCTTTAGGGACACGAAGAAAAATTTTGACAAGAAATGAAAATATATAGCACACGGCAAGTAGGGAGCTGTTATTTTTATTAAAGGGCAAAACAAGATATAAGCAAAATAACTGAAAAGTGATGGAAGAATGTAGCCAAAGATCTGGACAACAGCAAAGATTTCTTTTTAATTAGCTTTTATCTTGGCCGAATTCCTGTTTAAATGCTTCCCCCTCTGGACTGTGTTATACATTGAGAGGAATCAGATATAGGTAGGCTGTTTAAATGACTCAATTTGTGCATTAAGGCATTGCCCCTGTATCTTCAAGAGACCTTTAGGTTTCCTGTCTTTAGCTCCTCATTCTCATTAGCTCTCTTTGTAAGCGTTCCTACTGTGTTTGGAGAGGCCTTCTTCACTGTCATTGTTCTCGTTACTTGGCACTGTGGCAGAGAAATTAGCATGAGAAAAAGTCTTCCTTTAGAGGCTCTGTTTAGAGGCCACAGTGAAGGAAGGCCCGGGTCTCATTCTTTTTCTCCTGCTCTCTCTCTCTGCTATTATTTTCTGATCTGAGATCTGGAGAAGAATGAAGCAGTTTGCTATTGTGCAAGCGTGGTAATGAAGTCGCTTAATTGGCTCAATCTGTGGTCTTGAAGTTTTAAAACCTGGGTTTTCATGCACAATCATTTTCTCAGGGGAAATAAGGTCTGGTTATGGGTTTACTTGTATTTATGTTCATGAAACCTCTCAGGATGTAAGAGTATAAAAAAATATTTGGATATAGTCATATCTTGCTATTTGGCTTTTCTGATCCTGATGTTAGAGTCACGTAGCTGCTAATCTGATTTTTGGTTTCTTTGGCATGGATTGAAGAAACATGAAAACTTTGCTGGAATGCATTTTGCTGTGTATGTGAGTGTGTCTGTTTGTTTGTTTATTTGTGTGTGCTTTAAAATTTGTCCGGTTTTAGACACAGTAGGATGATGGTTGATATGTTTGGCTGTCTCCAACTTATTCAGGAATGAGCATTGTAACATACAGTACAAGGTAGACAGTGACCAGACCTTAAAGATGTGGAGAAGTTTCCAGTGCTAGTTTATAGCTACCCAAACCAATTATTATTTATTTTCAAGCTAATACACAAGTATGCTTGTGATCAGTAGAAATGTTATGATTATGATTATTATTATTATTATTATTATTATTAGTTCATAAACATCTGTATCCTCACCTGATTGAAAAAATAAAGAGGAACTACTTACCTCAAGGACAGTTTCGGTTTAATTATACTTTAGCACCTTTTGGAATGCATTTTTAAATAATTTAATTCAACTTAATTGAATAACTTTAATTTATTAATTTATTAATGAATTCCCCAAATTCATTAATTATTAATGAATTTCCCTGTTATTTCCCAAAGTCTGCCAATTTCCACCCACCAGCTAGCTCTTCTCCTTGTGACAGCTATTAATCATGATTGGCGAAGGCTAAACACGTGCTTTCCCTGAGCAATGTAAATTCAGACAACTGTACCAAGAGCCTGATGTTAAATGTTACGATACACTATATTGCTACACCGCTAAAATCTACTCTCTACATAAAACAGGTGCCCTAAGCAGTTTATACCATACATCTAGTCCTGAAACAGGCTCAAGTTTGCTTATAAAGCTGGTGTGAGCAGCTGCATCCGCAAGAGGGGATTAATATGACGTGTGGAGAGGGCTCGTATTGATTCAGAAGCAAGTACTTCAGCTCTCCAAACTGATTTTATCAAAAGCCACCAATCTCCACTGATGAATGAGCTCCTGTGGCCTCTGCGTCCTAGTGCCTCTCTAAAATCCAAACTTTAAGCCATATCTCTGTCAGGTCTATCCAAATTATAAGCAAATAAATAACCTTGTTCAGCAAGACATGAGACACAAACCTGTGGTACTTGAAGTGTCTGGAGCAGGATTGTGCACGGATATTCAAATTCCTGTGCTTGTTAACCTTTTGAGGTTCCAGTATTCAAACACAGAAATCACTATTCAAGCGTTCATTAGGCCGTATGATACCGAGCCTGTAAAGGCAAATGGGAGGAGAAAACGCAGAAGGAAAAAATTTATTTTTTTGCCAAATGAATGAGAATTCATGAGAAAGAAATGTCAACAAAAAATTAACAATTGTTAATCTGTTATCAAGGTCAGATTCTCAAGTCAGTTGTGAACTTCTGTGTAGGGCTGCATGATTAATAAAAAACAATAAATAAAATAAATCATGATCTTGATCCACACATTCACGTGATCGCGTTTCTTGTATGTATTTAAGTTTGTTTAGGTCACGTTGCATTCAGGTGTTCACTTTTTTTTGCAACAATATCAGATGCTATATCAGTCACACTCTTTGGTCACACTCACACAGTGTAAAAGAAAACTATTAATTCATCAGTCAGGCCAGAGATTAGCAGAAGAGTCAGTCATGAGGATTACTTCTTTCATCTCTCTTTTTCAATTATGGTGTTTTACTGTCACTCATGTGACACGTAACTAGGAGGCAGACCTAAGCAGACTTATTTACTGTAGCTCAGTATCATCAGTTAACTTGGTGGAGTTGGAGTAGTATGCTATTATTTTTATGCCAAAAGCCTAAGCGTAAAACTGTGTTATTATTTTATTTATTTATTTATTTATTTTTTTTTAAAATTTTTTTTGCTTGCTCAATTCCAGTCAATCCGGGCCTGGAGTGGGGTACATTATAATGACCTGTTTTTGATTGGCTCCTTTTGATGCTCATGCGCTTAATGCGCATATCTTAGCATGCAATGATAAAATTATTATTGATCATTATTTTATCATATGGTAAGTGTCTTACACATGCACGCTTACAACAGAGACAGGCATGCACAGTTCTAGTTGATATAGAGTATAACTTACTGTATTTAAATACACCCGACATGTTGATTTTAGCTGTTACACAGAGAGTCTGAGAACAAAATGAAAGCTACATAGAATTATACTTCATGTATTTCAAGAATGAGCAATAAATTCTACACTGTAAACTATGTAAAAACTACCTAACAAACTCTGACATTTATCTTATGCTGATATAATAATAATAATAATAATAATAAAGTTAAATAACACGTGTGATGATGAAGTACTGTAGTTGTCCCAAAAGCACGGGTGCTATTTATTAGTTATTTTTATTTATTATTCTATTTATTATTATTATAATTTTTTGCGGGATTTTCCCTTAATTTTTCCCTAATTTAGTCGTATCCAATTCCTCCCAGTCACTAGGGGGCTCCCACATTAAGCTACCACTCAGTCGGGTGGTCCGAGAACTATTAGGTGTTTCCTCCGAACCACGTGACGGCAGCCGACCACATCTTTTTGAACTGCTGGCTCACGTACTATTGGGGCCGGCATAACACACTCGGAGGACAGCGCTATCCGCTCCTTCCGCTTGCGTGAGCTCACAGACTATCCCGAATCGAATTTGCGATCTCCGGATGATAGGGCGAGTACTTTACTGAAAGTGACCTTTTTTAAACCAAGAGAGTCCTGTGTAGGCAGCATTTTTTTTTTAAATACAATAAATGTTTTTGGTTAAAAAAAAAAGTGAGATAATCGTGATTTTAAGTTCCATTTAGATAAATAGTGATTTACATTTTGGCAAGGATCATGCAGCCTTACTTTTGTGGTAAAATTCTGTACATGATGTTCAGAAAGCAATCAAACAGGCATGGATTGAGCCAGTGACATCAGAGCACTGCAGATGTCTTTTTGACTCTATGCCCAGCCGGATTCAAATAGTTTTGGAGAACTTGACAATAAATATTAATCGTTGTACAGCAATTTCATTTGGCATAAAAAAATCGAGAATGTCTTTTTCTGACAAATTCCACTTTCTGAGTTGTGATTGCTTATAAGAATATGGTCTTATCAATGATTGGTTAGACCTTTACTGTACTTGGAATGCAAACCAATCCAGGGGCATAAAGAAGGGATGTAAATGTACTGTTTTTTTTGAAAAAAAAAGCTGGAAGTATATGAGTCACTTGGATTTTTGTGACATCTTGTGGACATTTGTCTCACTTTCTTCTTGTATATATATATATATATATATATATATATATATACTTTTTAAAAACCCTTAGAGTGGCTTCTGCTACAGTAGGGCTACATGCTGAAATAATGAGTTGATTTTAGTGAAGCTTTCTCAGTAGAGAAAGGTTTATGTAGTGGAAAAATGATACTTGATTACAGCACATTAAAGTCACATTTTTCTCCTTGCTTTTTTCTAGCAATGGTCTGGGTATCAGTAATTCTTATGGCAAGTGAAACATTATAAAATGAGCTCAGTCAGAGCTGTCTTTCTGGTTCAAGCTAGATGTTAAATGTGTCCTGTCCACTTCTCCACCCTACGGCCTCTTTCTGTTTACTGTCATTAGGTGTTTTCTATAGAACTAATTTCTATTTGGTTATGGCAAATTATAAAACCTCCCTTTGGTGAAGACCTCAACTGAGTGACTGAACACATTGAATGTTTACCTGACTGCAATGATGATGCACTATGTGGATGTGACAGAGCACTCTTAACAGAGCAATGCACTACTGTAAGTGGTCAAGACAGAGCAAATTGAAAGAATGCTACTCAATAAAGTGGACACATACCATAATGAATTGGATTAGTGATAAATAAAATTAAAGATATACAGTTATAAGTGAACTTTCATCTCCAGCCTCGTAGGTAGAAGTAAGTAAGTCTCTTGGAGGATTCATGTTTGGTTTGTTGAGTCTTCATTAAAACATCCTAATCCTCTGAAAACTGTAAAGCACACATTGCATGTGTGTCTTCGCCCTTCCATGTCCTTCACACATTGTGAACATTAGGACATCTTTTAACACTTCTACTGTATAATAAGTTGTTAATTATTTAGCTAGACTAATTTGAATCAAACCCACTAATGATATTAGTTATGCTATAGAACCTTTGCAATTATTCTGGTTAATGTGCCCTGCGATTGGTTGGCACCCATATAGGGTTTACCCCACCTTGTACAAGTTTGCTGGGAGTAGACTAAATTCCCTTTTTGTTATAGATAATGAATGGATGGATGAATAAACTGGTTATTTGAATTACAGTTTAAAACATTTTTGACTTAAAAATGTTTAAGTCAACATAACAGCAATCATAAAAAAAAAAAAAAACAGTCTGTCAAACTCCAAAACACTTTGTGTGTAGACAGTTAAAAAAACAGCCAAGATAAACAGGCACCACTTTGCTGAGGATTGAGTTTGTATGAAAGAAAGGCGGAAATATGTCTTTAGAGATACGAGCAAATTCATGTTTTTCATGTCAAATTATAACGCAACACTTAGGTAGGAGTTCAGCAATTAGAATTATGCTATTTTCAAGGTTGGCATATTTGATAGATAAAGTAAAAAATGTATATTTTTAGCCATTTTTTGCTTTTCTATTTTAATGAGTGTATACAGGAGTCTGTATTGTACGATATAGAGTGGCATCTTTTTAGTGCATTCTAGGCAGTATGATTGAATTTATTTTATTTTATTTTAACCATCTACAAACATGACTGATCAAAAAGTAAAAAAAAAAAAAATGGGTTACATAGGCAGAGAAATAGCACAGTTACATATAATCATGTGTTTTTATGCATGGTCTATGTGGTTTCTATGTTTCCGGCACAGAATAAGTGTTAACAGGAAATTTACTGTGTAAAGTATATTTACATTCTTAAACAATGAGCTGTAATGTAAATGTTGATGTCATTGTTTTAGATTTAATAAGTATATATTGGTTAATATTGATTAGCTTCATTTTTGTTCAATAAATACAGGTAGTCCCCTATTTACGAACGAGTTCTATTTTAGGAACATCCGTGAGTTGTATTTGTTCTTAAGTCAGACAAAGAGTCTTATACGCCTTTGACACGAATACACAATGCAAAGCATACCAATCCACTTAACTAAATCAGACTCCCATCATGTGGCCAAAAACCCATAACCATGCCTAAGGAAATTAATCTCAGACATGTAGAATGTAACAGTGTTTTTGGTGTGCCTTTAAATCGCGAGGGGAAACCCAGACATTATTTTGTTGCGGAGCTGTTTTTTAAGTGTAAATTCTCATGATTCTTTATGAAGCCAGAGAGAAATTGAGCCAGAGAGTCTCATCAGACCTGAGAATTTTGTTTCTTATGGTCTGAGAGTCCTTCAGGTGCCTTTTGGCAAACTCCAGATGGTCTACCATGTGCCTTTGACTAAGGAGTGGCATCTGTCTGGCCACTGTACCATATAGGCCTAATTGGTGGATTGCTGCAGAGATGGTTGTCCTTCTGGAAGGTCCTCTCTCCACAGAGGACCTCTGGAGCTCTGACAGAGTGACCATCGGGTTCTTGGTTACCTCCCTGACTAAGGCCCTTTTTTCGCTCAGTTTAGATGGCTGGCCAGCTCTAGGAAGATTCCTGGTGGTTTTAAACTTCTTCCACTTACAGATGATGGAGGCCACTGTGCTCATTGGGACCTTTAAAGTCTTTCCCCATATTTTATGCCTCGAGACAATCCTGTCTCGGAGATCTACAGACAATTCCTTTCGACTTCATGCTTGGTTTGTGCTCTGACATGAACTGTTAACTGTGGGACCTTATATAGACAGGTGTGTGCCTTTCCAAATCATGTCCAATCAACTGAATTTACTAGGGATGCACCGAAATGAAAATTCTGGGCCGAAAACGAAACCGAAATTTTTGGATGCACTTGGCCGAAAACCGATACCGAAACCGAAAATGGCTTCATTAAAAAACATGTTTAAAATATTTTCTTTTTGTTTGTATTAAAAAAATGTTGCATATTGCAACTTTGCTGTCCTCATCTGAAACTTTGAAGTGCTTCCAAACCGCTGACATACTCCGTGTTTGATGCGTAATGACAGCGCGAACGAGACGGGAGGATGGGAGAGGCGTGGCGACACTTTCGGTTTTTATTTTCGGCGCTTTCCGAAAATTTTCAGCGGCCGAAATTTCGGTGCATCCCTAGAATTTACCACAAGTGAACTTCCAATTAAGCAGCAGAAACATCTCAAGGATGATCAGGGGAAACAGGATGCGCCTGAGGTCAATTTTAAGCTGGCAAACGCTGTGTATACTTGTGTACATGTGGTTTTTCAAATTCTTTTTTTATTTATAAATTTGCAAAGATCTGTCATTATGGGGTGTTTTGTGTAGTTTAATCTATTTTTGAATAAGGCTGTGACATAACAAAATGTGGAAAAAGTGATGCGCTGTGCTTTCCGGATGCACTGTGTATATATATATATATATATATATATATATATATATATATATATATATATGTACTGTATATGTATTAACACATCAACATTGATTATCAATTATATATTTGTAACATAAGGACAGGGTCTGGTGACAGGGACAGGTCAAGAGGCAAACAGCCCTAACCCCTAGATCCCAATCCGATTGAGCACTCATGGGATTCGTGAACAAGTGTAATCCACAGAGGCACCATTATTGATTCAGAGTTAAAAGATATGGTGTCCAGCTATAGCAAACATTGCAAATATTGACTTTTTATGTACTTGATGTAAATATATACAACTGCTACATTTTAGTTTTGATAAAATATTTCAAAATTAATTACTGATTTCCATTCTTTTAAAAAAAAAGGCTTTTGTAGGTGTACAAATAATGAATGTATTGCTGATGTCTCGGTACTAGGATATTACAGGGTATTGCTCTGATATGTGTTTATCCATAGTGTTTGGTGTCTTTGGTGTTTTTAGCTGTTTGTTATCTGAACACTCTCTGTTAGTTCAACAAATTTAGTCAGGATTGAAATGAATTCAGGTGTATGAGGTCTGTCCGGTTCTAGTAGGTCTATACAAACAATCTTCTAGCCTTATTAGCATGGGAACTGTCTGGCTACTCTCTGCCATGCTAATGCTAATGAAAACAAAGCTGACTGCAAACTGTTTTTAAGTGTAGTAGGTTTATTTTTTGCTTGGTTTCTTGATGGGTTTTAAATGGTATATACAGTATATATTTTTGCCGTTTATTTATTCGTTACATTTTTTTTTATTTCAACCTGTATGTGATCCTGTCAAGCTTTGAAAACTGATGCCTTCCTGTGCTGTAGTATTGCTCTTATTTTGATTTGCTATGTGCTTGATTGTGATATTGTCAGCACCAGTTATTACTCCAACATTGATGCAAATCCTTGCCAAACGTCCCACTCTGAATGGGATATATCGTTTGTGTAGCTGCAATGTTTAGAACTGGCTGGTTACATCTATGGAAGATGGCACTCAGTCTGTGGCCACAATTTGGGTTGTAACATAAAAGTACGTTGTGTTGCTTTGCAGCATTAACTTGCCTGAGACCTTTCCCAGGGCTGTATATCTGATCAGCTTTCCAGGGTGGGAATAAACCTTAGTAAGACACACACACACAAGGGCAGGTGTGGGGAAAGATGTTTTCTTCTAATGAAGGATCCCAGGTGTGTGCTCTCCTCCTGTCTATGACTACAGGTCACCATCACACGCCACATCTAACAGGCCGGTTTCTTCCAGGCATCATTACAACCTGCTTTCTGGAGTCTGTCAGTGTTCTGTGACACACATTATACACACTATTATCTTGGGAAGCAGGTGTTGCTTCTTTCTGTTCCTGTATTCACTTGTCTAAGTGCTTCCTGTTTAAAAGTAGTCTGGGCACTGAGAAAGACAAGTACTAAAGGTCTTGTTCTTTCCCTGGTCGTGTGTTTATATTATGTTATTAATCTTAAATTAGTTCTGGTTTGTAGGAGAGATGTGCTTTCTAACATTAGTATTTCAGTATTTGTAAGCATTATTATCATAAAAAAAAACACTAGTAGAGAGAAAATAGCTTCTGTGAAGTTGAAATTAGGGTTGTGTTGGTGTCAGTGTCAGTAAATTTGATTGTTTTTCAGACATATGGAAAAATATTCATGATTTATGGACAGAGACGAAATACTAATACTAAATTCCAGCTGAATGTTTCACCTCTAGCAACCACATATCTCCAGTTGGTTGAAATAAGAAAAAGTTTATAAAAGTTCAAACTGTCAAAAAAAAGTACAGAATACAGTATATTGGAACAAAGAATTAAAGACAAAAAAATAATGCTTCATGAGAACAGTTTCACAGACAGAGCTGTGCGCTTATTCTGTACAGGGTCATGGGAGGTCTGGATTCTATTGCAGAGGACTCAGAGCACAAGAAGGTTACCCCCTTGATGGGGTTCCAGTTCATCTGCACAAGCACACACACACAAACACACACACACACACACACACACTCACTTACTTACTCAGACACTCTCTCACTCATCGTCTATACCGCTTTATCCTGAACACAAGGTCGCGGGGGGCCTCGAGCCTATCCCAGGAGACTTAGAGCACACACATACACACACTCAGACACCCAATCACACACTACGGGCAATTTGGGAACATCAGTTAGCCTAATCTTCATGTCTTTGTACTGTGGAAGGAGACCAAAGTACCTTTGCTGCCATTTCATTAATCAATGCAGCTAATTCAATTGATGGGTCAGTTTTTGTTTCAGAATCCATTTACTAGATACTTTTACATGTGTAGGCAGTTTGTGTGGTGCAATAAAGTGGCAGAAAAAAGATATATTTTAAATCATACACTAATCAGCCATAACATTATGACCACCCTCCTAATACTGAGTAGTCCCCTCCCACCTCTGCCACCAAAAAAATAATGTGCCTATGTGTTCTGACACCTTTCTATTGGAGCCAGCATTACCCGTTTCTTCAATTTGAGCTACAATAGCTCTTTTATTGGATCGG
This sequence comes from Clarias gariepinus, assembly GCF_024256425.1. Classification (NCBI taxonomy): domain Eukaryota; kingdom Metazoa; phylum Chordata; class Actinopteri; order Siluriformes; family Clariidae; genus Clarias; species Clarias gariepinus. Next base: position 15,084,703 of record NC_071125.1, on the reverse strand, counting down.
ACTACACGGGCCAGCTTTCACTCCCCATTTGCATTAGTAAGCCTTGGCCACCCATGACCCTGTTGCTAGTTCTTTCTTGAATCACCTTTGGTATGTCCAAGGCATGACCCACTGCAGCTGAGGAACATCCTATAAGAACTGCAGCTTTGGAGTTGCTTTGACCCAGTTGTCTAGACATTACAATTTTTTGTAATTACTGTAGCTACCTTAATTCTAAAGTTGCAGAGGTAATGGAAAAGCATAAGGATTTTAGTTAACTTGACAAGGGACATATTTTGTTTGGTGTGTGTGCATATCAGAATTATCAAGAAAGGTGCATATCAGAATCATATAAGAAATTGAAGTTGTGTGACCAAAGTCTGCAAGCAACCCCATGTTTATGTACCTTTATCGCTGCACAGTGACAAAAATGCATGACAAATCAGTTGGTGGGAGACAAGTACCCTTTTAAATGTTCACAAGGAAACTAAGTTCCTCATGTGTCACCAGGTTGGTTTACTTTATTTAAAACCGTCTGTTTAAATTCTCCAGCACGTACAGTATGTGAACAAAAACTGTAGTGGCAGGACCTTGCAAACATATAGTTTAAACAGTTTCTTCTACACAGAGCACTCACATGTCTCTTGGGTCTTTTAGCATTATTTCTCTGTTTAATTTTCTTTTGAAAATATTACAGTGAAGTCCATTATTGCTCACAAGCACAGCACAAACAACAGCTGCAAGAGACAAAGGTGAAGTGTCAATTTAGTTGTAAGATAAACATTTATGAACTAACAATAAGGTGATAACTCAGCTTGTGATATTGCACAAGATTTAAACATGTCACTTTTATATGAAGCTAAACTGCAGTATCTACAATATGTAATGTAAAATGGCTCATGAAGGGTTAGCATTAGGGTTAGGGTCATCCAAATTGCTTAATGTCTTTTGACATCAAGAATGAATCTAAAACATCAGGCTTACTAACTTTAATTTTTTGTAACTTGAAGGGATGTAGTTTTAGATCTTAGGTCAATTTTGTATGGTTTCTTTGTTTGACAAGGCAATAAATGTGATTTTACTAGAATCATTAGCCGGTTTCCCTGTTGGACCAACATCTACTGATTTTACTGTTGATATTTAGTTTGAGGTCTGTTCAGGGTGTTAAATTGGTTGCAGACGAAAGGGTGAAAAACAGCTGTCATCAGCAGTATGAACATTTCAGCTTGTATTCCAGTAAAAAAAAAAAAAAAAAAAAAAAAAAAAATATATATATATATATATATATATATATATATAAAATGAATAAATATTCATTATATTTTCAATTTGAGTCGTTTCTTTTTAATTCGATTCAGTTTTTTAACAATGGTCATTGTTGCAAAACAGCTTTACAAATTCAAAAAAGGGAAATGAGTTTGAAACGTGCAATGAAATACAGTGGGGAAAAGAATTATTCAATCCCCTGCAGATTTTGTAAGTTTTCCAACTTACAAAGAAATAAAGCGTCTAAAATATTTATCGTACATTTATTGTAAAGGATAGGGACAAAATATTAAACAAAAATCCATTGTATAAATGTTATAAATTGATTTGGATTTCAATGAGGAAAATAAGTATTTGTTGGCAAGCACAGAGGTATAACATTTCTTGTTGTTGGTTACAGGGTTTGCATACATCTCATGAGGGAGTTTGGTCCACTATTCTTTACAGATCTCTAAATCCTTAAGGTTTCTTGCTTGTAGCTTGGCAACTCGAAGTTTCAGCTCCTTCCTTACGTTTTCTACAGGATTAAGGTCTGTAGGCTGGCTTGGCCAATCCATGACCTTAATGTGCTTTTTCTTGAACCACTGCTTTGTTGCCTTTTGGATCATTGTCAAGCTGGAAGACCCATTCACGCCCGATCTTTAGAAGGTTCTCACATGGCCTCGTCCAAAATGTTACAATACATGGCCCCTCAATACGGCAAAGTCAGCATGTAACATTAGCAGAAAAACAGCCCCAGTGCATGATGTTTCCACCTTCGTGCTTGACTGTAGGGCTGTTGTTCTTAGGGTCATAGTCATTATTTTTCTTTCTTCAAACATGGTGAGTTAAGTTGATGCCAAAGAGCTCAATTTTGGTCTCATCTGACCACAGCACTTCATCCCAATCCTTCTCTGTTCATTGGCAAACATCATACAGGCCTGTGTATGTGCCTCCTTGAGGAGGGGGACCTTGCAATGCTGAAGAATTTCAATCCATGGCGGCGTATTGCGTTACCAGTGATTTACTGCCTTGGGTTATTCACAAGCTCCTCTCGTGTATTTCTGGACTGATCCCACACTTTTCTCATGATTATCCTTACCCCATGAGGTGAAATCTTGCATGGAGCTCCAGACTAAGGACGATTGATGTTTTTTGTAGTCATTTCATTTGCAAATAATCGCTTGAACAGTCTCCTTCTTGCCAAGCTTCTTGCTGATAGTTTTGTAGCCCATTCCAGACTTGTGCAGGTCTTGCCCCTGATGTCCTTTGACACCTCTTAGGTCTTGCCAGTGGTGGTGAGGTTTGAATGGAAGATACAGATTGTGTTGACACGTGACTTTTATACACATAACGAGTTGTTAGGAGCACCTTCTTAGATTAATCTGTTTACCACATGAGCACATAACCACACACCTCACTGGTATGCAACTCAATTTATATAATGATTAATATATAATTATACAATGAAATATAATGACAACTCAATATATATATATATATATATATATATATATATATATATATATATATATATATATATATATATATTGCGTTGTCATTATATTTCATTGTATAATAATTTGATTGAGATCATTCTGTCTCTATGCTTTACAATAAACCTATAATAAAAAAATTATAAAGCCTTCATCTCTTTGTAAATTAAAAACCTAAAAAAATCTACAGCTGATCAAATTATTATTATTTTCCCTACTTTATGTATAAATCATAATTATCAGATTGTCCAGATGAGAGACTGCAGTCACAAGTCATTCGTTTAATGTTATCCCAATTTAGTCAATGCTGGTCCAATCTCATTTTATTAAAGTAGTTGTAAAGTTCAAAAAAGACCTAATACCATTGTCAACCTAATGACAACCCAAATTAACATTGTTTTATTGTTTTAACAACCAAAAAATCTTGCTAATAAGGGATAAAGTACTTTTTTTTGCAAATGTTATGTAAATGCAGGGCATAATGAATGTACTAATAATAACAAATATTGTCTTATTTAAATACTGGCACACCAAACAGTTAACCAAGAATTTGCATGGCCAAAGTTTGTATGACTTAATCATTGTAGGTTAAAACTTAACATTCATCACCTTCTGTAGGATAGTAGGTTCTCTAACATCCTGTGTTTGCACCGTTCCTGTTGCATTATGTTGGTTTTGAAAAGTACATTTTATCCAAGTGAACATCTGCTTACTGTTTATCTCCTTCCATGGGCTCTTGGTGGTCTTTCTCAAAGATAAAATACTGGTGACTACCATATCATCAGAACAGGCGCTCTCACCTTCTACAGATTAACTCTGCAATCTCTATTAAAAGGGACCACCCCGGGTCATGACTTCCTGTCAGCAAACCATGCAGCTCTTTAGTGCTCAGCCTGCTGATAGTTTCTGGAAGATGTGAAAAACCACTAAATTCTATCAGTATTCACATTTCATTATGACAGCGTGAATAATCTAACTTTGTCAAAGCAAAAATAAGCATAATCTGGGAATTCAGACTTTTTTAGGTCACAAGTTTTGATCTTCGCCTTTTTCATGGAAACATGAAAAGTTTCAAAAGAATTTCTTTTCTTTACTTTTCTGTCCTTTGTTTTTTTTTTTTTTTTGGTAGTTCATGCTAGGCCTATTTTTAAAGACTATGTGCTCAGTTGACAGGTTCCTGTTGGAGGCTTTCTTTAGCCCCAGAGTGAGCTATCGTCTCCCTGTGGACTGCACCATTCACACCTCACACCTTACTTCTTCTTGTTCCAGCGGATATCATATTTTTGCCTTGGCATATTCTTATGTCACATATGTGTAGAGAGTCTGACTCAGAATTAGACTGTTCCTATTTACTAGATCTACAGAGAGTCGTTGGGTACGAGGTGTTATTATGATCTAATTTCTAATGGTATTATCTGTGGATGCCTGCCAGAGGATCTTGGGTTCTTTATATTCCTATGAATCCTTTCTCAGGCACTTTCTAATAAAAATAAATAACATAAATGTGCCATATAATGTCTTAGTGCTGTCAATAAAGCCTTAAATAATCACATCAGTGGTAAAACATCACTGAAATAACCTCGCAGTGTGTTATTGAGGCTGTGAAGGTGTATGTGAATCAAATTTGGTGCATCTTATATAAATTGTTTACCTGAATATGGAACATTGTGGTTTTGCATGCTCTGTTCTCGGGGGTGCCTGCTTGCATTAAGGATACTTGGATAAATACAAAGTTTGTCTTCCTCTTTTTTACTACTACTTTAAACAACTTTAAGTGTCATGTCCAAGAGCAGTAAATTGGGTTCTGATTTAAAAATTGGACGTGTGAAATAATGTATCTCATATTACAGTTACACATCATTGATGTTTTGCCACACTTTTATAGAATGATACTTATAGAATCACAATATAAATCGAATTGGCACCTAGGTACCTTTGGAATATTGTATATGGAGTTCCCTGGTGATTTTCATTCCTACTAAAAATGTAGGCTATACTGTGAATAGGCATCTGAGAGTACATACACCTAGCTGAATGTATTGATTGTATATAGGAGTATTAAATTATCATGCAAAAATTAATCTACAACAGTCAAATATTAATTAACTATTTAAATGTAGTATCGAATGTAAGTGATTTTTATCATGCTGTAGTATTGAAAGGTTATTGAGCTCCTAATACTTTGCAAAAAAAAAAAAAGCATTAAGATCTTTACCATGCTGTCTGTCTGTCTGTCTCTCTCTCTCTCTCTAAATGTCTCTCCCGGTTTTCAGCTTTATGCTGTTTTGTAGAAATTTGATTTCTTTATAATTTCTGTAGAAATTCTTTTTTTAGGAGAGACTGTAAAGAAAGTGGAGCTTTTTACGTCTATAGAGCTCTGTGTTTGGGAGCATCATATGTCAGATCGCTGTATTTTCATACTTTTATCATTTTACTAAACACTGTAAAGTGAAAAAAAAAGTCACCAGCACTGTGATTTAGTTGGCTCACGTTTAGCTTTGATTATGGTGCACCAATTTGGAGGCTAGTTTATGTGTGAAAATGATTCCTCATGCTCCCAGAACCACTCTTTCACAATTTGGGTCCTGGAATATGCCTGTGGCATCAGAGAAGAAAAACTCCATTGATGTGATATAAAATGACTTCATTTCATAACCTTGCTGTCTTGAGTCTAGACCTGGCCAACTAAAGCAACCCTAGATCATAACATGCATCTAGAGGCTTGTACAGTCTTGTGCACTATACATCGCTTCATGCTCTTCCCTTCTGCCCCTGTTGCGCTTCATCAACAAACGAAGCCTTTTTTTTTAATCAGTCCCACTAACAAGTTGTTTTCCTATGGCCATACAGCTGTTTATTCCCAATTCTGTAAATTTTATAGTTTAAACTTACATCTTTTCCAAGTGATCTCACTAATGATTTTTTTCTGGCGGCATGTCAGCCATGAAGTTGAAGCCATAATATCCTTCCACTTTTTATTAATGAGTTGGACAGTTCTTAACACTATTCTGTTTTCCGGAAACTAAATTTCATTCATTTTTTATTTATTTGTTTGCTTGATACAGGCCAATAATTTGACCCTTCAAATGTGTTGCCTTTTTTTCTGGCCAGGTGGTGTGTTTCATGTGGATATAGTGGCACATCACCACAATCAAAACATCCTGACATTAGATTATGTTTTTAAAATGTTTTATTACTGTAAATATCCTTTGAAGTTGACTTGTTTATGCTTCTAGTAAGATCTCACAGAATGTCTGGTAATACTGTATATTTAATTATGTTTTTTCAGTAATACACTGGTAGCTCTTGACACCAGCAAAGACTGTAATTGATCAAATGTAATCAAACAACTCGTTTTTTCCGCCATTGACATTAAATCTGTCTCTTCACTCAGTATGAAGCCATATTTACACATAACCTAATTTAAACCCACAAAGCATTGTCTAAAGAATTTTAATTATGTTTGTGTCGTCTATGCTTATACACACACAATTCACTTTTAATTAGAGGTTAGATACATATTTTGGAATTATGCTACATTTTTTAATTTAACGCCATAAGGTGTGTAACAGCAGAATGAGATGCTGGCACACAGCATGAAAGAGGAGGAACATCTGAGGTTTGAATGTGATTAAAAATTAATCGGTCTGCTTGCCCAAGCTGTAATTGGTTTGGGATAAAGCTCAAAAAGGGAAGTTCAGGGCTTAGTCTAGAGGGAGACAGACTATATAAATAGAAACTGAAATTTTTCTATTCTTAGTGTTTGTTAATGGTTTTAAGTAGCAACATTTGTTGAAGCTGTGTTTTTTCAAATTTTAAATGTATTATTAAAGTTTAATGTTTTACATATGATCTTTTATAAACCACAGTAATCATTAGATATGAAATACTGCAGGGATGTAATGGTACACATATTAAAATACAAAAAAAAAAAAAATGTTTAAAAATGCATTTTGTTTCTAATTTGCCAGTAAGAATTACTGCTGATTGGCCGAGCTCTCTCAGAGGGGAAGGAGGAAAGGTAGATAGTGCTCCCACATTAATTATGGCTTTACGGCCAATCAGGGACGTCTGTGAGCTCACGCATGGGGAAAGAGCGGAGAGCGCTATCCTTCGAGTGTGTTACGCCGCCCCCAACGGTGCGTTAGTGCGCAGTTCGAAAAAGATGTGGTCGACTGGTGACACTTGGTTCGGAGGGAACACGTGACAGCCTTCGGACCTCCTGACTGAGTAGTAGTAGTAGCCTTAATGTGGGAGCCCCCCTAGTGATGGGGAGGAATTGGGTATGTTTAAAATTAGGAAGAAAATAAGGAATATCAGGAAAACTGGGTGCAAACAACCAACTAGCTAGAAATAGTATATTTATTTGTTTGTTTGTTCATTTTAGGATAGAAATATATGTACTAATGCTGGACAATCAATTGCAAAAGAAATCTAAATCACAGTATTTCTATCATAATTATTTAATTGCAAAAATCTGAACCTTATTATAAAAACTAATAATATAGATCATACATGCATAATCAGAAATTTATGTCGAGTCTGTCAATAATTCAGTACACATATTTGTTAATTCAATAATTTTAAAGTGATAAAAAAATATTGGGCAACATCCACTTAATACATGGGTCTCCAAATCCAGTCCTGGAGGGCCAGTGACCACCACAGTTTGTAATTTACTAACACCTAAAAACCCACTGAACCTAGTATTTAACAGATTATTTAAATCAGCTGTGTTTGAGAAGATGAATCACCAAACTGTGTTGGACACTGGACCTCCAGGACTGGATTTGGAGACCCCTGACTTAATGAGATTATTTGTGCCATTATTTACTATTAGCCTAGATAAATGCATATTGAATACAAAATGTTACATTGAATAGTTTAATATCTTAATCACACTATGTGTCAGGATAAACTCAATGTGATGTATTGATTTAATGCTGCAGCCCTAGTATGTACATTACTTACTTTATATGTTCAGAAAGTTATGGCCAGTTTGCCGCCGTTACACATTTATAGAGGTTAATTTTACATTTTAAACAATAATTAATGAAAAAAAGGTTTTGCTTTCACTTTGCTGTATCAAAAATGTACCAAACTGGAACTTCAAAACCGAGGTAGGTATCGAGCCGCGACTTTGGAGTACTGTTTTTCGTATATTTATGCATTTTCGTACATTTATTATGTGTAAACTAGAGAAGGCTTAAAGACTTACAGGTATATAAAACATTTCTATGAGAGAGGTGTTGCTAAAGGATTAAAGAACATTTTTTATGTTATGTTAATGTTCATCTTATTTTTTGAAAAATATTTTACATATATATTTATAATATATATATTTTTATTTTAATAATTAAGTGTAGCAGAATGTGTGGAAAGATGTGTAAATAAGTAAATAAGCATGTTTAACAAGAAGACATCAAATATAAAGTTCTGAAAACAGCTGTATTAAAGTCTCTCTCTCTCTCTCTCTCTCTCTCTCTCTCTCTCTTTCTCTTTCCAGTGACGCTTCTGGACTCTATGTCAGCTCCAGGAGATCTGGGGTGGGAGGCCTACCCATCAGAAGGGGTAAATACATTTCCCAGTTTCCTTACTTACGTGATGCGCCCCAAAGACTTACATTTTGTGTTTAAGCAGTATAATGAATTTAAGAATCCTGTCTGGAATCCATTTTTTCTTTATCTGCTTTTGGTTTGCTGATACTTTGGCAGGAGAATAATTTAAGGAAAAAAAGTCCACATGAGGCAATATAAAACATTCACAGGGAGTAACCCTCATCCCTAAATCATTTAATATTTCATAAATATATATATTTTTTTTTTCAGAAGACTCACTTAACCCAGACAAAAGCTCCACTGTCTGGTCATTTTGTGTTCTTTAGTAACCTTTTGACCTCACAGCCATGTGGCTTTGCTATTATTCTGTAGAGTTTAAGTGCAGAATTTCACTCATCTGTGACCCTAGCCTCTCGTCTGATATCTTTTTGGAACAAAAATGAACTTTCATACACAGCTCATTAAAATAAGCGTTATCCTTTCCAAACTCACATCTGTCACTATTTTAAATTATAAAGGCAAGAAGTCAGGGACTGTTGTAGTAATGTATTTGGCTGTAAAATGCAAATGTTGATTGGGACGTGGCTCCCTTCTGATGAGACGAGAAAAAGCTTCCTGCTGTTTGAATAGTTTGTTCTTGCTGATTACTGACTTTTCATACTGAATACTTATGCTTAATTAGGTTTTTCTTTTTAAACCTTCATCATTCATCTTTCAAAGTCTCATCACTCAGGAAAAACTCAAATGGGCATAAAGGTTTCCAAGGGCACTCTACCCACTAAAGATAAGCTTTATTAGATCCATTTAACAGTTAACAAGATACAGAATAATGTATCTTGCTTGGTATATATAAGAGCTACGCCCTATCCAATATTATCATAGCACATGTGTAGCTGATGCGAAAGACGGCAAATAAAGAACCAGGCAATGTTTTTTTTTTTCCATTTGTTAAGATTTTATTTTCTACACTGTGGAACAATTCCACGACATCAAAACTATAAAAATAGCACATATGGAAATATTTAACAAAGTCACAAGAAACCAACAGTCTATCTTTACTTGAAGACATGAAGGTCAGTCCATCTTGCAAGAATAATGTCTTTAAGTGCAGTCACAAAAACAGTACTGGAGTTTAACAACCGACGTGTATTTATCATGAGCACAATACATCACTGAATCATATAGAATTGTGGATTAAGACGGTAATCCTGTGGGGCCCACTGAATAATTTGCACTGGTTTTTATTTTCATGTTGACATGAGTCAGAGATGAAGCTTGCAGCAAGATGACATTCATTAATATTCAAGTGCTTTGAAAATGGTGAGTTGGTAACATGAATGAACCTTTTGGTCTTGATGTCAGAGTACAGTACAAGTAAAAAAAAAAAAAATACACTTGGGATTTTGCTCTTGAGGATGGCAAGGAGTTAGTTGGCTGCATTAGTTGACATCCAGAGAAAGAAAGAAAGCCAGACGCCTCCCTTTAGCTGTCTTAGCAGCTTTGACTAGAATTGCTACAGTATGAAATCCCCATGTTGCTGGTCAGGCAAAAAGTCACATGAATTCCAATCTAACCTTTCTCATTCAAGTGTATCAAATATGTATCTGATTTAAGATCACATCTTAAAGTGACTCAAATCCGATCTAAAAACATCAGATTTGTGCATTCAGACAGCCCTAAAAAAATCTGATCTGTGTCACAAAAAAAAAAAATCTGATTTGAGCTACACTACTTCAGAATAGTAATGTAAAAGTAGCCTATGTGTTGCTTTAAAACAAACAAACAAAAAAAGAAATCACTGTTTCTCATATGGTTTGTGTCTTTCTAGTGGGAGGAGATCAGCGTGATGGATGAGCGTAACATCCCCATGCGCACATACCAGGTGTGCAACGTGATGGAGGCCAACCAGAATAACTGGCTGCGCACAGGACTGATCCCACGTGCCGGTGCCCGGCGTGTTTACGTTGAACTCAAATTTACACTGCGTGACTGCAACAGCCTGCCAGGTGTGCCCGGAACCTGCAAGGAGACATTCAATGTTTACTACCATGAATCGGATGGTGTTGTGCCACCCCCACCGCTACGCCACGCTCGCGAGAGCCAGTATGTCAAAATCGATACAATCGCAGCAGACGAGAGCTTCACTCAGAGCGATGTGGGGGAGCGTGTCATGAAGCTCAACACAGAGGTGCGCCACATCGGTGGACTCAGCAAGCGAGGCCTTTACTTAGCGTTCCAGGACCTGGGTGCCTGCATCGCCCTGGTGTCAGTTCGCGTGTTCTATAAACGATGTCCACTGGCCGTAACAAACCTGGCACTTTTCTCTGACACGGTGACAGGTGGCGATCAGGCCCTGGTGGAAGTGCGAGGGTCTTGTGTGGAGTATGCCGAGGAGCTGGAGGCACCACGCATGTTCTGCAGTGCAGACGGAGGCTGGCTTGTGCCGATTGGACGCTGCGTGTGCAGGCCTGGGTATGAGGAGATCGATGGGCAGTGTCAGCGTGAGTGTTACCAAGCTTGGTCTTTTGCATTAGATATAAGAAGAAGTATAATGGGAACCCAGTCATATTAGGTGTAATAAAATGAAGAACTTGTTTTTTTTGAGGGATGACGTCTAGCAAAGGTAAGAGAGTTCAGGATAGCTGAATATGGGAGGATAACCGATGTGGCCCATGTTTTCTCTATCATCTGTGTTTAAAATAAACACATTCGAAATGACTTTCTCTCTGTCTTAATAAAGAGAAAAAGTTGCTGAAAAAGTTAATCAAATTTTGGATTTTCTCATTTAGATTTTTCAGATGTTCAGTTGAGTCATTTTAGGGATCTAGAAATAAAATAAGTAGGTTTCTTATTTTTAAGGAAGATGATCTCACTAAGTTGAGAAGCATGTTTTGTATTTGTTCACTTGGATCTCTCAGTAGAAATAGAGTGTATTCATATATAAGAATTGCAAGTGCTTGTATAGGCCAGGGAAATTTATCAGGCTTTCTATTTAATTCACTGGTCGTATTGTTTAAGTACTGTATATAATAGTACGGGCCTGCAACAACAGCAGCAACAACAGTCAACAACAATCTTATTACACTAGTCATTATATATATAGACACACTGGCTGGAGGACAGTTCTAAATAAAATTTTTAAAATCATATCATATAAATCCTTTCACCTGGTTTTCTTTAGCCCAGTGGCCCTTATTTATTAAGTTATACCCTACCTCTCCAGCTAATCTCCTTCTCTGATCCTAACTCATTTTTCCAGATCAATTTTCTGCTGAAATCATTGGCCATCTGGGGAAAAAATGATGGAACCATGCTAGCAAGATATGTTATCTGGCTAAGATAGAAAGGACGCTTGGCTGCATAGGCCGCAGAAAATCATAGAGGAGAGCTGAGGTTAAATTCCTCAGAATTCTAAATGCATATCTCAGTGTACTGTACTGTATATTCAATTTATCTTCAGTCAAATATGAAATATTGGGCCTCATGCAAGAAGCGATAAATGGATTTCTCTTATTTTTGATTATATATATTTTAAGATTATAAGTTTGTTATACCAGCTAATTTCTGGGATTCATATATATTTTTTATTTTAGCTCTTACCCTTGAGTGATTGAGAGCACTTTTACTAAGATAAGGGAAAACTCTTGTTTTTATTGTCCCCAAATTGTTTGTCTGTTGCACAGAAACATTAAGAAACATAATTTGCATCATATAATTAAATTTAGATTTTTATATCAAGATTCAATTCAGGATTCAAAGATCTTTATTGGTCCCAGAGGGAAATATGCTTTTAGAGGAATAATACTGATTTGATAAATTAATCCGTGAGCTAAAGAGATACTACTGGTCAGGTGACCCAACTTAAGACTATAAAAAAAAAAACCTTGGATGCTTACGGTAGTGCTGTTAGTGAACAATTTTGTTTATTTAGCTGTAACGCCAGTTTTAACACTCTAGAGTTACAGACGCACTAAAATAAATTTTAAAATACTACTAAAGTTTTCACTACTTTACTTCTTTTCCTCCTATTAAGTACCTTTCTTCTGTTGCATCTCTCCAATTCTGGTGCCCTACTTGCACCTGTATGGTGTTCAGAGGTGTTACCTATCCTAACTACATGCTAATCCTATGCTATGCCTATGCATCGCCACTGTAAGATCAAGTGAGATTAATCATTCACCTCACTTGGGTAAGAGCAGATTGGGATGGTTAAGAATGTTTGGTGTATCAGGGAAATTAAGAGAAAAATTAAAGAGACATTTAACAGAATGTTGCTGCATGAAACCAGTTGTTTTCTGCAACATTAGAATGAACTATAAAAAAAAAATTATAAACTGATTAGTAAGTGTGAAGCTGTCTGAGACGATCATTCTGGAAGTTATTTCTAGTCATAATCAACAAACAGCCGTTCAGCATCATTTATCAGTCTTTTGGAAAATTTCATTGGAAATGGTTTCTTAGGTCACGTTAACCTTAAAATTCCTGCCAGACTTTTAAAAGGATTGGATTTTCTTTGCACCCATATGATCACGTTGATGAACGCCAATCAACTGTAAATGGTGACAAAGTGCCTCCTAAAGGCTCATTTAACTTTTATAGAGCAGCATTGCTTTTGAGAACTATGTGATAAACCAGGTTCACTGCTGTATGTGTGGTGTGGTGCACAGAAACGATGACTGTTTTGGCTAAACTTGAGGTAGATGTGCTGTTGATAAGAACCACAAATTTTAGATTACTGCCAAAATCATGTTATCATTTTTTATAGTTTAGGTCTGTTATTATTAGAATAGAGCTAAATACATGCATGCATTGTAGATTCACTTAATCAGAAATCATCTAGTTAATAACTTCCTTGTGGAAAAGAATAGCAGGTAATCTTTCTTTGACGCAGTAATTTATGTAATGAAAGACAACACAAGCTTTTCAGACCAACAACTGAAAAAAAGGTGATACACATGGCTGTTCATGGGTTGTAGCTTTAAGGGAAAGGTAGACAGCTCATGCGGCGTCTCCTTCTTCGTCATGTGTATGGTAATGGCTTTAAGCACAGCTCTTTGTGCTCCCCTGTCTCTTTCATCCACTGAGGCGCTAATGGATTCATTAAAGGGAGCTGCTTTCCTGACACCGGAGCCATACTGTAATTACACTCTTATTTTTTCGCATTCCCGGCTCATGCCTGTCTGATTTTTCACCTCTTGTTTGCCTCATGGTGTCCCCTTGTGAGATAGACTGTGCTGTGTGCCTGTCACTTTGAGACCTCTGTTTAGAGGAGCCTGGTGCTTTTTAAATATTCATAGGCCTTTCGTGGCCTGCTGAATCGAGGGCGGATGTGTAGGTGGGGGGAAGGAAATGAAAGAAGGATGTTAGTGATTTTAGCAACAGAAAAAAAAAGTGGTAGAAATGGGACCTGAATGTGCTTATCCGCCAGAGAACGAAAGAAGGTGTTGTAATTAATTATCACCTAATTTGTTAGCATGTCACCAGTCTTTGTTTCGTTTGTAAGAGAGCTCCTGCTGGATTTGTTAATAGCTGTTAGAGATAACAGCAGGACAGGTCTGATAACATTGAGCAAGGAGTTCCCTGTCTTTGTATAAAATAGCTCTTTGCTTTACCAGCTGTCTCCCAGGACATGCATTGTTAAACCAAAGAGAGGCTCAGGGGGAACCAGTCCGATACGAAGCAATCATAATTTGGGGGTCTAGTTTTATTTATTTTTTTTTCACCAACTCTAAAGATAAATGGAAGTTTTGTGCTTTTAACTTCTTTCTTTCCAATTATCCATCAAGTTAATCATTTGGTAAAAGAAAAGAATGAAATTTGTACAAAATACACAAAAACTTTAAAAGATAGTAACTTTCTCGATTGTATTTGTCACTTTAGTGCAGTTGGACTGCAGAGGCTTTTGAGGATTACTTACGTTGTACCCTCGTTTCAGATGCCAGTTGGTTTGCCATTAGGGAAATGTACAACACTAAAACTTGTACATCAATTTTGATTTATAAAAGATGTGGAAAAAAAAAACCAAATATCTCTTTAACACCAGCATGGAGAAAATACTTGGATCAACTGTTCCTGTTGTCTGATTGACAATATATGCTTACGTTGGCTTTAAATTTTTTTTAAAAGGCAACGGAACAGAAATTAACGTCACAGAAAATAACCAGCCAATTATTATTTAAACAAAACATAGAGAACATACATTTCTATTAAGAATAGATAAACATATCAAAAAATTATGGACAAGAAAAAAAATATGATCAGGATATTCATGCATGAATATGCATAACATGCATTTATTACCAAAAAAACCATAATGAAACAGACTGGAAAAGGCGATGCACTATTATTATATATCCTTTTAAAAGAAGACTTGCCAGAACGGATTGCAGGGCATATAATCCAATATAGAGTTGATGTACTAGTTGTGCATTACACCTAGGATCCCATGCATGAACACATATACATTATGTATTCATTATTATTTGGCTTATTTATTATTTATTTACCCATAACTTTAACTACTGTTTCATATATAAGTGACATAAAGTCAATAGAAAAAGACAGTTAAATCATCAAAAGCGATTACGTGTCTGGAATTTCATTACCGTACACACTTTGTTCAGTGTAGCTGACTGCATTTGTTGAGCATGTAGTAAAAAAAAAGCACTGTTAAAACCCACACTTTCATCCATCCATCTTAACAGTGAGGTTTACACCACAAGCTCACACACACAGCCTCACACTGAAAGATTTACTCATGCTGGAAGAGATCCTAATCCACAGGAGTGTGTTTCGCCTGGCCAGCTGAAGAAACAATTGTTGTTGCGTCCACTATGTTCCACCATCACTGTAGGAAAGGTGTTGTTATGAAAAATGAGAACAAAATGTATGAAGCCGTGACTCATGTGCTGATTTTTTCTCCGTGCTCTTTCCCAGTAGGTTGTGGAAATTTTAGGACTGCTGTTTTTTTTCCTTTTCTAATGCAGCTATAATTCCTATATATTTACTTAAGAATAACCTGCTTTGGATTGTCATTGGAATTATGCAAGCAGCTGAATTTTGGCCACTTAGCCATCACATTGTGTTCTGTATCCTGCAAAACAGTTTTACATCCATATACTGACAACTGTAAGGAATGTTTGTATGTACTGGCGGCACAGATGTAAGGATTTAATACCCTTCTGTCTCCTGTATGTTGTCCTTCTGTTGGCCAGTCTCTTCTGTTCTGTCTTTTGTTTCCTGAGCCTCAATTTTCTTTTAATAATAGTTCTTCCTCTCTCGATGGCTGTCAGTCTTTTAACTGTTTTTCATGTTCGTCTCATTGTCTCTGTTATCGTTAGCAAAGAAGCACGTACACTACACTATTTCACAGACCTGACTGCTTTGCTTTTCATCACTCAGGAGTAAAATAAGACCACATACCTACTTTATACCTATTGTGGTAAAAAGCTGAAAGCATAGAGGATATTTTTATTTCAATTCTGCTGCTGCATCCATGGTCTAGATGTATATCAAATGCTCTTGCAGATTTAAACGAATATCTGTTGCAGGGTATATGTGTTTCGATTCTTATGCCTTTCCCTCATTAGTGCTTGATTATATAGCTACAGTTTTTATGAATGCTGATTGAAAGTCCTGCTTGAGTGTGCCAGTGATTGAGTCACAGACTGGCATTGTATATGGTCTCTCTCTCTCTCTCTCTCTGTCTCTCTCTTTCTCTCTCTCTCCCCCTCCCATTTTTTCCTCCATTCACCTGCATTTATGCTTAAGAAAATCAAAGGCATGCTGAATTAAGAAACAGCTCTCATGTACTGCAAAAACGTATTTTAAAGTCCCAATAAAATGACTCAAGTGTTGCAATTCGATTATATACAGTAAGTTGACGAATTTCCTTTAGAAATACAACATAAGAAAGTCGTTTGAATGTTGTTGCAGTGTTTGATAAATCTCACATCAGGCTACATAGTAGGCTCGTATATAGTTTGGTGCATATAAAGGTTATACATTTTATTTAATGAAATAGGTGAACTGACATATAAAGAAGGAATCTTTTTTTTGGTCAGCCTGTGTTTGCAAGACATGCAGGAATTAAACAGCTGTAAGTTGGTAAAGCACACCTCGAATAAGTGTTACATAGAGTAAAGTTCCACGCTCTTTAAAATAAATAACATCAAACCATTTAATTAAAAAAAGAAAAATATTGCATACGAAGGTGCATAGCTCTTTTATAAGAGCATTTATGTTATTTGGTATTCATGGAAATCCTGTAAATAAAAAAAAAAAAAACCTTTTGTATTATACAGCACTTGTGCTGAACAAAAGTATATGTCTGCATAAGAAGAATAACCTGTACTGTATAAACCTTAAATTTATTGACTTAACTATAATCATATACAGCTTGGGAAAAAGTCACACCCTTTAGGATTTCATACTGTATGATGGCGTATTCGGGCATAATATTTTCCTCATGCTCTCATACTCACTCTTTCACAATTTGAGTCTCGTTATACGCAAATGCTTAAAATAAAAAAAACAAAAACAAAGGTGTGATACATCCAGGTCATTCATATACTCAGAGAGAGCTGGCTTTATTATATTACCATAATGTTGCCCTGACCAACTGAGGCAACCCCAGATCATAACACTGCCTCCAGAGGCCTGTAAAGTGGGCACTATGCATGATGTGTACATTGCTTTATGTGCCTCCCTTCTAACCCCGACACTCTGGACACATCCGACCATGCAAGCTTTTTCCATTGATCCAAAGTCCACTCTTTATGCTCCCCAGTTAACGGAAGCCGTTTCTTTAAATTAGCCTGACCAAAAAAAATGGTTTTCTTATGTCCACACAGCTGCTTAGTCCCAATCGTGTGAGTTCTTTTTGCATTGTGCATAGCTGTTAATTCGACTGTTGATTCTTTTATGATGCAGCTTCACCAAGTGTTGAATGAATTATGGCACTTTAATTTATGAAATAGGATGGCAAGTTTGGGTTATTTTTATTATGTGTATAGCATTTACAGATGCACATTTGCAAAAAGAATCATTAAAATGTTTTGCTTTCTGCATGCAAGCTATAAACAAATGTCCCAGTTGACGAAAGATTTAGTGCACACATATTATGGTTAATATTATTTTCTGCCATAGAAGTATGTAATAACCACCAAAACTCTGCCTCTACTTTTTGTTTCGTAATCTTCATCCCATTTCCATCCTCCTGTTTATTTGCAATTCATGAAATACGAATGAGTCTTGTTGGGAAACTGCTTTTTCTCATTACACTTTTATCAGTATTTGTATTTTTCAGAAGTTGACACTGTTTTAAATTAAAATCAGAAATTTCCCCAAACAAGTTTGAATTTTTCCCACTGCTGGGGCTCATGTTGAAATGTGCTTAAATTTTATGAAACACTTGGACGAAAACCTGCTCACACAGCTCAACTTGCACAGCTGAGCCTTAACACAGAGCTGCAGCAGCTGAACTGAGCTTTAATGTGACTAATTCTCACTGTGAAGAGGTGCCGAATGGGTTTCTCTCACTGAAAGTGGGTCATGGGATTGTCAGCACTGCAGCAACGAGCTAAACTCTTTTATAAGCTTTTGCACTGTGAGCTTAAAAAATGCTAGGCTTGGATTTGCACAAATGAGGTTAGATATCAAATTTCCACAACAAGAAATAAGAGTTGTTAGCCGCTCATTTGAACAGATGTAAGACGAAAAGCGAAAATAATGTGACAGTATATGATGTAAGGGAAAAGAGAGAGAGAGAGAAGAAAGGAGGAGAGGTGTTTGTGGGTCAGTATGTGTGGCCAGTGTGTGTTTGCTCATGTGTCTCCACTTTCATATGATAGGATGTATGGGTCACTAGAGGTTAACCCATCTGGTATGCATCAGCATTGCACACACTAGTGCTGTTGTACTGGCTGGTGAGGCTGCAGTAATCACCTTTACACCAATTCCCTATAAAGCACCTTGAAGTTTTGTTTGCACATATGTAATCCTCAGCATGCAAACGCACCATGCTGGGCCCAGCACGACTCCACTGAAGCTGCTGAGAAAAAAACGCCACAAGCTTCCAACTACCGGTTGACCTGATTTATATATAAAAGTTCATTAGGAATATGTTTTTAACTTTTTGAATTTAGGATCTTAAGTGTGAAGTTTAAAAATTGGGGGCTTTGAAGATTTCTCAATGCTCTTTTATTCTAATCATATTGTTAAAAAAACGGGAACACATTGGAAGTTATGCAACTTATGCAATGTCAGAACATGTATTTCACATAAAATATTTCTTTAAGATCTTGTATTGATGATGGGTCGGACTGCAGCGTAATGTCCTCTTCAGCACATCCCTAAAATTTTCCATGTGGTTAAAGTCTGAAATGTGTAAAAAACACTCTACTACGATTTGAGCACAATGAATCCTGGCGTCAAAATCATCTTGGAATTTTCCATCATATTCGTGCCATTATGTAAGAAAAAATACATTGATGAATAAAAACCTTGCTGGACAACCCCAGAAGCAACTGCTGAAACAACCAGAGATCAGAACACTGTCTAACAGGCTTGTATGGTAGTGCATAACTTCATCCACTTCTCTTCTTACCCTGATGAGCCCATAACTCTGGAACAGGGTAAACCTGGACTCATCACACCACATGAGCTTTTTCTAATGTTCCACAGTCCATTCTTTGTGCTCCTTCTAATTAGCCTTCCTGCTAAGTGGTTTTCTAAAGGCTACAGAGCTGTTTAGTCCCAATCCCTTAAATTCTCTTCGCAGTGTGCATGTAGAAATGCTCTTACTTTCACCATTAAACATAGCCATGAGTTCCTCTGATATTTTTTTATGATTTGATTTGACCAAGTGTTGGTTTACTTGATGGTTCCTCACTATACTTCCAAGTAGGGATGCACCGAAATTTCGGCCGCCGAAAATTTTCGGCCGAAATAGCATTATCGGTTTCGGCCGAAACGTAAGAAAGCGCCGAAAATAAAAGCCGAAATTGTCGCCACGCCTCTCCCATCCTCCCGTCTCGTTCGCGCTGTCATTACGCATCAAACACGGGGTATGTCGGCGGTTTGGAAGCACTTCAAAGTTTCAGATGAGGACAGCAAAGTTGCAATATGCAACATTTTTTTAATACAAACAAAAAGAAAATATTTTAAACATGTTTTTTAATGAAGCCATTTTCGGTTTCGGTATCGGTTTTCGGCCAAGTGCATCCAAAAATTTCGGTTTCGTTTTCGGCCCAGAATTTTCATTTCGGTGCATCCCTACTTCCAAGTTTTAATAATGCGTTGGACAGTTCTTCAATTTTATTACTTTCAGCCATCTCTTTACTTATTTTCTTTTCTGATGCAGGCCAATAATTTGTCCCTTCTAAAACAGAGTAACATCTTACAGAGTAACACAACCACAGGACATGTCTTTTCAAATGAGAAGCCACTCAGTGCATTAGATAGGGTTAAATAAAGTTTAAAAAGTTGCCAGCTTAACCATATTAATTACTGCAATAATTATCCAATGGAAGGCTCTTACTTATTTGCTTAGTTAAATCCATCCTTTTTTGATCGGACAGTGTATACAGTGGTGTGAAAAAGTGTTTGCCCCCATACTAATTTCTTATTTTTTTGCATGTTTGTCACACTTGAATGTTTTCGATCATCAAACAAATTTAAATATTAGTCAAGGATAACACAAGTAAACACAACATGCCGTTTTTAAATGAAGGTTTTTATTATTATGGGAAAACAAAATCCAAAACTAAATAGGTCTGTATGAAAAAGTGTTTGCTTCCGTGTTAAAACATAACTGCATGATGCGTTTACTTGTGTTATCTTCGACTAATATTCAAATTGATTTTATGATCTGAAACATTAAAGTGTGACAAACATGCAAAAAAAAAAAAAATCAGTAAAGGGGCAAACACTTTTTCACACCACTGTATATGCTACAGATGCATCTTTTCCTAAATTTATTTGAACGCCTAAATTTATTTCAACGTTCTTTCACTAAGCTTACAATTTGTGCATAATGCTGATCTGAGTGTATTATGAGTGTATGAACATGCACCATCAGCAGCATTACACAACTTTCAAAAAAACTGTGCTCACGCTGCCAATTTAAAGCCTAAATTCATCCTTTTGTATCCTGTGCACTGGGAATAAAGCATTTGATATTTCATGTATGTAGAGCATAATGTCATCCACATAGATTTTCCAATGAAAATATATGAGTCCTTGCTGATACCTGTTGAAATTTGTCATAGTCTTCAAAGTGTCTGTTGAGCTTTCAGTAAATGGCTTGAGATTTCCCTGTAATGTCTTATAGATCCCTTTAGTCATTTATCAGTGATCTGCTCTTCCTGCCAATTTGGAAGCTGCTATGAGGACTGGGAAGGCTGCTTTCAGCTAGGCAGCTTTTTATTGGTCTCAGCAAGGAATTCAAAAGCCCAATACATCTGCAATGCCCATTTATGCCTTTTTTTCATCTACCCTTGACAGTCATGTCATTTTTTAGGATGGGTTTTACAGTGGACAAAAAGAACTAAATAAAATGCATACACGTGTTGCTGCTGTCATGTTAGAGTAAGAGGCAGATGAAAGCTCTTAAATTTATGCCCTGTTCATGCATCTGTTTTTCCCAGCGTATATTGGTTTGTTTAATGCAACTATCAAGTTAATTCTCCGGCAAACCATTTACCACATGTTGCCAGTCCATTAGTGGTGAGTTAACTGTTGTTTGGATCAATAACAATTCAGTTCTCCACTCTAATAATAAGCAGCATGTAATTACATCCTAGCAGATGGCGAAAGGCCAGTTTGCAATATAAACATTTTTTTTTCTCCACATTTCATGTTCCTTTTTGGCGAAATATAATTAAACAGTAATGAATACTGAACAGAATGAAGCAAGGATTTGGAAACATAAATTTGTAAACAAACTAGGAATTTAACTGAATAAAAATACATGATTTGGAATCAGTAAATTGTGTAAATACAGATTATGGATGTGGCGCAGACTATTCTTAGTTTGTTTCTTCTTGGACAAAATGCCAGAAAGACTTACATAGCATCTGGGTTAAAGTAAATGAATGCATCAGAGCTGGCATGTTGCAGGATGTGGTCGAATATGAACTTGAAGTGGTCAAATATGAATTTTATGGTAGAACTCATTTATTCAACATCATCACACATGGATTTAATTCCCTTATCATTGGGAACTGCCTGGCCTGGATCACTGTGGTTTGAGTTAAGCTGTTTCTACTACTAAAATGTTTTTGAGGAAATTATGGTAGGGTTATAAAATACCTTATGGTTTACGCCCAAAGACAGGGTTAATGGTATTGCCATCTAGCCTTTATAGAAACCATCACATTAGTTGTACAACTAGCTAGTCATAGGATAACTATGATGCATTTTGGGGACCGAAAGCAGTAAAACATAGACATGAAGTGTGGATTAGCCATAGACTGATAGTTTCCATATGTGTGTGCAGAAACAGACTTTAGAACGTTGGCTTTGTTTCAACATCTCAGGTCTTGACCTCTGTAATGTAGAGCTGTACAGATTAGCAACTTCTAGAAGAAAGACAAGGAAGATTCATCCATTACAAAGTGAGCTGACAGCTAGCATAACTAATAACGTTTTTGTGAGTTTAGCACATTGTTCCTCTGAGTGCTTTCTTTCTGCTCTGTATTGTAAAAGTCTTGTTTGTCAAGTAATTCAAAAATGTCATTTTATGTGTATGTGTTTGTATTTAAGAAATTATACAAAATAGTTAAAGAAAACAATTGACATGTTGTTTGTTGAGTTACTTGAGCTTGTTTTAGATAATTTAATATTGGAGAAGGAATATGCATAGTGCCCACTATATAGTACACTGGAAGCAGTGCTGTGATTTTATTTTATTTTTTTTAACTGTTCAGGTCTAAACTTTTTGGCTTAATTATGTGGCTGATGACCTGAATGTATTGAATGACCAGTTTATCCCATCATGGGAAAATGGAATTTGTCTTTCCTGATTACATGGGCATATTTCAAGATGACAATGCCAAGATTTATTGGATTGGAATTGTAAAAGAGTGGTTCTGAGAGCATGAGGAAATGAAGAACTTGAAATAAAAAGAATGTAATTCTAGACTGAAAAAATGTAGGGGCATGAGCTTGTTGAAATAATTCAAACCTTTACGGCATTTGGCAGGTACCCTTATCCAGAGTGACTGTTTTCTTTCATATCATTATACATCTGAGCAATTGAGAGTCAAGGGCCTTTCTCAAGGGCCCAATAGTTGCAACTCGTTGATGGGAAGGTTTTAATCTGGGACCTTCAAACCCGCAGTCCAACGCCTTAACCATAGAGATATTCCTGGCCTGTCCCGATATAAAAAATATTAGAATGTGCAACTTTTTTGGCCAGACAGTGTAATTAGGTGTAATATCTGTTATGTTAGTGGCTCCAATATGTTTTAGCATGATACACTGTGTCATCTCTGTCTGTCCTAGAAAATTGTAAGACCGAAAAAAAAAAACAGCTACTGTATTTTTCAGATTTTTTTAATAAACCCTAGGAGAAAGATGGCACGTGCTGGCTTTGCCATGTGCACTATCTTGCTGTCGTTTTTGCTTTTTATTTTCAGATCTCACTCAATAATTTATCCTCTAGGCTGCTGGATGAGCATAAGCTTTAGAAACAAATATTAGCTCAGTTCAAAGAGAAACACAGTAAAGCAGTTTCATACAAATTTCTTCTCTGAGAGTTTCTTAATCTATTTGTAAGCTTTTCAAATAAAAGTACAAAAAGCCTGCTAATCCCATCAGATTCTCCATTATTAATTATAACATTTAATATAAACTGGATTTTTCGAAATTAGCATTTGTGAGACTAAATTGGAATAAGTGTATAAATGTGTGTGCGCTGCAACGGACAAGCATTCTGTGCAGGGTTTATTTTTGCATCTTTTCCTGCATTTCCAGAGCAAGATTTGGATCCACAATGTCTCTGAGCAGGATAAAGAGCTTACTGAAGATGAATGAAAAAGTTAATGCAATAGACAGTAGGTGGGCAGGGTGATGGCATGAGATCTGCAGGTTTCTTGTACACTGGCCTTCAAAATGACCCTATCTGGAAATCAGAAAAGAGTTCACAGTATCGTCTGGAGATCACAAGGTGAAACCTTATAGCGCCTCAGATGTCTCTTGGGAGGCAAAGTAAAAAAATTGACCGTGTCCTGTCAGTGGGAGTGCTCTCTCTTCTCTCTCTCTTCCTCTCTCTCTCTTCTCTCTCGCTCTCTCTCTCTCACTTCTCTCTCGCTCACTCTCTCTTCTGTCTCGCTCTCTCTCTCTTCTGTCTCGCTCTCTCCTTCTCCACCTGCCAGTCACAGTGACACTAGTCAATATTGGGGGCCTTTGAGCTTATGTGTGCAGGAAAAGGGTCGATAGTGCTTTCCTTTGAAGATTGTACACCACCCTGTGATGCAGCAGTTTAAAATGTTGTTGGCTGACTTCAACTGTCTTGGAGGAACCTGGTTGGGAGCTGGTTGATTGATATGATATGGAAGAGCTGACTGGTGGGTGGGAATCGGAAGGTAAAAAAAAGGGGAAAATCTTATCTTTTTTCAATGAGAGTTTTGAACAAAGACAGAATAGCACCACTTCATGAAGGAACCAGTTGCAGTCTCATGGCCTTAAAAGTTTAACAGTTATTCAGTGTAAGACCTTCATGGAGTTATACAGCTGCTATTTTAATATACAGTCAGGCCCATAATTTATTTATTTTTTGGCATGTGGCCTCCATACACCACCACTTTGAATTTGAAATAATACACTGAATATGTGAGGAAAGTCAAGACCTACAGCATTAATTTAAGGGGTTTAACAAAAGTGTGGCATTATCCATTCGGGAATTACAGCCATCTTCATACACACACATTTTATCATAAATAATAGAACATGCTAACATAATTGCACACATAAGGATTGCCTTTAATACTTGGGTGAACATCCTTTGCAGTCAAAGACTGCCTGAAGTCTGGAACCCATGAACATGACCGAATGCTGAGTTTCTCCCCTTGAGATGCTTTATTAAAGGCTGTATAGGAACACATCTTTGTAGTGCTATAAAGTATGCATATAAGTATATTTCCGAACTGCCAAAAAGTCTCCTAACTTGGATGCAGCTTTGAGTATGAGAGGTGTTTTGCTCCTTTCTATATACATTAATGAAACCTACTTAATAAATCCTTGCATGTGCCACTACTGCAGATCTGAGAGCAATGACTCCCACATATCTCTCACTCAGTAGCAATAACACACTTGTTTCTCATTTTAATTTTAACTACAATGGACTGCCTGTTGTGCAATAGTCATTTTTCTCTTCTAGTGTTTTACCATTAAATATTAAAAAAGATTAAACAATTGAATCATCCAAAACTAATAGCCTATAAAGGGCAGAAGAAAGTGTTTCTCGAGTTGAGGTTTAAGGAGACAACAGGAGTGTGTAATAATATTATCTGCAGTCAGGAACTGCTACCCCGTTAACTACAGTATAGTGGGAGTATCTCTGCCTGTCTTGTAGAAGGCTGGGGTTCGATTCCCTGACGGGAACCAATATGTGTTCACCCATGGGTGGCGTCCGGCATAAAAACCTGCGCCAAATCAAATATGCGGATTGGATGATCTTTTGCGGTGACCCCTAACGGAAACAGCCAAAAGAAGAACAATAACAATAGGCTGGATCTGCTTCCTGGATGGGCAATTTAGGTACACCCTGAACGGGGAGCCAATTCATCGCAGGGCACACACATGCACACACTCTACACTATGGGCAACTTGATAAGGCCAATTAGCCTGATCTGACTGTGGAAGGAAAACAGAATACCCTGAGGAAACCCACCAAGCACGGGGAGAACATGCAAACTCGGCCAAACATGCACACAGAGGTAGGAATCGAACCTGGGCTCTGGAGATTCAAGGCGACAGTGCTGACCACTAAGCCACCGTGCCAGCCAGTTTAACATCAGATTTGTTAAATGTTCAATGTTTAATGTTCATAACATAGGTAATGGTTAGTTAGTACTTAAAGACAATAAGAATTTATAGAGAGATATAAAATATTTTATCAAATCAGCGCACACAAGCATACACACACTCACTCACTCTGATACTATGGGTAATTTGAAAATGTCAATAAGCCTTTGGACTGTGCGAGGAAACCCATACAGCACAGGGAGACCATGCAATCTCCATGAATAAGGCAGGACTTAAACCCTTGACTCACAATGCTAATCACTACACCATGTACTGCCTGTCATTTAGGATTTTGAGATAAATTAAAGAATAATTGTTGGTAACTTTAATGGTTATAAATGATTACTTTAAAATCTGAATTGCTAAGGTGGACAAAAGTGGGCTAAATCTTGATTGGCAATTTGATTATGCCTCTATTTACTGGGTAGAAAAAAACTGCTCTTTTGCATTATAAGACCTCAATGGATATTATGGCAGTGTAAGATTTTTGCATGACTCAACCCTTTCGTAAGCTTGTATATGTACAGGTATATATGAGCGGAAAAAAAACATATGTGTTTTTTATGATTGTGAGATGCTGTTGTTGGCCTAAGGTGAATTGTCAGACTTTGTATTTATGCTGCTCCATTTTCCAAGCATATTTCAGCTAGGGTCAACATACAGAACTGTAACAGTAATGGAATATTGCATCACGTTAAGCCATTCCTAAAATTCTGAAAGCCTGGTTAAAACGTCAGAAAAAAAAAGGTAAAAAAATATATTTTCAGTCCAAAAGTGACAATAGATGTGTCTAGTCTGTCTCGTTCAGCACGTGGTGCTGGTTCAGGTGGACATTTTGTGTTGAGAAGCAAAGCCGGGGAGATTGGCGCTGTCAGCAAGAGCATGATGGATGGTGAGAGGGAAATGGCCTTTGGAAGGCAAGATCACTCCAGGGAGCCGTGAAACAGATTGAGGCTCAGCAGAGAAATCCCACCAAGAGTACAGGGTTAAACTCTCCATCTCCATGGTTTTCTTTCTGTGCCCTCTGTAATTGGACAGACTTTCTCAAAATGCTGCATGTGTGTGTTTCTGTTTGTGTGAAAATCCACACTGAGAGTGAATTAGGTTTCCAAGTCCATGGGGGACTAGGATGGATTTGACCAAAAGTTTACCAAAATTTTTAGTCCTTACAAACCGGTCTGCATTTAGTAGGTTGGATAGTGACCTTCCTATGTGTGAGTTTAGAGGAGGTAGTGGGTATAAAGAATCTTTCACCGGCAGAGGGGAATAAAATTTTTCAAATAAATATATAACAGAAAAAGTAATGTCTAGTAGCCAGAACCAATAGTATCCTGGAGCTGAACTCTCCTCAGTGGTTTCCATCTGCATGTGTTTTTGGGTGTGTTTAACCTTTTAGCATTTCTCTCTATGTCTTCCTGGAAAGGCAAAAAGAAACTGGTACTTTTGCATTGCAGCCAGTGTACACTGTTTATGTTTTCCTCTTAAAATTCAATGCTTTGATTGTAAGATAAAAAAGTTCTACAGAGACTTGAAAATGTCACCTTTACGCAAGCTCATGCTCAGGTCAGAAAGGTAACTAGGTTATATCATATACTAACATAAGCATAATGGAAAATCATGACCAAATGTGGTAAAATACCTGAAATTTCCAAGGGAAATAGGCTTTTACTTTGTATTAGACGGAACATAGGATTTTACTTTTTTTTATTGTTTGCTTTTCTTTTTCCTCTTACCGAATACACCAAGGTCATCGACAAATTGAAAAATGTGCCTTTTTATTCATTAAGACAAGCTGCATACACAATGTGTAACTTGATTAACTTGTTACTGTGCCAGATATGATCTCATTAATATTATTATTATTATCATTATTATTCTTATTAATATTCTTCTTCTTTTTATTATTATTATATTGTTTTTTACTCCATGGCATAAAATGCTTTTTTTTCTGCCTATTAAGCCACAGCTATTTTACCCATTTAACAATGTGACTCTACAGCTGTAACTTCAAGCAGGAGCAAGAAAAAAAAAGTGAAATCTCTTTTCCATTTAAGTTATTTTTTTAGTTGTTAAATTTAGTTGTTTTATTGTTATGTTGTTGCACTGGATGACTTGGCCTGGGTCTTAGAACCCATATGAGGCTGTTGCTGTTTTACTCAAAATTCCTTGTGTTCCTTATACTTGTGTTTCATGTAATGTGACACTGTCTAAATGCTCTCCTTTAAGTTCAGAATGAGAAATGGATAGTGTCAGTGTTTTTATGTCTGTGCTCCATTAAGCAGATTTATTTTCATTTACTGTCTAACGATACATGAAACAACATAAAATATGAGGGATGTTTAAGTCAAACTGGGGCTTGTGATGAAATTTCTCGTGAATGAAGGCATAAACAGTAAGATGATAAGACTCTTAGCCGCAATAAAACATTTAAATGGTGCAAACATTTTAAAGAAAGTCATACGTTCTTAAATAATGATCCTGGCCAAGGTGGCGCAGAGCCCCGTGTAAATATCTATTAAGTGGAACACCTGATTTTGGAAAATCTATGGATAACTTGTCTTCCATCTCTCTTCGAGAACTGTACACACAAGAGTTCATTTACGACGAACTCTTGCACATTACAGAAACTCTGGTGGTAGTTCGTGCCACCCCCCCATACAGTCTTGACCTCTCTTCAAGTCATCTCCACATGTTTGGACCAATACAGGTGTTCCTGGGAGGCCAGCATTTCTGACGTGAAGCAGACAGCCCAATCATGGCTATGGTGTAGTGAGTAAACTTTCTATAGTAAGCACTAGTGAAATGCTGGAATATGTGCATTAGTGTAGCCGGGGACTATATAAGACAAATTTAGGTAGTTTTATTCTACACAATAAAAGTCTCAGTTTGACAAGCATCAGTGTAATGGGTCCTTACATCTATGCTGCCTAGTTAACATTTATTTTATTTGATTGACACCCAACCCTTCACCAAAATGCGGCAATATACAGTTCATCAGTTGAGGATTAAGGGACTTGCTTGGGAGCCAAAAATGGCACCTTGGTGCTTCTGGGGATTTAAACTTGTGATCTTCTTAACCAGTGAGATCTTAGATATATTATGGGGCCTACAGGGATAGTTATCCCATCAGCAACTATTGCTCACCCTGGCAAAATTCATTGAGTAGATATTGATTAACCCTAACTGCAACGACAAAGAGTATTTTCTTTGCCCACCCAAGTGTGATAAGCTGGTTTCTGTGCTCTTAAATGATTTTATGTACTCTCTGTTTTACAGAGAAGGCTTCTGTGTGTGATAAAAAAATAAGAAGAAAAAAAATTGTTTTTTTTTTTTGTTTTCTCTCAGCAATTCAGGGAAAATTCCAGGTTATTTCAACACCTTTTTTTTTTTAAACCTCTTTTCACATCTAGTTACTTTTGCTTACATTGTGCAGTGGAGCCAGACATTTCTCCCAAATATGGTGACTCCAAGAGAAAAATGCTGGGATTCATATTAGTAAATGGGTGCGTTTTAGAATAATGTTATCGTGGTGACACATTCTTTTAGGAATGAGAGCATGAAAAGAGCCTGTGTCCCACTTCCCTGTCTAACTTTGCCCTTCTTCCCCCTTAGCCTGTGATGTACAAATTCATTGCTATAAATGACTAAAAGCATCTCTGCGATCCACTCCCTGTCACATCACCAGTGCTTAGAGGAAAGACCATAATTCTTAGCTGAGAGGAAGCAGTGCAGTAAAAGAGAACATTTTATAGGAGGACATCTCCTAAAGGTCTAGACACCATCTTAATCATCTTTTAAATTCAGTGGAAGTAGGTGTTTCCCCCCATTGTACCAAAACACATCTACTAGCAGATGTGTTATAAAAGCTTAGATTGTTTTCTAGTTTGCCTATTTCTCTGTCTGTGATGAAGGAACCCTCTGCTGGTTAGCTGTCAAGGTGACAGGTTGATGTCTATTGAACAGCTTCATTTATAATGGAAGAGGGGAGAAGAGGCCGCAGATTGAATGAGAATTTAAGTAGCATGACACAAGCCTTTAAGCCTTTCCAATGGAGCAGGAATTACTCTCTCTCTCTCTCTCTCTCTCTCTCTCTCTCTCTCTCTCCATTGTCTTTCTATTACCTTTCTTCATTTGCACTTTTCATGGCCCTAGATTTTATAGGCAGAATTTATTGATTACTTTGTGCGAAGAGGCAGAGATCATGTGCATCTAAATATTTGATAAGTAGTTCAGAGTGAGCTAGCTGAAATTGGTTTCTGTTATTGGGTCCATTGGCTTGATCGAAGCTCTCGTTAAACCCTGTGATTTTACTGAGGAGAGGACATGAATGGTACCATTGTATTGACTAAAGACTGGACAGGGCTCTGTGACCCAATATTTGAAGTGATTAAAGCACAGTCATTTTACAGAGAAGTGCTAGTCATTGTTTGTGTCAAGATTACACAAATTGTCTTATTTGATCTTCATGAGATTTTGATGTTTGAGGTGAATACTGTATTCTGGTAGAAATGATACATATTGTTACTAGTGTAAAAAATTTATAAATGAATTGCAACTTGGTTTGGTCCACGAAGGCAGTTCTGGAGCTAGTTCGGAGCCAGCGCCCAATTTCGAACGAGTTCTCTGTTTTCTGACAGTCACACTTTCCAGACAGCCAAATCAGTTTCATGGCAGCAACAATACTTTTCTGGGAACAAAGAACCCACGTATGTCATGGGCTGGGGGCAGGATTATCAAAACCGACTAAAAGTTTGTGTGCGCCTTCTTTAAGAAATGAACTCATAATGAAGTGACCAGCTTAAATGCTTTGTAGTATTGATGGTTTGTTCTTTAAGTAGACTTGCAAGGTCAGGAGAACTGCTCGTTAAGCCATGTTGAAGTCCACCATTGTTGCTGTGCTTGCTGCTAGCATTTTTTTGCGGTTAGCATTCATTAATCACTAACATTGCTGGGAAAGTAGAGATGTACACAGTGTATACAGTGACGTACTGTAAATGATGTGACTCTCTAGCCCATAAAAAAACAAAGCAAGTTCTTAGACAGTTCATTATTTAACTTGGCTCCAAAACCATTAACTAGCACCTGATTGGCTTGGGTGAAAAAGGTTTAAATGTTGCTTGCTTATGTTGACATTTAGCATTGGTGCTTTTATACAACAGTTCCAAACATATAATTTATTATCAAGAGTTCATGACTTAATTAATCAGTCTTTTTCTCCACTAACACATATTCTTCCATAACACTTGTTATGTCATCACACTGATTACATTTTATGACTTATAATTAAGCAATATCACAGAAGAGGGAGTGCTTCTGTTCTGAATATCAGCATGGCTGTGATGAGGCCATAGACATGAGGGTGCAGCCTAACCTCGTGTGTGATTTCGCTTTTATACAACAGTTCAGAAAACGGCATTTACTGTATTATTAGCAGATTATAATTTGTTGTTTATTTCTTTATTTTGCTCCACCTGCACATATCCTTCCATAACTGCTGGAACTAGTGTTGTGACAGTTTTGCTCAACAATTAGTGTAATTAACTGGGGTAAAAGTTAAATATTAAAAAGGTTAAATATTCTCATTGTGAGATTTATATTAATAAATAATTATGATTCCAGTAATGACTGAAAACTATTCTTCTTATCATTTTTGATAAACATGCAGCTTGGGTTTGTGTCACTTTTTTGCCTCTGGAAAAGTAGAATTTTGTTCATTATAACCAATGTGTGAAGATCCTTGCTGAACTGTCAACAAAGTACTCCAGAAGTGAAAAAAGTTAAGTGGTTTGATGCTTTTGGTTTACACTTGCTTTCAAACTTCTTTGGAAAACTGTCACAGTCTGTCAGTTTAAACTTCCTTTTTTCATAGACCTGCTGTCAAAACTCAAAAACACTGCTTAAAAGCAAAGGAATTCTTTTGCACTTAGCTCAGCGTCGGATTGATTCCCCAGGACCACAGTTTGGGTTTCTTTTCCTGCTCTACAGTTAGCAACTGGTAAGGAGGCCTAGAGCTGGTATTAATAGTGAGGTGCTGGCTTTGGCAAGCTCTAGAGACGATACCCAAGAGACCAAGCCCTTTTGAAGTCTGTAGGATTTGCCAGGGAGTAATAAGAACTTGGAAAGACCACAATACACACACACACAGCTAGGAAAGGCTGGCTCTAGTTCAACCCTTATCAGACTTCTCAGCATTTCTTACATTATTTGACCAGGAGATACATACATACCCAGCACTACTGGCTAATATAGCACTACAGGTTTACGGTTTAAACATTAATTCATCTTTTGGCTCGATGGAAAGACCCAACTACCTGACCCATAAACACTAGGTTCACATTAAAAGCCACGTTGTTCTAATTTATGGTCAGATTGAATTTTCATATCATGACGGTTTACATTCAAAATTACAAGTGACTTTCATCTGAAGCTAATGTGGACGTGTCTGTCCCCGGAAATGGCACATACTGTACAGTATGTATACACATCAATACATCTTCGTTTGCACCACCTGGGTTAAAACACATCATGATTTCGTGCAACCACTCGTTCATTTTAAACAATAGATGTGATTTTAGCATTAAATCGCCTTGGGATTTTGTTCTGAAGGATGTTAAGCAGTTAGTCAGCTGTACTGTATTTGTTCTTGAGGTCTAGAAGAAGGAAGATGCCTTGCTTTAACTGTTTTAGCACTGCTATGAAATCCCTGCACCGCCAGTGTTGACTGATGTCAGCAAGAACGCCACACATGCACAGAGGCAAAAAGTCGCACGAAGTCCGATCTGCCCGTTCTCATTCAAATAACATCACCTCACATATGTCTTACATATAGATCTGATCTAGGAGCAAAATTTGATTGACTGGATTTGGAACTCAGGTCACTTCAGGCTGGTAATGTGAACACATTTTATGAAGGTAACTGTCCCAAAAAGTTTCGGGGGTTTTATTTTATTTTTTAAACCTAACCACTAATAAAATATGCATGCTGTTGTCAGCGCTTTCCATTTCCTGGCTCACGCAGGGCGTGTAGTGGCCTTCACCACTACTGTCTTATCCCCTGAGAGTCACCACTTTTCACATAAGAAGATTTATAGGCAATAATTTCAAACACACAGGAAGATGTCAGGACATCTGCATAAATTTTGATGCTTCGCTATTCCCACATGTGCATGTGGAGTCATAAATTTCTGACGTGGTGGTGTGGGGGGTTGTGATACACATGCATACGCTGTGATAAGTTGCTGATCTGGGGTTGGGGTATTGTAGGAGGTGCAGTTAGTTGTCAGGATGTCAGCAGCTGGAAACATTGAGAATATACTGTAGTGAGTAGTGCACACTTGGCATGGTGTGTTTTAGTCTTTAAACATGGTTTTTGACAGTGTAATAAAATGTAATGT
Organism: Clarias gariepinus; assembly: GCF_024256425.1. Classification (NCBI taxonomy): domain Eukaryota; kingdom Metazoa; phylum Chordata; class Actinopteri; order Siluriformes; family Clariidae; genus Clarias; species Clarias gariepinus. The sequence continues at coordinate 15,052,003 of NC_071125.1, read as the reverse complement.
GTGAAGATTTTACCAGTGCGAAGGAATAAATAAATCTAAAAATACAACAGTTACGTTTAAGTTTTGCTAGTGAGCATGTGGCCATATTCAAATCGGCAATATTATTAGAACTAATAGGTGTGTCAGTATGCCAGATTTAGTGCTGACGCTGGTATTATTAGGGCATATATGAGGACTGATGTGCAGTTAAACCTCTGTTGGTTTGAGAAATCATGTGAAAAGGGACATCCTGTAGAGACAGCATGACTAGACTGAGCTCTGTTGTACAAGTACGCCTCTCCTTTACTGTCTGGAAAATCTGACAGTGGCATTGTGCTGTGTATGATGAGATGTGACATGCTTGAAAAGTGTTTGCAAAAATAAAGAGTTTGCTTTTAGTGCTGTGGCAATATGGGAGTCTGGTACACTGTCTTTGCGGAGCACTCAAAAGTAGACACACACACACATGCACACGCACATTCTCGACAAACACAAGGACCGACTGGTGAAGCTACACTTAACCCAAGAAGATTTTACATAAACACAGGTGATCATTCCGCAGAAGCTAATGCTCACTGTTTGAATAGTTTTGTCCATTAGAGGCATATCTATTTGCAACGCTTTGTTATGAATGTGTTGCATCTTTAGAGTGTGTAATTGCCACACATTTCACCCTTGTTGTTCTTTTTTTCTGACTTGCAGCCTGTAGGCCTGGCTTTTACAAAGCCTCCGCTATGGATGCCTACTGTATGAAGTGTCCACCACATAGCTACTCTCATCAGGACAAGGCCTCCGAGTGTGTATGTGAGCGGGGATACTACAGAGCAGAAAGTGACCCTCGCTCCATGGCCTGCACAAGTAAGATTGTTAAATATACACTGTTTAAAGCACCATGAAAGTCCTAAAAGGTCCAAGTGCATAAAATGACAAAAATCAGTCATGTGTCTTATTTCTATCCAATTTTTTCTTTGCATATTATGGAATATTTAGGCGAACTGATACAAAATCCCCATGTCTTATTATAATAGTTTGGTCATTTTTAGGAGCATTGTACACATTACCCTCAAACCAGTATATCTGATGAGTCAAAAGTTATACGCATTCTTGCTGTAAAGTTTATTTTAATTAATATTTAAATAAAGACAAATACAAAATTTTTCATTATCCTCTCCTCACCCGTCAAGCTTTTGTATTACCTCATGAGAAAAGGTTTTATGCTGAGCTTTTGAGTCACTTTTTCATCAGAAGTAAATCCTCCTTCCCGTAGGGCTGCTTTCAGGGGACTAAACAGGTGAAAGTCCGACAGAGCAAGATCAGGACCATAGGGAAGATACTTTAACATCGTTAACAGTGTTAGCAGAAGTGACCAAATTTTGTTAGCAGTTATCCAAACGCTTTTGTTTTACGCCCTTCCGTGTGTTGTTTCGACATCAGCATTGTCGGGGCTTTTTCCAGATGTATTCTGTGTTCTAATGTACAGTATTGTTTTACAATAAAATGTGCTGTGAATAAAGTGTAAGAAACATAAGAATAAAAACAGATCACAAACTTATTTTGGGGGTTCAAATATGGGGGTTGCTGACACTCCTTCTATTGGAAAAATATACATTTTTAGCATTATTATTATTACTGTGTACATTTTTTTGTGACAGGGCCCCCATCAGCACCAGGCAACCCCATCTCCACAGTGAACGAGACAGCCGTGACTTTAGAATGGAGCCCGCCACGGGACACAGGGGGCAGAGGGGATGTAACCTACAGTGTCCATTGCATGAAATGCTCAGGCTCTGTAGGTGGGATGGTTAAAAAGTGCGTGCCCTGCGGCAGCAGCGCTCACTTCAGCCCGCGGCAGTTTGGCCTGGCCCACCCCAGAGTTCAAGTCAGCGAGCTCCAGCCTAGAACCAACTACACGTTTAGCATCGAGGCGGTGAATGGAGTCTCAGATCTCAGCCCAAGCCCTCAGCAGCTAGTGAACATCAACATCACTACCAGCCAGACAGGTTAGCTAAACACACACACACACACACACACACACACACACACACACACACACACACACACACACGCACACACACACACACACACAAATTCTGACTGTTCAAGTTGATCATATGATAAAACATCGGTACCTTAATGGCCATCATCATCAACACACGTAGTGATGGAGTATCATTCAGAGATACTGTACAGTGTCTGTAGGCATCAGTACAGTCCAAGGGAAATGTAGAATATATGATAAGATGCATTAAAGCTTGTGGTGGCATTTTACACTAAACTAATATACTTTCTATTGTGGTTTTGTTTTGATTTATTGCTTGATAATATCACATAATATCAAACATAAAGCTCTTATACACGAGTAAAATAGTTTTGTGTACATAATTGCATTGAACTAATTAAAGATGTATCACCAGTGTAGAGTCTTGAGTATAGTTTTCAGTTAAAAAAGAGTTGCATAAACTATTTGCCTGTATTATAAGTTTTTACAATATTCATTTCTGACTTATCAGAGTTATCTGATTAAAAGCAAGGTATTCCACTAGTGCTGTTATAGAATATAACAGCACTGGGATGTTTTACCCTTTAAAGCAGGCAGCAGTGCCAGCAATCCCGTTTGCATACTTCAATTTAATATTCGCAATAATTCTTCTTAGACACAAAATCAGAGATGTCAGGAATCAGTGAAAATTTTAAACACTGAACTGTGGTGTAAACAGTGTTTTGGAACTGAAAAGCAATACCAAAATCGAGGTTGTGCTGTTATACTGAATATCAGCATGGGCACTTTACAGCTGTGCTGCAATTCAGTACAACAGCACTCTGTCTTGTGTGATATTGTGTAATTATAGTTTTAAGAAATAAAATGGCCACAATCAGGATCGGCGAATCATGCACAGGCCAAGAAAACAGCTAATTTATCTTTTTATAAGGATGATTTCTATTTTTATTGATTTTTTTTCATAATAATTGATCTAAAATCCAAAATGTTGGTGAGTTTTTATAAAAAAAAATTGGTGAATATATTTTAGTTTCAGTGGTGTGAGACAGGTTTTTCAGTTATTTCAGTACCAGTCATTAGGAAAAGCTAATTCATGGCGAATCCTCCTACTCCATCCTCTCTTCAGAGCGTGCACACTACTGAGTGCTAGCTTAATGTGTGCATGACCTTACACCCTGTGCCCACAGGCATGTTGGGAAGTGTTATTTGGTCCCCTTGGCCCCACAGAAAAAACACACAGATGGAGAAAGGGTGAATGGGAGAGAAGGAGAATGTCAAATATAGAGTGAGATCAAGAGAGTAAATTGGGAGTGAGAGAGGAAGGGATGAGCACAATAGGAGAGACTATGAGGGAGGAAAGAGCAGACAGAGAACCAGAGAGGAGGGTAGGACGGAAAAGTCAGAGAGAGAGAGTGAGAGAGGACAGAGAATGAGCTGTGATGAGGGCTCTGAGAGCATACCCGACCAGGACACTCAAATCAACCATCTCACGCTAATAAGAGCCGACAATGGCGTTACCATAGCGATCAGGCGGGGTTGCTGGGAGGAATATGTGATGGCAGGCAGCTTGGTCACTGTGTACCGTTAAAATATTTAATGGTACATAGGATTCTATTTTAATGGTACATACAGTAACGGTAAAATTGCATTCTATTGAGAAAGTGTGTATGTCCAAAGTAGTGAAATGTGCGTTTGTAAATGAAAAGAAAAAAAAGGTCCAGCCCTGATATTTTCAAATATAAGAAATTCTGTAAATCTCTCTACGGTACATTTACATCTATCTTATATATAATCCTGATGTTGCTGACACATGAAAAGATCCAGTAAAAACAGGCTCCATAGAAATGGTTAAAAAGCACAATATCCTGCAGCACCTGGACTGTGTTATAATTTTGCAAAGCAGTTTCACTGTTTTGCTTCATCTGGTCATCTCCGTTACTCTTAAGGGGACTGAAGGACTGTCAAGATTTTTTTCTTTTTCCTCTTCCTTTATCTTTTCCTTCTCTTTCTCCCCCCTCTGTGAGTCTGTTCATCATTCATTGTCCGGGGCCACAACAGGCAGTCCTTGTTTATACCCGTCCCCACACACTGACACTTTCATTACTGCTTCCTCCTTGTTTTCTTTCTACTCACTTCCTGGCTCACGTTCTCATTCTTGCTTTCCCTCACTCTGCCTTCTCACGTTTCTTTTTCTTTAAATTCAGCCTTCTGTCTTTACTCATGTTTTTTATCTCATTTTTCTGTTTTTTTTTTTTCTTATTTTCTCATTGGGCTATGATAGCAGACATACAATAAAGTATTACGATATCCTGAGAGCTGCTGATGCACCCTGGTCTTGTACATGCTGTTTGGAGCATGAATGCTCATGCAACATTACTTACTACACACATTGCATAATTTATTACCTTTCAACCCTCTCTCTCTCCCTCTTCCCTCCTACAGCTTTTCATGGCCTTTAATTAGAAGGGCAATGAATCCTTTATCTTTATAATGCAGATTAATCTGGATCTGTCTTATTTCGCCCCTCTTTCATTACGTCTCTTTCTCTCTCTGTCTATCTCTCTGTCTCTTAGTGAGTGTGATTGTTAAAGAGAGGAGAAGCAGGGACAGCATCACCTTGGCTTGGCAGGGTCCAGAAACGTCTGATGGTGCCATGGTGGAGTACGAAGTCACCTATTATGAAAAGGTTAGTCACTATTTTGAACTAGGCTAACTGCCCAAATCCTCACACTCACGTTTCTGGCTGTGTCAAAATCTCCTCTGATTGGACATATGGTAACTGTTGTGCCACTGCATTTTATCACACCCTGGGGAGCCACTGGGATGTCAGCGCTCATAGTATCTCTGTCTCTAATTAACATTCCTGGATGCTGAATGCATGCTGTGTGACCCTGAACCTTGTAACACATTTGGTGACACTTTTGTATTCAATGATTTGTAAATGAAGGTTTATTCTGGTTAAAACAAAGCTTAATGTCTTTAATGTTAATTTACAAAATTACTTTATTGTATTAAAAATATAATGTGTTTGTCTCTTATCTGTTAAATAGTATTTTATGTAATATTGAACAGGTAACTATAAGCAGTGTCTTAATATAAGGATAGCATTTAATAATAATAATAATAATAATAATAATAATAACAATAACATCAACAATAGAACATTTTTGAAAATAAAATTATTTGAGTATTGGTTACAATTGTGTGTACCACAAAGCCACTTTCTGTATCTGTACCTTTTTGTTGCTTTAAATATCCATATCTCATATCTGTATCTTATATAAAAAATGGTGGTGTAGTGGGTAGCATTTATGGCCTCGCACCTTGAGGGTTTGAGTCCCCCTTCAGGTCTGTGTATGGAGTTTACTCAAGATAAATAATTGAGCACTGTACATTTTCAATATTTCAACATTTCAAAAGTTTCATATGACCTCAACAACTTAAAACAACGTACAATAAATCTACAAAGTAATATGTAGATTTGTGTTGCAAATTCTAATTATGAATTTATTATTTGTCTGGATATGTTTTAGTAATGTATTGTTAATTTTATTTAATAAAAATGGTAGCAAAAGACAAGCTAACGCTAACACTAAGGTTAATCATGTATAAGTTAATCACTGAGGTTAAGGCACTTTACAAAAGGCAATTCTAAAGCTATTATTAGATATTAATTGGTTATTCATACCTTACTCTGTGGTTAACACGACCACAACCATGTATTAGCTCATAATATCTCTGCTTGGCTCCAACAGCGCACTGGTGAGCTGTCTGTCTAGTAGCCAATTCTACACAGGGGACTTTTGGAAAGAAGCAAATTAAAAGAATGAGGTGTTGCACTGATAAAACATATCTGCAATATTGGACAACAAAGCTTTGAAATAACACAATATAGCATTAGGTAATTTAAGGAACAACAACAACAAATAAAACTGGAATAGTTCATGCAAGAAGAGTATTGTCAAGTGCATTCGCAAAACCCGTCGAGCACGATGATGAAACTGAATCTCATAAGATCATTGAAGAAAAGCAAGATCAAAACTTACTTCTGCTATAGAAGAAAAGTTCATTTAGAGTCACCAGCCTCAGAAATCCTCAATTAACAGCACCTTAGATTAGAGAAGGCTACGTAATGAAGGCTTTACAGAGTAGACACAGTGGTAGATCAACTGTTCAAAGGAGATTATTGCATATTTTGGATGCCTTCAGCCGTGTTTTACAAAGTAGAAAGAAATACAAAAAAAAAAAAAAAAATCAGGAAAGACGACGAAATTAGAAGGTTTTTCTAAACATTTAAATAATAGTGTACATTCAGCTTTTTCAGTGGATTTGAAAGATCAGTCAAGGTAAATGTCACCAATTTGATGGTAGTGGCAGTATTTTTGAGCACCTGCGATAATGTGTGCACTGAATTCTGCACTGTGTTATATGACATGTTATCACATTTGCTTTTTTTTTTTTTTTACGGAGAACAAGCAGGTTGCTTCATGACTCTAGGGAAGTACTGTGAAGATGTATGGTGATTATTATAATTTATAAAGATGATTATTTAGCTGGTTATATGACTTTGAGAATAAGATCACAGATGAGCAGGCTTGGAAGCTGTGAATGGTCACTTTGTTTGATGTTGAGCACATGGTCTACCTACTGTAGCTTCTGCCAAGACTTATCAAACTTATTCATTAGTGTTTAGGCTTAATAGCCCTAGAGAGTTACCAACAGAGGGTCTCCTGCCTGAAAAAAGAAACATGCCACATGCCTCTCGTCAGAGCTCATAAAAGAAGATGAATGATGTCACTTCATAAAATGTTAATGTAGACATTGGCAACAGTGAAATTTTAAGACAGAAAACAGAGTAATAGAACAACTGTTTAGATGCCTTTACTTGGACAAGCATTGTCTCTTTATTTCCTCCAATAAGTGCAAGCTATGGCACACAAAAGAAGAAATTCTCTGAAAACTTTAGTGCAGACAAAAGCACTATTAGCGTCATTCATTGGGTTCGATAAAATGGATAGATAAATAAATTAAGTTGAATTAAGTTTAAATTTTAAATAAACTAATAGGAAATTGTTGGTTATTTAAATACAATTTAAACATCTGTAATTTAACCAATTAATATGTAGTTGCTTGGGAAAACCCTTAATATGACCAAGCATTACGTAATATTAACACTTTTAACACTTTGATTATCAGCATCATTTACATCAATCTCTGTCTCATCACCTGAGACAATTGTCACTTAGCATTCAATACTAACTTTGTTTTATCCTCTTCTCTTGATTGATATCTATCAGTTTCTCAGGAAAGATGGCAGCGATGTTAAAGGACGCTGTATGCTATAGCATTAGAATTTCTTTTACTACAACTATGAGGCCTATTCCAAACCTGTTCCAGTTTCCCCATGCACAGTGAGAACTATATAAAGATATGGTTTATTGTGGGTCATGGATACTTTGAACAAAAAGGTGGTAATTTGTATGACAGCTTGACGGGTTGAAGATAAACATATATATATTTTTTTATTTTACATAGTTCATACTTCTAGATATCTAGTCTTACTTTATGACTGTATTGCAAATGTGTTACCAGTACACTAAAGGAGTGCAGGACCATTTGTACGCTGAATGCATTTTCTATATTATAACATATTTTTTGTGGCTGGAATAGTGTTAGAATTCTAACGCTGCCACTGCAGTTCAACCAAGAGTTCAAAAACACATAAATGAGCTTGAATGCGCAGAAGTGACTTTCAGCATGCACAAACGAGTTTGAAAGCATGGGAGAGATTCAGTGCAAAAAAACAAGTTTAAGATTGAGAATAGTCAACTAAATATAAGCATGAATAAGTACAAATTCACAAGTATGAATGGGTTCAAGTTCATAAGCATGAATAAGTTAAAAGTTAAGTGAAAATATACTAAGAAAATATACCAAAATTCGTATTCTTACAGTATGTATGTATACTTTCTGTACAATGTTACAATGATTATTTTGAGCATATGAGCATATGCCAAAAATAAATTAAAAACTAATAGCAAATAAGTGTGCTTTGTGAATTACATTGACCCTGTACTTAAAGTATATTTTCCTATAACATATTTTTGGAACGCATACTATAATTCAATTATGTTTAAAGCACAATTCCAAAATAATGGCATCGCATGATGTTAGTGTACTTTTTATATATTAACTGATGGTACACAATTGTTTTGTTTTTTTTTTGGTAGTAGATTTGCAATGTACTATAGAAGATTTTAATATATTTGCAATCCACAAATATTTTCTTTGGTTTTTTCATTACGTATTTGTAGCATGTGTGTAGTGAAAATGTTTAAAACAATTTCTGTAGCGTGCAAGTATAAACAATATAGTACATAATATTTGTTTTTTATATATTAGGTTGAGTCAAAAAAATTTATGCCCTCCAGTTGGCTGTTGGCTTTCCATTTAACTTCCCAACTCCCTCTTCCATACTGTCTTCCCAGTCATGTTACATCAATTTATTTGTACATTCGGTCCGAGCAGAAATTTATGCCTCACTTGTGACTTGCATGGAAGAAGAGCAACATGCAGTGATTTTTATTTTCTTTTTGTGGTTTCATGCCAAAACAACTCAGGAAGTGCATAAACAGAAGCGGTAGGGTTTTTGCAAACATACTGTAAATGGGACCAATTCTCTAAGGGAGGTGAAAGTTTCCGAAAGGGAATCATTACTTTTGATGGACATGGATTCATCACTACGAACCTGAGAGTAAACGACACAGTATGAAATGGAAATGTCCTCAATCTCCGACCAAGAAAATTTTCAAAAGTCAACCATTAGCTGGAAAATTGATGCTTACAGTTTTCTGGGATACTTAAGGTCCAATATTAAAACAGTATCATGAAAATGGTTTATTCATTCAGAAGCTTATTAAAAGAAGCTTATTGTTTTGAGGTTAAAGCATCCTTCCTAAAGTCCTGATGTTGTTCTATTGGACTTTCACCTGTTTGGTCCCGTGAAAGTAGCCTCTACAAGGACAAAGATTCACAGAATATTATTAATATTTTTAATTAGGGAATACGAAAGCATGTTGACAGATGACCAAAGTGTATTAAAAAAGCAAGAGGATTATGTTAAAAAGTTATGTATTTGCCTTTTTTAAAAAATTTTTTAAACTAAATTCGGGTATTGTTTTTGACTCACCCTTGGACTTGCATTACCGTAAATACTTGTGTCAAGTTATCATATTGCCATCCTGCTTTTGGGGTCACAGCCAGGCTGATCACAATAAGAGTTGATTTACTGATTCCTGACACAACAAACTATAATACAATTTTGCATCTATTGTAAGATATTTATTTTGACCTTTTTTTTTGTCTGGTCAGTATTGAAGTGTGTAAAACCAGTAAAACATTTACACAGGATTATGTGGTAGTGATTGTAATTGTGTGTTGTTATGCCTGTTCTTCAATTTGACATTTTTAAGAATCAGAGAGACCAGAACTACACAGTGCTGAAGACCAAATCCAACATCATGACAGTGGAGGGCCTGAAGCCAGGAACGACTTACGTGTTCAGGGTCCGTGCTCATACCGACGGAGGCCACGGCAACTACGGAGGAGAGATCGAACTGGAGACAAGGCATGAGGGTGAGTGTGGGGTAAAATCTGAATGTGCCTTAATGTTTTTTCATTCACTCCTTTTCATTTAGGTTTGTGACTGGTTCGCATTTATATTGTTTCACATTTCAGTAGGTGTCATGATGTTCAGGGTATTCCTCTTTGTCAGTCTTTTCACTACATCTTCTCAGTCTGGAAACGTTGTTTTTCCTAGTCTTTCTGTTCTATTATGTCTTAGAACATACTGAGCTGGGGCAAAGACATCATTAGAAATCACTGAGAGAGCTAACAGTGATTGATAGACTACAGCTTTTCAAATCATTTCTCAAAAGATTTCCAACTCCTCCGGCTCCTTGTGAAACAAAGTCAGGCATGGCTCACTGTTGACCTGTTTTTTTTTTTTTCCGTGAAAATGACAATGCTTGACACAGTTAATCTCCAACAATTGTAAAATATTTATGAGCGGATGATATCTTGTCACCAAACTCAGTTAGTCCCTAGAGGCGCACACAAAGTCACGCTGCTATTTTTTTCCTGAAGTGTTTGAAGTTTTCTTGTTTTTTCACCCTTCTTGAAATGCGTGATAAGAGTTCAGAGTAGGAAGATCCTATGCTTTACTAAACAAAAGCAACAATAGCTGCTTTTGAGCCTACATACCCAATATATTGTGTTCTATCATATCTCTTATGGGCAGAACATTACATATAAAAAAATCATCTTTTTGTATCTTATTTTAAATAAATTTACATTTATAAATGCTAACTATTTATTAAAGGTCTCCAAGATGTGTCTGATTGTTTTCAGCCGAAAGACACTTTAGATCATGCATTCTCACTCACCTAACTAACTTTAATTTTCGCTATTTTTTTTAAACGTCATTTTAATGTCTGTGGTTTTAAATAAATTGTCTTTAAGTACACCTTTGCTAAAGTGTCTTTTCCTAGCCCACCAAAATACAGACACCAGAAAACATACCTCTTTTTTTACCACTTATGTACACTTACACATTATAAGGCATTTCCTATACATTTCTACACAAATCCCGTTTTTGCAGTGCCAAATGATTTATTTGGTGTCTACTTAAAAGTATTTATATGTGATAACATCCTTTAAATGCTCTGCACACTGAACATGAAGTCTGTCACCTGGAACATGAGTACAATGTAATCAATCAGAGTCCAAATTTCACTCAACTTGTTCGGTGCTTTCCAAAGTTCAGTTGAGACTCAAATGAAGCTTCTGCAGTCACACTGGACTTAATTTAGTTGGAATCTTTTAAATTGCAATATATTTAGTACAAATTAAATCCTTTGCTTTCCCCTAAACTAGCCATATGGCTAACCTTCATGGTGACACAACGGAACCGATTACACACTTCAAGGTGCAGAGCAGGACAACCAAGACTCGTGGTAATGCACTTACTGTACATGCAGTCAATTTTGTAATTTTGATATCAGATTTAAAAAAGTACAAACTATTCCTTTTATACCAAAACCAAGTGCTTATTATGCCAATATTTTCCCTCCATAATTTTTAAAGGATTTCTCTTTCCTTCTTTATTTTGGATAACATGTTCTGCCTTGTGAAGTAAACTGAGCTATTTTCTGTTTTGACTCATGGAACTCATTATGCTGACCAAACTGGGGATCTATTTCCATTTAATATACTGTATGCATATGTAATCTGAAGATCTCAGTAGAGGCCCAGTCCAAGTATGAAATGGAGATAATGCTGTTGAATCCAACATGCATCCTCTTACATAAGTATTTTAAAGTCTAATAAAACTCTTACTGTAACTATGAGTCATTATGTTATAAATAGATTTATGCATTAAGTTCCACTGAGAGCACTACATCAGGGACTTTGAAATTGTACAATCTAAAAAATTTACTTTTAATTTACTAACTTATTGATACTGCATTACACACTATTACTTCAGTGTGTAGTATGCAGTGTATTGGAATATTCTCACGCAAATTGTGAAAAAATGGTTCTGAAAGCATGTGGAATTGTTTTCACACGTGACCTAGCCACTACATGGTGTGCTGTAATCAAAGTTAAAGTTGATTGGTTAAAATATTAGTGTATGGTTCTGTGATTTATGCTAAGAATAATATCACAGTCAGTTCAGACTGATTAATCTGAGAGAGAGGCATTTCCCATGTGGTAATATAAAGCATACCATCACTAGGATGTTTAAATATTTATGTATTACTTGGTGTCATACGTGTCCTAACATTACACTATTACCCTTACTGTCGGTCAACAGCATTGGTGAAAGTAGTGAGTACAGTCTGCGATATATGATGTGGATGCCTACATCCGCATCACAGCTGTGCTGATATTCAGAACAGCAGCACTCTCTATTGTTTATTGATTATATATCATTGATCATAATTATGAGTTCCAGAATAAAAGTAAGCATGGTTGTAATGTAATGGCTGTGATCAGCACTATTAAAAATATTGTGTTTTTTTTTTTAACTCAGCTCTTGTTTTTTGGACAGACATGTTGGCAGTGGGAGATCCAAACCAGAAGACCATCTTGGCTGTGTCCATTGCTGCTGGTGTTGTACTTTTTATACTTCTTGTGGCCTGCTTCGTGGTCAGTGGCAGGTAAGAGACCATGGGCTTTCAGTTGATTTTGTGTAATTTATCATATATTGTGTATCTTAACAAGATAGAACTACAGTGGTCTTTCAGTTAGGAGTTTCTTATATAAAGATTCAAATTTCGCCCGAACACTTATGGCAGCTTTTTTTAAGACTTTAGGAAAGAGAGGGAAGCTTCTTTATTATTAAAAAAAAAGACAGTAAAGGTTTAATAGTAACACAACATGTAGACTATAAAAATACTAGGTGAGAGAAGTTGACGTCTGTATTTTACAGAGAATATAGTAGAAGGACTGGGAGAAAAAGAAAGGTGGTCTGCTAAAAATTGGAAAGGTCTATGATTGCAGACGGTTGCCTGGGGAGATGAAAGTGAACACTTGAGACACCAAATGAAAGAACAAGAAAGTGTTGTTACATCACTGGCAATAGCATGGGTCATTAAATGAAGATAAATAAAATGATCAGAAGAGAAGGGGCACAACGGGAAGCAGACAGAGGGAAAGAACTGGACACTCAAAAGAGAAAACTGTTTAGATAACACATAAGAGGATCAGCTTTTGATGTGTCCTCAACTGATCAAAAAGCAGGACATCATACCTTTATTCTTTCCTTATCAAAGGATATCTGACCTGATTGAAATCTCATGATGCAGCTTTCTAGTGCAGTTGCCATCTTCAATTCATCATGAGCCCATATAGGATCGCATAATGCTGAGTGTTATAATTGAGAAACTGTGTGTGTATGGGTGGACAGATGTTTGTGGTAAGACTCTTATGGATGCAATAAACAAAGGGTTTGATTTCTGGAGCAGAAAGTTGCACTTTGCAGCTGTGACACTAATGCAGTGAGACAGGGTTTAGAGTAAAGCACTGGCCACTGGAATGAAATTGAAGGCAAAACCAAAACACTTTAACTGCATTCATTGCTTTGGCACCAGATTATACAGCACAGTCTGGATATTTGATATGTAGTACTCTGAGTCCTTTTTAACTTTTTTTTTTACCCAAATTTTTAAGGAGGAAATAGAAGCTCTAATTTACAGGGATTTCAGGTAAATTTCAAATTAAAACTGTAATATCACATGGAAAGTTGGATTTTAGTGAGCATTTTGTAAACAGTATTTTCTGTCAGAATTAATAAAAAATAATGTATTCCAAACATTTTCATATGTTTTCCTTGCTTAAGTTTTACATGATAAAGTAGTAGTCAAGTATCTGTTGTAGATCATGATTTAATGACTTCTGAAATTGACATGATGCATATACAGTACATTTATGAAATCATGTTAAACTGTAATTTAAACAAATTACTTTTAAACAAAAAAGTTTTGTGGTAGACTCTCTCATGTAAGAAATAAAACTCATTTTTTCTATGAAATGAACCAGTGACAGAGTAGAGGGAAGTCAGCATTACTGAGCAACAAAAGCATATCTCAAATTGTTTTATTACGTTTTTTTATTACAATTACAATTTCTGATTTATTAATAAACCAACTGTCACACTATAACTATTCATTGTTGCATAATTAATATTGTATAATGTCAACAAGAAACATATCTTGTTTTCTTGTTAACACAGCTTTTCATGGTGCATTAGTTATTAGTTTTAGACATAAATAATACGGTGAAATGTTCACCATACAGTTCCCTGTGAATAAGCTCATACTTTAGAAATAGTAAATTATTAGAAAAAGCATATTAATAAAAACGTTATTTAAATTACAACCAGCACTATAGTCAGAGGTTAAAAAAAAAAAAAAAAAAAAAAAAATATATATATATATATATACAGTATGGGAATTTAAAGCCTACATAAGGATTTAACACTAATGCGGTATAATGAGGCATAATAACAGTAAGTTTGTGTCTGGGCTGGATTTAACCTTGGGTTCTTATAAGGCAGGCATTCTTATTAAGGTAAAAGTTTGAAGAGTTTAACAGCAGTAATTTAAGAGTAAAATGGCACATGGTGTTTAAGAAATTGCTTATTCGAAGTCAGGATTTGCATTTGCAGATATTCATGATCTTAAAGTACTGCATCAATGTTTATGATAGCAATATTTTGCATTCAAATTCAGTTTTTTTATGTACAGACATAGTTTGTTTAAAAATTGCTTGCCTATTTACATGTTGACAACATTTCAACATTTTACCTATATGTGAAAGTACACCAGTCCAGTCATTACGGCATACAGCTAATAAACAAAACTGTAGATCATTTAGTAACTGCTTCCTTCTGAAGTCTGGGTTGCCTCTGACCCATCCATGTGGGGTGTCCATCCTTCATTACTGCTAGCTAATGTGAGCATGAGATTCTGCACATTGACAGGCTCATGGCTCACCTTACCATTTTATTCAAGTCTAATTTGAGCTACAAGGCTAATTAGCTTCTAACACAAGGCTAAATCCCTCTCTAAGCTCTAAGAGACTATTTGGTGTTCTGCATCCCACATCGTTAGAGTAAAATATAGATTGTTCAGTCGACAAATACATTTTAAAGTCTAAAAAGTCTTTTTGGCAATTACAATGCAAAAATTGTAGGTAATGCCTACTAAATAATTTTATATTTTATATTTTATTATAATTATATGTTTGCTTTTTAAATTTATAAATATCACATTTGAATCAAATTATTTTTTCAAAGAAATGCATTTCATTTAGACCAGCAAATTTGAGAATAAAAATACTACAAAAATTAACAAAAATAAAACTTTATATATACAGATATGTCTAAACATTTGACTGGTGGTGTCGATTTGGCATAGTGTGCCACAACAAAATATAAGAAAATTGCACATATCTACAATTCCAGTGCAGTGACACGAGACCAGTAATATACAGTATGAGGGCCATTCAAGTCAAACCAGGACTCTTGATTGTGCAGAATAACAGTGAAAAACTTCATTTATTATGATAATTATTATTTATTATTTATTTTTCTATATAATCACCAGCTATAGTATACTAATGCACTTAACCCAGCATTTCACTAGACCTTGAATACCATCAAGATGGAAGGTTTTCGCAGTACTGTATGCCCGAGCCATGATCGGACTTCCTGCCTCATGTCTGAAATGCTGGCCTTTAGGGAACTCATCATGTGGATATCGCTTTAAGCAAGGTCAGGACTATACAAGGGATGTGGCAATAACTTCCAGTTGAATTCCTGTAATCTGCGAGTGGTATTCCTGAATGATTGTAAGTACAGGTCACACAGACAGATGCACTACTTCTGCAAGTTGGTGACAAGTTATCCATTGATTTTTAGGGATCAGGCGTTCTTTTTGCTAAATGTTTACAGGAACGAGTGCAGTGGGCTCCAAGCCACCTTAGCCAGGATCGACATTTACAGATGTACAGCTTTCTTTAAAACATTTGCATCATTCAGACATTTTATTGAGTCTCATTATGACACTGTGCTTGAAGTCAATCGGTTTTACACCTTCATCAGTTTTACTTGAAGTCCCAGTTTTACTTGAACACCCCTCATACATTTTTTTACAGAAATTGCTGCAGAGTTTCAAGGGAGTTGGAAATTTTTATTGCAGTCATTGTTAATGAGATTATTTTAGTCTTTTTTTTGTTGGTCAGATATAAAGAAATAGCTCTTCTCAAGTAAGAGTAACACTTACGAGACATGTCATCATTGTCCTGCTCTGCTCATCTGCTTCCTGCATTCAATGGGAACATAATTATAAGTGGTACTTGCACTCCACCAGTCACAGATTTCGTTTGCACATTTCTGCAAAATGTTCCTGCATACTTGCCAAACACGGCTGTGACTTGCCCAGGTGCTTCTCAGTCGGCTAATGGACGCATGCCATTTGCATGTTCAATTTGCATTGTTTGTGTGTCTTGACAACTGAGTAAGACAAGGCTCCTGGTGGTGTTATAAAGATTCATTATTTCTTTTGGAATTTAGCCAGCCGCCTGCTCATGTTATTATTGAATAGAATTATCACAGGTTAACCGCATTAGAATCTCCATTATTCACATTAATGTTGATTCAATTGTTTGTTGTTCGGTTGATCTTAAAGTTTAGTCTTATTAATGAATCTTTTTATTTATGCATAATAAGTCTCTCTAAGAAATTAGAGAATGTCCCACTAAAAAAATAATTGTTGTTGAGAAAACATCTTAACAAATCCATCCAATTTTAATTTTTTTTTTATTTCAAAACGGTGAATTAATGTGAGTGTTGTGTTACAACTGCAGTGTAGTCACCCATTTGACCATGGTCTGTATGCAGCTTCAGCAAAGCAAGTTAAACTGAGCACTTGACTTTTACAAATTGTTATAGGCAATATAGTGTAATCAGGTTTCAGTGGGATGTTCAGATACGTCGTGTCAGATTATGACTGCACGTGCTTTATTGGAAGGAAGTTCTCAGTGTTATATCATAAATGTTGAGCCAGAAGATATAATAAAAGTTAATGGCATCAGTGAGTTCAAAGAATTGACAGAGAAAGTGACTCCTTGTGCAGGTTTTAACATGGCATCAGCATTATACACTATACAGTGTCACATCATACAGTATGTGCGCATGGTAAGAAAGGAATGTTTCACATAGACACAAATCAGCATAAAAAAGTATTAAAGAACAAAAAAGCAGACTTTTAGATAATTTAAGGAATATCACACAGAAAGGAGTGCTTTGTGCTGAATATCAGCACAGCTGTGATTTGGTCATTAACTAGAAAAGATGAGAATGCACAGGCAAGAATGAGTAACTTTAAAGTACACTGCAATACACTACACACACCCACTCACAGACTTAATGACACGTGCCTAAGGATCAGCATAGGTTTGTCCTAAACCTATAAAATTAACTATATGAAATAAATCCCCATGCAGTGTTCATCATCTCCGAATTCCCTTTACTTACTGCACTCCTCATTCTCTGAATCTGCTGGTAATTGTCTATCACATTCCCAACTGTGCCATTAATCTCCTCGGGAATTTTATACCCACCAGCTTCTACATTTCAGCTATCAGAATTTTTTTTTTGTTCTTTGTCATTATTGTTCCTGGCTGTTGATTCACCATGTGTTTTAAATCAACCCACCTGGTGATAATTTGGGAACTGTAGTAGGTCTTGTCACAGATTATTTCTCCACCTTAGACTCTGTTATTAGACAGGCTTTTGTTCGCACTTAACCCCTTTCCAGTGAACTGCTTTTGAATTTCAAAGTGAAAAAGTGTGGGCTTCCTTCCCTTTCTTTCCTCATTGTTTTTTTCTCTCGTTCTGTATGTACTACGCTCACTCACTCATGACACACAGGAAGAACAACTTTGTCAGCACATCCACACCTCTGCATCTGCACCAGCTGTCACCTGTAGTTAAAGGCGTTCATGAAGACAGACACATACACTGGCAAAGACAAAAGATATTTGAACAAGAAAAAGAAAGTGGGTCGAAAACCGTTCATGAAAAGCTTTTCTTTTTTTTTTTTTTAATGTGTGAAGTCTGTAGAGAAACGGGGCGAGTTAATTGCACTCAGACATCCACTGTCTATTTTGGCGTCAAAAAAATATGTCATTAATGGATGTCTGTTATTTAAATCAGCACCTTCCTCCCACATTAGTATGATCTGTAAGAAGGAGGCATGCGTATTTGCAAATCTGAGAAGAACCTCTTGGGCTTCCAAAGTGTTGGGGGAAGTGTTTCATCAGTTTGTGAGATTGGGGTATAGCAGCTGCTGGGGAGTTTTTTTTTTTTTTTTTGCCACCTCAGGGGTGTGAGTGTAAGATGGGAGTGTTTTGGGTTGGTAGGAGGGTCGATTTATTCTCCCTGATTACCACATGCTTCAATCAAACACACTACCCCCAGCCTCCACCGTGAACTTATACCCCTTTACACCCCTTACTGTAACACCCTGCAAAGCAAACAACCATGTAAAAGCATGTCCATCCATCCATTAGCTGTGTATGTAACACTTGCATTGGTGTACATGTGTATGTGAGTGTGTGTGTGTGTGTAAGAGAGAGAGAGAGAGAGAGAGAGAGAGAGAGAGAGAAATGCAGACTAAGAAACTGTCACGGATGGTTTGGGTTGCTCGCTGGACAGGTGGGGTCTCTCTAGGGACCCCCTCCCGTCATTAAAAGCAATGAAGGGGAACCTAAACATACAAGTATCCCTAAACCCCCATTTGTGCTGAAACACACCCCACAGCCCCAGCTGTGCAGCAAGATGCAACAGGACAGATTAGAGGGAGAGCTGGATAGAAGATCCTTCCATCCCAGCAGTCTCTTATTATGTAATTGACCCCCAGAGCTCTACTGCCCTGCCTGAGGCTCTTATGTTAAGCTTGGGCTGCCGCACAGATGCCTACTGATCAGCTGTCATCAATGGTTCCTTTACTCGTTAATATTGGATGTGTTACTGGCTTAAACAACGTTCTTGGTTTTAGAGGAATTATGCAAGATATGAGAAAATGTCAGATATGCCAAAACTATGAGCTGAATTCAATTCGATTTAGTGCAATGCAGGTGCATTCATGTATCACTTGCAACAATAGAGTTCACCAAAGCTCTTTAGATTTAGGGAAGTCATGTGTAAGCCAGAAGAAACTTTTTGCAAGCAGCAGTGCTATATTTTACAATTTTTCTTTTTTAATCTAACGTCCACTCTGATTTTTTTTGTAAAAGTTGTGTGCAAATGTTCACATAAGTCAAACCAAAGCAAAACTTTTTTTTGGAATTTGTTTTTTTTTTGTATTGTATATTTAGCTATCATTAGTTTCCATAAGAGTCAGTAACGAGTACATAGTTAATCATCAATTTGAGTAAAACGATCAGCGATAATCTGTTTGTACTGTGCAGTTTATAATCAGGTAAAAGTGCTTCTTGCTCTGTACTTGCCCTTTCACTCACTATTACTACAACCAGATTACATTACACATACATACATCAACTAGGATAACTCGTATAATCATCTCTTACAGAATATTATTAACACTATGCACATGACAATGCTGTAATAGCCGAAGTACTTTGTTATTGGGGGTTAACTAGTACTTACCATTGTATGCATGCTGATCACAACAGATTTAGCTTTTTTTTTCCAGGAAAAATTAGTAACCTTGAGAAAGATTTTGGCATTTTAAAGTGTTACACATTCTTATTATGATAGTAAAGTAGTGATAGTGATAGATGATGGTAGTATTATTTTTATTATTATTATTATTATTATTATTATTATTATAGGTTTTTGATTGAACAATCAGAGTAATGTTTCTTACACATTTACCCATTATATTAATTTACTAGTCTCAGAAACACAAACAGTTGTTGCCCTCAGTCTGCTGTAAACGCATTACAATATGATAATACACTAATATCCTATTTGCTATTTGTTATTTTAATTAGTTTTTTTAATTAGACAGTTTGACATCTGTAGCATATTTGGCTGTTTAAAAAGTGTTAAAATTTCAATTAGAGCAGCAAAGCTATTTAGTGTTCAAGATTTCACAGATGTTCCTTTATTATCGCATGCAACAAAATCGCTGTATGATGAGATATTAAGGCAAAGAGCAAAGGACTATGTTCCTCACTTTCTCTCTCAAATAATGCATCCTACTTGGTATACGTCGTAACTCTGTCCCTAAGGCTTTACTTCATAATTTTAATCATGAGAGGTGTTTTTGTACCTAAAATATTACCACTATTGGTGACATTGTGACAAACATGAGCATGGTAACTATATTAGTTGTATAAGTAATTTGGATTGCCACACCCAATATTACCCGGCCATTGCATGCAGTGCCAGTCCCATGCCGGGTTAGAAAAATATGAGGGTTGCGTCAGGAAAGGCATCCGGTGTAAAAACTGTGCCAAGTTGTGTTTGGATAATAGTGGTGTCATGGTGTGACTCCTGGATGAAAACAGATGAAAGAAAGTTTTTTTAACCTATGGATTGCTTTTAGCCTTATGATGGCTTCCTTCACTTGCACCAGCATCTTCTTGGACTATAGTACTTGGAGAGTTTCCATAAAGAGCTAGCAAATGCATATTCCTAATTGTTAATGTAAATGTTATTCCTAAAAGTTAAAGCAATATTTTTAAGCCACTTGAATTAAAGCAGAAAATCTACAACTCAATCACATCTTGATTGATTCATTTCAAACGTATTGTGGTTGTATATGGAGGCACAATCATGCAAACAGCATCACTGGACACTAGACACATAAGAAAAGGAAAGAGAGAGTTATTTTATGATTGTAAATTGTAAGTTTATGTTGATTTATGGGAATTTAGTCAATTCGATTTGCGAAAAACAAGTTTTAATTTTGTTAGCATTCCAACACTTGGAATGAGTGTTACCCTTCAGGCTTGCTTTTTTGCTACTAATTGTAATACATATTATTTATTGACTAAGAATAATAATTTGATGGGATCCTGCTGGTTAAACCCGGCCATAAAAGATTTCTTTCACCATGTGTTCAAGTTTTTAGATCATAATTTGTAGGAAAGTGTAGGAAGTTTTTTACATTAGGTGTTAAATAAATGCACCACATCCGTATCTATTCAAAACAACCCCTTTGTGTCCCTTAAAAGAAAACTGATAACCAGGAGCCCTAATCTGCTCTGCTAAAGACTTTTCATTTTGTGATCAGCTACATGCGGTTCAATGGTAGGCCCTTGCTATGCATAAATATTCATCAGTAAATTTTCCGACTGCGTTACACGAGTATTGAGCTGCGCTCCTGTGGGAGTAGCTTTAGAGCACTGCCTTTCTCCAGCTGGTTCCTAACAGAAGGCAGAGGCTCAGTGCTGAAGTTCATCTGCTGTTGCCCAGATGGGCCTCCTTTTCGCAAGATGACCAGTCACTGGCCGTCTCCATTTTACCATGTAATTATTATGCTCTGTCAGGCTCTGTAATCCAGCTTTACTGGTGAGCTCCATTAAATATATTCCATGAAAAGAGAGAAGGAAAGAAAGCAAGTGAGTCTTGAGAAGGATTAAGGGAATAATGAAGAAGTTATCAGTTTAAAACCCTGCATGCTTCAACCCTTATCATTTCACACATTCATTAAGGAAGGTGTTATTTAATTCATGACCTTTTTGTGCAGCTCTGATAGATGATAATGTCTGACATGTCCAGCTTTCAGTGTATTTTTAGTTATAATAAGAATTGGGATCAGACATCTGTTAGGTTGCCAGACTCTTTAAATAGCAGATTCATGGCTGAATGATCTTCATCAAAGCTCACACAGTTCAATATTATAGCACACTGTTTATTATATATAATTCTCCATGGCTTAATAAGTTAGGCACACACATACATTTAATTAAATTGTATTAATTATTGTTATTATTATTATTTAGTTTATTTTGGATAGTACAGTGTGATATGTTTTCTTTTTCTAGGCACTGTGACTACATCAAAGCGAAGCAAGACCCCGAGGAGGAGAAAATGCAGTTTCAGCATGGCCGCAGTAAGAGACACTTTGGTTCCAGAACAATATTTTAGCTGTAGACAGGAAGTTACAATGGCTACCTTTATGCCACATTACATGTCACATTGTTTTTGTTCGGTTTGGATTTGCATGTCATGATGGTTCACATTCATAATTAGTGACTTATCTGACCTTAATGTGGATGTGTCTTTCCTCTTAAATAGGACGCAGACACACATTGATACACCTTTGATCATGCAATCTGGGTTAAAACATGTCACGATTTTGTGACATTCATTCATTTATTTCTAACAATAGATGTAATTTTAGCAAAAAAATATGCCTGGGATTTTGCTTTGGACGATGGTAAACAGTTAGAAGTAAGAAAGCCAGACACCACACTTTAGCTGTTTTAGCAGCTGTTGCTAGCACTGCTATAGTATGAAATCCTATCATTGCTGGTGCTAACTGATGTCAGCGAGTGCTCCATGCAAGCACAGATAAAAAAAAAAAAAGATGCAAGAGTTTTGATCCGCCAGTTCTCATTAAAGTTGCATGAGCACATATCAGATATATATCCAATCTAGCACCACATATGAAAGTGACTTAGGTTCGATCTGAAAAACAGAGATGTGCATTCAGACAGCTCTAAAAAAATTAAAAAAAAAATCTAAAAAAAAAAAGAAGGCTATCACATTAGAGTAAAAAAAATCTGAATTGAGTCACTGCAGACTGGTAATGTGAATGTAGCCTAAATCACAGAAAACATACAGTTGTCTACAGTTGTCTGTACTTAGTCAGAAAAGGCAGTCTGTAATTTGGGTCTGTTGTTTAGTAAGTGGACAGAGAGAAAGCATGGTTCTTCAGCACAAGTCACGCATTTATCCGTAAGTGAAGGCTTTGTGTGTTGAGACTCCCTCTGTTGCATTTGCTGATAAATCACTTCAGTTGCCTAATGTGTGTTTTCTCTAATGACACTTTTCCTGCCTGCCAAAGACAATGCTTAATGAGGTTGCAAATGTTGCATGTTGCTCTTTTAGGGAAATGGATGGTTTGCTAATGAACTAAGCAAACGGGATACAAAAAAACATTAGAGTAAACTTGTTGCCGTTCCTCATGGTTTTCAGTCCCAACTCCTGGTAGCAGAACATACGTTCATCCGCATACATACGAGGACCCGAATCAGGCAGTTCGTGATTTTGCCAAAGAAATTGATGTCTCGAATATCCGCATAGAACGAGTGATTGGAGCTGGTAAGGTTAAGTCTTTGAACTTACGTACTGTAGCTACAACTACATAGGCTAAGAAGGATGAAAGAATGGAAATTAAGCTGTATGTCCCTCTGTTCTTATCCAGGGGAGTTCGGCGAGGTGTGCAGCGGCCGTCTGCGTCTTCCCAGTAAAAGGGAGATCCATGTGGCCATCAAGAGTCTGAAAGCAGGCTACACAGAGCAACAGAGACGGGATTTCCTCAGTGAGGCAAGCATCATGGGCCAATTTGACCACCCCAACATTATCAGACTGGAAGGAGTTGTGACCCGATGTGAGTTGCAGTTCTATATACATATTCACATACACAATAGGAAAAAAAAGGGATGACATTGTAATGTGCTCTTAAAACATTGCATTAAATTAGGCATTTTTAGAGAGCTTACAAAAATATGACATATCATATCAAGTACGGTGTTAAGTCACACATTTAGCACTTTTTTAAATTTAGAATTTCGGCAAAACTCAAAAAGTGGGTAAATATTGTATCTTCTTGATCATTGAACAGAATTGAGAACGTTTTAATTCTAAGCAAGGTTTTATAGAACTTTAATGAACAATATATCAGCTAGTTACTCCAGTTTTTTGGAACTTTCCCCATAAACAAACTTGCAATGGCCATATCTCAGTAACCGGATATGATACAAAAACAAACCTGGTATAAAAAAACAAAAATCTGTTTTGATGAAACATGCTTAACTCAAGACATGAAAAATAAGACTTAATCCCTGATTTGATGTAATGCATCACAACTGTGCATAGGGCATCTGAAATGGGATCCTGGGATTCACAAAATGGTATGAAGTATGAGTGTTTAGACTGCATAGCTTAAAAATACTGTATGCATGCATAACACAGAATGGATTAAATGAGGCTACTAGTTTCATGTTATTTTGGGAAGATATTTGGGAACCAATTATATCCATTAGAAAATATTGTATAGGTCAAGGTTTGCTGCCACTAACGGTGAAAAAAAAAAGCTAAGCTCTAGACCTTACAGTTGTGAATGTGTGTTGTGTGTTTTATCACCAACTCACAGGTGATATTTTATGGAGCTCAGATGAATAAGCTTGTCTCTGGACAATGCGATTGACAGAAGAAAAAATGTTGATGCTGTGCGTCCTGTGCTAATTTGCATTTCAATAGAGCTTATTTGAAAATTTGTGCTAACAAACAGCACACATACTGGCCCCAAATTAGGAGCTATTAGTCTGAAGATAATGACAGCCATGGGGATGATGTTACTACTGATCTCTGTCCTACATTTATCAGTTCACTGAGAGCAATTTACCCATGTTATGTACTCGAGGCTCCAAAGTGGTGTCTTGTGGAAGCAAAACATGGAATGGGATTGGCAGAAAATTAATATTTAACCAGTCTAACAGATTAGCAAAACCAAAATCTAATTATAACAACGCCTAATGAAATTTGGGGCCCTTAGTCTCTATTTTTCCAAACATTTTAACATATTAACGTATTGATGTTGAGCTACCAATGTTTTCCTGCAATGCTTTATTTACTTCTCTAGCAAAGCATGTAGCATGTGGCTTAGCAAGCAAAAGTAAAAGAGGAGAGAGAGAGAAAAAAACATTATAAAAACCAGAGAGTTTGATTGACCAAGGATTCAGTGGTGCACAATGGCGCACAGTAATAGACAATAAGCCATATTGCATTTATATCACATATAAAATGGTTCCTAATTCAGAGTACCGATTCTTATAACCGTTCAGCTTAGACAGCAATTCTAGCTTTAACATAAGTGTAAGTGCTGAAAATGTTTGTCTTTTATTTTGAATTGTGATTTGTATTTCCGGATGTTCGGTCACATGGGTGGCGCAGGTGGATATTTATCTAATTGTGTTTGTTGTCTAAAGGTGAGAGAGGGGGTGAGTAGTGGGAGCGCTCACTTTCTGTTGACCGTCGTAAGCCGTATGCTGTATTGTTCTTGTATATGTTATACTGTGTTGTTAATAAAAAGGTGAATACAAATGAACGGGAACGCGTCACAGAGGAATTCCTTCTACTTAGCCTCTCAGCGGCTATAGGTTGTCGCTACAATAAGGATACATACAATGGTGGCCAATATAATTAAGATAACATATGCCATTTTTGTATGTTTCTCCCTGTGCACAAAACAGTTTGGTGAAGAAGGCAGTTGCTTCTTCGAAAAAAAACTCTTCATCTTCTCCATATGAACTTCAACAAGCAATCAATCAGTATTCTTTTTATATTTAAAAAATGTTTAATTTAGGAATGTCATTTAAGTATTAAATTTAACTTTTGTACCAAAACTTGTGGCAACTACTGAAGATCTGTATTAATGTGCTTGTTTTGATAAATAATTTTACATACATTGTCTTCTTTACAAAGCCTAACCCTAACCCATAAGCCAAAATGTAAGTACATGCAAATAGTGAGTCTGTAAAAAATATTTTGGTGATAGTGGGTGGAAATTATATTTATAAAGCCCATAAATCTGTAAAAAAAAAAAAGAAAAAAGAAAAGAAAAGAAAAAGAAACGATATACAAAACACGGACAAACTATGAAAACAAAAGAACCTACAAATATTTAATTCAATTTGTTCTTGCAAGCAAAAATGTTTTTTAAATAAAATTATGAAAAAAAATCTTTGAGATCAGTCCCCTTAAAATGCATAATGTTACGAGCACACTTAACAGTACATGTAATGTCAGACAGGTATAATCATGCAAATTTGCTAATTTATTAGGTATACTTATTTTTAAGCAAATTAATTATCACTTGTCATATACAAAACAACATACAATGATCTTCCAATTTGTAATAATATCAGATAATTACCTGGTAAAATTTTATAAGCTCTGTTATGATATATGAGTAATAATAATCACATCACGTGTGGATGGGGATGGGGGGGGGGGGGAGCCTTTGAGCGTGCATATGCTGGGTTTTAAGTGTGTCCTTCTCCATGTGTGTATGTTGATTGCTTTAGATAGAATAGATGGGATCATGTGCTGAGTGTCACAGTAATTTCACAGGTCAGAGAGCGTCCTGATGGAGCTGAGCAAAGGCAGACGACAGGTCAAGACCCCAGTACACGGTGTTACAGCGCCAGATGCCAATCTAGTGCCTCTCCTCTCTAGAAGAGCATAATCGCTCGTCTGACAGAGACAATTTAGGATGCATTAAAGTAGAAAGAGAAGTTTAAAAGACGACAACTCTAGTTTGTGTTTATTCTTGCTGACAGAGGGAGAAAGGAGGAGACAGCGAGCACAAGCATAATTATGTTGGAATATGAAATGTGGCTGTCACATTACACAGAGCTTAAAGAGCTGGTGTATCATTATCGCTCATGACAGTAAAAATTAGACCATGATTGAGCTCATTGTAATGCAAATAGAGCAGCGGCTAAAAGAATGAGACTAGACTAGACTGCCATCCTCCAGCCTGTCTTAACAAAAACACTGAGCTGTCATGGTCTAAATGATAAACCCATTGGGCATTTAACTGCCAGATTAGCAGGCTATCTTCAATCTGATAGGGTCCATAGGCTGTCTACTTCTGCTGAGTTTGGAGCTAATATGTTTTTTCTGATGGGTTCTTGCCTTGTGATTGGTCTGTAGACAAAAGAGAGAAAGGGAAAGAGAGAGGAGGACCATAATGGGATTTTTTTTTGACCTGGGGCATTACTTTTGCCTGGTTTTATATTCCAGAAAGAGGAAAGAGATTCCCTGTTGAAAATCCATTATAGTCTGGCATAAGGCCCAGTCTGTACAAAGAAAAGTACCACACACGCATGTTTCATCGAAAAGCAACATGCATAAACTTTTTTTTTTCTTTTTTATGTGAACACTAATCTAAATTTTGATGTAACCTCTCTCTCTTTCTCTCTTAATTTATGGGAATGACTTCCATCTCTCTCTCTCTGGTGGAAATCTCAAGGCACATTATGATCCAATTTAATTTTAATTCAGTGTGTCAAGATGTGATTATAAAATATAATTATTTCTTATTATAATAAAATAAATAGTAATAAAAGAATAAATAAAATTACCTATTCAGTACAAGTTGGGATTTATTTTCTACATTCTAGAACAACACTGGATTTTTTCATATGGCATATAAAAAACACATATGGCATTAGGTATCCTGAAAACCATCCCAGGAAAGCAAGACCAAAACTATCCTCTGCTGCAGAGGAGAACTTAATTTAGACTTACTAGCCACAAAAATCCTTTAGATTAGAGACGTTATGAAGGCTTTACAGAGCATAAGTAGCACAAGGATACATCTCTATATCAACTGTTCACAGGAGATTATTGCTTTAGCATTAAAATCAGGAAAGGCCTTGGATTTAGATGGTGTGTCCAAGCTTTATGTATACTGTATAAAGATCTTTATTTATAAAAGAAATATATAAAATATGTTTTAAATTTGTACTTTAGTTACTTAGAATACATGCATACATAAATAAACATCTATTTTCTGTTAATGATAAGAACATTGTTGTTTAGGCTGAGATTTTCTTTTTTAAAATTCAGATTAATCCATCCAATCTTTCCAGTCTTTGGAGAACTATAAGATTCAGGTCCATAAATCATACATGTTTTTAAAGCTCTGACTTGAAAATGATAGTTTGTTTCAGGTGCTGCAGGTTTATCCATGATGATACGTTATAATCTGTTGCCCTATTTTAATTACACTTCTTTCATCACTGGGCAAGACAGTATAATTATATATCACAGCTAAGAGCACAGACTGCTTCCTTGTCCAATATCAATCATACACCATTACCCACAGCCATGGATGAGCAGCTCATGACTAATTGGCATAATAAACTCATAGGGCCTCCCTTAATATCTTAAGAAATGATCTCTCCCTTTACAGCTGTAAAATTTAAAGGTTTTATCATCTTTTTCTGAATATCTGTTAGTGTGTTTTACGTTAATGTGCAAGAATGTAGATGGTGGAGGGCTTTGAGGAAATTGGCTTTGCTTACTGTTGAGGATTTGTTGAGCCCTAATTTGTTTTGATGACTCCATGACTTTAACATGCTTGTCATGTCATTTACTTTTTGATAAATGTGACAAACTCAGCTGTGCTTTATTATCAGTGACAGCCTGGAGATGCAAGCCAAACCTATTCGGATAAATGAATGCAACAGACGCAGACACAAGCAACAGGACTGGATAATTATATAATTAAATTGATAGAATAGAATAGAGTTTGGGACAGCTTGCAGTAAAGGATGACAGTAATAATGTGATTCGGTTAATGTCGCTTTACCTTTAACCTCATACCTCAGTGGTAGCTGTTTGGTAATTGTAGTCATTTCCATTTGAGTCACCCTTGTGGACCCCTGTGCAATTTTCTTTTAACCTTAAACTGCTGCCTGGGTGCTTAGAGGAGGAAGTTCTCAGACCTGTGAATGAGGTAAGTTAGAAAGCAACCCTATATGCATTATGATTGAAAGGAGATGTGTCTGAGGGCTTGAAGGGCACTAGCAGGGAATTTTCTATCCCATCATCCCAATCAAATCTTGTTCATAATCAGGGCCGATTAGCCCCTTGGTTGGTCCTGCTTAAGCCGCAGAACAGGTGGGGGCTCAGACTGGAGCTGTTTTGATTGACACTCGGTTATTGCACTGGAATCAAGGGAGAATTTTTAATCACTTTGTGACACACAGGTGTGAACGTTTCTTTCCCTTCCACCCTCATTCAGCCCCATATGCGGTACTGGCAGCTGCCAGTGCAGAGGGAAGTACACACTTTCCCATTAGCAGATTTTTGCACCCCTTCCCTCCTCCCTTGGCAAATTCATCACCACATCCCCAGGAGCCTCTTTCCTTTTCTCCCTCCAATCCCCCACCCCCTCCATCTTGCTTCCCTCCATAGGAACTCATTACCATTCATGGTATTTCTGGACAAAGATATTCTCCCAGGACGGCTCACTCTAATTATCTGCCTGACTGTTATTGAGAGCTTTGATTAGGGGCTGTCACTATGAGTAACAGGCAGCAGGTAGAAAAAGAGAGGTGGGTAGTCAATGTGGGTATGCTACCAGCATTCATTCATTTCTGTCAGGAAAGAATTAAATATGGAACATAAAGCCTTTTGGGCCACTTTGTAATGTCTTTTTGAGTCTTTTTTCAGTAAAAACGTCTCTCTCTCTCTCTCTCTCTCTCTCTCTCTTCTTTCTTTCATGACTGCCTGACTTCTACTCTTTCAAATCTATAGGTAAACCTGTGATGATAATAACAGAATACATGGAAAATGGATCATTGGACACATTTCTGAAGGTATTTTTTTTTGTTCACATTTACAATGGAAACAGGCAATTTCAATGAGGAAGTAACGTTTTCTTTGAAATTTTAGAAGATTTTCTAAGCGGAAGCTATACTCAGAATATCATTAATCTCTACTGTGCAATTTTCTGGAAATTCATTTAATTTAAGAGGTTATGAATTAATAAATACCCAGGAGCCAAAATCTCTGATTACTGAATTATATCAGCCAAGCATTAAGGCAATGACCACAAATGTAAATTGGTCAAAAGTCATAGGGGTCAGGTTTTTTTTTTCAGCAGTTACTAAAATCTATGAAGCCCACAAGGCATATTTCGACATAAAAGACTTTGAACAGCACTACCAAGAAGCATATAACAAAAATATATTATTTGGGGGCTGAGTAACATATAGTTTCAACTTTAAAAAAAACATACTTTTTTAAAAACTTTTTTACATTTTGTATATCAGTATAAATTAATGTAAATCTTAGTTCATATGATGCTTTATGCAGAACTAGTGTAAAAAATAATAGCTATTTCAAAACCTTTAAAACATAAGCAATTAGGATATAACACATGCAGTAATAGCCACCAATAAAAAATGTGAAAGTGATAATTTTATTCACCAAAGCTGCCACTGCAGTTTTTTTTTTTTAAAAACCTACCTGCAGTGTTACTTAATTAATATAGTTGGGTGTATTTCCCAAAATGAAAATTATTAAACCAGATTGAGGGTAAAGAATTTACTGAAATGAAATGATGGAATCTAGTAAACAACTCATACAAAAAAAATGAGGGGTGAAGGGATGCCCACACACATTGTTTAAAAAGTAAATGCTGGCCATGATAGAAAGGCACCAGAAAACCCAGTGCACCACAGAAAACCATGCACAGGGCCCAGCAGACAAAACGTAGGTTTTCCAGGTCATATGCACCCATGGGATATACTAGATGCAAGTCCAATCCACGGAGGCCCTACAACATAACCCACAGCACCCAAAGATGCCAACTTCTTAGTGTCAGATTCCACAGCACACACCAGAGGCCTTGGGGAGTCATGACCTGAGGAGTCAGAACTGCCCAGACAGAGCAACGTACACACTGCTGGGCAAGATGTGTTGTGTTGAAATGTTAAGGCTGATCTGTGTACAGTATATGAAGTGGGGAAAAGATAAGTTTGATGGACTGCAGTATTTCTGAATGATGACAATTTTTGAGAAGTAGGGTACCCAGATGAAATGTTGTAGAATGTCAAATCAGAAATACAAATACCATGACAAAGAAGCTGACTGACAGACAGAAGAGATTTTTAGGGTTTAGGAGCATACTCTACTTTAAAAAAAAGTGTATACTGTGATCATTGTGAAAGCAGTGATGCTGACAGGTATAGCAATGACAAGTTGAGAAGTAGGAAGCATCTCACAAATGCTAAAAGGAAGATAGTCCTGAAGAAATATGATAATTTACAGTTATATAAAAGAGTTTGTGTGGTTTCTAATGTGTTGCAAATTGTATACACAGACCATACATGAGCTGTTACTATGTTTGCTTTTGTATTGTGTTATGTATAGAAACATGATGGCCAGTTCACAGTGATTCAGCTTTTGGGCATGTTGCGTGGCGTTGCTGCCGGGATGCAGTATCTCTCTGAGATGAACTACGTACACAGAGACCTTGCAGCGAGAAACATTCTGGTGAATGGAAATCTGGTGTGTAAAGTATCAGACTTTGGACTGTCCCGCGTGCTAGAGGATGACCCAGATGCAGTGTACACTACCAGGGTGAGTAACAAGTTTTTTTTTTGTTGTTGGTTTTTTTTTTTTTTTTCATTCTGCCTTCTCTCTTAATTTTTCTTGTCTTTCACCTGTCCTTGTCTTTTTCTATTTTTGTGGAAAAAACATTACAGCAAAGGGCTTATTTTAGAATCCTAATTATCCTTTAAAGCTGTACACCCCTCCCCAGTATAAATGAAATGAAACAAAAATGAAACAAAATTGAAAGGCAGACTTGATCTAGTTGTATAATGAGAAGTAGGTCAGTAGTGTGTCTTTGACGAAAAACTTCACGGATGGCAGTGAAGGTACAGTAGTGCATAGCTGAGCGTTCATGCAGACGAAAAGAACGCAGCGTATTCCGCCAAATCACCAAAGTCTTTCTCACAAACACACACACACATACATACAGAAAGAGAGTCTTATTGACCAGAACTCTTTCTTTTGTTAAAAAGCTGTATCAATAATCTGTCTAAAATGTCTACATCCTTCCTTGAAAGCTTTTGGCAAACAGTCACTACTGACTGTACAACTGGATGTGGTTAGATTTGAACTGTTATTTGTTTGTGTTGTAAGGTGATAGAATTATACTGTAACTGTGTATTGTTTTGCTTGATAACCAATGTCCGTCTGATAGTATGACCCTGGAAAGTGCATTCAGATGTGTGTGGTTGTAATTACAGTACAATGCTACCCAACAACTAGGTTCCTTCCCTGTGCGTTCTGAGGATCAATACATAGAATTTAGCAACTTTTTTTTTTTTTTTTCAATTTTCTCCCTAATTTAGTCATGGCCAATTCCTCCCTGTCACTAGGGCGCTCCCACTTTAAGGCTACTACTACCATTCAGCCCGGAGTTTCTATCACGTGTTTCCTCCGAACCGCGTGACGTCAGCCGACCGCATCTTTTCGAACTGCTCGCTCACGCACCGTTAGGGGCGGAGTAACACACTCGGAGGAAAGCGCTAGCCGCTCCTTCCGTGTGCGCGAGCTCACAGACGCCCCTGATTGGCTGTAGAGCCGTGATTAATGTGGGAGCGCAAGTACCTCTCATCCCTCCCCCTGAGAGAGCTCGGCCAATCAGCTCTCTCTGTGCCTCCGGCTGTGAGAGGAAAACAGCATCACCTGGGGTTCGAACCAGCGATCTCCGGATGATAGGGGGAGCACTTTACCACTGCGCCACTCGGAGGCCAGAATTTAGCAACTTTGACTCTCGTTATCAGTATAGAATGATAGAGTTTGGGCTTCCGGAAGGGCGAAAGTGCGGATGCGCGCGCGTCAGAACGCAGGTCAAAAAAACTTTTTTAAAAAGTGAATAATCGTTTTTTTTTTCAATTACACCATTTTTGTGATCGTTGAGACCCGAAATCAAAATTGAAATCGAAATTCGATTAATTGCACAGCCCTACATCCAACATCACAACAGGGTGTGATCTCAGGGTGTGGAATTATTTTTTTATTGAACTCTTACATCAAGGCATTTCTGACCCACAAAGCTATCACTTACTGGATGTTTTTTATTTTTCGCACCATGTCCAAACTTTAGGGACTATTCTCTGTAAAAATCAACAGTTTCTAAAATACCCAACCCAAATACCAGCCCATCTAGAGCCAACATCCACGCCACAATTAAACTAACCGAGATTACTTTTCCTCCATTCTGACGGTTGACGTAAACATTAAGGGAAGGACTTGACTGGTGTCTGCATCATTTTATGCATTATGCTACTGCCACATGATTGGCAGATTTGAGCATTGCATAAATGAGCAATTCTACATGTGCTCATGATAAAATGGTTGGTAAGTATATTGTTTAGAGGAATTTTTTAGATAAACACTGCCTGGCCAAGAAAAAAAACAACTGTTTGGATTTAAATATGGAAATACTTAAGAGCCTTTGATTGGAAAATTACTGCAGTGATAAAATGTGTCAGCTTGCATCAATTCTTTTAACAATAGCTAATGCACTAAGTAGCTTCTCCTTTCTTAAACGACCATGCCGAAATCCGTTTCCCATGGTTGTGTTGAAGATATTAGTATGTTTCAGAATGGTCAGGTTATTAGTGTGTTTAAGAAGACTGATGAAATTATGGGAACTGGATTAAAGAACTGGGTAATACCGTACTGAAACCTGACAGGATAACGTAACCTGCACAATGTAATGAGAACACACAGGATTGGGACTAAACAGCCATGTTTCTATAGGAGCATCACTTTTAAGTGAGAAAGAATGGTTTCAGTTTGAGATTATATTGTAGATTGAGATTATATGTAGACAAAATTGGACTTTGGAGCAGTGGGAAAACATGTGTGGTGTGATGAGTCTGGATTGACCCTATTCCAGAGCAATGGGCATGTTAGGGTAAGAAATGAAGCACATGAAGCGATGCACTCAACTTATAGTGCCCACCGTACAAGCCTTTGGAGGCATTGCTATGATATTAGGTTGTACCAATTGGTCAGGTCTAGGCTCAGCAACGTTATGTGATAATGAAATAAAGTCAGCTGATGACCTGAATTTACTGTTAGCATGGTTGTACTCCAGGACTCAAATGGTGATAGAGTGGTTCTGGGAGCAGAAGGAATCTTTTTAACATAAGAACTGGTTAACACAGTCGAGTCCTGACCTTAACCCGAGTACTTTTTCAAAAAGAGCCGTTTTTCAGAAAGGACGTTTTGCAGGCAGGCAGTGCACCATCAACAAAACATAGTAAGATCGTTCTCATGTCTTTAAACTATATATATTTTTTATTTTTTCGGTTTGTCACAGGGGGGAAAGATTCCTATCCGGTGGACAGCTCCAGAAGCCATAGCCTACAGGAAGTTCACTTCAGCTAGTGACGTGTGGAGTTATGGTATTACCATGTGGGAAGTCATATCCTATGGGGAGCGGCCATACTGGGAGATGTCCAATCAGGAT
Organism: Clarias gariepinus; assembly: GCF_024256425.1. NCBI lineage: Eukaryota > Metazoa > Chordata > Actinopteri > Siluriformes > Clariidae > Clarias > Clarias gariepinus. The sequence goes on along the minus strand of NC_071125.1, from coordinate 15,018,187 downwards.
GTAAGTATAATCAGAAAAACGATTCATACAATACAGTGAACATTTCCTGTATCACAGCATTCTCAGATCAGTGTTAGATATTATACAGTAGGCTGTTACCCTCACCTTTTCTCATCTTAAATTTTATTACTCTTCACTACAGAAACATACTGTAGAGACTCCATCTAGTTACTGCATAGACAGCTCTTCTTTAGTGATCTTTCTGTGCCCTGGCATATAAACTTCAAGAGGTTCTCTGTTGTCTGCCGTCAGTCTGCAGGATTTCTCTGCCGGAGCACTTTAATTCCCTTGACAGCAGTTCAAGACTAAGAACTAACTCTTGCAAACTAAACCAATCAAATGCATCTGGAACAAGAAGATTTCCAGATTTCTGTTCACAGGCTGCTTTATAACAAGAGAATTGGAATCCATCATACCTAGCTCATGGCTAGGGTTTCCACATAATAAACCTTTTGATTTCCACCTTGAAAAGAAGTGCTTTGACAGGAAGTTGGGACCAACCAAGATTAGAAAATTACAGAGCATAGTTAACTTGCAAATTTATTATCAGGACATACAGTAAGACACCTCCATGCTTGTTAAAACGACACATTCAGAAGAAATTCAGAAATCTTATTCGCAGCATAAAAAGAAACCCATCTGTTCCTTTCCTTTGCCATGGCAACAGCATTCATGCTGAATATCTATGTATCTGAATAACTATTGTTCTGTGTTCATTGTTAAGATAACTGCTAACTTTTCATGTAACTTGTTTATAAAACACCCCAAACATATGGTTGTCGCATTAGATGCATTTTTTTCTATAGCATTGTTATTATTTTCTTACTTTTCTAGTTTATCTTTACAATTAATAATCATAGATACAAAATTACAAAATGGTATTTATATGTACTAATACTACTAATAAAAAAGCTGACCACTATATTTATTAAATTCAAATATTAAAAGACTAAAGTATTGTTTGACTGAAGATGTTTCTGTCGTTTCTCATCAGGTGATAAAGGCAATAGATGAGGGTTATAGGCTGCCAGCACCCATGGACTGCCCCGTGGTGTTGCACCAGCTTATGCTAGACTGCTGGGAGAAGAACCGCAGTGATAGGCCCAAGTTTGGACAGATTGTCATCAATTTGGACCAGTTGATCCGTAACCCCAGCAGCTTGAAACAGCTGGCCAACAGCACTGTCTGGTGAGAAAATATTATGTCTAATTTTAGGGCAATTTTTGTGTAGAGTAAAATTTTAAACCCCAGATAATTAGCAATGGATTGTCTTATCACCCAAAGCTTCTAATTAAATTTAATTACGAAATGGAATAAAAATTTACAAGAATGTAGGTAGATATATTTAAAAAAAATACTGACTTAAAAGGACCCAGATCTAAAATAAAGACTTAAGTAAAGGGTTTTGATTTAAACTGATTGCTTTGGTTAATTATGGATCACTAATTTGTTGCTGATTTTCAATTATATGTATGTCAGGTGTTCTGGGAAAACTTAGTTTGCACTGAATTCTGGTATCATTCACTAAAGTACTGGTAAAGGTAAAAACGATCAGCCCCAACACTTATTCCAGTGACAGGTGAATTGAATAACACTTATCAATTCTATTTAGTTAAAGTCAGAAGTTTACATACACTTAGGATGAAGTCATTAACTTTTTTAACAACTTCATGGAGTTCATGTTAACAAGTAATTTTTTCAATTAACCAATTCAACAATTGTCAAGAACCCATTCTTGAAGTGTTTCATCCCGTAGTCGAAAAACATGCAGATTTCTAAAATGCCTGTTGTACGTGAGTGAATGCGTGCTTGGCCCCTAGAATGAATTGGAACTCTGTTGCCTCCATGTTGTTGTCATAATGTTGTCTACAACGCACTAGGTGGGGTACACCCTTGACAGGATGGATTGGCATGCTTAGACTGGTTGATCTACACTGCCCAGCCAAAAAAAAAAAGTCACACACACACACACTAATATTTTATTGGACTGCCTTTTGCTTTGATTATGGCTGTGCCTAAACCTGACCCCCTGAAGCAACCCCAGAATATAACACTGACCCCACAGGCTTGTACGGTAGTCATGATGGTAGTCATCAATTCATTCTCCTTTGTTCTTACCCTGATGCATCTGGGTAATCTTGCCTCATCAGACCACATGACCTTTTCCAATGCTCCACAGTCCATTCTTTATGCTCGCTAACAAACTGAATCCTTTTTCACAATTAGCCTCACTGATAAATGTTGTTCTTAAGGCAACACAGCTGTTTACCCCACTGTTTAATCTTCTGAGTTCTCTTCGCATTGAGAGTGTGGAAATGCTTTTACCTTTACTATTAAACATAGCCGTGAGTTCTGCTGTTGCTCATTTCACTAAGCCTTCAAGTGACTTCCCATCATGCTTAATCAGGATGTCTTTCTTCTTCGAAGAAGAAATGTGCTTAGTGAAATCCAGGTGGTAACATTTCTTTTTTGGTCGCACAGTATATATACAAATATAAACTAAGTGTGAAATTTTTGGATGATATTTTGCTTAAAATATTCATTTCCTCATGATATTTTTTTTATAATAGAGAATGTGTTATAGATCTTCGCCAGCAAGGACCAACTTTTTTTTTTTTCTTTGAAATGCAAAGGTGATGCAGATATGATGCTGTGCTAGTGTAGATAGGAACCAGGTGGATGACCAAATCAAAGTTTTCTGAGAGAATCCAGACTGAAAGCAGATGAAGGCTGGTTTGTTTAGTTGGGCACTAACCAGCTTCAAAGCAAAATGTGCCTGCTTTTACTCTCAGTCCAGTGAACGGCACAGGCCACTCTTTATATTTGGATGCAGCAGAGTCTGAAATCCTCTTGATGTGATTGTGCATGTGTGTACAGGGATTACATTGTAATCAGGCATCCTAGCAGATCTGCAAAGCCGCATGCTAACTGTCCAAGTTCTGTCTGCTGATTAGCTCTGACATGCCTTTCCAAGGCTTCTGTGAGCGCTACCTATGACACATTGCACACACATGCACACACACACACACAGACAAACACATATACTCTACAGGGAGCTTTCTCCAAAGACCCCTCTTTCTTCAGTTCATGCTTTTGTTGCTTCCTGCTTTGAAACTGGACAGATGCAAGGGTCCAATCCTGCATATAGAGATTCACAAAAATTGTATTTGGCATGGAAAAGGAAATTATTCCTTTTATCTTGGAATCCAAAAGAATTGCAGAAACACATGCAATTAACATGCAGAAAATCTATTCTCAGAAGATCTGTTCTATTGTCAGTACTAGGTTCTATTATTGTTCAGTTTTAGTTAGAAAAAACTGTTCATGTCTAATTGGCAGAGAACTATAATGCAAACATCAGTTTTCACCATCCAGAGACAACATGATGATAGAAAAATTATCAAACCGAAAAACAGAGATAATACAAAATCAATATATATTCAGTAACCACAATTAACAGCTTTGGGTGTTTATTGTTAAGTTACGGCAGACAACTAGCAACAGATTTTCTAGCAGTGGCCAAATGATTCCTTTACTGAATGATTTCTTGGAAATATGTAAATATTTTCTCCTAAATGTTATGATATTGTAATTTGTTCATGTTCCAAGAACTTAAAACGTTTCCAAAAAAAAATCCTCACATATACTGTACCTTGTCAGTTTGAGCTGGCGTGAGAAGTGAATGACTTTATTCCCCCTCTGTCCTTAGGGAGGACCCAGTAACTCCAGAGCCTGCATTTAGCACGGTGGCTGACTGGCTGGACTCCATTAAGATGAGCCAGTACAAAGAACAGTTCTCCAGCGCTGGCTACGTCACTCTTGACTCAGTCCTCTATGTCAGTATCAGGTTAGTGTCACTGTTATGATCCTGCTGAACAGTATAGAATGCATCCTTGAAAAGTCCTCAACAGCTTCCCGAGTTAGGTTTGATTGCAAAATGAAACACCTCCATTTTGGGGCAGTAATGGCTTGAGGTAAGACAGTAGTTTATTTTTATCAATTAACAAAATTAAAAGTAAATGAACAAAAGAGAAATCCAAATCAAATCGGCATTTGGTTTAATCATCATTTGTGTGCAAAACAGCATTACTTTTATTTGTTCCAAACATCTTGGAGAACTAGCAAGAGATCAAATCGTTCTGTCTCTTCCTGGAATCCCAGTCTTGCCATGGTGTAAGACCTGTTAGTTGAAACTGTCTTCCACAACTTAGCATCTAATCAACATTTAAGCTACCTGTTTCTGTTTCAGTTACTGACTGTGTTTTAACCTACATATAAAATTGATCATTAGCACTTGCTTGGTATAATTGGTTAATCATACTGTACACATGACTCTGATTCGACAAAATGCCTGTCTTTGTGCAACTGTAAGAATTGATGCTGGTTTGAAACCAATGGGTCACACCAAATATTGATTTGATTTAGATGTTTATTCTGCTTGTTCATCTTATAAATGGTACATAAAAATAAACAATTAAAATATTTATATTTAAAAGCATTTTTTACTTTCCAGCATTCCTTCACTCCTATAAAAACTGGTTTACATTTGTTAATATTTTAATAGATTTGAAAATCCTTGTATTTTAGCCACTGGTGCTTTAACCATGTCTGTGCTAAAAATAAAGCCAGCCTTCTCAGCCACTAAATAGCCTGCAAATGCACCTAGTTGCCAGCTAGAGGGGTACTCCTCTAAATTAATATGCAATGTGTAAAAACTGCCAAGCTTTTCTCCTTCTAGGCTCTGAAACCGAATTTCACCTGTTATGTAAATCAAAACCATATTTAATGCCTAAATTCTGTTACGTAATGGCAGTGAAAAAATGTCTAAATTTCTCTACTAAAAAGCTCCAATTAAGATGCTTTCAATGTGCGTTGTTTAATTTTATTTCTCTGTTCTTGTTTATTATTAGTGAACTTGGGAAGATCGGAGTTGCTTTGGCTGGTCATCAGAAAAAAATCCTTTCAGGCATTCAGTGCCTGCATGTACAACAGCAGCAGCAGGAAACCCATGTGCAGGTATAAAATCTAGACTTTGGTTAAGCCCCTATTCTTCACTCCTAGCTCCATCCTCAGACAGGTTTGTCTTCCTGCCCACCACCCCAGCCAGCCACTCCCCGATCAGCGCTGACATCACTGACATCAACAGGCCTGCCTTTTCTGATTGGTGGCGAGGCTCAGGGGGTCACATCCAGGCATCTGGGCAGTATTTAAAACGGAGCCACATCACAATGTGGAAGTAAGAAAATTGCTCTGTGGTTTTAAGGAAGCACTGGGAAGCCTCATTGTATACTTTTACAGTGAACATGATCTTCAGTGGGAAGAAAAGACCACATGTAAAAAAAAAAAAAAAACTTGTTTTGTAGTAATGTGGTGGTCTGTTGACTTTAATGCTTTTAGTGTCGATGTAGGTGGTGTTTGTGTACCACAGGTGAATGGAATTCTGCTCTATGGCCATCTGTGAACTTATTTATGGTAGGATAATAGTATTTTCCAGCAGGTGACAGATACCTTGAAGCTCTGATTACACAGATACAGATTGGGAATGGATGCACTGTAACTCCATATGCCAAGCAGACTGTTGTCACGTGAATAGAGTACAGCATGCTTCTATTTGAATTTGTATGGCAGACGTCAAGGACACCGGAGAGACAAGAATCAACTGGATACATCAAAACCATAATGATTTGACTAGTCAGGAAATTTATGTCGCCTCTTTTTAATAATTTTCTTCTTTTTTAATGAACTGATATTAAGAGACAATTTTCCCTGACACTGAGTTGGCTGTGTCTTGCAATTTCATGGTATGTGAACATCATATTTACAGGAAGTTCTGTGTGTTTCCCTACTTCCGCTACTCTTTGGAGTATCATCATGCAGTACTTTAGCCGCTGAAGCACAGAAATGTTTGCTGTTAATAAAATGTTTTTTTTTTTTTTTTTTCATTTTTGGTCTCTTTGTAATGTTCCTCAAAATGTCATGTACATATTATCTAATGACAGACATGTCTGTCATACAGGCACTTCAGAATAGACATGTTACAAAATGGAATCTGGGTTTCCACTCAATACAGCTCTGTATTTGTACATTACTGTTTAAAGGATGTTTGTACAGTCATGATTTGGTGTCTTCTTGTTTATACACTTAGACAATGAGATGCCTAATTTCAATGCTTTAATGCTAGCTTTGGACAGAACAGGATTGAGCAGTGAATGTAATGGATGTATTAGCTTTATTGCAAGTCTGGAAAGCTAAACATTTTCTCAGGATTTTTTTTTCCTCATAAACCTTAATCATGAAGATGGTAAAGCTGAATAAATGGAGGGATGGAACTTAAAAATCAACATTTTCTTACCCTCCAGCATTATTGGCGTTCTTCAAAATGATTGGAGCCCATTAAAAGTGATTATATAAACATGGTACAGAATAATTGAAATTTTCTACTCAAACAGCAGTAGAAACTTTTGTCTTTGTTCTAACAAAATTTCTTTATGAGAACCAAAGTCCTTTTAAAAAACTTTTTGGCTCTCATGTTTGCCAAGTTTTTGATTCTCATTTTTAGTTCGGTCCCTGTTACTAACCAATCTTAGATTATTCTTTTTTAGTGACCTATGAATCATTCAAGCAAAAAAAAAAAAAACATTGTAAGGTATGAAGGTATGTGCTTGTGAGAATCAGGTGCAGATGATGACAGATGCTCAATCATGTTAAAAAACAATAAACAGACATCATAAGGTACTACATGTACTGTAACAATGCTGATCATTTTTAACATAATTGTTTTTTTTAAACGACAGACATAAAAACCCTTAAAATTAGCAAAAGATCAAATGGCTTTTTTTTTTAAAATATAGATCATGTTTTCTTTCCTAAAGGGTACTAAAAAATATGGAGAGCACTGCTTGTTATATTTTTTGCTTTTTTCCCTTATCTTTGCAATTTTTCATAATAGCAGTCCTTGTTGCATGATCATAAATTAACCTTTAGTTAATTTTTGCTTTTAGTAACACAAAGAATAAAATCTTTATTTTATGTATTTGTTACTGCAGTTAAATGTACTGCTTTTGACAGTAAATGTTAAAATAGGGGGGGGGGGGGGATATAAGGAAAGATAGCTTTGGAATTTTTTTTGTTTATTGCAATAATAATTGATTTATTATTTTTATGATAATTAAAAGAAAGACTTTTTTTCTTCCCCCTCATAAGATAGGCAAACAGAACGCCTGTTTATTTTTCGTTTTTGCAGCAATATGTATTGAATAAAGAGTTCCCATCCAAGTACATGGCACATTGGAAACGAACTGATATAATGTGAGGTTTCCTTAATATGGAAATTACTAGAGCATATGCACCTATTTAGATTTGCTGCTCAAGTACAGTAAGCAAGCGATCAATGGGAGAAGTTCAATTGGGAGTTGAAAAAAAAATCATTTATAATGAATAAACCTCTGGTATTTTCAAAACACAGCAGGCTTAATTGTGCAAAGTGGATTTCAGATTGCTGCAAACCCCAGTGATCTAAAGAGTTCTTTCAGTAATTTCCATTTAAAAGGCAAGAGGCTATTGTCAAAATGCAAGTACACACCTGACATGAAATGCCAACAGTGAATACAATTAAACCGTAATGTTGCTCTTTTAATCTGTTTGTTTTCCTAACACATACAGTAATCAGCTGTTCTTTTATTCGTTTTTCAGTTCTAAGTCAGAAATATTGTTGACACTACAGTATTCACACAGCTAATTACTGGCCTTTACTATTGTGCCAGTGAGCTTTCCTAATTCTTACACTTTTTTCGCAGATGTAGAGATTTTCATGAGAGAAAATTGGTAACCTACACATTTTTGCACAGCCACATAATGAGATATTTCCCAAAGAAGAATAAAAACAATTATCACACACATACAGTCAGGTGAAAAAAGTTAATGCCCCTTCATTTTAATTCCTTATTTGTGTGTGTGTGTGTAAAAACATAAAACAAATGATGTGATCATAGCAGGTCTTAGTATTAGGCAACTACAACCTCCAACATATAACTTTTTCACTGCCATTATTTATTTAAAACAATGAAGCCAAAAACACATGTGGGCAATACTACGTACCCAATGGTTCAATAGCTTGTACAGTAGATCCACCGTTTAGCAGCTTTGTTGTTGACTTCACTAAGACTTGCTACAATCACGTTTTACTATTGATTCCACACACACACACACAAAACCAACATAGAATTAAAAGAGGACACTAACTTTCACACATGATTGTAATGTATTTTAAACTCAGTCCATATAATCGCAGTGTACATTCAGCTGTCATAGTGTTGTTCAATGTTGTTTTGTCTGCTGATTTTGTGTTCATTTCTCTCACTTAATCACTGATCGTCGAATCAATAGTTCATATCAGCCAAGGCTTCACTTGGAATATTTTATTTTTGAGGTCTGTTGTTTTTTTGTATACTATGTTAATTTTGTTGTTTATCACATTCTTCAAAGGAACAGTTCCATTAATGTTGCTATAACAGTGGATTATGTTAAAATTATGCAAATGGCCTCATGCTGATTCATGCTTGATAGCGTCTCTTCCTTGATGTTAGCATGGTTTGTTGGGCTGTTTCTTTATTCTCCTGTTGAATTGTTGAACATCATGTCTATAATAAATATGATGATTGTTTTCTGTTGGTATTCCTGTTTAAAAGTCAGACATTTAATTGAAGCTGTTTCTTTTGATTTGATTTCTTTTTATTTGTAATTTATCCATTTAATTCGAATTTTAGGCAGATTTAAAGTCTTCTGTGGTGGCATACAGTATGTGTGTCTGCTTATACAGAGACACACATTCAAATAGACAGCACCATTCCTTTCATTCCCTTGTTCCTTTTCCAGGAGTTGCTTGTGAGGTCCATATAAATGTTGCACCAACAGTGCCAAGGTCTTTACTATTCTTATCATGCTCTGGGGAGATGAAGGGCCACCATCTGGAGTTGAAGTAAAAGGCTGCAAGTTATTTCCCAAGTTCTATATGGTAGATCCCTGAGTAAGCCTCCAAGCAGCTGTTCATCGCTCAGCATTTAAACTAGACCTCAATTGTTTCTGTTAAGTAAACTTTGACTGTTTTTGTAAGTTGTGTAATTTTAGCCTTTTTTTTGTGGTCCAGGTTACCATTTTGGAAACCTACTCTTACATGCTTTTGACCTACCCACTGCCATACACTCTTAAATAATCCTGTTTCAACAAAGTTTGACCATAAGGAATAGCTCATGCATAAAACATATTCTATGGGGAATTATGGCCAATCAAAGCAGTGCTTTTGCTTTGCCCTGAGGTTCGTCGTCAATCAAGTGTAATGCTGAGCCTTAATAAGGTTGGGTTCTGCTCATGTAAAATAAAATTTGAATATGAATTACTTGAGTGCTTATACCGTTTCTGCTGAGGACAAGAGTCTCTCAAGTACTCACAATGCTCACTGGTGGTGATAAGAATCACTCACATTGGTACTGCATATTAATTTAAATTAAGTATGTTAATTTTCTTTCATAAATATTACTGTGAGGTGCATCTGAGCTTCCTAATTACTAATTACTGTAATATGGTGTTTGTGAAGAAAGTTTTGTACCTCCATTTAGTAGCATTAAATAGAATATTCTCTTGTGGCCCAGGGTTAAGTACATAGTGCTCCTACCTCATCTACTGGAATTTGAATCCACTCTAAGTTTGGTATTAATATTGTTCTGCAGAATTGTGTATGCTATAATCTGAGGATCTCATAGATTTACTGTACTTGTGACATATGGCTGTAGAGGACCTTTGATGAACACAGGACCATGAAAAGCCCTACTGTATATGTAACTACTAAAAGTTTTAACTGAATTTTTTCCCAGTGGAAAGAAATTTAAATAGGCATTTATAGATTAGTTCAGGAGCTTAGAGGACACATTTTGGATCATTTAAAGAGAAGTGAAGAGCAAATTACAGTCTAATTGTGATGAAAAACAACATAACATCAACATTGTCCCAACGTCCGTAACACTGCCAAATTAACCTCACCACATTGTTTCCACAACCCTACAATCCTACTGAGTATATTAAGACTGAGAATTACTTATTTGATTTATTTGATGTTGTTCTGTATGGTGAGCAAAAATCACTTAAACCCTGAGTGTGTGGCACTCCAACACCTCACTTGGATGAAGAACTCCAATTTGCTGCTTTAACAATGACACCTGTTAGGGGGTAAGCCATAGCACATGTTAAACGCTGTTTAATGAAAGAATGTGCCTTTTGGCTTGTAGTCAAGCATGCTTACACAGTAGCATTCTTTGCCCAGTGAAGTACCTCATGCTTAAACAATGGAGCCCGTTTTTTCCCTCATATCGTGCAAACAGCTGAGAAGAGAAATGTCAGTTGGTGGTCGGTTCTACATAACACGTCATTGGATACAGGGTTACCTTGGCCATGCTGTCATCTGCAAGTTCAGACAGATTTTTTAAAAGTTCCAATACTGTGTCTGTAGTCAGGATGCTGGTTCAGGTCATGACGCATTTGAATTCTAGAACTTGGAGCTGACCAATTGCCAGTGGCCATTATTTTGGTGTAGTGGTTAGCACTGTGGTCTAGCACTAAAGGGGCATTGGGTTATTCACCCTCCAAAACTAAAACTGGTGGAAAAGTAAAGAAAAAAAAAGAAACCTGCATATGTCAAAACTATCCTAAAACAGAAATGTTTTAGTAAAATAAGAACTCAGCATCAGGACTATACAACTGTGTGGTTATAAGAAAACAATTTGTTAGTTATACTAATGAGGAAAAAGGCTTCAATGTGAATAAGGATTGTCCATAAAGATGGATTTTGAAACAATGGAAAAAGGTGATGTGGTATGATAACTCCAGATTTAGTGACGGATGCATCAGGGTAAAAAGGGAAACCCATCATGCATAGTGCCATGGTACAAGCCTCCAGAGGCAGTATTGCTTCAGTTGGTCACATCTAGGTTTTGTGGCAATAATATAAACTGAATACCAGAGTGTACTGAATGACAGGGGTGTGCTGGAGAAGACTTTAAGGACTTTAAACTCTCCTGTCATTAATACAAAATCTGAAAATAAATGTATTTATGGAAATAAATGTCATGATGTTTCATACGGTTATTGAACCAGTGCCATAGTGAATATGTGCTATAATCGAAAATAAAGGCAATCCAAAAAAATATGGTGTCCATTTTTTTGTGTGCATTTAGTGTACAGTATTTCCTGGTTTTTGTTTATGTCTCCCTTATGCATTACCCTGTATTAAACCTGTCTGCTTGTTTTCACTGTTGCCATGGACACAGACAATGAATTGAGTTCATGAACTAGTGTCCTGCCACATATTAGATGACATTTACATGAAAAACAGTGTCTGGGCAGAAACTTTAATTTTAAAGATGATGATAAAATGATTTTTTTTTTTAAATGGCCTACAACCATCAAATTATCTGTAGCATTGTACCATGATGGACCTGGTATCCCAGGGGTGTATACCACATTACATACAAAGGGTCCTGAGATACACCAATCAGCTATGACATAATAATTACAATGCAAAACCTCATGCACTTAATAGTGTACAGTAGGTTCCACTTGGTGTAGGTTCCATTTGGGACATGACTCCTGTGGGTTGCAGGGTGGCATTACATACACTAGGTGCTCAAATGGATTGGAGTTTGAGTTAAACAAACTTGAACTCATTCCCTGCTAAGCTCTGTACACAGCAGGCTCTGATGCACTGGGTGTTCTGGTGCCTTGGGCTCTTTGCCTGCTGGACTCAATGTGTGGCAGGCTGTGGTCCACTTTCTATGGTGGCCAGCATTGACTATTTTCACTGCTTTGCACTATAGTGGTTTTTCTGGCCCACAATTGGGCTGCTCATTGGTCCCCTCAAGCATGGGGACCAATGAGGTCCTTGGGTCTCCATGTCCTGATGTATAATTCATAATCAATGCTAGTTAACGTTTTTGTGGTGTTTATGTTATAGCTGATTGGAGTATACCTGGTAAGTCCTGTTTAAGCCACTTGAATACAGTATGTAACAAAACCTCTTGCAGACATCCACTCACATTAACCCACATTTTTCCAAATGTGTTTTAGTTTAGTGTAGATTTAGTTCTGAGAGCCACTGACTGAAGCTTGAGTGAAGCTTGATCTTCATTAGCTATGTGTGTGTAACTCCTATGTGTGTGTGTGTGTGTGTGTGTGTGTCTGTGTGTGTGTGTGCACATGTGTGCATGCGTGTTTGCATGTGTGTGAAAAGTCAAGCATGAAGCAAGTTAATCACAAGATTTATGAATTTGGAGAAAAAGGTGTCTGTCTAAATACAATGACAAATCAGATAAAGAAAATCAATTAATAATGTGCCGCATTCTATCTGTAGAATGTGAAGAGTGTGTTATTTTTCCTCTTGGCTGACCCATAAAAATATTTCTCTTGCTGATTTTTATCTAATTATTTAAACATCTGGTTCCTGCTGGTTTTCAATTAAACTAAAATAAATGTTAATGGAGTCTCCCAACAGTGATCTAAAAATTGCTTTTGAGTTCATTCTGCCATATCTTATTCTTTTAATTAAAGTAACAAGGCTAATGAAAATCAATGTTATGTTAACTATTCAAACCAAGGAGAATCAGGAGACGTTAAGTGTGGATTTCTGGGGAAATTGGCTGAGAATGTTTATTATCTGGTTTGTGCACATCTCCAAAATAGCTCAATAATCATGCACTCATCTCCCTTTGAACACAGCATGATTGTTCACACCTGCATCTTTCAGCAGCCATCGATTCCCATAGTCCAACATAAACTGTGTCTGCATTTTGTTCCAGCACTGGGGCCAAGCCAGGTCTCGGAAACCATCTGCTGATTGCTGCAATTTGGTGATTAGGATGTAATTGGACATATACTCGACACATCTGTTTAGGTGAACACCTTCCTGGAAACACGTATGGAGAATATTTCCAAATGCCTTAAGGACTGCATTTGCAGAGATTTGATATGTTACTGTAATGAATTCTCCACACATCAGTAATAAAATGAGCAATAAAAAAACAACCCAAAGTCACAATTTATTTTCACAGAAAACATCCACATTTCCATCTGTTTGAAATGTTTTCAAGTGTTCTGTAGACGAAAGCCCTATTTGAACCTGGAGCACTGCACGTAGCATCACCTCACATAACACATCAATACCTACTTTAGTTCCATGAAAATCATTTCAGTTCTTACTGACCTTGTTTGCATCATATTATCTGATATCAGCTTGAGTCTGAAGCTGCCTTTGTTTTACACTCTACGTGACAGTTATGCATCTGCAAGTTCTGTTGGCTGTATGATTGTGCCATGTTGAACATGGACAATTACTTACAAACAGAGGGCACTGGCCAGGATCTCAGTGTTTCCTGCCACCCCTTCGTCCCTCCCCTTCAGTGAAGGTTTATGATGATTTCATCTCCAACCCCCTACATCCTGCTGGGATGGGGACATTGGGTTTTTTTCCCCCCTTGGTTGTGAAGTTCTCTATAAGTTGTATTGTTGCTGTTATATAATCTAGTCTTTTGTTATTCCAGTTTTTGGTTATTTTACAGTAAAAAAAAATCTTTATCATTAAAATAACTGCACTTGCCTTTAAATTTATTAACGTCATCACAAATTATTTGTCTAGCATTTGTATGGTTTGTTCTTTGTCTAAAGTACTGTTTCATACTTATTGACCTTTTGCAGGCACATAACTACCAAAATCTCAGAAGTACCATTAAATGACAGTAGGCTACTATGTATTTTTTGATCATATTTGATTATATTGAAAGTGTATTTTAAAGCCAAAAATACGACAGAAAGGTTTCCTGAAGATTACCTATTACCTAACCGATGCTTCATTACAGAGATAAAAGACTAACTTTCCCCTTAGAAGCAATTTGGAATAACTTAGATGCAGTTTCTTAACAAAGTGTTATCTGGACTGTTTTTCAAATAAAAAGCCAAATCCAAATGCTGAAAATAACATTTGTCTTCTTCTTTGTCTTTCGGCTGTTCCCTTTCAGGGGTCGCCACAGTGAATCATCTGCCTCCATCTAACCCTATCCTCTGCATCCTCTTCTCTTACACCAACTAACTTCATGTCCTCTCTCACTGCATCCATAAATCTCCTCTTTGGTCTTCCTCTAGACCTCCTGCCTGGCAGTTCCAACCTCAGCATCTTTCTACCGATATATTCACAATCTCTCCTCTGAACATGTCCAAACCACCTCAATCTGGCCTCTCTGACTTTATCTCCAAAACATCTAACGTGGGTTGTCCCTCTGATGAACTCATTCTTGATCCTATCCATCCTTGTCACTCCCAAGGAGAACCTCAACATCTTCAGCTCTGCTACCTCCAACTCTGCCTCCTGTCTATTCTTCAGTGCCACTGTCTCTAAGCCGTAGAGCATCGCTGGTCTCACCACTGTCCTGTACACCTTTTCTTTTTATTCTCGTTGATACTCTTTTATCGCACAACACACTTGACACTTTTCTCCACCCAGTCCAACCCTAAGTACTTAAAGTCCTGCACCTTCTTTACCATTTGTTATTAACAAATACAATTACTGTACAGTCCACTTTACAGTCTGCTTTACAGGAGCACCTGTATAGGTTTTCTTTGATGCAGTTATTCAATCAGCCAATCATGTGGCAGTAGCAAAATGTCTAAAATCATAGAGATTTAATTATTTTCAATAATTTTTTTTACCTCAAACATCAAAGGGGGAAAGTTCCTTAATCTTAACTTTGTGTAATTATTATTATTATTATTATTATTATTATTAGACCTTGGGCTGCTCCAATCGAGGGGTCACCACAGTGGAACATACAATCCGCATGCAACTTGGCACATGTTTTACATTGGATGTCCTACCTGACACAACCCATTTTTATCTTGGCTTAAGATCAGCACTGCATCCAGTAGCTAAAGTGTGGGTACTGGGTGGAAATTAAACTTGGGCCTTTAGCATGGCAGGTGAGAAACCTATCACCAAACATGATCATCATTAATAGTAATAATTATGCTTTATATATATATATATATATATATATATATATATATATATATATATATATATATATATATATATATATATATATTTCAGTGCCTTAAACCCACATGTGCAGTGACAATAAAGTATCTAATCTAACCTAATCTAATCTAATCTAATCTAATCTAATCTAATCTAATCTAATCTAATCTGTTTGGTTATTTATTTAATTGTTGCAACAGAGCTAAAAATAACATTTAAATTAAATTATTGACCACAAGTCTGTCCTCTTGTTAACCTTGAAGTATGAGTATCTACAGTAAAACCAGGTCAACATTAGCATTGTCATGGCAAAAAGCACTTAGTATTGCTACTAGAACTAAAACACACTTATGGAATTGGTTCTGAAAACACAAGAAAACAAAAACATTTTTATTTTAAAAAGCAAGTATGGATATTTAGTAACATTTAAACATTTAATATAATATGTCAGTCAGTGTTTTTTAGTGTAATAAAAACGTGTGCGGTTGAGGATATGGAGCAGATCAAAATTAATGGTCAAACTTACAAAACAAAGTGGCCTCAGTCAGTTAACCTTAAAATACCAAATAAGAAAATGATGTCTTACTAACTGTTAATGATCTTTTATGCACATGATTCAACTTGTTTAAACTTTGACCTCAACTAAATTAGATGACAGCTAAGGTCATCTAATTGGTAAAAAAAAAAAAAAAGATGAAAATTAAATGGAAAATATAAAATGTGATTCTAATACTTAATAATAATCATTGCTTTAATACCTTACAATAATCTCTATTCAAGTGATTTTAATATCAGTTTATTGAAGCTGAAATCTTAGAAGGAGATTAAAAAGTCCCCTGATGTGTAAAAAAAAAAAAAAAAAAAACCTGACTCTTAGAAAGAATGGATCAATAGAAGGAGGAAATTGGATTTGACTATGAGTGACGATTCCTTCTATGGGTGGTTGTAAAAGGCTGTGGAGGATGGAGAAGCTCTCACCTCTGAAGCTAAATGTTCTTGTATTCATCAATTTTGGGCCGGGAAGAAATTTTCATTAACTTTACATTAACCTTCATTTCATTAATTTTCATTAGGAAGGATGGAAATTAGACCAGGCGTGCTTTTTAAGCATGAGGTCTAACACACTGAAACCAATGATCCATCTTCTTTTACTGTGTATTTGCCATGCTTGTTTGAGAGAGGAAGCAGCAACCTTTAAGAATCAATCTCCATTCCATCTAATGTCACTCTGCAGTCCCCCCCACCCCAACACACACACACACATACACACACACATACTGTACACATACACACGCACACCTACACACGCACACACACACAAATACCCACCAAGGAGGCTTTGCTCCAGTATATTTAACGACTGCTTGTAAATACAACAATAATTCAATGTCAAAGGCAAAGATTTATCATAATTTGTACCTTGCTTGTGAGAGAATATATTATTCTGTCTAAATGCAAAACAAAGAGGCAGCAACAAATGACCACTTGTGAAGCATGGCATATATGTGAGAGCATTTTTGAAAAACATGTGATCAGCCTTTTCTTTTTACAGCATTTTTTTTTTTATAATATTTACAACAATAAAGACAGTCCCTTCCAATGATACTAACACAACACTGACTGATAAAGCAGACAATAAAAGATAGAGCTGTTTTCTGGGGAGTAAATGTACTTTTTTTACCCATGTTATTTTTTTAAAGATCAAATAATAAATCTTGTCCTCTTGATTTTTATAAATTCCTAAGCACAAAAAAAGCCTCAGCCAAGCTGTGATATACCTCCTATCATCTCGCTGAAAATATTACTATAATATTAGTGATTGAGGTGACTAGGAAGTCTGGAAAAAATATAATGCATTAAGCTAGTTTTTTTATGCCACTACATGACGCATTAATGAAATACAGCGGGGTCAATACCACTCAAAAGCTGCTTTCACGTTGCAGAGAAATTAATAGATCAAGTGAGCACTTAGAATCAAAGCTTATGAATTACAGTTCAAATCACATACCAGTGGACTTTACTGCACTTTACCCCCCAGCACCACCCCCCCCCCCCCCCCCCCCCCTCCCCCACACCCTCCTGGGTTCTGGGGACAGCATTGAATTCCAGAAATGTTATTAAAGTCAACAGGCTAATGAAAACATGTCAAAGGGTTAGCACGGATTATGTTTGATAAGCAATATAGTGGAAGATGCTTAGGTGGCTGTATTAAGGGCTGGCAGAAATCGCAAGAGATATGATGGAAATAAGATAAGGAAACAAAGGACAGATTTGTTACTGATTTTACTGGTCAAATTAGCATCAGTGGCCTTGTTTCTCATAAAGTATATGCAGTAGCACTGACCACATTTCTGTTCAGGGCAAAACAAGTGAAAACAATAATTTAAATAAAATTAGACAATAAATAAAATAAAAAACCTAAATACACTTTTTATAGTTACTAAACACCTAATACTGTAGTAAGAATTGTTACATATAAAGTAATAAGTCTAACCAATAATTAATGATAATACTGTCAAATAATATTGTTTTTTAATTTTTAAACAGGAATAGGGATGCATTAATAAATATGGTATAATATTATGTAGGTGGGTTGTTTTTGTTGCAGGTAACATTGTTGCCTTACAGTTGGGCACACGTTTCTAAATTGACAATGATAAAACTTGCCTCTAAATTGTTGTTGAGTTCAAATTTTAGTGCAACTTTACCCATTTAAAAAAATATATATATATATGCGGATATACCTAGAAATGTAAAAAATGTGTAAATATTAAAAAAATATACCGGGCTTAGTTGGTCTACTAATAAAAACCAGATGCAAATAACAAGAAAGAGGATATGTATGACTCACATGAGTGATTACATCTACTGTAGATATACGCCTAAACACAAATATGGCTGCAGAGTGTGCTGCATATCGGTGGACCACAAAAAAACAAACTTTTCTCTTGATTTAATTTTAGGAAAATACCCTTGTGGTTAGAACTGATAAATAAATGAGAAAATGAACAAAGAAACGAATGAAAGATTGAATCATCAGTGCGACTTGTTTCTTTTGGTACACAGGTCAAAACAGCTATGCAGTTTGAGTATTGTAGTGTTTTCCTCCTAATCATTTTATGCTTTTATGTCACCACATCATATTTCATGCAACCACTAATTCAGTTACATTTTCTTCTGCCAGCATTTTGGGAATTTGTTTAAAACTGCAAAATATTTGAAAGAAAACCCAGCTCGTCACTCCTGTGAGACTCCACATGCTCCCACTCCGTTCTGCTCTAAATTGCATCTGTTTCCAGCTACTCTGCCATAAAGCAGTGGGAACCTTATCTTTAAAAATAGAAAGCCTATTCACAAGCTCCACAAGGGCACAGACCTGTGCCGCCCCACGACGCCACATGCAGTCAATCACTAGCAGCCTGCTGAAGGCTCTCTTTATTATGTGCATATCTTTCATATCCCAGGGAGCTTGTTATAGGCCAGGCCCAAGCCCATGTAATGGCATGCGTGACAGGCACCTCGACAGCTTAAAGAGCCTTTACGAAGCGTCCCTGTTTTTATGCACTCCTCCTCGCGCCACTGCAAGACTGACAGTTGACCTTATCAGCACTCTGCAGAGGAAATTTACAGCGGCGACCTTCTGAAGTGTGCATTTAAACATCCCTTTTACTCTGCTGAGGTGGGTATGAGATCGGACTCTTTTGCTTTGGAGATACTGCTGAAAGTAGCATGGTGTCCATCTCACTGGTCTGCTGATAGCACGCTATCTTTATAAAATACAACATCCAAGGCAAGAGTAAATATCAAACCTTTTCATATCCTATTTTGCTACAAGATGTGAGGCACGCACAGTGGAAGTTGACATATACTGTATGCAACAGGCGTACATGTGTGCCTTGCACAGTTGAATCAGCCATACAGCTGCATGAATGATGATTAAAGAGTACACTACATCAGAGGCAAAAAGAAATTACTAAATGCCAATCTTGTACAATGCCAAGCCTTGTGCAATTTACCTTGACACCAAGCTCAGAAAACTCTTCTCATCTGAGATCAGTGGTGAGCAACGGATCTAAAATAAGTGCACTCTTTTTGAAACACTCCTTGGAAAGATGATCCTGACTAAATCAACATCAGATAATTCTGTGTTCTGTGCTGTGTGGGAAAAGCCCAGATTTATTTTCACAGCTGTCTTTTTATTTAGTTAGCTGGAGGAGACTTAGCTGTAGGATTAGACATTAGCTTTAGCATTAAGTTGTCTATGCTCCAGAGAACAGCACTGATATCTGAGGAGGAAGTCATTTATTCATTCATTCATTCATTTATTCACCGTCAGTAACCAGTTCATTCTGCACCATGGACAGCGGCGATGAGTTAAGATTACAATTTGCTATTCTGTCAAACTATTGGCATGTTTTATGATGTGGGAGACACTGGAGGACTGAGATGAAACCTGCATGGACACCAGAATAACATGTGGCACTCCACAGTGGCATTAACGTGACCTCAGGCTGCACTAAGATGGCAGCACTATATGCTATAGTACTATACATTGCTAGTGGCATCCAGAATTAGTTCAAAGCATGTCAATCACTGACAGTCGGCTATCTAATCAATGTCTATTTAAAATTTAAATTTTCCATTTTCCTTTCCAAACAGATGCACTCAAATGGAGAAAACCAAGAAGAATGACTTATATGTTATAGACCATCCATACGTCCTATATTCTAATATTGTCTCAACCTATAAAATAGTGTTTTATTAACAATAACATTCTTTACATCCTGTCCTCATTTACAAATAAGCAAATAAGCTTTTTGCTGTATTTCTTAGGGCTATTAGTACAAAGTGTCTTTGCTACCATATCATTGTAAAATTAGCAAGTGTTAACCAAGACAACATCAAGCAATTACAAGCATCATTACACGAATCACATACACTTAGCATATACTATGAATATCAGATACATAAGGTATGGTCTGTAATATTATAGTTTCAAATTTGATTACACTTGATCACACTAATTGTTTCACTGCATGGTTATTGCATTATATCAAAGCCTAAACGCATGTCTTTGGATTTATTCTGACAGACAGAAACCCAGGCAGAAAAAACCCTCACAAATCCCTTTAGCAGTTTTGATTGGATCATAGGATTACAGTTCAAATGCCATAAAAATCACCGGTGTGCAGAGTGGGGTGTAGAAATGAAAAAGACAGTCTTTGAAGACAGTCAGTAAAAGAAACATTAAATAGTTGCTCTCACTTACTCTTTCTCTCTCATGCTCTATATTGCTTATCCAGTACTGAGTCGTGGGAAGCCTGGAGCCTATGCCAGCGGACATAAGGCACTAGGCGGTGTACATCCTGGACATCCTGGACAGGGCCCTAATTAGGGCACAAGCATGCACATACGCACACAAACACACTACAGATGATTCAGAATTGCCAATTATATAATCTGCATGTCATTGAACTATGGAAGGAAACTGGATTTCCCGGAGGAAACACACCAAGCATGAGGAGAATATTTAATTTTCACACACACACACACACACACACACACACACACACACACACACACACACACACACGCGCGCACACACACACACACACACACACACACACACACACACACACACACACACACACACACACACACACACACACACAGACCCAAGGCGGGAATCAAACGTTTGACCTTGGATGTGTGAGACCACAGTGGTAACCACCATGTCACTGTGCTATACATTAAACAGTTACTATGAGAGAAAAAAGAAGAAAAAAGTGCCGTCGGGATGTACAGAGGTAACAGAAAATTTTTGTACCCTTTCAATTTTTCCAAGTCTTTTTTTCACTCTCATCTACAAAATATATGAAAATAATTTTCCTCTATTGTCCTACACATAGTTTCCCATTCACATTATTGAAGCCCATGGGTTGGTATTGGGTTATAACACCTTTAGCAGTAATGACAACCTTAAATCTGTTTGTTATTGATGCTCCAAGCTTGCCACACCTTCCTTTTGGAAGTTTTTCCATTCTTCTTTGTAGAACTGCTCAAGCTCAATCAGCTTCACAAACAGCAATTTTAGATACCTCCATAGATGCTCTTTTGGGTTCAGGACCAGACTCTGGCTGGGCTATTCTAGGTCTTTCGATGTTTTGTTCTATAGCCACTCTCGTGCTTTGAGTTGTTTTCTTGTTGAAATGTAATCCGTCACCTCAGCCAGAGATCCTGAGCACTCTGTTAACAGTTTTAACTGAGGATATTTATTTATTTTCCCTCTATTCTGTCTCCCAGTCCTTGTCACAGAAAACTTCATTATCATCCCTACAAATATCTTGTTGCAACCACTATGTTTGACTGTAGGGATGGTTTTAATGAGGTCACACACAGTACCTGATTTCCTCCACACATAGTGTAGAGAATTGTGTAATATGACTCTTATGGTCTGAGAATCCTTCGGGAGCATTTTGGCAAACTCCCAGCAGGCTGGCATGAGAGGAATGGCTTCTGTCTGGCCACTCTGCTATACATGTCTAATTGGTGGAGTGCCACAACGATGGTTGTCCTTCTGTAAGGCTATCCCATCTCCACAATGGAACTCCAAACAATGGAACACCAAAGCCCTTCAATTGGGTACAGGAAGGCTTTGATCAAGTTGTAGGAGCATCTTAAGGATAAGTGTGTAGATTGACTACTTTTGTTATATCTGGTTATGTTGTATCTGTCCAATTCTTTATTGGAATATTTTTAAACTATATTATAGTCTTATGAGTCCATGGGTGTATATACTGTACAATTATACAATGCATATTCAGACCTTCTACTGTACACTGTGTATCTTTATACTCTAATAGAGTGTCAAGTACCAAAGTGAAACTAAAACTGGTACAGGAGAAAGCACATGATGCACTGTAAACTAAAGTTTTTATATCATTTTTAATGTTTCTTATTACCATCAACAGTCTTTGTAATAAGAACAAAATATTGCGTGCAACAAAACTTAAAATTTGCTGACTGTGACTTACTACAAAATCATAATCTACGCAGAAGTTTAATATATGAAAACTTAACTTACATATCATTAATACTAAATTGCATACATCATTTTCTTTAGTTGCATACTTTAATTTTAAAGCTCATTGAGGAATTGTCATGCCGGAACATGTTTGAGCTTGTAAGTTCCAGTTAAGGAATATCTTAATGTTACAGCACAGAAAATCATTCCAGACAACTGTGGCATCAGTTTATCATGCTGGGCATTCACATACTTTCGGCCATACAATATATCGTACAGTATGTGCAATACATTATACTTAAAACTTAGCAACCCTGTTCACAGAACTTAAAAGCTCAAGTTTATTACAGAACAAACATGTTACTTTTGGAACAAAGTACTGATAAAACAATATAAATATTTCTCACTGAGCTTCAAAATCACCCCAAATTTTTACTATGGTTCTGTACGAACAAAAGAAATGTGATTTCATATCGTGAACCGCTGCTCACATAGACCACATGCTGTGCACAGAGCTGCATATCTCTGTTGAGCACGCAATTTTTTTTTAAAAAAATTTAAAAATACATAATTGTATGTTGGAGTTTGAGTAAAAAATATAATTATAATGAATATAAAAAAATACTGTTTGAAGGACACCATTTTAACAAGCAAAAGCACGCTGTCACAGCTTTATAACAGATTTAAAAAATGTACTGTATTAACTAGCAAACTTTTTTGAACTTAAAAACTGGAATAAGATTTTACTTAATTTCCATGAATATGGTTTAGAATGCATTAATATAAGCAGTTTCACTATGATGTCTTTTGCAATTGTTCGGACGGACAGACGGACAGACGGACAGATTGATAAATAGATAAATATTTTATTGATTCTATAAAAAAATTCCACTTTCAGGGATAAAACTGCCTTAACAAAGTCGACTTTATATTAGCTAAAACACATTACCTGTGCAAATGCACCTGAGAGCACATTGTTGAACAAGGGATTTATTAATGTTTGTACCATCTGGTATCACCCAAATGAGGATGGTTACCTTTTGAGTATAGTTCCTTGGAAGATGTCTTCCTTACTGTATGTTTATCTCAGGTAGATTTTTCCTGTCACTGTCACCTCTGGCTTGCTCATTAGGGATAAACATTATTATTTTTTTTTACTTCTGTAAAGCTGTTTTGTGTCAGTGTACAATATACATAATAAGCACTATACATATATACATTTTTGTGATTTGAATTATTTATACAGCATTTGACAGATTTTTTTTTCCTTGTACATTTAAGCAGAAGGATCCAACAGTGGCACCTTGGTGGTACAGTACTAGGGTTTTAAACCTAGGAGCTTATCAATAGTCCAAAGACTTACTTTTTTTCCAAACAGTTAATAGTTCCTAGTTTTCAGGGTTTAATAACAGGGTAAAAAAAAATGTGGTATTGAACACCACATAATAATTTATGTGATTGAGAACATTATATAATAATTTTTAACCACCTTATCTATTAGACAGGATACTGTGTTTTTAAATTGTTTTGCAGATTTGGACACTTGGTCCAAAATCGACATTCAAACTTCATATCAGATTTAAACACACATCCATCCGGCTAACTGGGACAAAGATTATAACCTGCACCCTTTTCCTCTGACTCTGTAAATGGATTTGCTCTCCTTGCCAACACAAAGGACATGATGAATCTAGTTTAAAAATATACTGAATCCTCATTCATTAGTGGCTTTCATCATTATTACAATGCATAATATTTTTAACAGCCTTCCATATAAATGATTCAAATTATTCACTGTGAAGAGGCATGGCAAAAGCATAGGGGAATGCATGCCATCCTTTCCATTTGTTTCAAATTTCCAAAAATACAGAAAATGGCCCTGAAAATGGTGTCTTGTGTGAGGAAATACCGAAAAAATATTCCACATCTGGTAGACTTGTTCTTCTTTCTAGAGCATGTGACCTGGGTCATCAGTCATGATAATGCAATGATGAAATAATAATAATAATAATAAAAACATCATTTATATTCAGTGAAGTGCACAGTTAAATTATTCCTTACTTTAACCTTGTTTACTTGCATGCTAGTTTTGTTAACAGTATTTTGTGTTCGACAGACACCCTATCCAAGGAGACTTGCATTTATCTCATTACACTCTCAGCAGTTGATAAGCCTTGCTTAGGATCCTATGGCAGCTTAGTGATGCTGAAGTTTTCAACCTGTTACCGTTTGATGAGTAGTCCAGTGTCTTAACCGGAGAGCTACCCCAACCCCTACTGTAGCTTGCATTCCAAATGCTATTTGTTTTATTGTACTATATGGTTTTACAATAATAATAATAATAATTATTATTATTATTATTATTATTATTATTTACTATATACAGTAGTACAATTCATGATACAGTTTCTTATATATTTTATTATTTTAAGTGTTAAGAAAGAAAACAAAAACAAAAACAAAGTCAATGTCAAAAAGATTATTTTTTTTACAAACATTAATTTCAAAATCCACTACAGAATTATGATTTTTCCACCACACAACTATTTCTTTCACCTATAAGTGTCTTCAGACGACTCTTAAAGATTTTTACGAATGCATTTCCAAATACTTTGCCCTTCTCTGTGCCATAAATTCTGTCCAAAGAACATAAAACTGAAGATACAACAAGGTTTTTTAACCTGCAAAGCTGTAAAAATACAGGTCCAGTTTTCTTTTACAAAAGACATAATTTCTGTAGGTTTAAAAGATCTTGTTATTTATTCATTAGTTTCCTATAGCACTTCTCAAAACCTTGTACTGTATGTGTTAAGTCGGGTACACCCTTGACAAGCTGCCAAGAAATCTCAGGGCAAACATGCACACACTACAAGCAAATTAGGAACACCTATTAGCCTACTCTGCATGTCTTTGGACTGTCAGAGGAACCCAGAGGAAGTCCTCAAAGCACGAGGAGAACATGCAAACTCCACACACAGGCCCAAGTCTTAAATCAAACCCTCAGCACAGGAGGTGCAAGGCCACAGTGCTAACCACCCATCCACTGTGCTGCCAAGGTCTTGGTATTTTCTAAGAATAAAAACAATTCTCTAAACTATTTTTCTCTTCACTCTATCTCTGCCTTTCTGGCTGCAAAATGTGGCCAATGAAATGCATGAAACTTTTTGGCTTGTTTTAATGCTGTTTTATAAACCTCATGCCTACCTGGATTTTTGACATGCTGGGTCCATGCTGCATTGAATATGTGGAATTTTGTGAAAAATATTTCCACAAGAATTACATGCTTGTATTTTTAAGTTTATATCATGCTAGACACTCAGAAGAGACACAGTGAAACTGCCAGGGGCCGAATTGTACCCTTGACCCCTGTCTGACCTTGACCCCTGTCAGCTTTCCAATTACAGCCTGATATCAAACCTTCTCTTTATCTCAAAGATTCTAGAAAAGATACTATCACAGAAGCTATGTTCACATTTCTACATGGAAATAGCAGATACGAACTGTATCAGTCAGGATTTAGGCCTCATCACAGCACATAGACAGCACTCGTTAAAATAGTAAATGACCTTCTATTGGCCTCTGATAAGGGTTGAGTCACTATACTTGTCTTACTCGACCTCAGTGCAGCTTTTGACACTACTGATCATAGTATTCGCCTTTACAGATTAGACAATGTAGATAGAATTAAGGGAACAGCCCTCTTGTGGCTCAGATCCTATTTGAATGATCGTTATCAGTTTGTAGATTTAAATGGTGACCATTCTGCATGTTCTCAAGTGGAGTTTGGTGTTCCACAGGGTTCAGTTTTAGACTGCTTTATTCCCTTTACAGTTTTAGACTGCTTTATTCCCTTTACATGCTTCCTCTGGGCAACAAAAGTATGGTTTTAACTGTATTAACTACCTAGTACCTGAACTGGTATGTTAAGATGCTGTCCTCCCCACTCTCATTGATCACTCAGGTTTTTTGACGGTGAAGTGATTGGTCACTTTAAAAACATCTCAGGAAGTCCTCTTGTCTGTGTTTCCTTCTTGCTCTCCCTTTTAGTTATGTAGTCATATTTAGTTAATTAGTCCTGCCGGAGTCCCTGTTTGCACTATTGTTGTGGCAAATTTTGTAAACTTTGCAAATTTTCTAAACACAAACTCAACAACTACTTAAAAAGAGCAAAGAAAAAGAGCAAAAAAGTTTATTGCAACCAAAAGTAAATGGACAGTACTGGGCTGGCCAGCCAGAAGACAACAGACACAATATGAAAATCCCACAAGATCCCCACAAAAATTCAGCAAGACCCCCCCCACTTCCCCAATTTTACATGGTTTATATACCTTCACTTACTGTAGCAATTAATCCATTGGGGTTTCCCCGTGCAGGTTTAAATTCCGCCGACAACGCCAAATGTGGAAAATTTTTAACTAATTAATATAACTATAATTGCTAATCTATAATGTATACATATATTATCAAATGTCAATGTTTAAAATCTTATATGTTAATAATCAAATTATGATTAGAGATAAGAAGAATAGGATTATTTTATGAATCAAAATATTAATGACCAGTCTTTTAAATATGGAAGAATAATTATAATAAATATGCAATGATAACAATATTTTTAAAAATATAATCCAATGCAATCAAGCTTTGACAAAATTAATAAAATTGACCCTAACTGTACTTAGTCAGGGTGTACTTAGACCCTAATTAATAAGTCAGATAATTATTCATTATAATCTTCAGATCATAAAAAAGAGTAAATAAATAAAGTATAATAAAACAAAAAATTAACCAATAAATTATTTCAATAACTTAATTTTTTTTTATTATTCTTATTATTTTAAATTATTTAAATAACTAAAAGTTTTTAAATAGGAATAGGACTAGGAAAATAAGAAAATAAGAATAAGATTATTATGCATCTTAGAAAAAGCTTAAAACTTTTTTTAACGAAAACCCAAGTCTTCACCAGCAGTGGTCAATAGTCTGGTTAAAAAAACAGGAACAAACAAAACTTTCTCCAAAAAAGGAAGAAATAAAAACAAAATCTTTAAGGCCTACCCAGGCATGAATAAATAATAAGACCTGAGCAAAATTAGCTTACATCTCATAAATATTAAGTAGTTTCTTGACTTAACGAGGAGCAAACAATGATGTAATTGCTAAGTTAAGGTAAATAAACCTTGTAAAATTGGGGAAGTGAGGGGATCTTGCAGAAATTTTGTGGGAATCTTGCGGAATTTTCATGGGGTGTCTGTTGTCTTCTGGCTGGCCAGTCCAGTGCTGTCCATTTACTTTTGGTTAAAATAAACTTTTTTACTTTTTCAATACTCAATTAGTTGTTGGGTTTGTGTTTAGCAAATTGCCATAGTTCACAACAAATTTGCCACGATACTCTGCACTAAATATACATTCACTTTATACATTGTTTGACTGTGACCATACCTAACTACAATCTCTACTTCTCTTCTGCTCTCTCCTCTTCTCTCTCTTCTCCTCTCTCTCCCTC
Source organism: Clarias gariepinus (assembly GCF_024256425.1). Lineage (NCBI taxonomy): Eukaryota > Metazoa > Chordata > Actinopteri > Siluriformes > Clariidae > Clarias > Clarias gariepinus. Next base: position 14,990,587 of record NC_071125.1, on the reverse strand, counting down.
TCTCTTTTTCCCTCTCCCTATCCCTCTCTGTCGAGCTATACATGTAGCTCCTGAGCTGCCAGTGATCCTGACCCCCTATGCACCCGGTGCTGTCTGACTTGTCCTGGTGTCCTGCTTCTGGTTGGAGATCTTGTCGCATGGATTCCCTGTGTGGTCTGCCTGGGATGCGTGTGGTGAATGGGAATGATTTCACTTTTCCACAAAGACGGTCCTGTCATCGGCTGATGGAGACAGCTGTTCTCTAAGAACTTGTGACTTCAGTTGCTCGATAGTTCAGGACTGGAGTTTCCTACAGTCTACCTAAGCCTCCAGGAACGAACTGGACTCCATTTTAACTTTAACACATCTCCTGTTATACTGAACTTCCATTCTCACACAGTATGATGCAGATCAATCCCTGCTATCCGTTTTCACCCATGGTTTCCTGTTGAGTCTGGTTCCTCTCAAGGTTTCTTCCTATTACCAACTTAGGGAGTTTTTCCTTGCCACTTTCGCCGTCCTCAGCTTGCTCATCAGGGACAATCTTATTATTTTAATTCATACACATTCACATTTGTGAATCCACATCCATGGCTTTTATTTGGGGAGGATTATAAGAGTAGAATAAAAATCTACATAAAAATTAGTAATTGAATAATTAAATTTAATAGTACCGTGTAGCTTTGTTTGACCACTCACCAGTCTCTCTCTCTCTCTCTCTCTCTCCCTCTCTCCCTCCCTCTCTCCAAGCATGCCCAAGCATGTAGGTGAAGCCACAAAGTCAACACAACCTCTAAAAACACAACCTCTTCTATAAATTGAGAACGAAATTACACAAATTGGGTAAACAACACATCTTTTATAATCATTAAAGCTGTCAGTCATTTCGAAAACTTTCCATATTAAACTGAATTCTTTGTTTTCATCGTTCCGCTGAGAGGATTTGGATTCCCCTTTTTTAAAAAATATGTCAAAACCTGTGCTTAAACTGTTCTCTTGGCCATTGCGAAAATGCGAACAGTGCGAAAAATTATGCAAACTTGGTGAGCTTACAATGCTGAATTCTGATTAGCTAATCGCCGTTATTTAAAGTTTGTAGATGATCATACGTAGAGTTTTAATATTTATTTTTTATGACAAATTTTACATAATACACAGCATTATTAACCTGAAGGGCATGGTAAGGAGGATTGTGGTTTTACAGAGGGGATGGTTTTTTATTTAATTTTTTTAAACAGGGGGGATGCCATCCCCCCGCATCCCACTCAAATCGTGCCCTGGAGACTGCTGATCTCCTTTCAATATTATGTTTATCTGTTTATAGGTTCTTAAAAAGATTAAAAAAAAAAAAAATAGATCTGTAGCCAATGAGATGCACACTGGCTGACCAAGAGTAACCTCCAGAACAAATGATGCCATAATCAAAAGACATAAATATCAAGATAAAACCAAGTTTGTTATTGTGATTTATTTAAGCTGGGCAACATTAAGAGGTTCATGCCATCTACTAAGAATATCAGGTGCCATTTACTGAGAAAATGTAAGCTCCCTAATGGACATCATGACTTTCTGTAAAGACCATAAAGGACCACATTTACCACACATCCACTGAAAGACTAAAGATAAAAAGTAAAGCAAAAAGTAACCTTTAGTAAGGAAGCCTTGATACAACAGTTTGTAGGCCAGTCAATCAGCATCACTCGATACACCTGACCAAAAGTTAAGAATCCACCCAAGGTGATAGTTTGTGCTGCCATACCCTACTATGGAGGAACTGCTCTCTTCCTTATAACCCAAGGACAAAAATTAAATTTTTGGCAAAGCTTAGAAATACTAAAGGAAAAGCTCTCTCTTTGTCCTAACTTCCACTATTTTTCAGCAAAATTGAGCTTCATGCTGCATGGCAAAATCTGTTAACGGTATTTAGCTTCTGGACTAATCTCCAGACCCAAACCCAGTAGAAAACTGTTGGACAATGAAGGCAGTAGCAGTCAAGTAACCATCAAACATTTAAGGAGTGAGCAAGTGACACCAGAGTATTGCAAATATATTTTCCTTTATATTTATGCCTTACCAAAAAAATAAGAACTTTATACTAATATTGTTTGTTGTATAGCAATTTTATTGCATGATCTAATAAATTATTCTTATTATCTTGAATGAAAATACTTGTCATGTATTTTTTTTAATAAACAGGTTGAGTGTTATTACCATATTATGATTCTAGTCTTGATAATAGTACTCCATAACACATTACTTCCATTTTTAGAAAAACTGAATTTACATAATGGAAAAGATATATATAAAGAATAATTTATTAGATGATGCAATGAAATTGCTATACAACATTTATGATGTTATAAATATAGTATGCATTTTATTAGCCTTTCAAAATGGGCTTTTTTGCACTTAAGTGTAGCTGTGGTAAATTAATAAACAAATTTTATCTGTAACATTATTGTAGATTTTTGTTACAAACTGCAATTGTTTTCCCTCCCTATTCTGTTAATCTCTCGCTTGTTAATATTATTTCAATCATGACCATGGACAGGTGAGAATGATTGTTTACCTGCAGACTGCAAACCTGACTATTATTTCTGTGAGGTTATGGGTTGATCATGTGGTTCATTTTGTGAAGTGTAATTTGACAGTAAACTATGGCAAACATTGTTTGCCTTCAGCCATGACAGTGCTTCCTCCCAATATTGCCCTAGTACCTAACAGGGAATTTTTTCCTTTGAGGCATCCTCTGGCTTGTGGAGCGGGCCTCTTAAGTCAAAATGTATTTTAAAAAAATCCTTAAAAGTATTGAATCTCAATTTTGGAATTGTTTTTGTTGACAAGTTTTTCAATTAAGTTTTTTTCTCAGTTTATCCGGCCATTGGTTTAGCGATGATATTCTAACCCTAACCCTAAGGCTTATCAAAATTCCTAATTTTTTTCTTAAATGATGCAGCATTAACAGAAAGCCTCTGTTTCATGTTGTTGCACATATACATTTACATGTCCTTTTCATAAACATAAATGTTATTTCAAGATTGCATCTCTGTTGCAGAACGATGGAAAAATATGCATATTTAATCTAAGAATTCAGCAATAATTTGGAGCATAAGGTTCGATTTGATTTTTTTCTAAATTTTATAAAAGTCCCAAAATGTCTTTTTAATTTTCCAAAACCAAGGTAACTTCCTTTTAGTGCTAATTCTAAGCTTTAATGCCTTACCCCTGACAAATATTTGTGAACACTCAAAATTCCGGTGCCAGAAAAACAACAAAATTAATTCTGCCAAGAACAGTGGTCAAATATCCAAACATAATTCTGGCAGAAGCTTCTGACAGAATGGCTAGCAAAAGTGACTGCTAATGGTAAAATTTGCAAATTCACATTTAACCAGATTTTATCTCACCCAAATGAAGATGGGTTCCTGTTGAGTCTGGTTCTTAAGTTGAGTTTTTGTGCCACTGTTGCCGTCGTCCTTGGCTTGCTCACCAGGGACTATCATATCATTTTGATTAATACACATTCACATTTTCCTTCCTTTTGATAGTTTAAAGATATTTGAGAAAAGATCTTTGATGGATATCAATGGTTTTACAGTCTCATAACTATTACATTTTATTGTAAAATCTTATGCAGCATTTAAAACTTTGGAGTCAACTTTCACATCTTCAAAACATTTTTATTAAAAACAAGTTTTAGCATCAAACTCTTTTTGAATCCAGCTTTAAAATTTTTTATAACCACCAAATTGTTTTAGGCGGCATGGTGGCTTAGTGATTAGCAACACTGCCTCGCACCTCCAGGGTCTGTGTTTAATTCCCACTTTGGGTTTGTGCGAATGGAGTTTGCATGTTCTCCCCATGCTTGATGGGTTTCCTAATTGGAATTTTAAAATTACCTGTAGTGGGTGAATGTGTGTGTGCCCTTTTAAGGCAAAGAATTATGCTTTAAACAAAACAATAAGTACTGTAAATTTGAAGAGTTTTTGTTTTTGAACAAAAGCTAATGTTTTGATGAAGAAAAAAAAAAAATTAATAGATGTCAGATGAATTTCCCGAAGGTGTTGATGTCTAACAGTGTTGAAAAAATTCCATGTTATACTAGATAACTTCTGAAATTTATGTGGGAAGCAAATTCGTTTTTCGATCCTTGAATTTTCGGTTGACCACAAGATTGCCTGACTTGTTCATTTTTTAGATACGTCTGTGACGGTGTTAACAAACTTAGGACACAAATTTAACAAATAAAAAATTTGAGTAAATAAAAAATTCAATGAATAACATTTTTAACAACTATTAGTTAATTATTTTACTTAGCATGCACTAAGTGATTTTCCGCCTATTATTTAATCAGTTTTTTAGCTATTTGAAATTTTAAATCCTTGTTCTGGGAAAGGACATTTTAAGGTCTAGGTCTTTATCACATACTGTAAAATAAAAATGTCTGAATTTTACAGAAAAACAATATTATATGTTGGACATGTTTTTTTCCCAGTTCTCCAGAATAACTGGTATACTGTATATTTGACCACAAATCCGGTTTTCTATGTGCGCTAGTCCAATATTCCATACTGTTCTAGGTACAAATTCTTTTTTGCCCTTAATGTACATGTCAGCGGCACAGTGGCTTAGTGGTTAGCACTGTCGCCTTGCACAGGTTTGATTCCCACCACGGGTTTGTGTGCAATGGGTTTGCATGTGCTTGGTGGGCTTTTTCTATGTACTGTATTCTGGTTTCCTCCCACAGTCTAAAGACATGCAGATTAGGCAAATAAGCATTCCCAAATCTCCCGAGTGACTGTGTGTGCTCTGGGATGGATGGCACCTTGTTCACCCTCATCCAAAGTGTACCCTGCCTCCTGCCCTAAGTCCCCTCCAATATGCTCCAGGCTCCTGCAACCCTGTATACAGGATAACGCAGTATAAATGATAAGTGAGTGAGAGTAAGTGAAGTACATATCTTTCTGACATCCCCTTAAATAAAATGTAATAAGTAATTAAAGTGATGTTGTAAATCTTTACCACAATTATTATCAACACATATCATCGAGGAACTTAAAAACTGGGGGCTAGTTGGCTTGATATGCTTTAATAAACTTCCATTAAGTCTTACAGTAAATGCAGGGCCAAGCTGTAAGAGAGGGTGCAGCTATCATTGCTGCCTGATTTAATGAGAGGACAGAGCTTCAGTAGGTGTCAGGTCATTAACTCCTTTTCTAGCCCATTAAGCCTGATTGGGGAAAAAACTGACAGCAATTAGAGGGTTGAGCAAGGAGCATGGCTAGCACTGAAACAAGAATTCACACTGTGATTCCATCTTCACTTGGCTTTAGTGCACCATAATTAACAACAAGGTAGAACATGATGATGGAAATGGCAATATATCCACAACAATCTACTGACAGAAAGTGGGAAGACGATGGGAGTTGGCCTTGTGCTCTTTTTGTGAATAAAGGATTACAAAGTATGATCACAAAGTGCAACACAGGACACACTGAACCAAAAGGAAGAGTTTCTGTCTGTCAGATTACATGTTAGAAGAGTTTTTACATTATTTTGGTCACACTTCTTGGGACTTCATTATTTTAGGTCCATACTGTGACCCACACATACTTTGTTTTTTTTTTGTAGGAAGTAAAATTTCAAACAGGAACTCTTTTTTTGACAAAGAATTACTATTGATGCTTTATATATCAAGGTGGCATAGAACTTTATTAGAATTGTTAATAAACAAACCTGTTTGGCGGTGCTGTTTATATGTACAGTGTGAGGATGTGCATTGGCATGTGTAGTGCATCGATGCATTTAATCCTCTGCGTTTAATCCGAAGTTTAGGCTTCAGCTCTTTAATAATCATCTCACTGTAATAAGCACTTGATTGTTAATGAAATTTGAATACTGGCCCTTGAAAATCTCAGAAAACTATAAGAATTAATTTTAAACATTCTGTGTACAAAGTTTTTGATAAATGACAACACCCGGTACACCCTCAGACCACAAAAAACGAATCATGGAGGCTAGGAAACGGCCGCATCACAGCCATGCTGATAATTAGCAAAACAGCAATTCCCCTCATGTGATATTGCTTAATTACAAAATGTACTTATTATTATTATTATTTCTGTTTTTTCAACAACAAAAAAATATGTGCCTGTGATATTCAGTTTGCACATTGCCTGAACTTCTGCCTGACTTCTTAGTTATTCTGACCTCTTAAAATTTTAAATATTATGCATTAAAAACAGTTTAGAACCTTTTTAAGGCAAAGTTAATAAATAAAGGCCCTGATTCTATTTTGAAAAATAAATAAATGCAAGAATAAAAACAGTTTAGTGGAATAAAGAAAGCGAGTATGACTATATTCAGAACTGAGGGAAGATACTGCATGTTTAAATGTACTGTATGTTTAATACAATGAACTGTGCAACATCAGGTTGAGGTAGTTGTAATGAAATTTGTGTAAATTGCTAACCCGATAACTATTAAGAAATACAAAATAAAATGCGTATATCGACTGGAATGTAAAGTGTGTGCAATGCAAATAGCCTATAGAAAGAATTACCTTCTCATTCTCTCTGTGATGACCTTTAGAAAGATGAAGCACTTTCCTGACCAGAGAGAATGTTGTTCAGATGGCTGAGAGGTCTTTAATACTTCCTTGCCTTGGTCGAGCATCACTTGCTGTAGATAGCACCACCCTCTGGAGAACACCTCTATCCTGCTGGTTCCCAAACCAGGCTGTGATGCTCCCTGTCAGGAAGCTCTCATAGGTGTAAAGGTGTAAAAATTATTTATTATTACCTTATAGGGGAGTTTAAAGTCCTTTAAATAACTAAGACGGTAAAAACAATGACAGGCGAATGTGTTAATGTGACAGGTCCTATGAACACCCAAGTATTGGAAAATGTCCAATCTCTCCACCGGGCTAACTCTCCATTCTGATTTTGTGATATTTAGACATTATAGCCCTGAAATAACTGATCTGGCAGCAATATCTTCAAAGTTTATCTTTCATCATTGGACCCCAAGCCTTATCTGTCTAAATAACACACTCAATTGCCCATCTCTGGAGCTCACAGGATTACAACTCTCAGTTATATTGCAGCCCTTTGTAGAAACTGGAAATTAACAAAATTTAGATGGTCAGTTTTAACATTGATTAAATAGATTTTTAGTGCCTCATTTATGACAGGTCTTGTTCTTGACACTGAGGCATAAAGACATCAGAGGTCTTGTCTTAGCAGCCACTGTGAATAGAATGAGATGATTCTACATGTGAACACCCTAAAATAACACTGCACATAGGAACCTTCAAAAGGTGCATTCACATAAAAAGCAGTTAAGTGTACCTTCAGTACATTCATTTACATTTATACCATTAATGATTGTTTGATCCTGATCATGATGGATCCAGAGCCTATCTAGGAACAATGAATATCAAGGAGGAATACCCCCTCATCAGGACCTCAATCCACCCCATGGGACCATGCACACACTCATTTACACACTCATTCTCACACATACTCATTTACACCTAGGGTCAATTCACAGCAGCCATTTATAGTAATCTACTGACCTGTTTTTTTTTTAAGGAGTGAGAAAACCAGAGAACCTTGAGGATCCAATGTGCTTAATTTTCTATTCTAAGAACAAACCTCTAATTTGGACATAGTTTGGAATTACAGCTTCTCCATCACTACACTCTGATTGGGCATATTGTCTCTTTTCATCCACAACGAAAGTGAAATTGGCCGCCACCGACCATGTGGATGTGTAATTATACTACCTTATGTACATTTCTATTTGCTTGAAAGATGTCCTCCTTCCTTTAGTATATATTTCGGTGGCTTATGGGAACTGATCTTCTTTCCACAAAAGACAAGATTTACAAAATTTTTGAAGAAATTTACAAAATATTAAGATATGGAGTTTAATGACAAGATTTTGCTTCGTGTGCACAAGTTCACATCTCACACATATACTGTATAGGAATATGGGAATAGGAATATAAGAATTTATTTTCTATCTTCTTAGCTCACAAATACAGAACATACATACAACGCATGTGTGAGTGATTTGAAGGTTTATAACATTTAATACATGAAAACAACCTAAGAATATAGTCATTTCTGGACAATAATGCACAATTCAATAATAAACACTGCAAAGAAAAAAGTATCTCAGACATTCCCTGAGACAAAAAGAAAAACCACAATCTCTGTTCTTAAAGCACATTCTTCCAACCCTAGCCTCTACATGATTATGTAAACATATAGGCCACAGGACATATGGACAGACATTCCTGTAAACTGAAGTAAAGTTGTAAATAAGCCAGCTGTGCATATGGGACGAATATGTACATAGCTCACTAACTCACTTACAATACCTGGAGTACAAAACCATTCGAGGAAAAGCTCAAGTTTCTTTAGAAGGTTACTTTTGCTTCTTATTCACAACATGGAAGTTTTAGAAATGCCTTATTAAGCACAGATATGACTTTAGAGCACACTTTTCCATGGTTACGTTTACAGCAACGAAAACTTTGACTTTTAAAAGCAAGGTTGTCAAATTCACACTTAAAAGGGCTGCATTTTTTGTAAACCATTCAATTTTAACATTTAATTATTATTATTATTATTATTATTATTATTATTATTATCATTATTATTACAACATTCTCACTCACTCATTGCTTATCCTTTTCAGGGTTGCGGAAAGCCTGGCATCTATCCTAGGGGGGCATTATGCAGGGTACCCCTGGAAGGAGTGATGGTCAATCGCAGGATGCAAGCATGGATGCACACACACACACACACACACACACACACACTGTACGGGCAATTTGAAAATGCCAGTTAGCCTAATGTGCTTGTATTTGGACTGTGATAGGAAACCAGAGAACCCGAATGAAACACACCAAGTCTAGGAAGACACAAATTATGTACACAAGCACATGTTGGGAATAAGACCAGATATACAGTTGATATTAATTGCAGAGCAGTTAGGTTTTGATTTTAACCTTTGTTTAGTGATGTGAGATGTAAACTTGTGCACAAGAAGCAAAATCTTGTATAAGGTCATTAAAATTCATATCTCAATATTTTGTAGATTTCTTTTAAATTTCAATTATTTATAACTCTTGTGATTTGTGTAAAGATCAACCACGGCATGGTTTTTCATATTCAACAGTGTTTATTTTTTTCCAAATTATGCACTTCTGCTTTCTCACACTATAACTAACCTAGTTTTCAGTTTTGAATCATGCATTTGATATAAATACATGCCAGAATACTGTTTCAGCCACACCTAGCCCTAATTACAATCAGGGACTGCTAAGATCAGATGTTTAGTGAGTGTACAAAGTCAAAGCAGATCAATACACATTCAATATAATCAGCATGTTTATTTCCTGGACATCGACTGGTTAACAGCAGCCATCTGGGCTGCCAATTAGTAGACAAAAAAACTAAACTTTTAAGTTCCACATAAGAACATGCGGAACACTAGTTTTAAATGCTCAAGAAAAGACAAGACAGTGACAACTGCAATGAGAAGGCCTCATTAAATTAGCCTGACTACGGATCACATTAAACCACTAAGATCCTGTTTCTGCACTCCCTCTGAGAAAGAGCAAATGACATGAAAAAGACTCAGTGTACCCCTCGTTGTGCCTAGTGAGCTAAATCACATTAATTACAACCAATTGGCAGGCTGAGCGACAGCAGGTGCTTCCAGGGTTGTGGGTAATTGCATGACTGCGCAAGGAAAGTGCTACCACCTGGGAAGTCTTGACTACAGAACCAGCCATGGATGTGTATTTCCATTCTCCTATGCGCTTCCTACCAGATGTTCCACACAGTAATGGGTCCATAGTAAGCAATCATAGGTGAGAATCACAGTGCTGTTGTAATGGCTGTCAGCAATTCATCATTTGGGAGCTAATGTTTCCTGAATTTCACTCGAGTTGTCTCGCTGGTGCAATTTTTAGAGCATTTTCAGTAATCTTTTACTGGATTGAGCTGAAATAGAATGCATTTTCTGTATCATAAAAAACCTGTTTATGTACAGTAATGTACTTAAGATGGTCTTGTGCCTTTTAAGAACATGTGGATGAGATTTTTTTTTTATTTGTAACAACTGTTATGGCTATATATTCTACAGTGTGTATTATTGTGTAATAAGTGAATAGAAATAGGCCTACAGTACATGTATATCAAGTGTACTGTAGGTTCCCCAATAAACACTGCCTTAATTTTGTATTATAGACCTGCCACTTAAATTTAAATACAAAGTTTGGACTCTTTAAGTGTGATCAAACAAAAGTGTAACAAAATATATACTGTAGCATTTTCTTTATCTTTTCATCCTAAAGACACAGTTGGCATAAAATTGATAAAAAAAACGCTGAGGGTAAAAATAAGCGACTAGCAATGTTTCACAATGCCGAAGAGCTGCTGTTTTCCCTTCTGTACTACAAATAAACTTAAAAACCCATATCTTACTTTTTATATTTACAAAAAATCCAAACATGTGCATGTCTTAAGTTAACGCTTCACAGACATTACAGGTAACTAACGTTAATATTTTACTGTATCCAAACTGTTAGATTATTGCAGTTGTACCATAAATATTGGCTTAATAGTTAAAAGGAAAGTGAACTACCTACTGCATTTTGCAAGCTGAGTAGCTTTCCTTCAAACACAGTTTACTAACAAATATACAATAATGTCATGCTGATGCTGATGTTGTATGAGGAAGTCCGGAGTGGCAGAGAAGTATGTTAGAGTAGTGCAGGACATGTATGAGAGCTGTATGATAGTGGTGAGATGTGCTGAAGGTGTGACAGAAGAGTTCAAGGTGGAGGTGGGTCTGCATCAAGGATTGGCTCTAAGCCCCTTTTTGTTTGCTCTGGTGATGGACAGGATGACAGATGAGGTTAGACAGAAGTCTCCATGGACTATGATGTTTGCAGATGACATTGTGCTTTGTAGCAAGAGCAGGGAACAGGTGGAAGAAAATTTGGAGAGGTGGAGGTATGCTCTGGAAAGCAGAGGAATGAAGGTTAGCCGCAGTAAGTCGGAATACATGTGTGTAAATGAGAGGAACCCAAGAGAAACGGTGAGGATACAGGGAGCAGAGGTAAAGAGGGTGAAGGACTTTATGTACTTAGGGTCAACGGTCCAGAGCAACGGAGAGTGCGGGTACAGGCAGGTTGGAATAGGTGGAGAAAAGTTTCAGGTGTGTTGTGCAATAAAAGAGTATCAGCGAGAATGAAAGGAAAGGTGTACAGGACAGTGGTGAGACCAGTGATGCTCTACGGCTTAGAGACAGTGGCACAGAGAAAAGACAGAGGGCAGAGTTGGAGGTAGCAGAGCTGAAGATGTTGAGATTTTCCTTGGGAGAGACAAGGATGCATAGGATCAAGAATGAGTTTATCAGAGGGACAACCCATGTTAGATGTTTTGGAGATAAAGTCAGAGAGGCCAGATTGAGGTGGTTTGGACAGGTTCAGAGGAGAGATGGTGAATATATCGGTAGAAGGATGCTGAGGTTGGAACTGCCAGGCAGGAGGTCTAAAGGAAGACCAAAGTGGAGATTTAGATTCATGAAGTTAGTTGGTGTGAGAGAAGAGGATGCAGAGGATAGGGTTAGATGGAGGCAAATGATTCGCTGTGGCGACCCCTGAAAGGGAACAGCTGAAAGACAAGGAAGAAGAAGTCATGCTGATAACATAACACTGATGGTAGCTTCTGAGCTTCCTCCTGTTAAAATTTAGTCTTTCCCTAGACTAAAAAAAAGGAATAAATCACCACAACCTTGACAAAGCCACTGGTTAAACAACAGCAACAAAAACAACAAAAGATTAGGAGCCTCCAGGGATCTGTAGTTTTTGAGGATACTGTGTGTAAATACCTGCATGTAAATACCCCTGCCAACATTGCTGAGCATTGACTTCATTTTATTGTCACATAACATTGCTGAGCCTAGACCTGACCAACTGGAGCAACATTAGATCATAACACTGCCTCCAGGGACTTGTACAGTGGGCACTATGCATGATGGGTGTATCGCTTTATGTCCTTTCCCTCCTACCTTGATCTGCCCATCCCTCCAGAATAGGGTCAATCTGAAGTCATCAGACAAAATGACCTTTTTACATTGCTCCAGAGTGCAATCTTTATGCTCCCTAGCAAATTGAAGCCTTTTTTTCTGATTACTCTTACTAACATGTGGTTTTCTTATGGCCACACACACAGTTGTTAAGTCCCATTTCTGTGAGTTCTCGAGACATAAATGCTTTTACTTCCACTATTAAACATAGCTATGGTTCTTAATGTAATTTCTTTTTTTACCATGCAAATTTATCAAGTGTTTAAGTGATTTCCATTAATTATTTTTCCCACTATATTATACTAAATCATGTTAGTTTATTTAGTTTGTTAATTTTAATTTATCACATCTATAGCAAACGCAATATAGTGGTACCCTTATACATTCTGGATTTCATATTGTGAAACACACATTCCCATAGAAAAATATGTAAATGCAGATAATCCGTTCCTGCCAGCAAAAACAATATTTATCAATATTATAAATTTCCAACACTATAATTATAGTATTTTTGCATATAAAAATAATCAAAACATTTAGAACAGGCATGTAATTGAAGTAAAATATAAAATAAATAGACATTAGATTCCTATGATAATAGAAATAAATTCCTTTTGGCGCTGGCTGCTTTAAAAACACAACTGAGAATGGCTCTATTTTCTTCTTGTTACTGTCCTTGATAGCATTCTTGGAATGCATGGTCTTTACTAAATCTTTTGAGTACTGTAAAATGATTTTGTCCCCCCAGAAAAGCTCATTAATTCATTCTGACTAACTGCTTAGTCTATAAAAACTTCCTGACTGGATGCACACAACTCATAATAAAGCATGTTTATTACAATGATTAATAAGTTAAATTTGTAAAATTTATAATTTTATTGGCAACAAGAAATTGTTGCAAAATTGCATCAAAACCTCACAGAGACTGAAATATGCTCCATGCAATATTCTGTGTGGGCTCCACATCGTGCAGTTAAAAAAGAGAAAAAAAAGAAAAAGAAACAAAGAATAAAATAAAAATAATAAGTGAACCACTTAAATTCAGAATGATTACAGTCAAAATGCTATCCTCAAGATGAAACATAAAATTAATGTTTTGGTTTTGTGACTACAAATTGTAGTTTTTGGACATGACTGCATGCTGTACAAGCCTCCTTTGAGACCCTGATGTTGCTATGACAATGACTTTTGTGTGTGCCAAACATGCAGGGCAACACATGGTTAGCTTATGATTTTGTGTGAGTATGTGTGTAATGTGTTTTTGAGGTGAGGTGACTTAGAAGGTCGTTAAAAAAATGTATTTCACAAAAAAAAAATGCTGTTGCATTAGCATATCATAGAGCAAAGACAACAAAATACTGCAGTAGAATGCAAAAGTAGGAATCCAGGTTAGAGACAGAAAGCAAAGCACAGCAATTTTCATATGAAAATGGTAAGTGGTTCTGCACTTGGACATACTCCTTAAATAAATTATTCAGCATAGACGTGAGATAGTGGTCAGAATATTCACAGAGGACCCAAAACGAACGAAGTGTCGACAACTTGTAAAAAAACACTTTGCGAAAAACATCCTGCCTGATATCCACTCAACCAAATACTTTCTTACGTTATCTTATTGTTTTAATATATCAAAAGAAGAATCTTTTAAGTGTTCATTTAAGTGATAAAGGGGCTATTGCACATTGTGATCACTATACAAACAGCATTAGGTGTATTACTGTCATGGCTCATGATTGCGCATCAGGTATTTTTTGTATTCATTTTGTCATCCCCCGCCCATAAACAAAAACAAAACCACACAGTGGTTTAGCATGAGCACACATGTCAAATCTTTTCAGTGTCTGGAGAACAGGACATTCCCTGTCACTATGAATAAGTTATATAACTCGTACAGAGACTGGTAAGAGCCTCCATTCAGACCCCTGGGCAGAAGCTGCAGCCATTGACAGTGAACTAACCCTGAACTCAGCATGAACCCTAACACCCACACACTTTCCAAAAGCTTGCCTTCTGATCTGTCAGCACCATTACCATTAGTGCAAGCTGAACTCCAAGAAAATTTTACCTTACTGTACCTGCACACTTTTTTTTAGGTGAGTCCTTTACTTCAGCACTGTCTGCAATTCTGTCATGTATTTACATGTTAAAGTTATAGCTTTTAAAATTCTGGTTACCCAGAACTAAAAAAAAAAAGAAAGAAAATTGCATGTTGTATAAACTGCGAAATATAAAAAGCCAAGCTAGTTCCACTAAAACCTGCCTGGATTATGAAAACGTTTTACTGCATGTGGTTGCTTAGTGGTCTGCACTGTCGCCTTGCACCTCAAGGGTCCGGGTTTAATTCTCGCCCGTCTGTGTGAGTGGAGTTTCATGTTCTTCCTGTGTTTGGTGGGCTTCTTCCGTACTCCGTTTTTCTCCGACAATCCAAAGACATTCAGAACAGATTAATTGGTGTTACCAAATTGCCTGTAATATGTAAATGAGCTTGTGTGTGTATATGTATGCGCCCTGTAATTAATTGGCACCCTGTCCAGGGTGTACCCCGCTTCATAGCCTAAATCTCCTGGCGTGGACGCCAAAAAAAGGCCCTCAGTAAGCCTGTATAACTATACCATAAGACTTTATTTAAAAAAAAAAAAAAAAAAACAACAGAATTTCTGGCTGTTTGGAAGCAAAATACAAAGCAAGACTTTTAGACTTTTAGATTGTTCATCAGTTGTCCACAAGCTTAAAACTTTATCTGCTAACATCTCATCCACACACCCACCATTCTGTCTTTAAATTCTGAAAATCCATCTTAGAAAATGGACTGTCTGTATGTCTGTCCAGCCAAACATTGCTAGTACTTTGATTTTTGCCTAAAGATAAACCTGCGGCATAAGTGAAATCAAAATGTTTATGTGCTATATTATAACCCGCAAGTTTTGACAAAATACCGCGCATGCATCAAACTGTTATGTCATGGATTTAATAATCTTTTTAAAAAAAGAAAGGTTTTGACTTTAAATTAGTCAGAACTCACTCTTTTCGATGATATCTTTACATTTCAAACATTAAATGGCTGTATGTCCCAGAAAACTTTCTGTCTATATGTATGTCTGTCTGTATGTCTGCATATACTGTATGTCTGTCGATTTTGTCATGGTCGTGGCTTTAGGCCACACACAACAGAGCAAATCAATGCGATAGTTCATTGTAAATGCACAAAGTATGTGAAAAACACAGAAATGATCGTTATGTTTCTACAAAGTTTACACACAGGATGGCATACTCCAAAAAAAAAAAAAAAAAAAAGTATGTAACTTTAAAAAAAAAAATTACCTTTAAAAATGTATGGTCTTTGTGTATGGAGATTATTGTATGTTTATTCTTCTTGCAGGAAGTTTAAAAGCTGTTTGTCTATACTGTATGTTCCAAAACTGTATTGCTAAATTATGTAGTGATGTGGAATGCCACAATAAGATAAAACACGGTTTGTTAGAGCAAAGATATTCGCAGCAGTTTGAGGTGAGGGAATGTTAAATACCGTAACTGAGAGTGCTTAACTCAACTGATGTGCTTAAATTAAAATGTTGAGTAAAAGTGATGTTATGAAGAGTTTTTTGCCGGATGTAATAATCTACTTTAAACAGGGAGTGTATTTGGCTGACGACAAAAAAAGTTAGCATAAACAAGGTGTAAGATACTTAACATTCCAAACTTTTCTTTCTTTGTATTAATAAGTTAGACAGAGAGTTCTGCCGTATAGAAAGACAGGCAGAAATGTATGTTTTTCAACATAAAATAATTATATCACTGATTACATTAAAGCTAATCAGCTTATTTTTAGCTTTAACCTTTTATTTACTTCGAAACAACGGGTACTAAGTTTAGTATATTACACATGCAATCCCATACAGTATTAGTATGGAATTGCATTAGCATACTATTAAAAAAAAACTTTGAGTAGTTTAACATAGGCCTACTATAAATTTAGATGGAAAAAGATTCTGTGTGCAGTTCACAGTACTGAAGTGTTCATTACTTACTTCCAAATATTCATGCTGCGGGTCTTTTAGTCCCTCAGAAATCCTTTCAAATGACACTCAGTAGAGTTTTCCAGAATTTGCCTCAGTGTTAAAAGAGAGAGCTGAAGGACATTACTGAAAATTGTGTGACCATTGAGGCTGATTGTTTGAATTTCTCTGAGGGATATTACATTATTGTCCAAAACCATATTTATGATGGCTTTCTCTTGTTCCTCAGAGAATATGACACCTCTTTAATCTTAACGTTCTCATGTAGACCCATCAAAACACATGTAAAATGTCACAGGACAGTTTACAAGGCATTGTTTCAGACATGGACTGCAGTGAAAGTACTGATGTAGTGCATATTGTGGTTCACTACTCTTCTTCCATGTCCTCGTACTGCAAGGTTGCCCTCCATTTTTTTGTTTAAGACAAGCGACGTCACTTGTGAGTTTGGCATTATGCATTCAGCCATGTTTAAGCCATTGATTCATGGGTATTTTGAAGTGAAGTGGCATGTTAGATTTCTGTGTCTAATGTTTAAAAAAAAAAAAAAAAAAACACTGTATAAAGTGTTTTGCAAAGTAAGATTCTACAGTAGAGCAGTTCTAGGGATGAACAGAATGGTCATGCTTGAAAAGTTGACTGATGATGCCAATGATAGGTGCAGACAGGTGGAAGTGAAAGCTGATAATAAACTTTGTGTTTTCAGTGTAAATATACAAGAACACAGAACCACTGCCATTTTATTTTATTTTATTTTCCAGCCTGACATTTGGTCACTCCCCTCAAGGCTACAACAACCAGACACAACGTGACAACCCTATCTTTTCAAACTGCGATCTTTCCGCTCCTTCCACTCACTGATGCCCGTCATTGGCTGTAGAGCCATGACTGAAGAAAGCACTAAGTGCCTCCAATCTCTCCCCTCAAAAAAAGTAAATTCCTTTTTTTGAACTTTTGATCTCTAGATGATAGAGCAAGCTATCTTAAATAGTCCTCTAAATGGAAATTCCACCTTCCACATTATAATTGGTTACAAGAATTTGGTTCCTCTATAACTGATTGAATTTTCATTATAAGTTAAACTTTACTTTGTTATACTGACAATAAAAATAAACAAATTTAAATGAAAATTTATGATGAAATGACTTAAATTGTTAATTTACAATACTGTACATCATCTGCTAATTTGAGGTCAGAGTGGACAAGATGTTTTGATTAGTTTTTTTTAAAGTTAGCATATTTCCACTCAGCAAAACATAAATCTTTATTTATCTGTTAAATTTATTTTCAATACTGAATATCCCATAATACCTCTCATAAATAATGAAAATTGCCAAACCATGCAAATCGTATGCAGACATTGTCAAATCTGTTGCCATGGGTGACCTTAAGTACCACTAAAAATTCTGTAGGAGAGATTTCTCGATTATACTGTAACTAAATTCCAGAGATCACAAAGGTCATCTAGCCAAGCATACTTCAAAACTCCAAGGAGATACTGTAGAGTAGTCCTTGAGTTTCATAAATTTAAAAACAGCCCTTTTGTTTCAACGGACATGAAAGAGGGTCCAAATTATCTTATTGACACACAACTCTTGATTGTGAAACCCTAACTGCTATACTGTATATTTTATTATATGATGTGACTCTACAATCCTCTACAAGCCTCTTGCACAGAGAACTCAACCAATACAGAAAAGTTTTACTCAGGAAAACCAATCAATCAATAAATAAGATTATCATCATTGTTTATGGTTAACTTTTATAGTACCCTTTTTATCTACATGTTTAAACTGGCATATTTCCTGCCTATATGGTATCAATGTATGTACAGTAGGACATTGATGACTCAGTGATAGGCTCTCACCTGCCATGAGGAAGATCTGGGTTTGATTTGATTCCCAGTTAAAGCCCAGAGCCAGCAACTTGGATGCTGGGCCTTCTCAGTGTCAGTCCCAAACCTGAACAGAATTGCATCAGGAATGGCATCTGGCAGAAGAATTTGTGCCAAGTTGTATGCAGATCAGATGGTCCCCTGTGGTGACCCCTTGATGGGAGTAGTCCAAAGAAGAACAATGTCATGACTGGATATAAGAGTGTAAAAATGTAAGAGTAAATGTTCTAGATATGTCATATTTGGATTCATTTGCAGTGCCATAAACTGAGAATCACAGATATGCAATTACAATCATGTCAAAATTGTTCCTATAGAATTTTAATAGTAAGGTGTGAACAAAGGATTAAAGTTTTCCCTTTCTTCTCTCTCTCTCTCCATCTCTGATGATAACAGGAGACCCAAACTCCTGTCAAGAGCATGTAATGTGCTGACTGGTCAAATAGATTTAAATATTTAAATATTTAAATGAGAACACTCTGTAAGTTTGGCTTTCAGAGCAGGTCAGTTTAGAGCAGAGGAGTTTCAGCCTCCAGGAAGGGACTAGTAGCTGTTTCTAGTTCTACCTGGCCAAGCTCCTCCTTTCGCCTTAAAATTATTAGATTTTTTCCTTTGTTTTCTTTGTTAAAACTCAGTCTTTTTTGTTGTTCTTTGATTATGTCATGTCTCACTTTTTCTCCATGATGTAATAAAGAATCTCTTCATGAGTATTTTTGCTATATTTTTTGGTGTACTGCAACGGTACTGTTTGTCTGCCGCAGTGCTAGAATGTAAAATACTGATGTTACTCTTATGTGCTGTTTTTCATGCAAGCACATTTTCTTTGGTATGCAAGTACATTTTCCTTGCTATACAAGTAGGGTAACTACAGCGTACATTAGGTTTTTTTTCCATCTGAAAACTGGTCTGTCTTGTGAATTTCTTTCTTTACAGCCATGCATATATTCTCCTGTAATGTTATTTATTTATTCATTTTCAAGTTATATATGAAAATACTAAATGATTTTGTAAATTTTTATGCAGACATGATAAACATGTGTCAGAACCTGTTCACTCATCCACTATGGGACACCCCTGGGATTGACAGCACTCTCACTCCTACAGGATAATTTCTCGTGGCCAAAAATGGAGAGGGAGGTAAAGAGGTACGTCAGTGGATGTTCGGAATGCGCTATGTCAAAGAATCCTAAACATTTCCCCACTGGAAAGCTCATACCACTGCCCATTCCTCAACGCCCATGATTACACTTGGGAGTAGATTTCATTACAGATCTGCCCGATTCAGAGGGACATACTTGCATACTCGTTATCGTGAACAGATTTTTAAAGGGATGTCGATACCTCTTCGAGGTCTACCGACAGAAATGGATACTGCAGAGTCTTTCAATGCTTTGGCAGTAGAATATCATTTCAGAAAAAGGCCCCCAGTTTATATCGAAAGTTTGGTGAAGCTTCTTCCAACTCCTAGGTTTGACCGTTTGATTCCTGACCCAGTCTTCAGAATATTATCCTCAGACAAATGGGCAGACAGGGCACAAGTTACAAGAGATCTGACGCTTTCTTTAGACTTCCTGCCATGGCCACCAGGTCTCTTGGAACAAGTTCCTGGCCTGGGCTGAGTATGCCCAAAGTATGCCTGAGTATGTGACAACTGACTACAGGGCTCACTCCTTTCCAGTGCATGCTAGGCTACCAACCCCCGTTATCCCCTTGGAACGGGGAACCATCAGGTCTTTCGGCGGTCGACAGTTGGTTCCGGGTGAGTGAGAGAGTCCGGGAGGAAATTCATCATCATCTGCAGCGAGCTGTATGCAGGCACAAGAACATGGCTGATCAACGTCGATCCATCGCTCCTACATTCCAACCAGGAGACAAGGTATGGCTCTCGACCCGAGACATGTGTCAGCCCTGCAAGAAGCTCAATTCCAGTTATGTTGGCCCCTTCACGATCATGAAACAGATAAATCCAGTAACGTACAAATTACAATTACCCCCACAATATCGTATTCACCCTACTTTCAACGTCTCACTGTTGAAGAAATATCAAAATCCTGTCCTTTCTTCCACAGAGCCTGGCCCAAAAGAGGAAATGCCCCCTTCTCCGATCATAGTTGACGAAGGCACCATCTACCAGGTCTGGGACATCCTGAATTCCTGCAGCCGTGGTGGTCGTCTGGAGTATCTGGTAGACTGGAAAGGTTACGGTCAAGAGGAAAGAACCTGGGTGCCGTGACATCCTTGACCCCATTCTACTAGAGGATTTTCACCACGCTCATCCAGATCGCCCAGCACCAAGAGGACGAGGTAGGCCACCATGACGACAGAGGGGTCGACCCTCAGGAGCGGGTCGCGGAGTAGGGGGTAATGTCACAGTCAGGCCAGGCTCTGAACCAAGTCAGACACAACGCCTCCGATCTCCGGAGTTCTAATCATCGCCACCTGAGGTCAGTCAAGACACACTCATGAATACACACACCACACTACACTCAACGTCTGAGCTCGTATCGAGGAAAGGGGACCGAATCTCTAAAGTGCAAGTAAAAAGAGTTACTAGAAGTGTTTCCCTAAAAGGGTTCCAGTTTGTTTCCCTCGTCTTCGTAAATCCGTGGTGTGTATGTCCGTCGCCACTCCCAGGTATCTCCGACTTAAACTCCTCGCCACCAGTGGTTCCCACAAAGGTATAGGTATGTACGTTGTACATTGTGTTATTGGTATGTACATTGTGCAAAACTGGACAAAATGGGGAGAAAATATATAAGGGTCTTTCAATTTTCACACAATGAGTATATTCAGGACATATTATATGGCACTAACCTGCCACTATTTAAATTGCAAAATACATTTTTAGTTTGACTGATCATTTGCGTATTCAAAATATTCATTTAGACCAAAATGCCAGGGTTATAATGCCTGAAATTAAAATACTTCTGTCTAAATTTATTTAAGTATTTATTCAAGTATTGATAACTTGAATAAAACTGATGTCAATTATAATAATAAGCTGCTAAAAGAAAATGAATATAAAGATTGCTATAACCAAAACGGAATTTAATCACAGAATAAAAAAGAAAAAAATCACCATTTGAAGTAAATTCAAATAAAGACATGTATCCTGCTGTAATATATAATAAAAAAACTTAGTTTAGTTTAATTTTATGGCAAACATTACAATGTCTAAACATAAGGATACCAGGGTTCAAAAGTATCAAAAATATAGAAATCTTACATTGTACATTTATATTTATAAACATACATACAAACAAACATTTATAAATATAAGTCAGACACTAAACATAATACAGACAAGGGCTTGTATCAGAATAAACTAGTCCCTTGGACGTTTCTGGTGGCTCCAAGTATTAAAAAAAATTGACATTTGGAAAAAAAAAAACATACATTATTAATTATGTTGTTGGGAAAAATCTAAATCTATTAGGAAACAATGTTTAAATCAAAAGAGACTTTTTAGATGAACCCTTTATGAACCTTTTCTTCTACAAGCGATTGGCATTTCCTTTAGTATGATTTGCACACCACCCATACTTCTAGTTTGTTAGACCTTACATAGTGATGGGGAAAAGGCATTCTCAAAATCTAGAGAGATAGGTTACTGAAATGGTCTGTGCTGGATTTTCATCCATAGAGGAAGAAAAAAATTCTCTTGCTTTAAGTGGTTGTTGACACATGTTCGTCACAATAATCCTTATTAGAGGATCGTTTTCTATTTACTAATTGTTTTAATATTCATACAGTAACAGTTCTGATCATTGTCTAGATTCAATAAGGCATAGAATAAGATAATGTTAAATGGAGTTTGAAAATCCTCTCAATTAACAAACAATTAAGAGATGCACCTGCAATGATAAAATAAACAAGGTTCATTGAGACCTAAGTTGGCCAGAGATCGTCTCTTGCCGGAGCAATAGATGAGGCAAGCTTCCTGGTCGAACGGCCCTAATCACTAGAGGCGAAGTATGCCACACGCCCCATAGGCTAGAGCACTAGCATCTTTAACCCGACCCGTCTAATGGCGGCGGCCTTTGGGCCGTGGCCCCACGACATATGAAACCCTGCTCTAATTTACGGCCTTGGCTTAATGCAGAGGTGCGCTGTAAATTGAAGAGCATTAGCTGGACACAGCAAATGAAGACTTACTGCTCCGGAGCTAACGGCGGAGGAGAGAAGGCTTCGACTGTGGGAGATAGTTGGGTAAGAATGCAGAACGTCTTTTTTTTTTTTTTTGCAGAAACTTCCAGCACTGTAACAGTTTGGTAGTGGACTGGGTCTACATGTTTTATGTCCTGGAATGTAAAAGATCCTAAAGGACAGAATTTGTCCTGTCCTCCTAGGCTAGGGCACTAGCATCTCCAACCCAACTCATCTAATGGCGGCTGCCCTTCGGCCGCGGCCCCAAGACGTATGAAACCCTGCTCTAATTTACGGCCCTGGCTTAATGCAGAGGCGCGCTGTAATTAAACAGTAAATTGAACTGTAAATTGAAGAGCATGAGCTGGACACAGCGAATGAAGTCTTAACTGCTCCGGAGCTAATGGCGGAGGACAGAAGGCTTCGACTGCGGAAGATAGTTGGGCTGGATTGGGACAGATTTCTCCTGTCCTCCTAGGCATCTCTAACCCGACTTGTCTAATGGCAGCTGCCCTTCGGCTGCGGCCCCAAGACTGGCTAGTGCGGTGGTGTATTGTAAATCCTAAGGAGCATGAACTAGACACAGTTATTGAAGTCTTACTGCCCCGTAGCTGTAACGGTGGAGAACAGAAGCTTCGAAGACAACTGCAGAAGATAGTTGGGTGAGGATGCAGAATAGCTCTAGCTAGCCAATGGCAAACCCTAAGCACAGAAAGGCTGATAAGGCCCATGAATAAGCCTGCAACTAAGGGGTGCTTTCCACCAGCCCCATCAGTAGGCGAGGAGCGGCTACGTATGTTCTGAGTGCACTAGGGCAAAAGCCTGAGGTCAACTTTCTTGCAGAAGCTCCAGCACTGAAGCGGTTCCGCAGTGGACTGGGTCTGCATATTTCGCCATGTCCTAGTGTAGTTTTCCACGCTAGGACATGTTAACCTTCTGACTGCTGGAGGGAGTATTTTAGGGCCAGAAATAGAGTCATCGTTTCGGGGCAATTGATGTGCCACACGAGCAGATGACCTCTTCAGATCCCTTGGGCTGGGCGGCCATCTAAGGCCGCACTCCGGCCCCTAAGGGAAAAACGTCTGCAACTTGCAACGACAGGACGGGCCTAGAGTGGGACCCAGGGTCAAGGACGAGGGTCTGAACCACATAGAAAGGGTATAAAGCTCCCGGTGCGTAATCCTTATTACCTCTGGGGATTGGCCCTTGGATGAAATCCCCAGTCACTTAGCCACCACAGAAGCGGTGAAAGTTACTTCCTGCTTAGCTTAAACTCCTTTAGAGTGTTCAAAATGGACTCGACGCGCGCAGGAGACAGCTGTGCCCGCATTGCGGTCGGATCTCACATGACACTCAATGTATGCTTTGTGTAGGAAAGAGAAAGCTCTCCGTGGTGTTGAGACTCGATCCTAAAGAAAACATGGTGAGCTACGATGACATGTTGATGCCGAGGCGCTAGCTCCATAAAAAGGGTACGAAGCTCTCGGCACATAACCCTTGTTGCCTCTCAGTTGCTGGAGGGAGTATTTCAGGGCCAGAAATAAAGTCATCGTTTCGGGGCAATTGATGTGCCCCACGAGCAGATGACCTCTCCAGCTCCCTTGGGCTGGGCGGCCATCTAAGGTCGCGCTCCGGCCCCTAAGGGAAAAACGTCTGCCGTTAGCAACTCGCGACGACAGCACGGACCTAGAGTGGGACCCAGAGTCAAGGACGAGGGTCTGAACCACATAGAAAGGGTACGAAGCTCCCGGCGCGTAACCCTTGTTGCCTCTGGGTATTGGCCCTTGGATGAAATCCCCCGGCACTAAGCCACCACTGAAACCACTCTGGGAGCGGTGACGTTACCACCTCGCCTAGCTTATACTCCTTTAGAGTATGCTTTAATGAATTCGGCGCGCGCAGGAGACAGCTGTGCCCGCATTGCGGTCGGATTCCACATGACACTCAACCTCATACCTCGTGTAGGAAGGAGAACGCTTTATGGCATTAGGGCTCCACCCTAAGAAGTGAGGTGAGCTAGGGCGACGTACAGTATTGACGCCGACGGAGGGGTGGTGATGGTGGTGGCTGTTAGGTGTTTGGTGTCCTGAAACACAGCAGGAGGAACCCTAGCACCTAACACTTTGTCCTGAGAATACTGGTTTTCCACAGTGCTTCGTGCTTAAGGAGACATAGCTGGCAGTAGGTTCCCCGCTGCCAGCCTCTCTAAAGGTGCACGAACTTTAACACCTCGGCTAGATGGGTGTGTTAGGTGTTCGGCATCCTGAACATAGAAGGAAGGGACCGAACACCTAATGAATCACTGGAGACCGCTGCTCTCCGAAACACCAGTGGTGGTGGAGATTGAACCACGGCCTCCTAAGGATGCTGGTCCTCTTCATAGCTTCGTACCTAAAGAGACATAGCTGGCAGTAGGTTCCCCGCTGCCGGCCTCTCTAAAAGGTGAGCTCTCAGTAGGTCAGTCTGGTATGCCTGCAAAGTCTTTGTGTGCAGGGCTGCACCAGGCTGACCCGCTGCCTGAAAAATCTTCTCCCACCAACGAAGATGTTAGTCTACACCCTTGGCGGGGAGTGTGGATTTTTCCCAAGAGGATGAGCTCCCAGGAGGGCTAGCCCGTGAGTGTCTCTCTGATCTGGGACATTATCATAAAGGATCGCGCTTTCATCCATGACATTGCAACAAATCAAATGTCAATAGCAAAAAAACACAGGATAAATATGGCTTATTCTATGAAAGAGTTAACTCACGGAGGTCGCCAGGAGGGGAGGGGCCATCATTGAGGCCCCTCCTCCTGCGGCCACCCGACAGACACCTGTCGGCTGACCGTGAGCGTTTGGGGAATTTATTTTATTTATTTATTTTTACCGCGAATCGAGGTGTACGCATTGGACCGCGCGTTACCACCTCTAACACCAACTAACACACCGGCTCATCACTAGAGGAGCGCTCTGGAGTGATAGTTTCCATCTCTGCGGAAGCGAGAGAGAAAGTTCTTCCCCCCCTTCATAAGAAGTGCCGAAGCGTGCTGGAGAAGTGGAAGGTAAGAGACTCATAATCCGGCGAGAGAGCGAGAGAAAAGGAAAATCCTGTCTCGTGCGCCTCGGCCAGATTTGCACGCAAGAAATGCGCTGCGGGTCGCGGTTTCACTTTAAGACGGCGAACCCGAGCGCGCGGGACTTTAATAGGGAGAAAATCGCAATACTTACCTGCTCCCTGAAGCCCGAGATAGTGTGCTCTTCCCCCAAACACTCAAACAGAAAACGTGAAGATCGCCCTCAGCGAGATATTCTTCTACACGGAGAGACGGACTCGTGTCTAACTCGGCCATCTTTCTGGTGAGTAGTAAGACACCTTCGATTTTCGCTTTCTGTTAAAAAATGCTTGCACACACAACATGGATCCTGAAGAGAAAATGATCTGAGGGTGTTTCCGGTTCATGCCTATTTATAACCTCCAGGTGCACCTCATCGTTTGACGTCACCTGCTTGAGGTTATACATGCCAAAATATTTGGCGTGTTTGACACACACGTGCTTCACAACCGGTCACGAGGAATCGTTTCCCATAGCGCTTTCGCGCAGCATCGAGTGTAGCTTTTGAAAGGGAACCCCCTATGCTTTTTTAACATTAAAATATTTCAGACACAAGGTTAGAGTGCAAATGAGGTTATATCTCTGATTATTTCAAAAAGTAACCCTGATAATCCCTCAATAGAACATATTTTTGACACTGAAAGTGTCTGGATATGCTATGCATGTAAATGTAATCATCCTACTGGAGAAATTGTTGACCTTTACAGTCCATTAGTGAGTTAAATGTGCTGATGAGTCGACTGGCACAAAAGCAAAATCTCTCTATACTAAGCTTTTAATGGGATTCTGCCAAAAGAGCAATGCTCTAGACGTCTCATACTGTATGTGACACCAAAATCAAATCAGGTATTAAGTCACATTTTTTGTGTTATTTATGCATATTTTAGATTGCTCATTCAGTATGCTTTATTTTTAAACCAATGTATGTAAAAATAACCTGTGTGGTTTAATACCTGGCTTGACATAATGAGACACATATACAGATTTATTTACAGGTTGCAAAGCATTAGCTGAGTGAGGTCTTGGCTATTACCCCAAGATTATAAAAGGATTGCTGTAACAAAACCATTGCTCTTGATAAATGTCCTAAAAGGAGTAGTAAAGATAGCTGGTCATTTTATAGTTTCTTTAGTCAGACTGGAAAAGTTCCTGTTGTTACAAGCTATATGCGAGCAGCCTGGCATCTTAAAGAACATTACTGTTGCACAATTCTTCTTTATTTAACAGAACATATTACAAACTTTAAGCAACACATACTGTACCTGTAGTTTATGGGTGTGAGGGAGACTGCAATGGCAGTAACAGTGTTAAATTTCCTTGTTTGTTCTTCAAAGATCTCTCAATCACATTTAGTTCACTCACAGGAGCCGCTATTTTGCACAGCAGGACTCATCAACTCATGCAATTAGTATATCACATGTCTTTGTCCAGCTTTTGCTTGAAAATACATCTGTAATGTGGTTTTCATAAAACATGGAAGGTTTTCAAATTAAATGGTTTGATAAAAACAGCCTGTGTAAAGAGAGAGAATTTTCCAAAATTAATAAAAGTCTAAAAATATTTTGCTGTTAAGTTGTTTCTATGGAGTGTAAAATAGCCAAAACCAAGACCAGTCTTAGAGGGCTACCTTTCTCATGGCGATAAATCGCTGTCCAACATGTCTGAGAAAGGTCTCTTTGTATTTCTTATAATTGGGCTTATAATAAAATAAAACTTTAAAAAAAGATTAAAAAATAAAAAAAAGTTCAATGCTGTTGGTCATGGTTTTTATATCCAAATTTCATGACCAAGTTATGCTTCTAATTGATGTGTAAATGTTGGTCAGTTCAGTTTATCTGAATGGGAAAATGTCTGAAAACTCTTTACCAGTCACTGTAATGGTTGAGCTCCAAAATTATTCAGATCTTGCTTTTATAAAACTAAATCAAAAACTGGTTCCCATCTTTCCATTAAAGAGAAGGTTAGATTGGCAGTTGTAACTGTTGCTGAAGAAGAAAATTTACTTTTAGATTTGCATGGCCATGAACTATCCATAAATATCAAGGTATGAACATTTGACAAGAAATCTAATTTGTATATTGTTATCAGTCCTGGAACTAGAGGATTTAAATCCAGAGACCCAGGAGCGCTGTTTGTTGACTTAGCATGAGTATAATCTGCTGGAAATGACAAATCAGACTAAGATTTTGCATGGCACCCTTTTGTTCTTGTTAACGAGGACAGGCTTTATCACATTGCTAAATCATCAACAGTTAATGCCAGAAAAAAGATAACAGGATTTCTCAGTTATGTACGCAAACAAAAGACAAATATTCATTCTTACACAACGACAGCAGTAGTTCTTTATTCATAACTAAAGTGCTTTATCAAAATTGTGAAAAGTGAGAAGAATACTAATAAGGTTAATTAGCAGGTGGGTGACAGGACAGTTGCTATCCTTTTGAAATATTTTGAAAATCTATTCATTTCTACATTTTTCATAAAATAACTGCATGTCTTTGGACTGTGGGGGGAAACCAGAGCACCTGGCAAAAATGCACGAAGCGAGAACAAGTAAACTCCATGCATGCAGACTTGAAGCAGAAATTGAATGTATTAAATTTCATTTAAGATTAATTTACATTTATTTATTTAAGTTAAATGTTAAATATTTATTCTGTCCAATTTGAATATTGTTTATCTTTTACATTGTTAATAAAAATTTTCTTCCATTTTTCCATAAAACCTTAACCCCATACAAGCCTGGTATTTAAAATGACTTGAACCCTGTTCACATGGGATTAGTATTATCCGAGGACCTCAAGTCATTTGTAATAATTGCAGCAGTTTCTGTGATTTTTAATCCTGTGCAAATCGGCCATGTTTGTAATTGGTAAAGGTCCCCTGCAAATGACCTACCATATTTCGCCGACCACCGAGATCCTGTTATAATATCAATCCCGTGTGAATATCTGTGATTTGACCAGGATTTGTCGGGATCATGTATCTTTTTCAAGTTATTTGTTTTCTGTGTGCCTTTTTATCCATCTTCCATGAAAAATGGAAGCTGCAGTGGAGTGCTTTGAAAGTTTTTTTGGGTGCTGGGGCATAGCGCTATACATCGTACAACAATACAATGTGTAGAAAGAGAAAGCTGAAAACCATCAGCTTGATTAGATAGATGATGCATGACATGAATAGCAGCATGCAGTATGGAACATTCTCCTGTTTATATCATACAGCTAGACCATAATAACAAGTGTTTGGAGGCGGGGGGCAGATAATACTAATTCTGTGCGAATAGGACATTGGATGTTAATAAAATTTCACAAAAAATATTTTTTTTAGTAAAACTTCCTGATCCATACAGGCTTATCATCTTTCCAAAACCTTGTTTATCAAAAAGTTTAAACATGCATACAAACCAGACTACACATGCAAACTACTACTAAAAGACAAGTACAAAGATAATAAAGAGACATAAGATATGTGTGAATAGTGTGTCTGGGCTTTCTCCTGGAGGGGTAAATTTGATTGTAGATCAACACTCTATTTGATGCTATTGCTCATGGTCTCATACTCCACACATTTAGTTTCATTGTTGTTTTGCGTTGAGATTTTATTAGTTATGTAATTGCATTCTGGAATCTCAAAGCCTATTGCCTTGTACCTTTTTCCATTTTTGCTTATGTTCCTGTTTATATTGTGGTATGTTTCAAAAGTTGAAAAACATTGTTTTCTCATCAGATATTGTATGCATGTTCTCATTGTGCTGGCTTCTGCCAGGTACTTTGGTTACTTCCCACAGTCCAGTACATGCAGAGTAAGTTAACTGCCATTTTCAAATTGTCCGAGTCATTGTGTGTGCTTGTGTGCCCTGAGATAGATTGGCACCCAATCCAGGCTCTACCTCTCTTTCTCATACATTTTGATTATATTATTTGATGAGTATTATATTTGTAATTTATAGTATAATGTTTATGTTTAAATATTTAAGCTTGGTGGAATATATACCTAATGAATGGTGAAGATATACCTAATGAACGATGTTTGAATCATAGTTAGTCCAGTAGCATTTCTGCATCTAGCTTGTATAATATGCAGTTCACAGTTTTTGCCTGAGAGGGCATGTCTAAAAGTCTTGTTGTAACATGCCCACAGAATTAACATAAAATACAAACTCTAAGCAGTGTATGGTGAGCTGTTTAAGATGGTGAGGAAAACTCCTGTGAAAGCATAACACTCGTACTTTCTTTCTGAAAATTAGATTCGGAATACCTATCTAAATGCTAAACAAAGAGTGCTCAGGAGGAATGCTTGCAAAATCCTTCTCAAATTGATGTAGGGAAGAAAATGCTAATTGTTTTATAAATGAATACTCTGGTGGGGCAAAGTGCACACTGAATTGTAAATGCATTGTCAGTGACATACTGTGCATTTACTTCAGTGTTCATGTGTTTAAGACTTCATGGCTCAGCAGGTTGGTATTAATTATGTGTACTAATACAGTAGAAAGAGTACCTTTCTTAAAACATTTTAACACATACAAATGCATTAAAACCTAATAACTATACCAGAACTGGAAACCAGAACTATGGAAATTAATAACTGGAGACTGCCATATAATTAATTGTTGTATTATTTACTTATCAAATCTGCATCCAGTGTTTGTCTTCATATTCTATTGAATCCTCCATCTGAGGACACGATATTGATCTGCTGTTACCAGTTGCATGGCAAATAATCAAGTGTTTTATGTATAACATCTACCACAAAACCTGCCGGAGAAGTAGGGAAGCAAAAGTAGGAATGATGTGTTCTTAAAAGTGATGTGTTTGGCACTTATCCAGTCTATTTTAAATTGTGACTCCTGCCATCTGGATTCCACAGGGCAATTATAAGACAATTTCCTGAAAAATTCTGTGGATTGCCAAGGTGTTCTCTTTCCAGCCATCTTTTGCCAATCATATAAAAAAAAAAATGCAGAAAAAATACAGAAAAATCAGGAGCTTCTTAATCAAATTCCAAAGACTCCTTTATTGCTTGTCCTCTGTATGTCTTCTCAGACTAAAATGTAATATTGCTTAATTAGAAAAAAATCTAAATAAAAATATTCATGTAACAGCAACAATATACATGTGAGTTTACTCAAGTTCTTTGAAAATGATTATGAAAGTTCTTGGTGCACGTTAAATAAATAAATAAATAAATAAATAAATAAATTCCTTAAAATATAGTTACTAACTAAGTCACACAATCCTATATACCAAGTGAAGTACCATGTTTTAGGTATGCAACATGAATCAGGAAAGATGTTACTATAGCCCACATAGCCTTAAAACCAATATTATAACTACAGTCCACTTCCCTTCCCTTCCAGTGCCATTTTTATGACAAGCTACTGTATGTCTAAAGCTTTGTCCTGCTTGTTCTTTTGGCAAACCAACCATTCAACATGATTAGTTGGATGCTGAATGTTGGCAAGCATTTTTGATGACTTCTGTTATTGAAAGCAGCCCTGGAATGTGTTTGGTTCACCGTGGTAATTTTTGTAGGCTGCAATGCATTTTGGGGATTGAATGTAACACTGATTCTGGCATTGATGCGAGAGCCAATAAAAAAATATTGAATCTCTTATTGTGCTATTTAATGCAATTTCAATGCATACCTGAATAATCTAAATTAATTTAAAGGGATATAATTGCATTAAAAGGCTATGAGAAAAAGAGAATGTGTGAGAAAAAATGTATGGCGAAAGACATTTAGCATTGATAATTCACCTAAATGTTGTATTTAATAATCTTTAAAAGTTTTCTTTAATTTATTTTTACTTACTTTTTGATTTCATATGATTATCAGGAAATTCAGATAGTACACCTTTCAGTTGAATAAGGAACTTGTGTATTATTCCAAATATTTCATAGGATTGAATGCTTTTAAATTACAGACAGAACAGACAGAAATGTTACCCTGTAAGTGCTAGATATATGAGATAGGTCTCTTGATGTTTTTACTGTATTTGTGTAAAAAGCTGAAACAGGCTCGGAGGTTCCACAAAATGGTTCCTGGTTTCCCTTTTATGAGGTGACATTAGGGAAAGACCTTATACAAATAGAATTTAATGCAAAAATAATAATAATAAAAAAAAAGAATAAAAAGCCTGCATCATGACTCTGTCCCAGTTTTTGCTCATTAAGCTTTTGCTAATGGCCCCTATCCAAACTGAAGTGATACAGAAACTATCTGCAATGTGTCCTTGCATGAAGCACATGTCGGAACCAGGTTACATTATTCATACAGTACATCTGCAAAGTCCCACATCCTGTCGAAGGTTCTGCATTTCAGTCATCCATAAGGCAGCCCAGCTTGTGAGTGTGCATGTGTGTGTGTGTGTGTATGTGTGTGTGTGTGTGTGTGTGTGTGTGTGTGCGTGCGTGCGGAAAAAATGACATTACGAACTGAACTGCATTGATGAGGCCTGTGTTTCTGTTAAACATTTTAAACCAATGCTTTGTAGGTTGTTGTGTTCTGGAAAGCATTAAATGTTTCTTTTAACAAATTCTACCTTAGTCTGTGTGACATGCAGATGAAGAGTTTCATGAAGTGCTTTTTTGCATAACAATCAGCATTTAAAAAGCTGTTGATATTTCTGTGTATGAACAGTTTGTAAAAAATCAAATTAAAGACACCGTAGGAAAAAATGGAAACTTAGATTTCATCATTAAGAATACATTTCAGAATTGGATTATGAATGTTGATAATAATTGGAAAGTAATTTGTTTGGATTTCTCTCTCTCTCACTTACTTTTTTGTGTGTGTGCAGAAAGGATTTTTTTTTATCTATAACAGCCCAATTAAAGCATTTTAATTATTTGTCTGTATTTTCTTTTTACGCCATAAGACTGTAATAAAGCATACAATTATGTTCAAATTCCATTTCTTTATGATAAACAAAAAAATGATGATTGGTTGTTGGGTTGTTTCCTCTTCCCTTTTTAGATTAGACTTAATTAAGACTTAGATCTTCACACGGCTAATGATTGTGAAAAGAACAAGTATAAACTCAGCTGCTTCTGAAGATGGTTTCTGTGCCAAAAGCTCTGGGAAAAATAATAAACATTACACATCCAGCATAAAAGCTATTTTTCATTTATATTTGGTTAACATCACATTAAATCCAAGCATGTACCATGCATTTTCCTTTAAACTTTATTGTGAGGTTCATCATGACTTCCAAAGACAGCCAAACCAGTGTTCATCTTGAACTGTGTAGCTCTCTCTATGGACCACGTGACACTACACAACTATGCTTTACATTTTACCCAGTACAAACTTCTCACTGTATAAAGAATTTGCTTATACCTTATAAGAATACCTTATATTGTATTTTATTCTTTTAGCTTTCTATCGTAGATCATAAGTAAAAATAAAGCTAATTTTGGAACTTCATGTCAACATGGCTAATGTTAGCATTTTAACATTTAGCTATTATTCTCTTTGGCATTTAAGTAGAAAGCCAAGTTATAACACTAACACATGCACAATTTGGCTGAATATGATTATTGCCAGTTAGAGTGCCATATCCTGGCTGTTAAACAGGTACTCTGTTGTTACACCAGCTAGAATCAGCATCTCCACAGACATATTACCCTGAAAATCATTATTCTGCTGTTCACCAGCACAACAGTCAGCACCCCTGCCACCATCAGAAGTCAGAGAACATTATCCTGATAGCTGCCTGAGTGATAACACATGTGCAATTGCCTTCTCTGTCTCAGTTTTCTGATAAAAAGAACTGTTAAATACCTGAGAAGCATTCCCTGTGATTGACCCCTAATTTTTTATGAATCCTAAAAGAAATAAAACCATACAGTGCAACCATGGTGTTATCTTTTTTTATATTGTAAAATACTTTTTAATTCTAATTTGTAAATCCCTCCCTGGGTGCAGTATATTCAGAAACTGCAACATAAAAAAACATTATATTATATTATATTATATTATATTATATTATATTATATTATATTATATTATATTATATTATACTTTACAAACAACAATCAGTTTCCTGACTAATTTACTACCGAGTAATTCAAATGGACAAAGGCATTTCACAAATGGTGATTATATAGCATAACAGCACTGTGACATTTAATTATATGAATAACTGCATCAGAGGTGTTCTAACAATCATTACTTACACTTACTGTCTGTCGCCAGCATGGGTTAAAATACTGTCATCTTAAACAAAGCTTTGTTTCCTTAGTTATTGCTTCGTTTTTTACAAAGTTTTGAATTGCCTCTGTATTGTTTTTGGAAAAGCAAAATAAGTGATTACATAAATAAAGAAATTATGATCTGTTGCTAATAAATAGTGTTAGTAGAACTGGTGTATTTAAAAAAAATCAGACATTAAGGTTAAGCAGTTGTACTGAATATCAGCACGGCTGTGACATTCGGCATTCAGGCTGCCAATTATTTGATCCTCAAGCAAAACATGACTTAATACTTGGTTGACGTTTCTTGTTGTTAGTTACCAGGTTTGTGCACATCTTAGAAGGGATTTTGGTCCTTATTCTTTACAGATCTTCTCTAAATCCTTAAGGTTTCTTGCCTGTCGCTTGGCAACTCAAAGTTTCAGCTCTTTCCATCATTTTTTTATTGGAATAAGGACTGCAGAGAAACAGCCCCAAAGCATGATGTTTCCATTTTCCTGCTCAACTGTAGGGATGGTGTTCTTAGGGTAATAGTCAGCATTTTTCTTTCTCCAAAGATGTCGAGTAGAGTTGATGCCAAAGAGCTCCACTTAGGTCTCATCTGACCACAGTACGGTACTTTCTCCCAATCCATCTCTGTTTATTGGAAAACTTTAGACAGGCCTGTACAGTACATGTGCCTTCTTGAGGAGGGGGACCTTGCAGCGCTAAAGGATTTCAATCATTGGCGGCGGATTTAGTTACTGTGGTCCTGACTGCCTTGAGATAATTTACAAGCTCCTTGTCATTTTACACAAAATGAGC
The DNA here is from genome assembly GCF_024256425.1 of Clarias gariepinus. Lineage (NCBI taxonomy): Eukaryota > Metazoa > Chordata > Actinopteri > Siluriformes > Clariidae > Clarias > Clarias gariepinus. Next base: position 14,956,351 of record NC_071125.1, on the reverse strand, counting down.
TGTTGATAGGAGCACCTTCTTAAAATCAGTCTGTATACTAAATGAGCACATAACCAGTACGTGGGAGCTAGAACTATTGTTGGTTGATAGAAGATCAAATGCGTATTTTATTCACTAAAATGCAAGTCAATTTATAACAATTTATAATCTGTTTTTTTTTCTAGATTTTTTATATTTTAATAGAGTGGAACGTTCCGCAGATAAGCAATAATTTTTTTTTAATGTTTTTTATTTTTACTTTATATTTTTTATTATTAATTTTTATATGAATATTTTTGGGTTGTGGAATGAATAGTCTGAGTTTCCATTTTTATGTATTTTAATTTTTTATAAACAATAAAATTTGGCTATTATAAATACATATTACTCTACTCAGGTGAAATGCATTTTGTAGTTTTGCTTTATTGATGACTTTGTCATGGTGCTACAGAACACTAAACTGGACAGATGGCGAGAAAGAGAGAGAGAGATGTTGGATGTAAAGCCCTGTCCAATAAAAAAAGTGATATGTTTAACGTTGCACAAAGAGAGACAAATCAATGTGAGCTCTCTCTCTCTCTCTTACTCTCTTTCTCGCACACTCGCACACACATGCACGCTAGCAGACACACTGTTAAAAGTTTAATGTCTGGGATACTGTATGCGATTTGTGGGCGTCTAGGAGCTGTTATCAATATGCGGTAGGCTCTGGAACTTCCGGGGGAGGTGAGATGTCTGTCTCCAGTATGCTGGTGCCTGGTAGCATTTTACAATTTATCCTAGCTACAAATCATCAGACATCAGACACAGACATTTGACCAAGCAAATTTTAAAAGCAAAATTTTACATATTAATAATTTTGTGAGGATTACAAGATTATTTCAAGTTCTCAGTAGTATTCACCTGGAACTATTACTATTAGCATCATAAGCAACATAGGTAACAAAGTTAATATAATTTTTAAATTAGAATCAACTATGTTTCTGTTGTGCACAGGTTGAATTAAAAGCATTACATGATTACATCAGTACCTATACAGTATGTCGATTTTGTGATTGTTTGAATGTTACTTGATGCAGTCTCTGTGCAGTCTTGTACAGTATAGCACACACATATACTGTACAGTGGTCTGAAAAAGTGTTTGCCCCCTTACTGATTCTCATTTATTATTTGCATGTTTGTCACACTTTAATGTTTCAGATCATCAAACAAATTTAAATATTAGTCAAAATAACACAAGTAAACATGCATATATTTTATTTTTAAGGGAATTCTTTTTTATTATTAAGGGAAAACAAAATCCAAAACTACATAGTCCTGTGAGAAAAAGTGTTTGCCCCTTAAAAACTAATAACTGGTTAAGTCACCCTTAGCAGCAACAACTGCAATCAAGCGTTTTCGATACTGTAACTTGCAATGAGTTTGTTACAGCGCTGTGGAGGAATTTTAGCCCACTTATCTTTGCAGAATTGTTGTAATTCAGCCACATTGAAGGGGTTTTTCAAGCATAAACCGCCTTTTTAAGGTCATGCCACAGCATCTCAGTTGGATTCAGGTCAGGACTTTGACTAGGCCACTTAAAATTTTTTATTTTGCTTTTCTTCAGTTGATTTGGTAGATTGCTTTTAACCTAAAATTTTAAGTGTAAATCATGTTACTGTAAATCATAGCAGCCTAACTGAATCATCAGTTGTAGAACAGTTAATTCCGATTAGGTGATTTAATTGGCTGAGAGATATTCCACGAGTGGCGATGGAAGCCATAACAGCAGTGGGACTTTTAACTTTACAGTGATCTAATTCTAAGGTTGACGCTTTGGTTAAATATGACCTCAAATGGATTGTGTTGTTGCACATAGAACATTAGGCTTGAACAGATTTGCCCAAAGTCCCTTTGCACAAAGAATCTTTTTTAGAACAACATACCAGACTGACATTGCAGGTAATAATGCATATGGGAGCAGATGGGAAGAGAGGAAGTGTGTGTGTGTGTGTGTGTAGGTGACTGTGTAGGTGACTGTGTACGTGTGTGTGTAATTGTGTGACCAGAAGACGGAAAGGAGATAAGTGAGAGCTAGGCTGACAAGCACATTCACCTCTGCCACTCATTGCTCCCTCTCACTAATAGATTACGAGCAGAAAGGACTCCAGAAGCTCTGCCACCTAGGATGATGGCAGGTAAAATATAAGAAGAAAATTCAAATAGGAAGAGAGAACAGCTACGAAGATGGACATAAAGTAAAAAAAGGAATGGTTGAACAAGACAAAATGTGGTGGTGATAAAATGTCCATCACCGCCCACTCCCCTATTTTAGTAACTTTATAATTGTGTGCACACATCTATAGTAGGATCCAAAAGTTGACATGTCAACAGTTAAAACAATGATCAACAACTAATATAAACATTCAGATAAGTCCTCATTATTGTAATGTATATTTTTTGTAATTTAAATGTATTTTAATTCAATTTTGAATAGCATTTACTTAATTATTTCAATTTTTTGTTATGCCATACAAGCATAATACTTTGCATGTTAAAAGCAAACTTTATGATGGCTAACTTCAGTCTAATGTGGGTTTGTATCAATTGTCATATAGAGACAATTAAGTTGCATTTACTGTAAGTTGCATTTACGTACATGTAGTTTAATCAATTATTTCTTAGCTTAAGCATTGCAGAATAATTATGTCCTTTTTTTTTGGGGGGGGGGGGTATTTTCAGAAAGCTTAAATACAGAAAGCTTACATCAATTATTGTTCTTTTTAAAACACATTTTAACTTCTCATTTAATAAGGTCACTCTATTATTGTGAAAAGGTGTGGTTGAAACACTTGGCCAATCACATTACGTGTGACCGTGAGCACACATTCAGCAAAATGAAACTATATATGCTCTGTATTAAAAAAAACTACTCAGTGAGCCATGAATTGCTCAATGCTCAATTTTGCATTTTTGAATAATACACTTTTTCAGGTTTATGTGAAATCTAAATTACCAAGTTTAATCTGAATAACAATAAAGATCTGAAAGAGTTGCATTCAAAAGAATTATGGACACTACGTATGAAAGCATGAAATGTATTTATCAAATGAGATTATTTTTATCTGTTAAAAATATAAATGTGTATGCATATTTACACAAATTGTTACATGGACTGGGAGATATCATGTATCATGAAAAATAGTGTTATATGATCCTATCTGAAAATTCATTCTTTTTCAACTACACTGTAAAAAAAAAAAGGTACTTCAACATAAAGTTCACTAAACTTTTAGAGAAATTTGCTTGCCCATAAAATATTTTACATTGCTGTTTAATTTACACAATGCATACCCAGTTTAAAATCTTAACTTTTTCAAATTCAAATATTTAAGTCAGCTTTATTAGTATTGTGTGTGGACTTAATTAATTAGATTTCTCTAGGGTTGACAAAAACAATCTACACAAAAAAGTTAGTTGTCTTTCATTGTAGTCCACTGATGTAGTTGACTCAACTGATTGTTCTACTATTAAAAAAAAGTTGGCCTAAGAATAAATCAACAATTTAAGCATTACACAATTTTTCCAAAACTAAGTTAAAACAGGAGAATGCAGAATAAAACAAGTGAATACAGGTTTTGCTTAAATTTCTTAAAAGTCTTTTTTTCGCAATGTGCCAGTTAAAAAAAGTTCATGGCAACAAAAATTAGTTTCTTAACATGTAAATCTGAGGGAAGCATGTCTTTCCAAGTCCAATAAAAAATTGGAATGGCTTTAAAGGTGTATGTCCAGTCCTGTCCAAACATCCTAAAACTGCTGCAAAGTCACCCAAGAACTGGGCAGCCAGTCACCCCGTCGACCCACAGCAGAGCTCTGGTGAAAGAAAGATAAATAAATTTTATAGAATATCTAGTTATAAAATTATGTAGTTAAAAATAAAAAAATATATGTATAAGCTATATACTATCAGATTGTGTAAAATATTAGTTCTGGAATTCTAATGATGGGTTAAAGGTGCATATTGTTTCATATTTAAAAGGGTTTAATATTTTTAAGGGTTTTACTTTCATTCTTTGGTAAAACTACATAAATTAATTAGAAATTTGGTTTTCAAACCACAAAGTTAACATATATAACACTCGTAGATGAGCATTAGCAACTCTAAAGCCAAAATAATGGCAATTTTATGATAATATCCCTTAACTTACCAAGTACTGAAGTGCCACTACTCCTTAACTGTTAAACACTTTCAACAGTTTTTCAAACACCCAATTCCTCGATTTATAAAATCACATGATTGCATCCAAGGGAAGGTAAATTTAGTCTGTGTCTTAAAAGTTTTCAAGTACACAATGTTACCTGTTATTACTTGTTGAAGTTGGGCCAACAGTACAATATTAATTCATTCAACAGTTATCTAGTGAGAGTTTTAACAGTGTAGGTGAGACACCTTTAAGCTTAATATCATGTTTTGGCTGAAAGTGTGACAACTTACAGTATGTTTGGATTTAAAAACTAATCGGTGAAGCACCGGAAGTCATATAATACAAATGTAAAAATGGTTACAGTATTTAATACGATAAATTGTACAGAATAATCAATACAGAATTAAAATTCTCCCAACAATCTGACCAATATTTGATTACAGCCATCAAGTTTGAATTAATGGATGAGTAGTTCATTTTCGTATCTATCATCAATCTGTTCTTATTATTTAATTTTTTCCAGTAATATTTACCATTTGTATTTGATTTTAAATTGATTTGATTTGCTGGCCCCTTGTTGTCACTTCTATATCTTTAATATCACTTTCATACAGTGTACAGTACATGTTTGAAATAACTAGAGACTTTGTGTCACTATTAGAGACAAAGAAAGACTTTGTGTCACTATTTGGCCCAATTCAGAAAAAGTTGTCTCCTTTGTGCCTATTACAGGATATTCCACAGGCTTGGGGAGCTGGTTGAAAATCACCACTGAAGATAACGTCTGACCCAATAGACTAGGTAAAGGTCTTTTAGTTTGGTAGCCTATTTCAAACAAACTTCACTGGCTAGTTTAGTTCACTTTCCAAATGTCTGTTTTGTAAAAAAAAAAAAAAAAAAAGCCAGAGTTTAATGGGCAGTGCAGTGTAACCACAATGCACAATGATACACTATTCAAACCCACAGTATTACATTTGCTTTTTATTACAGAGGACTGTTGCTAAAGCTTCTCATATGGCAAATTACACCTGCTGCAAAACCCTTACCCTTTCATTCGGAAATCATTTTCTGCGGTACAGTAATATGACTAGAATATCAAAACAGTTCCACATTAGTAACACATGCCGCATGCATGTGGTGTGAAGGAGTGACACTGAACATGCTTTTCTTCTGTTTATGTTTCTCTAACTGCAAGCAATCACTCATTCATTTATCATTCCTTTTTGTTAATGGTTTCCAGTATTATGTTTTTCTTTCCAAGGCCACATTAGTGGTTTTTCCTGCTAAGGTTTTAGTTCTCTCTGTGCAATGTTGGGATTATTGAGACCACTTGAAAGTATTTATGTTATTCACATTAGGATGAAAGCAGTAGACAGCACTAAAGAGTATGGACTTCATTTCACCTAAAGAACCACACTGAGATGTGAGGTGAGTTCAAGTCATCCCAAGCATGCAGTCAATCTACTAAACCATATATAGCCTGTACTTGTGTTTACAGTACTGAGCAGAATTAAGTTAGTCAAGAGGCCTGAATAGTTTCATGATGTTTATTAAATGGACACAGAGATGTGAACAGATTACATTTGGGCCAAATTATTCTACGATTGAAAGGTAATGTCTAGATGAAATTTAAAATGTATATGTAATATAAATAGACTAGTATAAAATAAAAGACCAATATATAAAAAAGACTAGTATATAAGTCTTTTATATTACTTTATCATATGCATGTAGGACCCATCTGGGAAAATATTAACCAGGTGCACAAGGCAGGACACACCATGGCAATCATGCACGCACACACACACACACATTATGGGCAATTTCCTAAACACCAATTAACCTAATCTATTAACCTCTGGAGAAAACCAGAGCCCCTGGTGGGGCACACTAATATACAGGTGGGACTTAAACCCCCAACCTTGGTGTACGAGGTCACAGTGGTAACCACTGTGCTACCGTGCTGCCCAAAATAATTATACTATTTTATTTTCAAGAAATTATTTGGGAAAAAATACGCTGACCCTTTGCAGCACCTTGTGTTGTATTTCTGCAAAAATATGCACACTATCTCCACACCAGGCTGCCAGTTAAAAAAGCTCCAGCAGACAGACCTGGCTCATTAAAGCATGCAGGCTGACACCCTGTGTCATAACCCAATGCTTTTACTGGAAATGGGCTTGTAAGTAAGCAAGACTGAGAAATGCAAGAAGAGAGACAAGCTGTCCTCATTTAAAAGTGTCTGGATAAGCACAATCAGGCATGATTAAGCTTCTGAATCGCTGCTAGCTCTCCATTAGCTCATGCTGGAGCTATTTGCATGAGTGACACCCCACTGTTTTAGTAACATGAGAAGGCTCGCGTGCAACTTATCCATCAATTTTTCTCTGCCTTTCTCTCACTCTGTCTTTCTGCTCACACTTAATCACTCCAGTGCCACAGCTTAGCATCCTGCTGCTAATGCACCAGTACAGTATGTACAACACTATGTTCAGCCCCTGCAGTTGTGAGCACAAGGTATAAGTGAATCAGATTCATACCTAAGTACTGTGGGGTCCAGGGTCCTTGTGAGTTTTTTTTTTTTTTTTTTTTTTTACTGTAGTGCAATCATGACGACTGGATATTTCATCTTGAAATGAATGTCTCATCAAGGTCTCAAAAGGCTTTATATAATTAGGTTGAGAAAGCCTTCAGACATGTCTGTGCAAAGCTTTGTTAAAAGTGGTAATGACATCTAATATTCAAGTCAGACACTTTTTGTTTGACCATGGAGAGCGTTTAAAATGAGCTTTGAGACTCATTGATTTTCTATGTTTTTTAATGAATTTTTCTTTTTATATTTTAAAAAAAAGAAAAAAAATAGAAAATATAGTAAAATGTGATTGAATTTCCTAAAAATGTATGGTCATGAAAACACATTTAAATGTCCCAGAAATGTTTTTTTCTGATATGATAAAGGTTTTTACTTTTTTCCTCTTTTTTTAGATCTACAGCTGAACATAAATTGAACTGTGCTTTTGACTGTTTGCACATAAGAGAAATAAGAAAAGGTTTTGTCCTGATTATCACACTATTAGATTGGGGTTCTTCATCTCAATGAGGGTGAGTCAAGCCTGGTATTCCGGTAAGAATATTTATTGAAATTCCAAAATACCTAAATAGGCAGGACTGGCAAAAGAATGACCAGTGATGACCAGAATGAAAGTGTGGTTTTGGGAAGCAGGAGGGTCAGTACTGTAACTAAGTGCACTACAGATGGGACCATGCCAATTGGGGACAGACAAAGGAACTTTCTTATACTGTACCTCTCATACTGAGCATAAATGATCAGAGATGCTTATGATCAGAAGATTTCGCTGGCACGTTGCTTGGGAGAGCTGATACGTATTGTTTACTCTTTAGTGGCTGGTTGCTGGGGAGTAAGACTCCCATTTGTGACACTCACTGTCACTTACTCATCTTCTATACCATGTTATCCTGTATACAGGGTCGTGAAGGGCCTGGAGCCTATTCCAGGAAACTTAGGGCACAAAGCAGGGTACACCTGGATAGCACTAGATGAAAGTGTACATTTACATAGATGTACTGGTGTATGAGGTTATGGGATGAATTATGTGCATGCCAAATTAAAGAGATGCATCTTGAGTCTACTTTTACACTGGTAGACTGTGTCTAAGCTCTGAATACTGTCTGAAAGGTTATATAAAATTGGTACACTGGATAGGGTGCCAATAAATTGCAGAGCACACATAAACGACACACACACACACACACACACACACACACACTAGGCAATTTGGTAATGCCAATTAGCCTAATTTGCATGTCTTTGAACTGTGGAAGGAAACCAGAGTACCTGGAGGAAACCCATAAAGCACTGGGAGAACATGCAGACGGGAAACAAGGGAAACAAGTACACACCCTTGAGGTGCAAGGTGACAGTGCTATGCACTTAGCCACCATACCGCCTTGATTAATATACAGTACCAGGTAATGTACTGTAATTTACCGTTCAGTCTGATTATTTCTCAGTAGATGTACCAGGTTATGATACATACAGTAAAGTGCAACCTTTAACATTCTACAGTCTTCTCTCTGATGGAGATGGAGGCATTGAGCAGCATAGCACATTTTATAAGCAAATTTTAAAATTTTCACAACATATGATTAGACTTCCAGGGTCATAAAGTAAGCCTAATTTTTACTCTTCTCTACAAGCACTTTTGGGATTACAATACAAGTAGTAACACAGGACAGTAGATCATTTCATAACCTAAAGAACATGTAGTTTATCAGTTATCTGTATGGTGATGAGAGATGCTCTGTAACAGTTGGGTGTAGCCAGCAGACATTTTGTGTAGCTCCCCCACAGTCCATACACTGTACACTGTTTTTATATTAATGAAGATATAAAGCCAAACAATTTCATAGTTCATGTATGTACTCACAACAAAGATGTAATATTTAAAGGTCTCCATCTTCTATGCTTCCAAAACAAACCTTGAGGATTATTCATCCTTACATTGTAGATGTTAATGCTCACATCAAAGTGGAACAATGAAATAAACCATAGATTTGGATACTCACATGGCAGTAGAACAATGCAATAACAATAAACTCACCGCTAGAGGCAAATTACAAAAATTGATTTTTATATCAAGTATGATTGTTATTTAACTTGATTTTTATATCAAGTAGGAAACAATCATATTTCTCTCTTTACCGCATGATGCTTGTTTGGAAGATCAGACACACAAAGCACACCCAGTTTTAATAAAGCTTTTAAAGGGTACTCTTTCAAATGGTATTGAAGGTGTACTGATTGTTGTTGGTCTTTCTGCTTTTTCTGTTGGGGTTTGTGACAGTGGACCACCCTGTCCACATAACTTGGCACAGGTATTATGCCTAATGCCCTTCCCGACACATCTACTGTGACCAACAATAAAGATAAGTTGCAAGGTGGTGCATCCGTGGATCAGACTTGTTAGTCGAGCACATCCTATAGATACTTAGTCAGATTAAGATCTAAGGAATTTGGAGGTAAGGTCAACACCTTGAACTCTTTGTAAGGCTTCCAATCATTCCTTAATTACTTTGCTGTGCAGAAATAAATCCTGCATTAACCTGCAAAAAGAGGCCATTGCCATCAGGAAATACTAGGTATGCAACAATTCTTTATGTGTGTTACATGTCTAAGTAACATCAATATGAGTACTAGAATCCAGGGTTTTTCCAGGGCTGGCTTGCTTTCTTCCCATAGTGCATCCTGGAGCCATCTACTGTACTGTTCAGGTAAGTTAGGCACATAATCCATCAAACCAGGCCACCTTCTGCTATTGCTCCAAGCTCAACTTGTGATGTTCACTATAGAAGCTTTCAGCAGTGGACAGGGGTCAGCATTGGAACTCTGACACCTTCCTATAGTCACAAATAACTCTTCCAGCAAATTGTGCTGCAGTAGCTCCTCTGTTGGAACAGGCTTTCTTTTGCTTTGCATATGGATTAATGAGCCTTAGATTACCATGACTTGTCCCTCCTTGGAACACTTTTGGTTGGTACAAACACTACATTCCAGGTACACCCCGAAGAACTGCTATTTGTAGATCCTTCAACCCAGCTTTTTGACAATGACAATGTGGTTCTTCTTAAAGTTTCTCCAAAACTTTTTTCCCTGCATCTAGCACATCAACTTCAAAAACTGACTGTACACTTGTTGCCTAATGTATCCCAACCCTTGACAGGTGTCAACATAAGTAGGTAATCAATATTACTCACTTCACATGTCAGTGCTTTTAATGTTGTGGCTGATTGGTGTATATGGGTGTGATGGCACTCCTCATAGGGGCACTTAAGTTTAAATAAGGACAGAGATTATCTAGTCTCTCAGTCATGGTTAATTAGATATTACATTTTAAATGTTGGTTACCTGAGAATACATTGCAGTACAGATGTATATCTCTAAGTATGCAATACCACTTAGGTATTAAGTATACTGTTTTACATTGGAAAATGTTTAAAAAGAAGTCTGGGCAAGTCAGTTTGAATGGGCCAGATGCAGCTGATAAAATAAATAATGATATCACGTGTGAATGCACTGTAGTTGCAGATGTTTCACATGGCCCATAAATCAGGTTTTGCTTACTGTAGGTCCTCTAGGAGGTCAGAATTGGCTCTGCATGTGAAATGTTTGCATCACTATATATTATAAATATAATATTTATTTGTAATGTAATTAGAAATAAGTCACTTTAGTGAAGGGTGAGTTGGGCCTGGCACTTCTGATACGGTGGCTATGAGTAAACATGAGGTTATTGGAACAGAAGCGCTTCAGTATGTTACTCAAATGCTTATATATTCACAGTTAAAGATAGTTTATTGTATTGACATTTTACTCTTGAGATCTATTGAACAGAGTGCGCTGATGCTGAACATCGAAAATAGTTGTGCAATCAGCTAGAATTGTACTGTAGTTTATTGCCAATTGAATCTGTGATTTGTGAAGTGGCCTAGAAAAATTCTGCCACTTTGTCATTCTTTATTGTTTCTCTTTTGCAAGCATCAAAACCAGGAGGTAATTTATATAATAGCAAAATCTGGTGACCACCAAAAATAAACTGCAATTGATTTATTTATTTATTTGTTTTAATTTATTATGTAATAAATATATTTTTTTATTATTTGTAGCCCACAGAATAATAAACGTAGATATTCAGATAATTATATGTCAATTATATTTTTAAATATAAAGGACACTACTGCCTATGCATTAGATAGTTTATTTACTATTTTGAATGTTTCCCTATTCTGGATTCAGACTAGGGGAGAAGATCTTGTCCCCTCATAAAAATTACACAGTACGCTGTAACCAGCTAGCGGATAAACTGTGCTTTATTTGCAGAAAATGGGAAGCAAAATGCTACTTTGGACACATGGTGAGATATGACTTTATCACTAAATGATGTTATACACCAGGGACCTTTGACCTCTGTCTGACCTCTTTCTGACCCCATGCTGACCTATATCACCTTAATTTTAATTAGCATGTATATAATATGGCATGCAATATGGCATGCAAGACAAATGTTCACCAAGACCTAGTTAAGCACAAGGTACTGTCACAGACAAGGGTGGTTACTAAATTAATTCACTATTCACTATATATAGTGAAATATTTGGGTGCCATTTTGCAGTGCTGTCCCAATAGTAAAATGTTGTTCTTTTATTAGAGCCCTTGTTATGTTTATATGTTATGTGCAGATCAACTAACTTAGACAGGGGGCAGGATTTGGATAGGAATTGGACAGAGACTGGATTGGAAATAGGGACAAAAACAAGACTGATACGGATTATTATACACAAAAAACAAGGCTTGGTATTGTACAGGTGGATGACTTATAGCAATCTATAATACATGGCACACCATAAATCCAGTGTACACCTGATGTACACGCTATGTATCACTATGCACTGCCAAATTTCAGAACACAATGTACTTAAAAAGGTCATTAAAGCCAATAGGTACAGAATTTAGTAATTGTTAATGTTTTAAATTAAATTTGAAATCCACCTGGTATTTTTTTTTTTTATTGCTATCTATTATCTATTACTGCCCCCTATTCATATATATGCAGTCTATATATTAAACATTTAACAAGTAAGTAAGTGGAGAGTTAAAGATACAGCAAAGAGCCTTCTGTCTTTTTCATTATGACCTTTTGATCCCTGCCTGACCCCAGTCTAACCCTATAACCCCCTAAGTGTCGTTACAACATAATTTACCAGCAAAAGCTGTCAGAAAACCAGAATAAATTTGAGATCACAAACCTCCATTTAGTACTATTGTGACAGACCTAGGGTATAGAATTTTTGTACTACTATGGTTGAAAATGTTGTCTTTCTCCTCTTGGTTACTTTTTTTCAGAGGCAAACTGTCAGTTAAAATTATATTAATTAAATTTGAATACTTGAAATCGGCATAATGCCTGACATTTAAAGCAACTAAATATTCGCATAACAATGCAATTAAATGGGAGAACAAATGTCTAAAAGATGATGGTTCGCATACATGATTTCTGATTAAAAAGACAGTAAACCTCATGGGGGAAAGGCAACAGAAAGTTAGGATGAAAGTTAAAATGCCACATCAGGAATTAATGAATGGTCTGTATCACACTCATGATTATACAACTACTGTGTAAATAATTAATTCAGTGCATTCATTATGATGATTATATCAACTTGACATTCATTATGAAGATGCATTCACAGCCATGCATCATCTATGAATTCAGCAGTGCTGCAGTGAAAGAAAAGAGAATTCAACTAAACCAAAAGGACAATAATATCAAATTATAAATACAAATACAATTTTAGATTGAACTAATTCAATTAACAAACAGTTCTTAGAGCAGACACAGTTATTTTGAGAAAAAGATGTGTGCATGTACTAGTCAAATAAACTGATGTAAGGGAAATTAGATAGAAAAGGAGACTGATAATTGCTTTATTGTTCTTAGAAATATTCACATGTTCTGAACATAGGCAGATGGATATTAATAGTGCACTGGCATTAATTCAATTTAGACACTTGTGTTTATTACATTAATGTGTCTGCCATAGCTCACTTTGGTTTGCAGTAATATACAGATAAGGCTGTAAGTCATGTCCTTTATGCTGAAGGACTTAAAATACTCAGTCTTGATATTAACCCTGTAGTGTGTGTGTCTGTGTGTGTGAGAGAGAGTAATTGAATGATTTCTACTAAATAGGCCTTAGCTCTTAAGGTAAGTTAATCTTTGTAACATTATTGACCAGAGCTATGATAATAAAAATAACACACTTATGCATCATCTCCCAAATTTCTCCTTGCATTTGCTTCAGTCTGCCAGATGGTTTATATTATATATACTCTCCAAAATCACCCTTATCTTTGATTACAGTACACAATGTGAGGGCTAGTTCATATGTAAAAATAATTCCTCATGCTACATCATGTCAAAATATTTGCCGCATGAAGCAAAGAAAACAACTAGGGAGATTTGAGATAAATTAAATTATGGAAGAAATTTTGTCAGAAAAAAAATATGAACTATATGAGTCGTGTTGCATGGTAAAAATTCTTACCATAAAATCCATGGCTTTGTTTAGTAGTGACTGACAGAGCATTTTCATATGTACACAATGTTTTTTTTTTTTTTTCCAGGCAGTGTATATACACTCCTAGTCAAAAGTATAATTCAATGAACTTTTACTTTGCAGCAGAGGTAAGTTTTGGTCTGGCTTTCCTGTGATGGTGATCAATCGATTAATTGGTTTTGCAAATGCAGTTCACAATACTGTTCTTTAAAGAACTATTCCAGAACAGCTGACCTTCAAACGTTAAACCTTTGACTAGAACTGTATATACTTTTCTTAAATGTTAAAGAAAATGACCTTGAAGATACAAGCACAACTGACTGTGCGTAAAGAGCTTACATACAGTAGATGTCAATCCCTTGCTGTCATTTGAAAGTTGTTTAGGCCATTTCCCAGCTAGTGACAATTAATGCAAATTTCAACATTTTATAGAGCAAATTCAGAGCCAAAACTACCCTCATATCTAATAGCTTCACCTGACAATGTTAAACAGCTTAACTTAACTTTAATGCTTTAAGTGAATAGCTTTAAAAGGAAGTCCAGTTGTAAATTTATTAGCAGGGAGCTGTCAACATGTATCTATAAATTCTATTTATTCTGATGATTAATGACCCTAACTGCATCTCTTTATGAGTAATAAAACTATAGTGTTCACTGTTAATGAAGTGGAAAGTGAGAAAGAGAGAAGACTAAAGCTGGAGGCTTCGAAAGAGGGGTGGAGGAGTGAGCAGGATACCGAAAAAAATAAATTCATGGGGTAAGCAGTCTGAGATCAGCATTTTTTATTAAAAACTCAGTATTGTTACCCTATAGTACCCCAGGCAAAATAAAGACTTTTTAAAAAAGTCTTAGATGATGAAAAGTGTATACTCCATCAACTGTCAATCTTACATGTCAAATGTTCAAACTAACTACTAGGCCTATTTCAGGTAATACTCCATAATAATGTTTGTCTTGGCTCCCTGACATCAGTGATAATAAACTAAAGGCTTGTTAACTGGATTGTTTTGAGAGCAGGTTTAATTTGGGCAGCAAACAAGAATGCATTAATATATTCTAAATACATGAAAAAAATTAACAGCACAAATTAGCACTTTTTGCTGGAACATGTCGATACTGTAACAGTCTACAGTGCCTCTGAAGAAACATACATTTGTTTAGGGGGTACCCGGGATTTGCAACCAGAAGGAGTATGCAGAAAACTCGTCACAACTATTGTATGTTAACAAAAAAAAGTAATTCACTTGTATATCCAGGCAAAGATGCCCCAATTACAGTCATGCATTTAAAAGAAGATTCATACATACTTTTAAAGTGTTAAAGTAAACAAGTACAAAATTATAGATTTTTTTAAGCAAAGCTTCGAAGCTCAATTTTAAGTCAACAAAGCAATACTCTCAGTATTTTGATCGGCTCTGAATGACTAATGCTATGCAGCCCTCTAGTGATGTACATGCAGTAACACCAGTGTGGTATTTCCCTGCAGTACCCCTTATCAGACATTAGGGGCGCTAAACGTACAGCTCACACGTGATAGAAAGCCTTCTACTGACTGATATTCTAACCCGTGTGTGCGCGCGCGTGTGTGTGTGCGTTCAGTCAGTACCATTATGCTTAAGATATAAGCTAATCTAATGATTACTATATTGATAATTATTTTAATGAACAAGAGAACTGAACTAATCAGGTCAGAAATACCAGTTGTATGAATTAGGGGCAACAATAAACACATTTAAGAGAATTAATTATATGAAATTATCAAATGCCACAAATCTCTATTTATTTACGATTAAATAATGGAAGGAATGTCATGGCAGAAAATTCAATACAGATTGCAGATTGTAGACGTGTGAAAAACTGACCATTAAATTTAGTCAAAGATTCATAATCTTGTACACTGCTAGAGGAGGATAGGTGGCAACAGAAATTTAACTTTACAGCCTTTAGTAAATAAAGTAGACTTTTGTAAAGTAATGGTGGAGGTGAACTTTCAGCATGAAAATGAAAGCTCATTGCATCATTCAGTAACACTAAAGCAGTTAGTCTTAATTTAGGACAAGCTGTCTCAAAGGCAGTCTGATATACAGTATATCTGATGTATATCAGCACAGCAATATGAGAAGTTACAAGACACATATTTAGTTTAGTTTAAAGAGAGCAAAAATGGACTGAAGGGTAGAAATGCCTTGCTGTCTTGAAACGTAAACCTTTTCCACTCAAAAACAGAAAAACAGCAGCGGGCAAAAATTAAATGTATGAAGGTTATTTAATAAAAGAATCTAACTCCACAATTCATAAAGTTATTTATGTTTTGTAAATTTTTTTTAAAACAATATGAACTATAGGTAAATATTAGACGCATCATAAAATTACTAGTGCATCTTTATAAATCTCTTGTCCTGTAAAGTTTACCCTGGACAAGGAGCTTACTGTATGTACTGTAGGACACGCACACCTACACACACTCAGATGCTCATTCACACACTATCGGCAATTTGAGAACGCAAATGAATTGCCTAATCTACATGTCTTTGGACTGTTAGAGGGAACCAAAGTACCCAGAAGAAACCCACCCTACTCCATGTACACAGACCCGAGGCAGGAATCGAACCCAGACCCTGGAGTTGCAAGACGACAGTGCTAACCACTGAGCAACCATGCCGCCAAGCTGTGATTCTGCTGTTCCTGAACATACACGTAGTAACTAAGTACTTTGTCTGATCGATAGCATGTCTATTAATGAATACTCAACTATAACAGTACATTGATTTACCTTTACAGAACCAAGCCCATGTTAGAAATAATGCAGACAGAATTACAACTGCTAGTGCATGAGACAAACAGTGTCTTGCTTGAAGCTACACAAGTGTACAGGAGTTAGTTGGAAATCTCTCGACTACACAGAGAGAAATGTGTCTCACCTAGAACACAGAACTTCTATCCCTTTTTCTTTAATATCTGTAAGCTTTCTTTGTTGGAACTGCGCAGAGAGATCAAAGGAGTCTCATCCTAGGGGAAGAGCACAGATCACCCTGCTGTGTGTGTGTGTGTGTGTGTGTGTGTGTGTGTGCGGTATGTGTGTTTCTTAGTGTCTTACCTCCTGCAGCTGAGGCCACATACAGAATAATATTAAATTATGTTCTGTAATTGCTATTTCCTGAAGTTATGTGTTAGTGTTGACATTACCGAAATGTTCACTATGAAATAGTTGAGACATAATTGGAACATAATTGAAAAATATTATACTGATATAATAGAAATATCAATAACATATTACATTTAATTCATGTATGTGGGCTTTTTTCCCCCCACTGGCTCACAATTCTAACCCCAAAAAAGTCCAGTAGAAAGGCTATGAGGTGATGAAATTGACCCCTTTCAAGCTACACGGTCGTATTGATCCTGTAAGTATGATAAGAACAAGGTCAGAGGACAGCTTCCAACCCCCAAATAAGCAAGAGTGGAAATGATGATCTTATAATTCACAGAGGCAGCAGACAGGTCAAGGAGGATGAGAAGAGACATAGATATAAGACAATGCAGTAAACATTCTGTTAGTAGTATCTCAGAATTTGTTGTACACATTACAAAAACACCTATGAAACAATAAATATTATCATATTTCAGTTGAACATGTTCATCTTTTAGTAAATTAACAATGTAGCTGCATGTTATTCACAAGTTCTGACGCGTGTCTTTAGTTACACAGTGTCACTGACGACATCAGACATTTCGTTGATTTCTTTGTCTCTTGTTTATTTTCAACATCAAAAACAACGGTTGTTACAGTTTCTTGCATAAATCCACTGTAGTCACGACAAGTCGCTTGCTGTGTTCTGTAGCTTCGATAGATTACAGTTACAACAACTTATTTTACTGTATTCCTTTTAGCTTACTGTCTCACGGTCAAAAGCTTGTGTGCTCCACACCTTTCTGTATCCTTCCGTGTCTTAACAACAACTACAACTAACGTGCGTGATAGACATGGAACTGCATAACTGTGGGATGATGTCACAGAACAACCCATGAAATGATGTCACAATACAAATTATAAGTATGATACTTAATGCTTAATGCTCAACTAATAAACTGAAATAAGATAAACATAACAACAAATCACAAGAATGAAATATGGCCCTTACAAACAATGACGCTTGTTTCACAAAAAGAATAAAAAAAGGTTTTGTTGCAAAACTGAAATGCTTACAAACTGTGATGTAAAAGGTATTACAAACTGAATATTTTGTGCATGTTTTATTTGAGTCAGGAGGCTATTTAAAGTAATGCACACCAAAAAAAAAAAAAGTCAAAATTGTTTTGGTCATTATGTCATGATGTGATTGTGGTTTTCAGTGTGTCAGAAATCCTTTTTTTTTTTACACAGTTTTGTTAGAATTGATTAAATTACCCCGGAATTGTTTTTATGGCAAAGCAAATATGCAATTTAATTTCAATAATTTGTTGGTTAAGTTTTACTAAAAATAAATATAGCAAACTCATTTTTTTATTGTGTTCCATGTGTTTCAGTGAGTCATACTGGCAGCAAACTGGAAGTAAAACATTTAGAGTTATGTAACACACATTTTAATTACAACATATTGTTAAATATCATAAGCAACATTAAGAAATATGCATCAAATTCAGTCAACAGTGCATAATATGAATCATCATCAGTAATGCATCATCAGCACCTCTACCACTAACTGATGACTGTGCATCATAGACATTCATGACTGCTGGTGAAACTGCTATCAACAGAAAGAAAAGTATGATTTTTTAAAATTAATTCTGCAACATCCTTCAAACACATCAAAACATGCATTAAGTTGTATTTTGGGTGATTTCAGTTATGCATATATTCTGATTCTGGGTTTAATAAACTCCATTACGACAACTTGTCTGTTTGTTGACATATGGCCAGTGTGGATTTTTTTTAAGATAAATGCTATTTTCAGAAAATCTAAATAAGGGTTATGTGACATAAGGAAAAGGGATCCCTCAGACTCAACCTTAAAAACTTTAATAGCATTGTGGGTTTGTTGCAACAAACACATACAGAAATTATTACTTAAATAAATAAATAAAAATGCATGTTTCTCCATGATAGCTGAAGCATCTAGCTTGGATATTCTTTATTAAAGTGCTTCATACCAAGGTTAAGAATTAAGACCTTCTCAAGTCTGCTGAAGGATCAGGAAAAATAGGATTTACCAAGATATTTTCACCAAAATTGAACATTTCATACATATCACCTACTGCACTCAATTTGCCATAGTGCATAACTAACTTAATACATGACTTGATATGATGGGTTACATTTAGTTCACCCTCAGTAGCTCCTATGCTACGAAAAAGTAATGAGATTCTTAATATATGAAATAACCCAAAATAGGACACCACACCATCATACATTTAAAACATGATTATGGCCTTATGTAGCTTTTACATATTGTTATAATGTCTTTATTTTACTAAAACAAAGTAGATGCACATTAGATTACATCTACTAGCAGTATATTTTTATTTCTATATTTTACTTAAGTCTACCATTATGTTCTGATTTATTTAAATATATTTAATTTATGTTTGTTAAACTTACAGATTTTACTTGATGGAAATTTAGCCCATTCTCAACAAGAATTTTTTATTATTATAATCAATCCAGCAATCGTCACATTTTTTGACAGTGGGACGAAACCACGGAATCTAAAAAAAACCCATAGAAGACCAGGGAGAACATCCAAATCTCTGCACATCCAGTGCTAATCCTTGTTTATAATACTACCTGCTGTTCCAAGGAAATGGGAACATAAATGTTTGAATTATAGTCTTAAATATAGGTGTATACTGTATGAGTTAGAGGTTAAAAGTCCAGACATTCCTTTTCCAAATTGTTAATGATAAAACAAGCACTTTATCTGAACAAATGTTTCCAGTAGTGTGTTGGGGCAGAGTTTTTGAACACTCAGACATGTATCAGTGTGGTATCATGTTTAATAAAATTCAGTTAAGCTCATGACCGGAAACCAGAGGAATCACTGAAAATCACTTAGGATGGTTATGAGAGGTGAAATAGCTTGTGTTTCTCAGAAGTCAGGGAAACAAAGCCAGAATATGATTATCAGTGTGTATGTTACAGTACACACCATTCCCTGTAGTAACTCGATTTAATCTGCACTGGCGCCACTGGAATCAGGACATACAACTGATATGATTTTTTGTCTTTTGTAATGGACACACTTGTAATATGACAAGCTTAATAAGATCACTGTAATAAAAAAAAAAGCTAGACATACTGTACGTAGAATATATTCTCTACACACTGTGTTGCTGTCCTCGTGCTATCAGAAAATTTGAACCTAACCCTTTAAACACCTGTGTTCACAAACATTTAAAATGGCTGATTTTGGACAGAACTAATTTGTAATTCTTTTAAACACTTTTAGTAGCTGACAATACGTTTGTATCTAAACACAGCTTTCAAGGGTTACTCTGTCATTCAAAGAAAAATAAATAAATGATTAATAGCATTCATTTATTTATTTATGTCAAGATTAATTAACAACTAGTAACAGCTAGTTTCATGCTGTTTCTGTTCATTTAAAAATATATATATGGACAGAGAAAAAAAGACAGTTTTGGGGAGGATGAATATGCTGTACTTATATACTAATATACATGGTTATTTTTTTCTAATGTCATTTACAAAAAAGAAAAAAGAAAAATTTCCAAACATTAGTATTCCAGCAGAAAAAAAAGAAAAAAAAAAAAGAACAGAAATACAGGAAAGTCCTCAGAAGGACTGCAGCTGGTTCTGCAGAATGTTTAGTAAAACTAAGCAGCTAATTTCCTTACAAAACTGCACAAGTTGTTTTTGAGACTATATTTTAAGAAAAGAGGTGTCACACCAAGTACAGTATGTACTCTGTGATACGACTGTACATGTTTACTGCTTGCTATAATATTTTTTATGAAGAACCATAGACATCCTTGCTCCACTGCAGGTATTTGCATATGCCTAAGACATTTTTGGACAGTACAGTACAGTACATACAAGTTACATAAAACAGAAGAATGTAATTCAGCTTCATGTTTCTAGAACTGTAGGTACAAATCCTGCCTCTGGTCTGCATGCAGAGTTTACATGTTTTTTCGCCGTTTTGTGAATTTCCCTCTTGGTATTCCATTTTTTCCATCACAGTCCAAAGACATGCATTGTAGGCTGATTGGTGATTTTACAATGGTCTGGAGTGTGAGTGTCCTTTTGCTCTGTGATGGGTTAGCAGCCCCATCACAGAGGAATCCCCATCAGTCCTGTGTCTTGAGCACCCTGGGATAGGCTCCACAGTCCATAACGCTACTTACAGTACAGTACGTGGTTTGGAAAATTAATGAATTACATGAAAACATTTAGGCCTGCATAAAAAAACAATTTACACTGGCCTAGAAGGACAAGGCATCTAGAAAGAAGTCATTTAAAGACATTGTGTACCTGTAGCACTTGATTTTTACTACTGACTGTACTTTTAATATATTAATGCCACGCTGTTATCATAAAATTGCTAATTTATTTGTCTTAACAAAAATATTAAATATTACACAGAGAACTGCAATTACATAAGGGCTTCTTTTATGCAGTAGTTGTCAGTTGCACTCCCACTCTATTTCGCTTTGCTCTACTGGTCAGGAAATGAAAACTTTTGCACTTCAATTTCTATTTTCCCCTCTTATTGTGTGAGTTTTTCCATCCCTGGTGTTCTCTTAAAACCTCAATGTGACTAAATCTCATTTTGGATAGGTATATTGTTGAGAGACATTCCTCGGTTGAGGGCTGAGGTGAGAATTTCTGTATAATTTATTGAGTTGACTTGAGAAATAATCTAATAAATCTAACTTGACTGACATCATCATGTGGTAGGTATTTTGACCATTACCTACAACACTTTCATATAGATACAACTCATGATTATGCAACATTAAGACGTGATGCTACGTTTGGTGCATTATCAATATAATATCTATTATCATATTTGTTTTACATTTAAGTGATGCACACATAAATTGTAAGGCAAAAAGTATGTAAACACCCAATCCTCACACCCATACAGCATATGCCCTTTTCAAAACTATAGAAATTGACACAGCGGGCATATAGCCAGCAAATCCACACATCACACTTCTCCTTGTTTAAACGGGAAAGCAAAAGTAAAGTGCACATTCAGCACCATAGCCAGCTCCACAATGTGTGGACAAGGCAGCACATTCCAGCTCACGGCTATAAAAGCCCACAAGAATGTTAGGTCAGTGAGAATGGGTTGTCACAAGTCCATACCTGAAGATCTCCCCCACTCTTTTGTAAACCTGCCGAGCACATCTGCCACAAACAGTCAACCAGGAACTTGAGGCATTCTGGTTGCAGCCTGCAGGCACTCATGCAAAGTTTACAGGTGTTTGCTCTCTCGCATGCTTTTTAGGCTCTGACACATTGTATCTCTGGAGCACATGTGCCACAAAGAAGCCTATTGAGGATCAACTGCCGTTGACCATCAACTTCTGGACTTCTGCTGCATCAGCCTTATGCAGCCGTTGCTTTCCTGCACCTATTTGACAGCTTGTCCAGAAGCCTGCATCTCTTACACTTCACTCACCACCTCATCAAACCTCCACACTCCCCTCCCCTTCATTGATCCTTATTGGAGTAATAAAAAGGCTAAGTTTCCCTTCACTCCTGCCTCTTTGTTCTGTCCTTCCAAAATGTGAGCTTTTAAAATGGTCAAGAACAGTGGCGGCTGGTGCAATTATTTTATTGGGGGGGCGCACAAACAAAATTAAAATTAAACTTTTAATAATCGGCTGTTAATAGCCATAAGAAGAACTGGAAAAGTGTAAGCTCTGCCGCAGTCACTTGAGTGACTTTTTTTCTTTCTTTGTCCGTTGCCTTGTGAAGGGGTATTTTAGCAAAGAAATTATAGAATTTTCTCCCACATGTAGCTGCCTTCCACGTCAATCACTATTCAATACATTACCTAACAATCTGCTGACCGTTAATAAGACTCGTTGAGAATGGTCCAATCATATGAGCCCAAATATTTAAAAACAATATTGATTCGCTAAGAACAAAAGTGGGCGAGTTTGGGGCGCACAGTGCTGCGCCCCAAGGATGATTAAAAAATATCCAATTAGAGCTCAAATCACGTGCTTTTTAAAAATTTATGTGCCTACATAGACACTCGTTTGTCTGGTGCCCTGCGTACATGAACACACATAAACATAATACAGTTTAGATTTTTTTTTTTGTAAATAAATTATATTAAGAAATACAGCGGGATATTGTGACTAAATGACTATTTCATTAATAAAATAAATAATTATGTTAAATGATTACATGCTAAAGTAGCATTCTTCTCTGCCTAACTTTAAGGGGGCGGCGCCCCAGCACCCGCTATTGACCGACCACCACTGGTCAAAAATACAGTTAGAAGCTTGTCTTTAACGGTTCAAAAAGATGAAAGCAAGAAAGATGGGCTCAAAGGAAGTGGAGCGCAGCCCTCATACCACTTTTTACAGCTGAGACCCAGCAAGCTTACTTCCTACTCAGTATGAAAGAAGCAGAACAACATAAGCTTTTAAAAAGAGAGATTCTAGCCCGCTGAGTACTCACTAGCAGACAAGCAGCTGCAGAGTTTCACCAATTGTCTTGCCCCCCATGGGTTTACATGGGTGGCTCCAAGCTACAACCAAAATGCCTCAACCCACGTAAGGCAAGCAGGAAAAACCTTGAGGAAAAGCCAGCTATGCCACCGCAATTAAAGTGGGTTATAAAAGGTGGAGTTTTGGGTCCAGAATTACCCGACATACAGTAGGTAGTTCAGTGTCTTTGGCTTGCCATTGGATTGATTATTTCACAGGATATGCAGCAATATACATTTCTCCCCATCACATTTGTACAGGAAAACAAAAGGGTGGTTCTCGCCGACCATGCCTCAGTGTAGGATCAATGAGACAAACATGCTCATACTTGATCTGATGCCAAGCTAACCAGTATCTCTTTTCCTAGGTCATGACTGAAGTTACAAACTGAAAGAAAGTGAGCCTGCTCCTGCACCATCACTAAGCCTGAAAACCAGCAGCCAAACCTTAACTGGCATGCCTGGATCAAACTCAGGAAGACAACTCAGATGTCAAGGCATGATCCTACCTCTAACATCATTGTCTTGCATTTGGCAGACGCTCTTATCCAGAGCAACTTACATTTTTATCTCATTACACATCTGAGCAGTTGAGGGTTAAGGGCCTTGCTCAAGGGCCCAACAGTGGCAACTTGGTGGTTGTGGGGTTTGAACCTGGGATCTTCCGAACCGTAGTCCAATGCCTTAACCACTGAGCTACCCCTGGCCCCTTGTCTTCCTGTCTCAACATGTGTAAGTGCTAAAAGAAAACAATTGTCATAAACATTGATGGGGACAGGTGGAAGAGATAAAGGTAGAGGCTCAAGATTCACCAACAGCCATCTCTATTCAGGTCCATGGTGGACTGTGTTCAAGAAATGCGAATAAAGATCAACAATGTTTTCCTGGTAGAGCGTGAGCTGCCACATTCCAACATTTCAACATATAATAGGGCTTGGTAAAGCTTGTTCTCTGACACCACCATCTGTATTGTTCATTATTCACCCAAGCCACTTATGGGAAGACCATTAGTATCGTTTGGAGAGTGTGCTCTTAGAGCGGAGATGAGCTGGGCCTAGGCTCAACACTAAGAAATGCCATAAGGGGCTGACCAGAGCACAGTACCAGGGGTAACATATCGGCCGAGGCTTGTTGAAGCCTCAGGAGAAGAAGGTTGAGGCAGCCTGTACATGTTTTTTTGAGGCTAGCAGGATATTATTGCTGGTTTGTTCCTCAATTCTCCTGAATTCTCCTCTATGGCAAGACTGTAGAGGAGCTGAAGTACCACCTGGTGAATCGGCATATCACCCTGATCACAGATCACACTCCTCTAAAATAGATGGTAAGGGATGAAGACATCAACTTCTGTGTCACTTGCTGGTTTCTCTCACTACTCATGTGACATCACTCTGGAGCACAGCAGGCAACACAACCAAATTATCCCAATTTTATGCTCTGTTTTCAACACAACCAGGAGCTCAAAGCTGAGAGGGTTACTGTGACAACAGGTCTACGGCCACACATCTTGTCTCGAATGAGAAAGCCAAGGTACAGCATACGGCCAGCTCCACAATAATGGACATGGGGTGGGGTTGTCCATGCCTCCAGAACACTAGGTCTGTGTACTGTATAAGCTCTTTCTGACTTTGGTGCTTTTAGAGCACATCTGTCACTGAGCAGCTTATTGCTGACTGACTGCTACAGATTTCCAACCATTGCCTCAACTCCTTTGGATGCGGCCTCGACCTGTTACAGCCAGCTGCGCACTGCTCTCCTGTGCCTTGCCACCAGAGCCACAAACAGCCACTACAAGCCTACACCTCTTGCACTTTACAGACCACATTAGCAAAACGTCCACTCTCCCCACAATTATAATAAGCCCAACACCACCTAGTGTCTTTGGAGAACATCTTCTGTCAAAGGTCCGCTTATTTATTAACCTTTTTTTCAGGGTATTTAGCCTGAAGTCAAGAAATATTTTGATTTACTCTCATTTACTATAGTATGACTAAAATAAGACTGTAGATTAAGGTTTTAAACTGCTTAACTGCTTGACACGTTACTAAATGTAATGCAGCTTGCATTTATACAGCTACAGATCTATATCTCAGGAATTAAATCCTAACACCACACCAATAACAACAGTTTAGCGTGTGCACACAAGGCCAAGAGATCTTAGTACTACGTCTGGGAAGCTGACTAGCCTGGAGTGGCATGAACATTCAGACTATAAAATCTAACAAATGTGTGTGAAGAGGAAACCCTCTGCGTCCCACACTTGCTGCGGGGAATACCTCTTGCTAGTGCAATAGATGAGGCGATCCCCTTGGTTAAATGAGCCCTGATTCATAGAGGCAAAGTGAGCCCACGTGCCTCATAGGAGAGGGCAATAGCATCTCTCAACCAGTGTAGTGGCTGCCGCCCCCCAGTTGCTGCCCCAAAACATGTAAAAGCTGCTCTGACTTATGCCACTGGCTGATGCCGTCGACGTAAATCTGAAGAGCACGTACTGGACAGTAAGTGAAGTCTCTCCTGCAACAAAGCTGTAAGGCGGAGGACAGAAGGCTTCAAAAAATGATAGGGTGCATGTTGTTAATGAAACTTTTGGAAGATAGTTCAGTGAGGATGCAAAATGGCCCTGACTAGCCCAGAGGCAAGTTTAGGCAGGATGGGGAGACTGACAGATCTCCAATCCTCTTAGAGAGGTAAAGGCCATTAGAAAAACCATCTTAAGGGAGATGTGCACTTTCTGGTATCACGGAAATGTGGACCACGCCATTGAAACGCGGAAGTCGATGTGCAAACTGAATCTTGTAGCCTTTGTCTACAGTCTTTGGTACCAAGGGAGATAAACCTGGCAGTAGCTTGCCCGCTGCCAGCTTCCCCAAAAGGGGTACAAGTTTTTCGTACTTCGACTGCAAGGGGGGGAGGGGGGCGGCTAGGTGGGTGTTAGTGGTTCGGCATCCTGGGATGTAGCAGGATAAAACTGAGGCACTAACATATCTTTGGAGATCGGTGTCGTCCGAAACACCAGAGGCAGCGGAAACTGAACACCGACCCCCTGGGTCCCCATGCTTTTAGGGAAAGAGCGCTGAGTGTCGCTCCCCAGGGGGGCACCCCCGCAGTCCTGAGCGCGTAGGCTATCAGGACTTATTTTTAGCAGTTTAAGACAGTGCGGTGATCTGATCTTTTGGAGGCGGTCTGTAAGGGGCGACGAGTCGTACCCCAGTCCTTATGGGGGGATTGGCCCGGTTGCTGATGCTCTCCTTCTGCGCCTCTCGCCTGGAGAGAATTAGATCTGGTCGAGGCTGGGTGGCTGCAGCCTCGACTCCTGAGCACGGCGTGGGAGAAATTTCCCAAAGGCCTGTTCATGCAGCCTAGCCTCTCGGAACCTAGTGGCGACGGTATTAACAGCGTCGCCGAATAGGCCGGAAGGTGAAACAGGAGCATCAAGAAGAAAAGTTCTGTCCTTATCCTTGATGCATGTTAGATTTAGCCATAGGTGTCTTTCAGCAGTCACCAAAGAGGCCATAGAACGGCCGATAGCACGGGCTGTCTGCTTAGTCGCACGCAGGGATAAATCAGTAGCGGCATAATTCAGTGAATGCTTCTTGATTCACCGTGCTGCTCGTGCTCAGATCTTTTAGCAGATCAGCCTAGTACGCCTGCAAAACCGCCATGGTGTGCAAGGAAGTGCCGGCCTGACCTGCTGCTTGAAACGCTTGGAGGGTTTCTTTAATGAAGATGATGCCACAGGAGAGAGATAGCCCACAAGCGTCTCTTCTATCTGGGGCATCATGGTGTAGCCTCGTGTTTTTGCATCCACGATATTCGAATAAAACGAAGTCGATGGAACAAAAATACGAGAAGCAAAAGGATTCCTCCAAGAACAAGATATTTCGTTGTGGAGGTCATCAAAGAATGGGAGAGAGCGGCGTTGTGGGTCCATCTCCTGGCCACCTGACAGGGATCAGGTGTAATTTTGAGTGTTTTGGGTGAGCTTGCTCCTGTGGCCAATCAATATGCAGTCGTTCAACTGCGCACGTTATAACTTTAAGCAGCTCCTCATATTCTCTCTCCGAAGAAGCTACTTCCATTTCCACAGAAGCAGGAGAGTAAGTCTCTTCAATGCACCTACGAGCCTCTTCAATGCCCTGATAGCACACTGCTGAAGGGAAAACGTTGGGCCAATGGCAATGCATACATTGGAATCAGTGGTTGGCTTAACATCATTTTCTTCATTGGCCTCAATGTTGGCTCACTGATGGGGCCAAAGATAGGTTGATTGATGGGGCCAAAGATAGAATAGGAAATGTATTTATTAATTTTATTTGTGATAAAATGATTACAAACTAAGAAAATATATGTAACCATTATGATGATAATCAAGAAAAATAAACACCTACTAAAACCACTTTTTCTCTCAGCAAGGTGGATGAAAATAAATGCATACAAACAGAGTATGTATACAGACATTGCCTCAGGCTGTCCTTTATATCAGGTGACTTCCTCATCATCATTCACCTCATCATCATTCACCATAAACTGTGACTCTAGTCTGTGTAAATATATTAATAATTTGAGCATTGTACATTAGAATTTATTTTAAAATATGTTTTTCTAATTATTTCTTCTCAACCAGCAAAATGATAAGAAAAACTAATATTTTCCACATTTGGCTCAACTGAGTTTAACAACAGGTCCAGTATTAGAGCACACATATTTCTCCAGATGTAACAAAGTAAGCCTAATGTAGGGCTTGCAATTTGCATTTTGCAATTTTTGCATACGTTGGGCCAACAAAGTTGTGCTATCTGGGGTGTAGTTGTGTACTTTTTGTTAGACATCGATCTTGAGCATCAAAAAAAAAAAAAAAAATGTGATTATGGCCCAAGGACTTGTACCAAACACTGTTCCCTACCAAAAACCTAATTCAGATTTGTGCTATGTGTAAAACGTGTTAGCATGAGAAGCCATGCTCAATTAAAAGGAATTGACAGAAGTCAATCTTCTGGTTGTTTGTACTGCTGTCATACATATGACTCTTTGCTTATGTGTAATAATGTGTTCTAAACAAAGTGAATTTTGTAATAACTACTTAGATATTGTTTTCTGTCCCATGGGAAGTCATAATTAACACCAAAGTCATGTCAAAGACACACCAGAAAGTACTTCACATTTACAGCTGGATTGTTGTAAAGTTTTTCTAAAGTTACGTAGTAGGAGAGGCGAGTTGCTCGGTCTGTCCGCTGTGCTTCGGTAAGCTTCTCTGGCGCCAGGAGAGACTCAGTCAAACACACACACACACGTTGTCTGTCAGAAAGGTCTCTGTTTATTAACAGCAAAAGATGGGGTTTATATATGTTTGACCAAACGCCTGTGCCATAGACATATGTTACTACAAAGAACATGAACCATTGTAAATGTCCTGGTGAGATCCTGAAGAATCAAAGGAGAGGAAGATAGAGAGGTGTCCGTCCAGAGACAGATCACAAGATGTTGGCTCGAGTTAGGGGGAGAGGGGGAAGGAGACAGAGGGGCAGAGAGAGAGGGGGAGAGAGAGAGGGGGAGAGAGACAGAGGGGGAGAGAGAGAGAGGGGGAGAGAGACATGAAGGGAGAATGGGAAGGTGAGCGTGGGAGCGTTCACACCTTAAGGAGCAGATGCAAGAGGAGACAGGAAGATAGCAACAGGAAAGATTTAACACGTTAATATCAGATCTATGAGGAAGAGAGCAAGAGAGTAGAAATAACTCCTTTATATATAAAATAATTCTAACAGTTGCCCCCTTAAATTCTAAAAGAATTTGTGAATGTCAATTAGTTAACATAGCAAGAGATATTAACGTGAAGAAGCAGAGATTCATAATTAGTAAAGTCAGCAAAGATGATAAGAAGGATGATAAAGAGAATAGATAGAATAGATACAACAGTTATAGAGAAGATCAGGATTAAATCACTTCTAGAATCACAATTAGAAATGAAATTAACAGTACATAGGTCATCAGGCGTTGGCACAAAATAAAATAAAATGTGGAAAAAGAGCTAATACAAAGTTGAACCTATATGTGTATGTGAAAAAGGTGAGAAGCAACGAGAGCCCCCTTTTGAGGTGTCTTCAGGACGTGTGTCGCTCCACTAGCCCCTCGGTGCGGGCTAGGAGATCTTGTGAAGTAGTGGTCGATTATCTCAAGCAGTCAGAGTCGTCTGCGGTGCATTCTTCACACGGCTGGCGTGAATCCACTGTGGCTGTGAACCTGTGAGAACAGCTGTGCGAGTCACTGCAATTACAGTTGTAGGTGTACTGTAGGCAGCGTCCCCCACCTTCCTGGGATTTAAACTTTTCACCAGCACTGTATCACCTGGGATGAAAGAATGAGTAGGCTTGTCTGTAGGCAGAGGGAGAGAAGCAGAGACATTACGATAAACACTGTTCAGTTTTTCAATGAGTGCTTGCGTGTAATCGCCGACAATCACGTCCAGATCACCTGTAAGGGAAACACTGGGGTTACCTTTTACCCAGGGGGTGGGGAATGGTCGTCCCATTATAATCTCAAATGGTGAAAGTTTGGTTGTAGAATTGGGTGTCATTCTAATTTCACAAAGCACAGAAGGTAACAGGTCAACCCAGTTCTTACCTGTATCCATCATGGCTTTGGTCAACCTATCTTTGATTGTTCTGTTCATCCTTTCTACCACACCAGAACTTTGGGGATGGTAGGGGATGTGAAATTTCCAATCAATGCTTAAAAATTTACATAATTTTTGTGTCACTTTGGAGACGAAGGGCGTGCCATTATCACTGTCAGTAGATGTTGGAATACCATATCTAGGAATGATTTCTTTAGCCAGAATTTTAACTACTATTGTTGCATTTTCTTTTGAGCATGGAAATGCTTTTACCCATTTAGAAAATCTGTCCACAATTACAAGCAGGTATTTAAGATTTCTGACAGGTGGCATGTGTGTAAAGTCAATTTGTAAACATTGAAATGGTGCAATAGGCATCGGCAAGGCATCATGTTTAACATGTTGTCCTTGTGTATTTGCGCGAGCACAGATCAAACAGGAATCTAATAGAACAAGTGTAGCCTGTTTGATATTGCGAATGCAGAATCTGTCCTCGATCATACGGATTACCCCCCGTTTTGCGACATGTGAAATACCATGAAAATGTCGCACTAATAACGGGAGGACAGATGCTGGAAGAGCTATACGGCCAGTCTCATCCCGAATTAGCATATCGCTGCCAGG
Source organism: Clarias gariepinus (assembly GCF_024256425.1). Taxonomy (NCBI): domain Eukaryota; kingdom Metazoa; phylum Chordata; class Actinopteri; order Siluriformes; family Clariidae; genus Clarias; species Clarias gariepinus. The sequence continues at coordinate 14,926,133 of NC_071125.1, read as the reverse complement.
TGAACACTTACGGGAGGACCAAAAATGTAGATCTTCGGGTGATGAATGGGTTTGCAAGAAGGCTATGTCAATGTCAGATGACAAACTTGGGACGGAGACATGGGACGTCAGAGAGAATACTGTATCCCTACAAACCTGTGGGGACAAAGGTGCTTCTTTAGCGGCCCATTTGGCAACTTCATCAGCTAAACAGTTACCCAAAACTTCTTCAGAGTCACCAGATGCATGACCTTTGACCTTCACTATAGCCAATTGTGAGTGAAGCAAACTAGCTTGTAAAAGATCAGTTACAAGAGTAGCATGTGAAATAGGCTTTCCATCGGCTGATTTAAAACCTCGCGAAGCCCAAATCCTTCCGAAATCGTGTGCGACACCATAAGCATAACGTGAATCCGTAAAGATAGTAACAGGTTGATTTTTAAATAGGAGGCATGCACGAGTAAGAGCGGTAAGTTCAGCAGCTTGCGCTGAAAGAAAGGGCAACGAATAAGCTTCTAATACAATATTGGGCAGTCGACAGATAGAATAGCCGCAATATGTCACATTATCATTAGGCCTCGAACAAGAGCCATCAACATAAATATTGGTGCCATGCTCTAAAGGAGTGGTAGATAAATCGGAGCGTACTGCCGAGGTAGTGGTGATCTCATGCAAACAGTCATGATCAGCCCAGTCTGGTTGGGTCTGATCGGGGCCACAGAGTGTCATGAGGCGGTGTAAGAGTACAGCCGGAGTGTTGGGTGTTGATATTGGTTTAATAGTTAGATTATGTGTGGCACAAAGAATAGCTTCGTATCCTGAACGACGTTGAGCTGTCATGTGCTGTGTTTGAATATTATTAAGGATCGTTATAACTTGGTGAGAAGAGTGTAATACTAAGGGGTACGAGAGAAAATTTTTTTCAGCATCCGTGACAATGAGAGCAGAGGCAGCCACCGCTCGCAGACAAGCAGGAAGTCCTGATGCTACAGGATCCAGGGTTTTAGATAAGTATGCAACTGGCCGATAAGACCCGCCGTGATCTTGGGCCAAGACCCCTGCTGCGACTCCCCCGCCTTCAGAGACATACAGGTGAAATGGCTTGCAATCAGGTAGACCCAATGCCGGAGCTGAACTTAGAGATTGCTTGAGGTAACAAAAAGAGTCCTTCATCTCAGATGTCCATGTGATTTTGTCTGGTTGAGTGGAGGAGCATGACTGTCGCAATATCTTGTCATAGTAGGAACAGTCAGGAATGAACTGCCTACAATAGTTTATAAGTCCAAGAAAGCTCATCATTGCTTGCTTTGTGGCAGGTGGACGAATCTCGACAACAGATTGAATGCGATCAGCAGATAATGTTCTTTGTCCCTGCGCGATTGTGAATCCCAGATAGGAGACCTGCAGTAAGCAAAATTGAAGCTTAGTGAGTGAAGCCTTGAATCCAACATCAGCCAGATGTGTCAGCATGCGCAGTGAATGTTTGCGACATAAGTCCTCAGTTTCAGCTGAGAGGAGGATGTCGTCCACGTATAACAGAAGGCGGACGTTCTCAGGCAGGGTCAGGGAAGCCATGGCATCTCTTACAACAGAGGAGAACACAGCTGGAGAGTCTATAACCCTTGAGGAAGACGAGTCCAGGTCAGTTGTTGGTTTTTGAAGGTGAAAGCGAATATAGGCTGCGTCTGCTTACTGACAGGGACACTGAAAAAGGCAGAACACAAATCAACTACTGTAAAATATGAATGATTTGGAGGTATTAACGTCAAGATGGATGGGACTTCTGGAACAATAGGACTGGCAGGAATTACAATATCATTAATTTTGCGCAAATCTTGGGTAAATCTCCATCCTTTTCCACCTGCCTTTTGTATAGGATTAACAGGTGTATTGTATGGAAATTGGGTAGGAACTAGGACACCTTGTTGTATTAATGACAAAATCACTTTCTCAATGCCAGCCTCTTTATCTGGTGAAAGAGGGTATTGTTTACAATATACAGGTGTCAGTGTTTTAAGTCTTGCTGTGTATGGTGTAGTGCAAACTGTGCCCACTTCATTAGCATGAGTCGACCACAACCTCGGAGGTACAAAAGACAAGTAGGATGGGATGACAATAGATTCACCAGTAGAATCAACCTGTGGTATCACATCAGAGAACATAGTCAGATTATTAGGGGTCTTTAAAACAGTTTTGCCCTCTGCAAAAGATATAGAACAGCCTAATTTAGACAGTACATCTCGGCCTAGTAAATTGAACGGAGATGAGGGTATCACAACAAATCGATGACGGAAATGCAAATTTGGATCATCTGGGCTAGTTACAGGAAGTTGGAACAGTTTTAGGGCATGAAATTGGGACCCCATCAATCCCTACAGAGCTAATAGTCGATGCTGAAACAGGTCCACGGTACTGAGAACCACTAAAAGAAGAGCATGTAGCTCCAGTATCTACCATAAAAGGATAAGGAGTACCATTAACATTTAACATTAAAATGGGTAGGTTTTGTGGATCCTTATTCAGTACCAAGGTCAACATACTCACTGTGGGGTTCTTGCTCTGTGGGCAGCCCTATGGGCGAAATTCCCATTGTGTTTTAACACGTGTAGGCCTGGTTCGGCTTATAGTACCTGATGGGGTGGTCTGATGCATTTGGTGAGCCTGTGAAGTAGAAGAGACATACCCATTTTCCATATCGTTCTTTTTTTGTCTACAGTCACGTGCCCAATGTCCTTCTGCCTTGCAATAATTGCATATTGTTTGTTTGCAATGCCGTTCCCAGTGCCCTGGTTTATTACAGCGTTTGCACCTGGCATGTTGTCGTGAACCATGATCATAGACAGCGGCAAGAGTTTGATTAGAGTTTCCGCTGCAGGTGGCGATAAAGGCACCTGCAGCATCCAGATCGTGCACCATCCGTCCCAGGATTTGAATGTCAGGTTCATTTCCGGTTCCTGCTAGAGAAATTTTGAGAGTTTTGGCAGAATCAGTGTTCATATTATTAACAAACTTAGTTTGAAATAGCTGTGTGAAATGTGGAGGAATATTATGACCAAAGGGAAGTCCTCCGTGTTCAGACCATGCAGTTTTAAATTGTTTTAATATAGTTTAATTCCTAAAACCTACTCCTGTCACGAATAGGTGACACAAAAGGTTGAATAAAATTCCAAATCCTTAATTATACATCCAATCATTAGGAGTAAGAGACTGTTTGGAACGACCATTACCCATTTTGTTAGTAAGTTACAGTTAGTAAACAAACCAAGCTTATCGAAGTTAAGCGGACACTTTAAGCTTTTTTTTTTCTTTTCTTTTTTTTTTATTACGGGTGGTGTGACGTTCGAACAGAGTGTATCAGAATCTATTTAAAACTGAAGAATACTGTAATTTATAAGTGTATTATCAAAATGTGCAATATCTCCGCGTTCCTGATACACTACCAGGAATATGGATTCTATTTCAAATCTCACGTGCCTCTACACCTTTGGAGATTATTCACACATTTATCAAATACCAATATAGTGAATTAATAAGGCATTCGGCCAATCTACCCTGTTTCTGAGAACACTCTCAGAAAAATGAACCTCAGGTGCGCCGGGCTGAGTCCACACGCCTCTACGTCAGGGAGACAATAAAACTCATGCACCTCCCACGTGTATAACTGCAACTGCACGCCGTTTCCTGTTCCAAAGAACACTCTAAGGAATATGACTATAACCAATTAATTTATTCATTTTCTAGCCACGCGCCTCTACGCCAGGGCCAGCTTATACACAAGTGCACGCTACAAATGCCTCACTAAATTACTAATATTGTAATGCATAAATTACGTCAACAACAGAAGTTACTGAACGTAAAACTTTTTAAAACACACCCGATGTAGCGCGTCTCCTCTAACGGGACGCGGTTTTGATGACGTAGGTACTCGCGACGACAGCGCTGTGTATGTTTTTAGCTTATTGCTAACAACACCGGTTCAGTTTCAGTTAAACACCTAGTTTTATTTATATCTTTCAATTAACCACAATCGCTACAGCCGCTGTAATTTTAATCAATAAATCAACGCGATGACAAAAACAAATTAACACGCATAAAGTATCTTTTTCCAAAATATACCCCAAATATACGCCAATTTACTACGTAAAATGAACTATTGGTTCAAAAACTTTTCTGACCAAGGAAGGAAGTACAATAGCAAAAATAATGCTTAACTTACCTTCCTGGAGAGAAAAGGTTAGACGAGCCCCCAGATTGTAAAGTTTTTCTAAAGTTACGTAGTAGGAGAGGCGAGTTGCTCGGTCTGTCCGCTGTGCTTCGGTAAGCTTCTCTGGCGCCAGGAGAGACTCAGTCAAACACACACACACACGTTGTCTGTCAGAAAGGTCTCTGTTTATTAACAGCAAAAGATGGGGTTTATATATGTTTGACCAAACGCCTGTGCCATAGACATATGTTACTACAAAGAACATGAACCATTGTAAATGTCCTGGTGAGATCCTGAAGAATCAAAGGAGAGGAAGATAGAGAGGTGTCCGTCCAGAGACAGATCACAAGATGTTGGCTCGAGTTAGGGGGAGAGGGGGAAGGAGACAGAGGGGCAGAGAGAGAGGGGGAGAGAGAGAGGGGGAGAGAGACAGAGGGGGAGAGAGAGAGAGGGGGAGAGAGACATGAAGGGAGAATGGGAAGGTGAGCGTGGGAGCGTTCACACCTTAAGGAGCAGATGCAAGAGGAGACAGGAAGATAGCAACAGGAAAGATTTAACACGTTAATATCAGATCTATGAGGAAGAGAGCAAGAGAGTAGAAATAACTCCTTTATATATAAAATAATTCTAACAATTGTTGTTTGTGGCTCCACATTCAAGGCAAATTATGTACCTGGAATAACCATTGATAACCATTCAGGTCAAAAACACATGGTTTTATTTTGTCAGAACCATCCACATTCTAATGTATTTGAGCCAAGCAAGTGACATGTATAATAAAATGTGCATTGCAGTCTAGGGGCAAGTGTTCCTAATGGATTAATCACAGACAAATATCTCATAACAACATTTCTTTTTACAGTTAATCTGTATTTCTGTCTCAGCACTTGCCACTTTGTCCAATATACACAAAGTTGACCAGGCCCTATGCAAATACAGTACTCTTCAAACTCCAAATCAGTTTTTAGTTTTATTTGAATGCATAAACACAAATCACACAATTTCTTTAAAGTTTGATGACAACAGTGAATTTTGTTTACTCTTGACAGCAAGTCTAAAATCATGTTATTTATGTGACCAGCATGAACATAGCTTGCTAGCTCTTCAGTTGGAGTTTCATACATAAAACAGTCCCACGCTCAATTTTCAGGTATGACCTAAAAAACATTAAACCTGTTTACATTAAATACAGTATGTTAAATGCTTAAAATTACTCCATTGTGAAATGACATACCCAAAGCACCATGCTCCCTCTCTTCTATTTACTTGGGGGTAGTGGTGGCTCAGTGTGTTAAGCTCTGAGTTACAGATCGGAAGATCAGCGGTTTGAGCCCCAGCTTTGCCGCTATGGGCCCTTGAGCAAGGCCCTTAACCCTATCTGCTCCAGGGGCACCATAAAAATGGCTGACCCTGCGCTTTGACCCCTGCCTACCAACAAAAAGCTAAGATATGCGAAGAATTACACATTGTTTTCATTACACATTACACTGTGTATGGACAAATAGAATTTTAATTTAATTCGAAACTAATTGAGTCTGCTAGCATGGCTGTTATGCTAGCTAGCACATAGCATAATTAATGTGCTAGTTTGCTTATGAATACATATTTGGACCCAAATAAAAAATATTACATGACACTGTAAATAAATCAAAGTGTTTAATTTGACAAAATGAGATCAGATTAGCCATTGACTGCCATTTACACTTTGACATTTTCCACAAACACCTTCGATAGCATTCGCACTGCTACAAATGTAATATTTTATTGTCAAATACAGAACAGTATAACTTCTAATTCACACATTGTCTTCTTATAATTAAATAATTAGCTACCCCTCCCATGGGAGCAAATTTACCATGCCAAACTCTGGCATCCATAGCTTTTCGTGACAGCCCATTTTCTTGTCTGCTGCACATAAACAATGGCCTTGTATTCTGTTAAGGAAAAGAAGGTGTCAAGAGTGCAAGTGCAGGCGTGTTTTGTTATTACCTAAACATCTATCTTAAACAAAAACACAAAACTATGGTTTAAGGACTTAGAACTGAGTTAAGTAGCTTAAGAGGTGGGTGAAGTAGCCAAAAAATAAACTTAAGTAAGAGTAGCTATACTTTAAAATAATATTCCTTAAGTAGAAGTGAAAAGTAGTCATCCAAAATATTACTCAAGAGTAAAAAAAAAGTATTCAGTGAAAAGACTACTTAAGTACTGAGTAACTGTTTCAATCGTAATGTCCGTTTTTTTTTTGTTTCTTTTTAGAAATTATAATAATTATTTTGGCAGATAGAGAAGACACCGCAGTATGAAACTGTTCTTTTGCAAGCGAAACATGCTTTCAAGGCCAGGAATGCACCATATATTTTGGGGATGCGTGAAAATGTACAACACGTTTGTTGGCGATTAAGTCTGTACTGAAATATACTTACAGTGGTGTGAAAAACTATTTACCCCCTTCCTGATTTCTTATTCTTTTGCATGTTTGTCACACAAAATGTTTCTGATCATCAAACACATTTAACTATTAGTTAAAGTTAACATAATTTAACACAAAATGCAGTTTTTAAATGATGGTTTTTATTATTTAGGGAGAAAAAAATCCAAACCTACATGGCCCTGTGTGAAAAAGTGATTGCCCCCCTTGTTAAAAAATAACTTAACTGTGGTTTATCACACCTGAGTTCAATTTCTGTAGTCACCCCCAGGCCTGATTACTGCCACACCTGTTTTAATCAAGAAATCACTTAAATAGAAGCTACCTGACACAGAGAAGTAGACCAAAAGCACCTCAAAAGCTAGACATCGTGCCAAGATCCAAAGAAATTCAGAAACAAATGAGAACAAAAGTAATTGAGATCTATCTGTCTGGTAAAGGTTATGAAGCCATTGCTAAAGCTTTGGGACTCCAGCGAACCACAGTGAGAGCCATTATCCACAAATGGCAAAAACATGGAACAGTGGTGAACCTTCCCAGGAGTGGCCGGCCGACCAAAATTACCCCAAGAGCGCAGAGACAACTCATCTGAGAGGCCACAAAAGACCCCAGGACAACATCTAAAGAACTGCAGGCCTCACTTGCCTCAATTAAGGTCAGTGTTCACGACTCCACCATAAGAAAAAGACTGGGCAAAAACGGCCTGCATGGCGGATTTCCAAGGCGCAAACCACTTTTAAGCAAAAAGAACATTAAGGCTCGTCTCAATTTTGCTAAAAAAACAACTCAATGATTGCCAAGACTTTTGGGAAAATCCCTTGTGGACCGTCGAGACAAAAGTTGAACTTTTTGGAAGGTGCGTGTCCCATTACATCTGGCGTGAAAGTAACACAGCATCTCAGAAAAAGAACATCATACCAACAGTAAAATATGGTGGTGGTAGTGTGATGGTCTGGGGTTGTTTTGCTGCTTCAGGACCTGGAAGGCTTGCTGTGATAGATGAAACTATGAATTCTACTGTCTACCAAAAAATCCTGAAGGAGAATGTCCGGCCATCTGTTCGTCAACTCAAGCTGAAGCGATCTTGGGTGCTGCAGCAGGACAATGACCCAAAACACACCAGCAAATCCACCTCTGAATGGCTGAAGAAAAACAAAATGAAGACTTTGGAGTGGCCTAGTCAAAGTCCTGACCTGAATCCTATTGAGATGTTGTGGCATGACCTTAAAAAGGCGGTTCATGCTAGAAAACCCTCAAATAAAGCTGAATTACAACAATTCTGCAAAGATGAGTGGGCCAAAATTCCTCCAGAGCGCTGTAAAAGACTCGTTGCAAGTTATCGCAAATGCTTGATTGCAGTTATTGCTGCTAAGGGTGGCCCAACCAGTTATTAGGTGGGTTATTAATGTTTTTTTTTTCCCATTATGCTGCCTGACCTGGTTGGTCAGACGGAGTCATGTGATTATTGTTGCTTCGTCTGATTTGTTAAACAATCATGTGGTAGATCCAACGGCTGTATGTGTAGAATAAATGGTTAAAAAATAATGAGTCGAGTGTAGCCAAATGTAGCACAGTAAGAGTAGCGTTTCTTCTTCACAAATCTACTCATGTAAAAGGAAAAAGTATGGTGCAGTAAAACTACTCATAGAAGTAATTTTTATTTTCAAAAGTTACTCAAGTAACTGTAACAAAGTAAATTTAACTCGTTACTACCCACCTCTTAGCATTAACTGTGAAACAACCCCAGCAACCATTGTCTTATACCTTGAATACTGACTTTGTTAGTAATGCCAATGTCCTCACACATCCCCTTCATCTAAGAATAAAAGCAAATACACATCTAGATCACAGAAGTCAAACTAGTACTTTCAAAAACATCACCAGAGTTTATGAATGCGGCTGCGATCATGCTGGTAGGGGTAAAACCATGACCTTGCTGTGTACTGATATAAGTCATTAATTCAGCCTTTCCTTTAAATTGTGATATCCCCTAATTTTCTTCAAATATTTGAACATATTTAAATGCTGGTTGTTTTAACAACCTATATTATTAATTTCTCATTCTGCTTTTCTAGAAGATATGCTAGATGCTTAACATACTTTTCCTTGATAAATTACATTTACATTTTACAAATCTACATTTGTTTTTATTATAGGGCAATGACACATTTTTACTATGTAAATATAAAGCCCGTTAAAAGAGTTTTTATATGGTCAGTTGCCAAGCAACACCCTCCAGTAGGTAATCAGCAAAAATGAGTGACATCTGGTTATGCACTTTTATAACCCTGGTCATGTAGGGGTTGATGTACATCAATTGTGCCAGGAGACGCTACTGAGAGAGCAGTAGGTGTATTATTATTTTTATTTTTTTTTCCTTAAGGGAAAGCTATAATGTACAGTATTAAGCAAACACTTAAATATTGGCATTAAAAGTTTATTAAGAAGGAAAGTTCAGTTGATATTTTATTTAATATAGAGACCACATTGTTGGTGACAGTAGTGTGCCCCGTCTAGGGACGGATCACTTCTGCCTGAGTAGACACCCTCCGTTTGGGCTAATTGTCACACAAGCACAAACATGTTTCACACCATCTGATCCAAATCCAAAGCTCGCACTTGATTCTAATTTCCACTCATCACCCTCTTTGGGACAAACAAACCTCAATTAGCAGGTCTTTTTATATCTTATGCTGAACCCCATAACAGTTCCCATGCACATTACATAGCCTACCTGAGAGAAAGATTGTAGCAGTCATCTTGCACACCCCCTGGACAGTCAAAAATTCAAGCTGGTCTGTATTTTGCATTAATCTACACCAGGGCTTCTTAAAGTCTGGACTCAGGTCCAGATCTGGACCGCAGCCCAAATTAGGAATACAATAATACAATGTAATAAAATGTACGTTTCCTACTTTGAAATTAAAATGTGTTATATGTCTTAATAAATTGTTCATTTTGTAGTCTATCTGGAGATCATTACGGCAATCCGGGCACAATATTAAGTCCAAACATACAGTAATTGTTTCATGGAAACAATTCAATTTGTCACCAAACAAATACAATTTGCTTCTTAAGTTTGTTTAGACATGAAAATCATTCAATGATGGTTTTTCTCTTGTAGTTAAAAATTTCTTCTAAAATACCTGGAAACTTTGTAATGTTAAAATATGGATTTTTTGTAGGCAAACAGTGCCAATTTCTTTTTCACTAACTTGGATGTATTTTAAAGCTCTTAAAACCTAAATGTTTTTTTTTTAAGGTTAGAGTTGTTTTGGTTTAAGCATCTGACTGCAGTCAAACAGTGACAGTTTTCCACCAGGTTTAAATGTATTCTGTCTCAGACTGCCTTAAACGTGAATGTATGTTGCTTGCAAGTTGTAAGCAAAATGTCATTTGCTTAACACAAATTATTCCAAACTTTTACCTTGAAAAGAAATCAGATATGGATCTCTGTATGTTAAGTTTGAGAACCACTGGTCTACACCAATTTAAAAAAGGCCTGGTCTAGATTTTTTTTTTTAATTATCCCTAAAACAGAATTGCACTGCATGATGTCTGTCAAAAAGCCTGGAATTGTGCTTTGTGAAAAACGTGATTTTAGCATTTAACAGACAAAACTTTGGAATATACCAAAGTTTTACTTTAACCACTGGGACTCAATCCAAAAAGAGATTACTTTTGCTTTTATTGACTGCCCTGCTTACATTTAGTATTTTATACATACACCTCCAATAGCATTGCTACAAATGTAGCATATAAAACATTAACACCTGATTCCTATGTTGGCCTTTTACCATATTTATAGAATATTACATAATTTGGGAACGCCAATGAGCCTAACCTGCATGTCTTTGAACTGTAAGAGGAAACTGGAGTACCCAAAGGAAACCCACCAAGCATGGGGAGAACAAGAAAAGTCTGTTGTGCATGGACCCTTGAGGTGCAAGGCAAAAGTGCTTAAGACTGGGTTGCAGAGTGCAACTAGGTGGATGTCATCTCAGGTTTTGCCATTTGAAGCCCTAATGAGGGGTATGGGGAATCTATAAAACAAGTGCACCTGAAACACTGTCTAGCAATGCAATTAGTAAAATATTTTGATATATACAGTAGAACCATGATGTTGGTCCACCTGCATTGGTTCTGGAGCAGATCTCACCTCGGGGGACCGGAAAACTGTGGGTAATCCTCGATTCACGGATGCTTCATCAGTGCATTCTCGTAGGCGGTCAGCGACTCAGATTGCTGTACACATGAACTGGAGTCATCCTGTGCCGCAAGTTGTAACATGAGACGAGGGTCGAGTCCTTGATAAAATTTTGTCAATAATGCAGCTTCGTTCCAACCACTGGAGGCTGCCAAGGTCCTAAGAGTCAAAACATTCGTTGCAGTTCTCCGGTTCGCCACCGTAAGGTGCTGATGTCGCCATGAGACTGGCGTGTGCGGCAGGTGTGGGAGAAGAAGAGGTTGTTGTCAAAAGTGGATTTGTGGTGGAAAAAAGATGGCGGAGTCGCTCCACCAGCTCGAGTACTGGATTCGGGCCTGTCGGGTTCATTGTTGGGTCTGACTTTTTGGTACGGAATGTACAGACTCATATGACAGAGATCGTGCAAGAACCCGAACGGGCGTTTTATTAACACCTAGTGTAAAATGAAAACAGTGAATGGTAAGAATAGTGTGTACGAGGTACGTAGCCGAGTTTGTTGTCCATAGATGAAGTCAGACGTGAAGTGAGGGGAAGTACAGTGTATTTGAGGTCTGCTGTTGATGAGAATCAGGTGTGCATGTGATTAGAGCTCGGGTGATTGGTAACGGAGATTGAGGGTGGAGCCTGGTGTTTTCGAGACAGACGTAGTGCTTTTTTAATTCTATTCAATTAAATTTTATTTGTATAGTGCTTTTAACAATTGTCATTGTTGCAAAGCAGCTTTACACAATCAAAATAATTATTTAATTTTGTTGGAATGTGAATGTTTACGAATCAAAATGGTCAGATAGTCCCTAATGAGCAAGCTGTGGGTGACAATGGCAAGGAAATATCTTGAGAGGAAGCGGACTCGACTGGGAACACATTCTCATTTGGGTGAAACAGAGAGCGGGAATTGATCTGCATTCATACTACATATACTGTATGTGTGTTTGGTGGCGAGCAGTTCAACATAACAGTTGATGTTAATTGATGTTATTATGGAGTCCAGAACTATCGAGCCACTGCAGCCATGTCAAATCCTTACAGAAACAGCATCAGTCGAGGCCAGAACCGTCTTCATGGTAGAGTGAAACCATCCCCAGACACCGGACGCATCCCAAAGAGACACACAGGGCATCCATGTGACGAGATTTCCAACCAAAAGTGGGGCACCAGGATAAGTCAGACAGGTCTAGAGGGCAGAGGGAGCTCGACAGAGAGAGGAAGAGAGAGAGGTGGACAGATAACAGAAGAGGGGACAGCAGAAGAAGAGAGATAACTATTAGTATGAGGTAAAGGTATGGTTAGTGTAGAGGACTAACTATAACAGCATAAGCAAAAGGAAGAGCCAGAAGGAAACACAAACATGAGGGCTCCCTGAGATGTAAAGCAACCAATCAACTTACCGTCAACAAACCTGAGTGATCAATGAGAGTATTCACCATAATACTCTACGTCCATGAGTCCCCCAGATCTGCTTCTTTACCTAAGGCAAACATATTTACAAAAATGCCTGGCTAAATAAATAGGTTTTTAGCCTAGACTTAAACACTGAGACTGTGTCAGAGTCCCGAACACTATTTGGAAGGCTATTCCATAACTTTGGGGCTTTGTAAGAAAAAGCTCTGCCCCCTGCTGTAGTTTTTATAGTACACGGTACTGACAAGCAGCCTGCATCCTTTGATCGAAGTCCTTTGATCCGTGGCGGATCGTAAGACAGTTCACTCAGATACTGTGGCGCGAGACCATTTAATGTTTTATATGTCAAAAGTCATATTTTAAAATCAATGCGGAATTTCACAGGGAGCCAATAAAGTGAAGATAAGATAGGGGTGATGTGCTCGTGCATTTGGTTCTAGTGAGGACTCTCGCTGCTACATTCTGACCTAACTGAAGCTTTTTTATGCACCTAGTTGAACATCCAGACAGGAAGGTGTTACCATAGTCCAACCTAGAGGTGATAAAAGCATGAACTAGTTTTTTCTGCATTTTTCTGTGAAAGAATACTATCCTAGTGATATTGTCTACATGAGCTTCAAATGAAAGACTAGAATTTATAATCACACCGAGGTCTTTCACTGTTGCACAGTTGTAGTGTGATCTAAAATCTTGCTTTTAGCTGCATGTGGTCCTATGACTAGAACTTCTGTCTTATCAGGATTAAGCAGAAGGAAGTTAATTAGCATCCAGTCTCTTATATCCTTTATGCATTGCTCAACTTTAGCAAGCTGGTTTTTCTCATCTGGTTTTGCTGAGACATAAAACTGTGTGTCGATAGCATAACAATAAAAACTAATACCATTCTTACGGATTTTGTTGCCCAAAGGAAGCAAGTAAAGGGAAAAAGCAGTGGCCCTAAAACCGAACCCTGTGGAACACCAAACTTCCCTAGATAACATGCAGAATAATCACTATTTAAATCTACATACTGATAACTATTGGTCAAATAGGGTCTGAGCCAGAAGAGGGCTGTTACCTTAATTCCTTCCACGTTTTCTAATCTGTGAAGGGGAATACATTTACATTTACATTTAGGCATTTGGCAGACGCTCTTATCCAGAGCGACTTACATTTTTATCTCATTATACATCTGAGCAATTGAGGGTTAAGGGCCTTGCTCAAGGGCCCAACAGTGGCAACTTGGTGGTTGTGGGGTTTGAACCTGGGATCTTCCGAACCATAGTCCAATGCCTTAACCACTGAGCTACCCCTGGCTCAAATACCATGATCAATAGTGTCAAAAGCATGATATTTCTATGTAGATATGAGCATACTGTAGCTGCTCCGCTACTATCTTTTCCAGAATCTTAGCGATAAAGGGGAGGTTTGATATCAGCCTGTAATTGGACAGCTGACAGGTGTCGAAGTCAGACTTCTTTATTATCAGTTTAATAACTGTTATTTTAAAAGATTTTAAAACAGACCCAATGGTGAGTGAAGAATTTATTATTTTTAACAGGGATTCTGTTATTTCTGGCACTATCTGTTAGAGAAAATGTGTTGTTATAGGATCTAATATACAGTTTGATGAATTTACATCATTTTGCAAGAGATAAGTGCATTCTCTTCAAGTGGAGTAAAGTATTCTAGGTTCCGATCTGACATGGTTAGTTTAACATCTGCATCAATTACATTGTCCGGTTTCAAAGCCTCAATTTTATGCCTGATATTTACAATTTTATTATTAAAAAAGTTTATGAAGTCCTCACTATTACATGATTTCACAGCACCAGGGTCCCTGGGTCTGTCTTAAAGTTCAGTTATTTTATTTCTACAGATTGAAATGCTAAATACAAGTGGTATTCTCTGGTTTTACTGTTTTTGTCACACCATCTGCAAAAAATAATTGGTCTGTGTGTTATTGTGTGTGTAGATGCTGATCACCCATTCAGTGTTTGTCCCTGACTCATGCCCAGTGTTCCCAGGATCTGTGAATAGAGACACTGAATTCACTGCAACTCTGTTTGTAAAGTCATTAGGTTAAATAAAGTAAAAAGAACATGAAACATCTTAAGTAACATACATATCTTTAACCCAGGTTAGAAAATAGTGAAAAAAAAAAAAAAATTTAAAGTATATTGAAGTAATTACTAAATAGTACTAAAATAATAATAATAATAAAAAAAAAACAGAAATGCTTCATTTACAGTACTGGGTATTTAAGTTTGTTGCTGTGCTGTGGACTTTTAAATAATTGAGATAACTATGGTAAATAAGGTGGGATGGTTTTCGTTAAATGCGCACTGTGATGATGTCATCAGTATGTGATGGATAGACAGAAAGAAAAAACATGTTTTTCAAATGGTGCCAACACTGATTTAAAGACAGGTATATCAATCTTTGCATAATCATTTAAAATGCATAAATAATGTGTAAGGTTTTATATTATAGTAAGAAAATGTAATCTAATAAGAAAAGACCTGTGCTCTGAGAACAGACCCCTTACTGTGCTTCCTCATGCCTTCTGTGGTAACACCTTCTATATCCTGTATCCAGATGAGGATACATCCAAAAGGCTCTTGTCTGCTAGAATCCTTTTGTTTAATCAGGAGAATGCAAATGCATCTTCTCTCACCTGTCTGTCTCCGGGTCCCTCTATGACTGAAATGTTAATGACTGGTTCTTTTGATGTTCGGGAAGTAGCACCGTTTAAATGTGCTCTCTTTGCTGAGACTAAACAGAGATCTTCAGACATCATGCCTGCGTGTGTGTGTGTTTGTCTCTCCCGGTCAATCGGGCCCGGACCGGTAAGTGTATCAAGGTGCAGCGGACATAACAAGCTAAAACTCTTCTTATCTTAGCTTAAAACTTAGTTTGGACACACATTTCTTCCACAGTTAAAACCTATAATGCATTGGATAATGTTTTAACATTAGTAAAAATCTTATTTGGGTCATCTTAGCGTGATTTTTGACGTTTAAGTGGATGAAGTGCGATTGTAAACCCTGCAAGCTTCGACGCAGTTGATTTAAAGTATGTTGAAATTCTCCGGACTTGGTGCAAATCTTTTAAATGAAGTGTTAATGTGATGTGTTAATATTTTGAAATGTTTTATGCAAGTCTATATGCATCTGGTGTTCACATGTTATGTTATAACTTTGGCCATTGTATTTCTGAAGAGCTAAAAAGTGTAAATTACAGAAGCATCATTTATATACCTGAATTTAAGTGCTTAAATAGTATTTTTCAAGTAGTTTAAGTTTACATGTGGAAGATATTTTCAGTCTAGCAGTCATGTTAATTGTCTGTAATGTTGTGACGCTGTTTGTAGTATAAACAGGTCAGACTTTTTTCCTAAACCTGAGTTAAGATGTTATTCTAAGATGGCAAGCCACCCAGATAGGGAATCTTGAAAAAGACGATTGAAAGATAATCCTGCGATTCATCAAGTGATTGGAGCTTTATCAATTTCTTATTGTGTTTTTCACAAAACTACCTCATGCAGATCATTACACTGTTTGACCTTTTGCACTATTGAACATTTGCACTCATTGGATTCTTCATTTAGAGTAAGAGAATTGTTCTTTTATTTTGTCCTTTCCCCATGTTTACATTTATTTTATGGACCAAGAACTTTATATATATTTAATTTAATTGTTATTGAGTGTTTGTATTATTATGGTTAGTTGATTATTTCTCATATTAGATTGACTTTATTGTAATTTTGTTTTAATTTATAGGTCAAAGGTTCAATTCAAACCAGACCAGTAGCAAAAAAGCAAAGCTCCAAAAAGAGTTATAACAAGATTAGAACAGAAAAAAAACAGGTCTGTCTGTTTTGTTACTGCAGTTTACCAAATTACATATATATAATGTTATATATATATATATATATATTTATATATATATATATATATATATATATATATATTACATATATATATTTGCCCCCCTGTAGCGATCCTAAAATTTAACTGGTCTATTAGTGTCTATTAGACCCTTCATATAGAGCCGTATAATGAAAAAAACTAGTAACCTTGGTGCACTGCTAGTGGTGTGGATTAAATATCCTTCCCCATAAAGTCTGCCTCCAGGCAGCTGTCGATCTGCATCATTAAGGTTAGACAGGGGAGCTGCTAACAGATTTTAAAAAACAAGGCCAGATATTTCATCTGTAGGAGTGACAGATGGAAACCGGAGACAATAGAGTCCTGTTTGGTCCTGAGAGATTTTCAAAAGCACAGCTCTGGGGTTTCTCATAACACTAATGCTTAATTAATTCATTTATGTTCTTGTAAAACTCAACAGGGTCTCAATGAGAGACAATTTTGTTATATGCAGTTGTAGTATTTTTTGCATTAAATCGCAATAAAATTTTGGTTTAGCAAAGAATAAAACAGCATGTTGCACTGACTGCACACGGAGCAAGACACAACACATTCACAGAGATAATTAACACTCAGGAGACAAGAGGTGATTAAAAGGAGTGGAAATGCCCTATACTATGACACACACACACACACAGTCTCTCTGTATGTGTTTTGCTTTCTATCTTACCACACACCCTCAGCTCTTTTCAACTCATGGAAATGCATTTTTTTTGCGATTAAATTAGTAATTAAGAGACGTATTGAGCTATTGTTTTTTCAAAATAGTTTTTTTTTTTTTTGGAACAGTACATTCGCTACATTAATTAATAAGACAATTAATTACTACAATTCCTATTATACACAGTTACCGGAGAAATTAAGGGTTTAGAACCATTGGATCTGACGTGTTTAATTTTCCAACCGGACACAAAACAGGCAAGCTAGGAGTCATTTGGAAACTGAAGTTTAGCACAGGTCCCAAATGACTTCTTGTAACTCATGGTACAGTATGTCTTTTGCTGAGTCATACATCTTCCACAATTCTGCTTGGAAGACTTGCCTAAATGTTTTTATAAATCTTTTGTGCATGTACATTCAAAATTGATGAGATAAGCTCACCTATTGTAGTCATGAACTGGAAAAAATTTAGGAAATTCGGTTTTCTAATCCCTTAAAAAAGTAAAAGCAAACCACTCCAAAGAGTGCTCCTATTACTAGTACTACTACTACTACCACTACTTCTTCTTCTTCTAATAATAATAATACAAACAATGATACGTGTATTTTAGCAATGATGAGGACAAAGAGGATATAATTGTATTTGTAATTTACTATGATTATGATTCTAACCAAGCAAGAGCAGTGCCAGGAATGATAACAGAATCTAATCTTAACTAAAGAAGCTAAAAGAATGTTATTTGAGATGATATCAAAGGATGTTTTTAAATCTAAAAGAATGAGTACAGCTAAAAGCCCAGATGTGATGTACTGTATGAGCAAAAAACTGATTAAAATTGGTTATATAAATTATTATCAGTCGAGTGAGCATGGACGTTTGCTACACTCGTTCTCTTGTGTATTTCAGTAAGTAAAAGCTAGCTAGCATTGTGCAACCTCTTTGGACCTCACCTACAGTACAATAGAAAGTCCTGGGATGCTTGCATATCCCCCTGCCTTGGCCTGATTTTTTGGCCCATATGGTTTTTCTGTTTTTCTTTTGATTGGCAGGAATGGTTCTTCTCTAAGCCACAGTTTGCAAAGCTACCCTGGGTTTTTGTCAGACCTACAGTATATTATGTGTTCTGCTGTGGGGACCCTCACCAACTCCTCTTGCTCTGCAACAATGAGCAGAGAGTACACAAACTGGCACTCAGATGCAATATGTCCAACAGAAACTGGCACATGGTAAGCATACTTGACCCATATCTGTTTTTGAGCTGTGTACATAATAAAGGGTTAAAAGAAGCCCAACCGAAAAAGCATTCAAAACTCTTGTTGGCTCTCTTTGGTTGGACAGATTCTGGATGGAAGGCTAAACACAAACTAATTTTAAATTAGTACTAAATTGTATTTCCTAAGAAATGGCGGTATGCTTACTAGAATGGGCTGTAAAACTTTGGTCATTGGTCAGATTTCATTTTTCACAATGGGTATTTTCAGTGGATGAATAAGGTTAATCGGGCATATACAGGGCTCCTTGTTCTGGAAGACACCTGACTGTCTGCGATGTAGGCAGCATGTTCATGCTGGGCCAACAAATCATTGCCACAAAACCTTGTCAACCTCAGGATGTCCATCACATGAGCAATGAAACATAAAGTTTACCTCAAGGGCCACCACCAAGGTCTGGTTACTCTTAGTCCTTAAACAAGGCATCTGCAATGCTCTCTAAGTACAAGGAAGCCACAAGGAAGGGTAAACAGAGAGACTCCTGACAGCATTATAATTGTGGTTCATCACTTTTTCACACCTAAGTTGCCCTAGGACTAGTTGTAGTGCTAGAACCGAAGCTATATGAAAGGATAGCTATCTGTGTGGTGGCCAATTTGGATTGGATTTTTGTTAATACATCTCGCACTTCTGTGAACAGTGTTCCTAGCATTTGCTGATGCTTACAGACTGCAGTGGCCTGACCAGCAATGATTTATTCTATCCACTCTAAATTTTGCTACCTTTGGCATGGACATACTGTCAAGGGGTTTAACACAAGATAGAGAAAAAGGTGCTGAATGAAGCCTATTTGTCCCTGAGAGGAAAATGTGTGGATATAGAGATAATAAAGAGTGGGATTTGGGGTGAAAGAAAAATGTGTACTCACAAAACAAGAGTAAACGTCCATGCCAAACTTACTGTGACGACATAACTAGGGTGACTTGTCCTTGGGCTAAGGACACAGTAACCCAACCAAACACTGGGGGACACTACTTATTCAACTAGTGCTTTTACTACAGTATAGACCTGAGGGATGTTTCTCTATAGAGAACCATGAGATGATCAATGATGACCTTAATAGAATCTCTTCCAGCTATTTAAATAATTGCAAAGGTTAATAAGCTTTGCCTCAAAAAAGTTCTCCCTAACTTCAAATCAACACTAGCCTGTATAACATTTTGAGGATTCAGGGGAGATACAATGTTCCCCTTGTGCTGAAAACACTTTTTGTGGAACTTGTAGCAGTGACATAGAGGTATTTCCATGGCATCTCAGACAGTATTGGATATTGCCCCTTGTGTTCCTTTCACCAGACCAAGGGGTCATCTTCGCTGTCAATGTTTCTCATGAGCAGATATGAGCCTTGCTCGATGTCAACATCATTTTTTTTTTTTTAAAGAAGCATCAGATGGTGCTGCTGCTTCACCACCATTTGCTCCATAAAAAAAGCTGCCTACGGTCTTTCTCTTCTTTTTTACAAGAGGAGATAGTAAAGTACAGTACTGCTTTCCTGAGAGAGCATCAGTAAAGCCTGCCAGTGAAGTAAGCATCTAATTGATCACTTCAAGGACTTAAATATCCTGCCAGGTTGGTGTCAGGTGTCTAGCATTCTGGTCAGAAACGTCCAATAGCAGTTTGCTGTTCAAGGATCCTCTGGACCATATCTTGTTGGGCATTCTGTTTTAAGCTGGTGTTCAGGCAGGTTGAGCTCTTTCTGGGCAACAGCAAGCTCCCTTTTCCGCTTCCTACTATGGCTGAGGTAGGCCACAAGCTTTTTGCGAAGACGCACAGCACTGTCAATCTGTAAATCTTTCATTGCATTCCCTACAAATAAAAATATACAGTTATCAACTATGAGGTAAATTGATGTAACATTCCATACATTTTCCTGCATTAAATGTTAAAATAGCTATTAAAAATGCAACATAATGGGCCAATATAAATATGCAATATAAATTTATCTCTTTGTCCCGCTGGGAACTTGAAAGGTACTGTATACAAATAAATAAAATTGTATGGCGATGCTTCATACATTATCTGAGTTATGGAAGTTTGTGTGGTCTAGCGGCTGGTATTTTGAGGTGTTGCTTTGATGGCTAACTCTTACAGTATGTTTAAGGTGGTTGTTGAGATTAGTGGTTGAGATTAGTGGTGACGATGCCGAAGCACTGCTTACAAATTATAACACTTTGTGCATTGTCTTCAGATTTATACCCCAAAAAGTTTCATATGGTAAAATGTGCACTTTTTTCTGTACCAATATTGGTACATACTCACCAGGATTTTTTACACTGTCATTCATTTTTATTTTCCTCTTACTGCTACAAATACATCAAGTACGGACTGGCTCCGATTGATTAACCCTAGTGCAACTGTATCTGGTGGCTGTAAAATTGTTATTGAATGTACCAGGGATATAATAGGTAGATTTAGCTGGATCCTTATAATGAGTATGTTATTGACATACTTAGCACTTTATACAAGATCAATTGTCCTATTTTCCATTGTATAAGCTCGAAGACAAGCTACACTATTTTACTGATGAGGCATATGATCTAAATTTCTATCTAAATTTGCTTTGTTTTAAATGCCTGTGTATTGTAAGTGAGCTTCCTCCTGTCAAATGTTATTGATGTGTGATGTTTAAGGTTGCAACATCACCCGCTGAGGCCACTGACATACATCCAGAGCAAAAAGTGAACACTACATAATTTTTTTCTTTTAATGTCAGGACAAAACTATTTTCAAAGATTTTTGTATAATTTAATTTTCTTAATAAGATGCTGTTCATTCATCTTTGTAAGTAATTTTCCATATGATAAATGCTCAAGAATAAGAGGGCACAGTATGTACTCTATATTTACAATAATTTACACTACAGTTGAAAGTTTGGGGTCACTTTAAAATCTTTTGATTGTGATCGTCCCTGATTTTTATTTTTCTACATTGTAAAGGAATGCTGAAGGCGTCCAAAAAATGCATTAATCTCCTTTGAACAGTTAATGGTGAGATGTATCTGCTACTTATGCTCTGTAAAGACTTTATAACGCCTCTAATCTGAGGTGCTGTTAATTGGTCATTTTCAGGCTGATAACTCTAAATGAACTTCTCGTCTGCGGCAGAGGTAGGTTTTGGTCTCGCCCTCCTGGGATGGCCTTCATGAGAGACAGTTTCATTAAGGTGCTTGACGGATTTTGCAAATGCACTTGACAATACTGTTCTTGCAAGAACTATTACAGAAAGGCTGACCTCTGTGTCTTAAAATAACAACTAACTGTTGTTTTTCTTGTTGTAACATAATTACTTAATTCCATATGTGTTATTTTATAGTTTTGAAATTCCCAGTATTGTTGTAGAATGTAGAAAATAAATCACTAAACAAAACCAAAAAAGAAATTTGCAAGTGACCCCAAACTTTTGAATGGAAGTGTATGTGAACCCCTGGGTTTTTCATGTGGCCCCCTAGGAATAACTGCCCACCCTTGCTATAGAGGCATTCCAGATGACAGCCTTTTATTCTGAGCTGGTGTAATTCATGTGCAAAATAAGAGGCCTGATGAGTAAAGGAAACAGACCAGGTTTTAAAACAGGGGTGGGCAATTCTTTTTCCCCAGGGACCAAAAGAGAAGCAGAAAATATTGTAGAGGGCCGGGCCAAAAGTTTGAAATCTACTCTGGTTATTAATTTTATATTCTACGTTAAAATAAGTAAATGGCATTGTTTACAGAAGCTGGTAAGAGTATCTGTTATGGTTAGATAATGAGAGTAAGGTGGTTTTACAAAAAAATATATTTATTCAGTAAAATTACGCAAAACAATGGTAAATGTGCAACATTTGTAACTCTTTTTCAGTCACATTAACACCACAATGCTTTTTGTTTTTAACTTTCTTAACTTTCTATTAAGGTACCAACCTGTCTTTTTCTGCCAATAATAATGTAACATAACTCACAACATTTTTGGGTAGAGGTTTGAGGTAGAGCTGTGTCTAGCTGATGGTTTGACTTCTTTTAGGGTTTGCATGTGAGTGAGAATTTTGTTTTTTAGTTGATTTGAAAGAAACTGCAACTTTCTAATGAGAGCCTTGACCAGGTTATGCATTTCATAAATAAAAAGGCCCTTGCCTTGCAATTTAGTGTTCAGTACATTCATCAGTGCTGTCACATCAACAGCAAATGCTAAATCTGCAATCCAGTTTAAATCTGAGAGCTGAGGAATGTTTTTGCCTTTAATCTCACTAAACTCTTGAATCTCTGCTTTTTGGTTCCAAAATCTTTTTAACACTTTGCCCAGGCTGAGCCATCTGACAGCTGTATGGTACATGATGTCACCATGTTCGTTATCATGCTCTTCTAAAAGTGCAACAAACTGCCTGTAACTCATTGCTCATGCCCTGATAAAATGAACTGTCTTAGTTACAACATCAACAACATTGTTAAGTTTTAATAGTGACTTGCACAACGCATGTTGATGAATAATACAATGAATAAATATAAATTTATGCTCTGCATCAAGTTCAATCACTTTACCTTGCATCCGTTTCAAAAGTCAAAAATTTTCCCTGCCAGATTCGGACAACCACTAGTAGTGATTCCTACCAGTCTGTCCCATTTCAGTTCAAGTTGCAAGTTCAGTTCCTTTCATTGATCTCGCTGCTGCCAGCTCGTCCGTAATCTTGAAATCCTGCGTTATTCCTCGGAGAAACACGAGTAACTGTGCTGTGTCACGGACATCACAACTCTCATCCAAAACCAAGGAGAAAAAGTCAAAACTTCCTATTCCACTTTTTAGCTGAAGTTGGAGATTCTCCGCGATGCCCTCCACCCTTCTGGTCACCGTTCACCTGGACAGCTGGACTTTCTCAAATGCTACTTTTTTTTCTGGACATATTAGCGCTGCAAAGTCCACAAACCACTTCTTGACAAACTCCCCCTACGAAAATGGCTTACAGTTTTTAGCGATTTTGTGAGATATCACAAAGCTGGTCTTGGTTGTTGCATCCCGGGCTCCGTGGAGCTTGGTAAAACTTGTTGTTTTCCTAGCTTCGCTAGGCTAGCAAATCTTCGGTTATTCGCGCTCTTTCAGCCTCAGTCAAATGTCTGTATTTTTCTCACCACAAACTAACCACACGGGTTTAAGCAATTTCCCTCTGAGATTAATAAAGTTCTTTGAATCTTTGAATCTTGAATCTACCCCCGACTTCATTAAATAAATATTTAGTGGTCCATATTTTCTTGAAACCACGGCCTTCAGCATCCATCTTTCTTTTTTTGGCATGTGCAAACATTTTAAAGGGTTACTATTACAATGACTTGTTGCTAATCACATGCATTTAGACTTGTTTCAGAATACCTGTACGTAACGATGCATGCAAACTGTAAACAGGTTTCAAAGTAAACGCACTGCTGTTTTAGTCAATGCATTATGCAAAATTTTAGGTTTTTAGGTTATATATTTTTTTATTCTAAGCAACCTTTCGCCAGTCAGAGTCGGGCCGCGGGCCGTACCTGGCCCGAGGGCCTTAAAATGCCTGGGTCTGTTTTAAGAGCAAAGAAATTAAGGAGACCAGACACGCAATTACTGTAATGATAATTAAGCAGTTCGTCTGGGGTGCATAAATTGTCTTTGTTGCAGAGGTAATCAAGTTCACTAGAAACAGCAAATACATTGATGTTCTTGGGAACATGAGGGAGATTTGTTTTGGATAAAGATTAAATTACTGTTGGAAACAAACTTGCAGTCAAAATATACCAAATCAACGGCAATGCAATTGAGGAGTTACATTAAAGTAGCATGTCAGATCAAGGATAATTCCTCTAGAGTAGGTAAAAATCCAAAACTATCAATGTACAGTAAGATGTGATGTTTCTTGTTGGATTTTTGTAGAAATTAAATTGTAAGGTAATTGACTGAAAAAATAGACATGCAGAGTACAGTTCATTACAGAGTATCACACGATCACCCTCTGCCGGGGATCAGGGAATGATGGATGTACACATACAAAACAGGGATCGTTTAGATAAGCTGAGAAAACTCAGTGGGTTGCTCAGTAAAACCAAAAATGGAAAATTTACCATAATTCACTAAAGCAGTGGCGTGGTCAGGTGGCACAAGTAACACACAATGTTTTTCACCTTTGACTTGATATGAACGCATATTTGTTGGCAGAGGGAGAGAAAGACTTGTAACTGAGTGCATCTGTGCAATCAGCAGAGAGCAAGCATGTGTATTTACATTTCTGCTGGGAAGTTACACTTGATTCATAAGCATATACTATAATGAAAAGTACTGTACTTACCAAGCCTTTTCAATCCTTCATTTTCCAAACACCACACAAAGAATGTCACATTGTTGTCAAAATCTGGAAAATTAAGGATATGCCCCAATAAATCCTCACATGGCTCATCCACCCCTTTGGCCCTTTGTAAGATTAAAAAAGAGATGAGAGTTTCTGAGGCTCTAAATTTTTTTAGAAAAGCTACGAACTAACATTACCAAAAAAGGGGCACCAGATACAACCCGGTGTATTTACCTGACTTTTCTCTTCTTTTTAATTCTATGGACGCATAGGCTAGGGGCTCTTTTGTCCCAGGTAGTGGAAGGTGAAGAGTGCCTGATGATATAAAGACCATTCCAATAATTGCGTCCATTTTTAGGTGTACATCAAGAAAAAAGAAACAACTAAGATTATTGCTGAAGCTACTACATTTATACTTTCTAACTATTAAAACTTGTAAGGATAGTGGTGAACCATCATATTCGAATAAGAAATGTAGTCAGAAAAAGACTTCCAAAACTACCAAATATTGTGCAGGTCCCCTTGTGTTGCCAAAAACAGCATTAATCATGGTATGGACTCATCAAGATTTTTTTTGTGTCGGTTATATCAAGCTTTTTTAAAAGATAAAGAAGGTAACCCTATCTGTGCAAATACATGTTTGCTTTGATTGGTTACCCTGTTTTTAAATGGTTGTATCTCCATGGGTTTCAGTTTGTGGACTTTACAGGTGATCCTCTGTCTCCATGTTACACATTGCTGCTGCTGATATAAAAAAAGTGGCATTGTTAAAACCTGTTTTAAGCTTTAAAATACTTTATTTAAGTGTAGGGTGTGTTGAGAAAGGTTATGGGAGTAAATTATATCATCATCAATATAAACAAAACAGCGTGTAGACGTGGAACAAGACTTTGTGGCATTCCCCAAAATGGAAACAGGCCCTTGGTGGTTAGGAAGGCATTTTTTCCCAGGTCTTTTTTAGACTGTAAATACAAGGTACTAATGAGTGGCATGGGTTATGCATTTGGAATAGTTTTGCTGTTAAGTCTTTTAAAATCCAAGCAGAAATGGTAAGAACCATCAAGTTTAGGGACAAGAACCACCAGGGACGACTATGACAACAGGATGGCTCAATGATGATGTCTACAAGCATTTAGTCTAGATGTTCCAATATGATTTTATTTTTTAGCGGAGACACCCTGTATGCCCTTGTCCCAAAAGGGGTCTTGTTCAAAAAGGGGTCTTATATAAAAACTATTTATAAAGTACTTTTAGCAATGGTCATTGCCCCAAAGCAGCTTTACAAAATAAAAAAGGAAATTTATTGAAGTGTGTATTTGTGAAAAAAAAGTTTATCTGTTTAAATAAACTTTTGATTGTCCCTGATGAGCAAGCCAAGAGCGTCGGCGACGGTGGCAAGGAAAAACTCCCTTAGATGGCAATAGGAAAGAAACCTTGAAAGGAACCAGACTCAACAGGGAACCCATCCTCATTTGGGTGATAACGGAAAATATATAGCATCATGTTAGGCAGCCGGAAGTTAACATGGAGCCCAGTTTAGCACAGGGATAATTCAGCAGGTGCAGAGGGCAGAGGGGGCTCTGGATCACTGGGAGCTCAGGAACAGCATGTGTAGATCCAAACCATCATGAAGCAGAATCCAGCTGGAGCTGGACTTTCTCTGGATGCCTTAGGATCCTCGCAGGGCTGGCCTTTGTCTATTGGAGCTGGCACAATCGACAGATTCCTCAGGATGGGTAAATAAATAAAGAACAGGGGGAAAGAATTAGAGTTTTTGCCATTCAGGATATTTAGATGTGTTTAGGTGTGCATTTATATGTGTTTTTAGACATCTCCTTAGGCTAAAGAGATGCATCTTGAATCTACTATTGGTAGACTGTGTCTGAGCCCTGAACACTGTCTAGAATGCTATTCCAAAGCTTAGGAGCTAAATATGACAATGCTCTACCCCCTATTGTAGATTTTGATATTCTGGGAACTCCCAGAAGTCCGGAGTTTTGTGATCTTAAGGAGCGTGGTGGATTGTAATTGATTAAAAACAATAGAATTTTACATATGTCTCTCGACAGTTGTTTTCCCCAGGACATGTGGGGCAATTTGGGAACTAATTTCTTTAGTTCTCCCCAAATGATTGCAATCAGTGATGGTTTTCTAGTTGCAGGAAATATGCATTGCTGGTTTGAGTCCCAGGAGGATAAAAGAGTGTCAGTAAATTTACACAGTAAGGGCTAGGGACCTATGAGGTGGCATGAATGTATGGTAAACATAGCCCTTATCCATTTTCAGGCCATACAGTTGGATTGCATGTCAAAATGAATTTCTCCATAAGAATTAATGGAAACTGGAAAGATGATTCGTTTCACAGCCTAAAATATTTATTTAAAAATAATTTTTACAAAATGTAAAGTAAAAATAGAATTAATCAACCTGTACTTTACCTTTGAAAACATTTCTAGTGTGTGTGTGTGTGTGTGTGTGTGTGTGAGTGTGTAAAGCTGAAGTAAGATGAGAGGAGGGGGGATTCCTATGTAGAGTGACTCCCACCCTCCTCCCTCCTTTCAAATAGAGCAGCCCTTCTCTCAAATAAGTAAGAAGGAAGTGTACTGTGTAGGACGCGCTTAAAAACACATTCTTGCGCACACAAACATACACACACACTATAAAGGAAACACAGCTCCATTGGGAAACTTCTTTAACAAGGAAACTTTTTAATGACATTTATGCGCGCACATAAACAGAAACACTGCTTTCTGACAGAGATCTTCAACAAGAAACCTCTCCTTTATGTGTGCGCACATGTGGATGTTGACTATACAAGTGACGCATGAGCACTGCGACTGAGACTCCCAGCTGATCCTTATGTTGAGAAAGGTGTCACAGATTTCAACTGGGAAAGCGTAGGCTACAGATGGAGCCACGTCAAATAGCCGCGACCATGTGAATGGCGTGCGAATGGCGTACGGCTGCCCTTTGGACGCCATAGTCCCCTCCTTTCCCTGCCAGAAAGGCGTGTCAAGATTTCACAGTAAACACGCCTATTCAAGCCCTATTTATTCATTTACCTGGTTCCACTACTAGATGGCGCTTTGTTCTCAAGAACACGTTAACACAAGCCAGCAATTTAGCTGCGCTGAGTTGCAATCACGTGATTTTAACAACCCACCCCCACCGAATTGACGCTACCAAACTGCACTACAGAGATGAAGATGGCGGCATAATAGACTATTCGCGGTAAGTGGTGTTTTATTTTATAAAATAGCACATGATAATATCTTGAAATGGATTCTGGTGAATTATTATATCCCAATGTATATTAAGAAAAATGCTGAATTGAAATACACTAACAAAAAAAAAATAAAAACTGCATACAGAACTGCAAAGAGAACAAGTGGTGCAGTATTATGTTTCTTTCTTTCTTTAAGTAGAACTGTATAGAAAATGTGACACTCGAACAGCAACTAAAGTGTTTGTGTGTAAGTGAAGATTTCTTTCTCAAGAAGCCACTCAAAGTGCGCACCTAGGGAGAGACAAAATGAAAAGGAACAAGTTATATAACTTTTTTTTTTTTTTGCTTTATTTCCTACAATACCTTTGAAACTCTCTCTCTCTCTCTTTCTTACTGTGCGTGTGTGTAATAAGACTTCAGGCTGTTGGAGTGCTCACCCGAGGCTTCACTGCAGTCATTGCCATCTGTGTGCCTCTATCGTTTTCCTCTCATCATCCTGACATCTCTGCCACCATCCACCCTCTTGCTTTCATCTTCCATGTCTTTTTTCCTCCTTCTTTTCCAACACAGGAACACTTAAATAACTCCCAGTGCTCCCAAGTCTTTAGTTATCAAGTAAACACATCTGTCCCTTAATGAACAGTGAGAGCAGTGGAGGAGTTTCCATGATGCGTTGAAAACAAGCAGCAATTAAACCGTATTAAGACATTAAATTGATTTGATAATTGAAAAATAAATAATGATTATAATAAGAATAATAAATGTACAAATATTAATTCTCTTTCTTTAAAGTCATGAATGTCTTTAATTTACTTCCAGAAGACATACTGTATGCACTCATACAGTATTTGCTGTTTAATGAAAAATTAATTAATGTAATGCATACAGTAAGTTGCTTAATTTAAAAATGCAATTAATACAGGTATCTGAACTCAAATACAAAATTATTATCTCATGCTCATTGACAAAATGATAAATAGACGATGGAGGCTTATTTACAAAAGAAAAATTATTTATTGGTAACTTTAAGGTCAATTTAGCATAACAGAGGTACTAATACAGTACAACAATATAGAATATGAATGGAAAACAAAGAGACATTTAAAATGCCTCATATTAAAATGCTCTTTCACACAAATATAGAACTGTACACACATACACACGCGCTACATATTTTCACACTCGCTTATTACTTAGGGTAAGAATGCTTTCATGGAGGATTGATAGGGATGATTATGAAATGCCACCTCTGGCTTCATCACGTTTCTGCATAGGATCCGACTGCCTCAGTAATTGCTTCAGTGTTATTTAGTTTGAATGTATGGAATGTAAGAGGGACTGTAGTGTGAAGTCTTTATAATAAAAGCCAAAGTGCAGGGACTGAGAGATTGGATCGTTCATTATAAATGCACTTTCGTTGAACAGAAAGAAACAAAGCCATCAGCACGCTCACATACATGCATGCATGGACAATATTGTATGTCGATCATACACACTTTCAGTCACACACTTGTGCAGGTTTAAAGCAGAACTTCATGCTTTTCCAAAAAAAAAAAAAAAAAGGAAAAATAAATAAATAAAATTAAAGTATCATTTGTTTTTTGTTACCTTGTGTTTTATCTCCTGGTACTATTCTTCCAAGCAGTTGAGACTGTAGGTGGAACCCTGACATAACCTTTTTTTCCCTCATGGTGTGAATGTCTTGGCAATAACATCTTTGTTTAACCAATGAATACAATGCCATACCCAGAGAGGCTGAGCAGTCACACAGTCAGCACATACAATGGTAGAAACATATGCTGGAAAAACAAGGCCATGTCTGTATTATATATTAACATATATCTCTCTTTAAAACAAACTGGGTCACAGCGTCTGTTAGTAATAATCTCGTGGAAATTTCCAGTCTCTGCATTTCACATCAGTTTACAAAAAAAAAGAGAGAAAAACTTAAGATTTATACACAGAATATAAAACATTCTGAATTTCCCCAATATTTGGATGATTTTCCTAAGACAAGTGATTTTATTCACATTTTCCCTCTTCTTATACAAAACTAGGCTTTGTAGAATTGTGTTGCAGCTCATCGAAACAACGATTTACTGATGGAGTTGCCTTAAGCAGTTACAGTTTCTCATTTGAGTCTGGGCTTTATGGAGGAGAATAGGGAGATGTGATAACCCATCTGGAAAAGTGCACTCTAAACCCCTAGTCATCTCAATGACTACTACTTCTTCCAGGTCTGGCCCAAACTACACCTTATTTGTTGAGGAAAGACAGTACGCTTGTAATGATTGCTTTTTGTCTATGGTCTAAGAAAGAGATGACTCCTCTATCTATGATCTTTGCAATTTCCCTGCCTCTGCAAGTTTCTGACTTTTTCGAGAAATCTGGGAAAAACAAGAGAAAAGGTCCATAATGATCCCCCAACTTTCTACACAAGCTGAAATAGAAATAGTTCCTTCACCCCCCATCTCTCAATTCTCTCATTATGTACCTTTCTCTTTCTACGCAAAAGAGAGAGAGAGAGAGAATGCCCATAATGATCTCTTTTCTTGGAAAAGGCCACGTCTCCCACCCAACGGCTTTGCCCGTCTTTCTTTGCATCTTATTCTTTAAAGATTCCTGTGGATAAGTGTTCATGATAACCACTTTATTTCTCCATAGGCTGGAGAAAAGATGGGGTCTCCAGCCATTATACATCTTTGTGTCTCTCTTTCTTTTTAAAGAGAGATCTCCTGGGCTACCATCCACTAACAATCTGGTTCATGTAGTCCTCAGTGGGTAGCCGAGCAGTGCCCTCTCCCCCTGCGCCCTCCTCCCTTGCCAGGCTGTGAAAAGATCCTCTATGTCGGAGCATCATTCTTTGCTCACGCCTCTCCAGCATATGCGTGTACTGGTATCGCTGAAGAAACAGGTCCTTTGCGTAGTCATAAAGTTGCATGTCAAGGTCATTGAGCTCCTCAATGTGTTTCACGATGCTTTCATCCAGGTCAACACCGGCAGCACGTGTACTGTTGTACTGTACGAAAGGCCTGATAAAGCGGAGACGGAAGGTGCGCTCAAACAAGTACTGTGTTTTGCGCTGAAACTCTGTGAGCCCGAAGAACGCCATGTCACGCAGGTTTTTCTTAGCTGACTCAAGTAGGAGACGGGCACGCTGCTTCTCGGGCAACGTGGAAGCGTTGTAGCAACCCACTAGGCTGAGATCAGCCAACATGCGCACCTGACGGTTGTTGGCCAGGTTGTATGGGCACTCCGTAAACTGTTGCAGGGTGCATCCTGACCAGTCTGCGCCATCATAACAGGTGGGAAGCTCCTCAGGTGTCGGTGTGCGACCATCACACATGTGCAAAGAAGTCTTCCATGTGGCGCCTCTTTGAACATGGCGCCACTCACTCAGATATCTTGATACTGGATCCCGAAGAAGTGTGATATAGTAGAACTTCCTGAAAAAAAGAAGAAAGAGTTCAGTGTCATCCATTTTTTTTAATGCTGCAGTAGCAATATCACAGCCTCCTTGATAAGACAATAGGGAAAAATAAAAACTCCAAAAATAGGACGCTATTAATAGCTTTTTATATCATTATCACTATCTGCCAACACCAGGTTAACATTTGACAAAAAAATAAAATTATTAAAAAAGAAGTAGGTGAAACAAATGTAAGAAGAGAAGCAACACCGTTTTTCAAAAGCTAAGTGATCCAGGCTATGACTGAACATGATTTATAAAAATAAAATCTCTAGTTGCTAGCACTATTTGGTCAAATATTGCAAACAGTATGATCTACTGTATAATGCTTCAAAAAATCATTCACAGCAGACCCATTTCCGCTCTAAATTTCAGAATATAATCTACATCGATTCCTATTATTACTACTTGTTTGGAAAACAAATGGGCCCAATAAAACCCACTACCAAGACCAGCCATTAGTGACCCACTGGATACTGTATTGGAAAAATTAGTGTCTGAGTGACTGCATAATACCCGTCAAGAGTTTTGGAGCAAACAACCTGGCCACAGCCTTTCAAACCAAATGTGAATGGACGTTAGGACAGCATTGATGAGAATGTTGAGTTGCAGTGTTAAACAATAAGGAAAAAATTATGTTAAAAGATTTTTAAGAAATTTGGCAGGTTCCTCTGATCATGCAAATCAAAGGAACAGAATTTGATGCAGCAGACAAGAGCCATCTTATTTGTTGGGAATGGTTCAGGCCAAGAGCGACAGTGTGAACATGTGGACTGCATTCGTGATGCACGTTATATCAACCTTGATAAGCCATTAAACAATCTTAGTACAACAAGGCATATCCGGAGAAGACTGCTGTCAAAATCTAACCTTCCATAGCCAAGGTTTATCCAGAATGATGTTTTATTAGAATGAACTTCTGATTTTGCCGAGACGGTTACTTAAAATGTACAACCAAAATGACAGAATGAATGTAAGTAAATTACTGCAATGTACGTAAATTACTAGCAATAACACACCAGATGGAATGCTGTTGTATTGAATATCAGCACAGTGGTAACAGGAGTAAAAGTAGCTCCAAATTCTGCCCAATACTATAAAAACCTCACCAAAAGATGAGGAGAATAAACCATGGAGGCCTGTAAATCTCATAAGTTTCCCTTTGTATTTTCAGTTATTTCATTTTAGAATATTGCCTATTTTTCTGGTTTACAAGGATGAATCCAAAGGAGCGTAGAATGGAACGATAGTGTGCCATGTAGGGTGAACGATACTGTACCTAGTTAACTAGACCAGACCTTAGAGATTTGACAAAGTGACAAAGTGTTAAGATGATATAACATTATCATATTTGCGTTTTTTTTTTTTTTTTTCTTTTTTGCTGAAAGTGCTTCTGTGACTGGTTCTCACCCATGCTGGTGAATGAGTTAGTGTAATTAACACTTGTTATAACTCTTGACACGGAGTGATGTATACAGTTAAACATCTCAGTACTGTTATGATTTATATCACCACTAATGGAATGCCTCTCGTCTAATAAAATTACTCGGTTGGAACTAACTGTTGTGTAATTTAAGTAAATCATTAGAATGTCTTCATGCTCCTAGCAAGGATAATAAATAACCACACTCTTTATAGCATAACCAAATCAAAGTGCAGCCATGGTAAGCACTATTTTCTGTATAATTAATTGTATTAGAAAAATTGTATCTAATTTAATCTATTTTAACGTTTATTTTAACATCTTACAAGAGCTAAATGGCACAGCAATCATGGAATCAGGCATAAATCAAAACCATAAATGTGCAGCCATGGTCCTCAGAGACCCTGGCAGCTTCATTTTGTCCATCACTTCTCTTCCTGACACCCTGACTGCACACTGAGAGCTACATCTTGAAACATCATCACAGGAGAGAAAAACTGCTGAAACATTCCTAAGACGAAGTGTAATCAGAGTTACCTGTTGTGAAGTAATGTTACTGTAGCAGGATGATTCTGACCTTGGTGACACATTCACATACACTCACTCATGCATAAAACACACTTGCCAGGGGGATGTGTCTACTCCCCAGGAACACAATAAACAAATAGTTCATTTGTTCAAAAAACAAACTGACATGTCTACTGAGCCATACCAAATTAAAAAGCAATCAAACATGATTTTTTTCCGCTTATAGAACAGTGTTTTCCCTGTTCTAATAAAAACGATAACTTTGATCTTATTTTGAACTTTTTAATCATATCCTGGTGACAATAATGGGATAATAGCTGCTCCATCTATCATATATTCTGCCTAAACTGTGTATGGTAACACTGGGCCTGAAGCCTAAACCTACTGCAGGCTACATGCACACACTTACAGTACACACCCAATTATACACTATGGAAGATTTGGACTGTGGGAGGATGTCGTTGTCCCTGCTGAAATCCCACCAATCGTTGGGTAGAACATGCTACTCCTTGCACAAAGACCAGGCAAGATTTAAACTCCTTGCACTAGAGGTGTGAGGCAACAAAGGTAACTCCTAAGCTACTGTACAACTAAGTTGAAAAAACTTTTATAATGTTAAATATATTAGCATTGCATATTCTTCCTTTTCAAAGCATTTTAACTTATAATTCTTTGAGACTAACAACAGAAAGCGGAAATTTGATAAGACCTAACACCACTCAACTTTTTCTTTCTTTGCAATCATCCAAAGTAAGCAGTCTATCGGAATCGACCCAGAACAGTTGTTGGACTAAATGGGGAAATCATGTCTGCTAGTAACATCAGTTCTGATACATTAAAAAATGTTTAACATTTATGTATTTGGTCTGAAAGAACCCTGCACATACTGTACCAATCAGCCACAATGTTAAAAGCAACTGCTTATTATTGTGTAGATTCAGATTTTCCTCCAAAAAAACAACAACAAAAAAAAAACAGCTGTGACCAGTTGAGATATGGACTCCATTTAATCTCTGGAGATAGGCTGTGGTATCTGGCACCAAGATGCTAGTTGTAAAGTGGGGTCTGCACAGAACAGACTTCAGCACTTCCAAGAGATGATCGGTTGAATTCAGATATGTGGATTTTTGAAGCCAAGTTAATACATACTATAGAACACACTGTTATTATGGAATACATTCCTTATGAGTGTGTGTACGAGCCTGCGTAGGTGCTAGCCTTTCTTCCACTCATGCATTAATGAGCCTTGGGTGCCCCCAACCCTGTTGCAGTTCACCGGTTGTCCTTTCTTGGACAATTGTTGGTACAGTAGGTACTTACCACTGTATATCAAGAACAAACCCACAAGACCCAGTCATCTAGCCATCACAATTTGGCCCATGTCCAAGTTGCTCAGATTCTTTAAGCCTGCTCATTTGTTTCTGCTTCCAACAATTTAACATTCACAACTGACTGTTCAGTTGCTACCTAATATACCTCACCCCTTAACATGTGAGGTACATTACCCTATTTACTAGCCTTTAAATCCTATTTAATAACGTATTAAACCCTAATTACCTCATTTCAATTGAATTATTTTGTGTGTTTACAAACAAAAAATGGCAATCATGCATTGAATGTTTTTCGAATGTTTTATGGAGGTAGGAGTGATTGTTAGAAGACCCCCAAGCCTTTTTTCATGTCCACCATGGTAGACAGAAGAAGTTAGTGTTTGCAAGACGACATACTTCCATCCCTTCCTTTTATCAACTCTACGAGACAGAGGTAGAGGAAATGCACTCTACTACACAGCAACCCCTTCATTTAATAGGGTACTCTCATGAATGGAGGAAAAATGAAAAAAAATGACAAGCAGCTATGCAGATCCTTGCTATAAACCAAAACTATACTCTGTTCATGATAGTATTTGATACCATTATGAACATTTTCTGAAACAGAAACAAGATTATATGATCAAAACAGCCATCACTGCAACTAATGAATCAAAATCTCAGCTCCTATTCTTTGCAAAAGTCACTGATTAGGCTTAAGCAGTTGAATGTCACTGCATGGTTGCTATTTAATGATGTAGAAGAATCACAGGTGGGACTGGCACACACAGCGGGTAGTGTCTTAGGCTGAGATACTCCTACATTTTACTCACAACGTGTACAATTTAGTACATTTTTGTCCTTATAATGTTCTACACTTTTACACTGTGCCAGTAGCGCAGTTTCATCACATAACTGCTTCAGTCTTGGGACAACAACCAGAACTTGGCCAGTTTCCACCACCATTAAAAAGTGAATAGTGCAAGAAGTTCTGAAGATATTTCATGATCATTTATAGGATATGCAATTACTGTTTATGACAGATTTAAACTCACGGTCAGAGGGCCAAGCATGACCCAGTGCCTTTAAAAAAAATTTATAAAAATGTAACCACACAGTTCCGTCTGTAGTATCGAATACTAAAACTTTTTGCAGCATTTAAAATTGATACTTGATCTAAAGGGCCACTGTACAGCACTGTGTACAGGCTCACATTTCACAAGGTTAAAACAGTGGGTAAATCAAAGCCTATCTGCCGGGTTTGACCAAGTGTGCTCTACATTTATAAAGATTCAGAAACTTGTCGGGTGTGTGATTCACAGATTCTCTCTGAATCAAAAAAATTAGCGAGGGAACAGACAAACATACTATGTTGCAAAAAGAAAAGATGATATACATAAAACTAAATACATGAATGTTTTTTTGGCAAAAGTAATATTGTGCGAGCTCTCCTTAAATATCTTTCTTAACATTTTATGTTTGAATATTTGAAAAATAGAAGAAAAAAAAAACGTCTAGCCTAGTTGATAAATGTAATCAAAATGCCTAAGAATAGCAATTATTTTCCATAGAAATGGCTTACTCTACTTTTGAAGTTAAACGTGTCAATCGATTAAATACATACTACATGTTACATTATACAATACCAAGTTCTGACAAGGTAATCTAACTGAGCGAGAGACATTTCATTTGTGGAGTTATGATATAGAGGATGACAGCGCTGGGACGTTTACTTATATGTACCGCTTCATTTCACCAACATTCTCTGAATCTTTAATTGCACTGTTGGTCACGAGCATGGATGAAAGTACAGTAGGTCACTACGGTCCGCAGTCCTGGAAAGATAAAAGATCAGCTGCCCACATTTAATACCTATCACTGAAGCAGTTTCAGCAAACCTCATCCCCTCAGTAATTGCTTCTAAGTCATTCCATATTGCCTCTGAACTGTGTTTTGTTCATCCGTAATGCAAGCTACAAACATGAGCAACATAAGGAACAAAGGATTGTGCAGCCTAGTTCACTAGCTTACCATTTAACACTAACTGGGATTCAACATTGAAATCCCAAAAGTTAGCCGAGATTCCACAGTGGAATAAATGGAAATACACTATATGGACAAAAGTGTTTTGGAGTTTTAACCCTAACGCTTGTGAGAGATTTTGCTTAATTATGGCTTATACTATTAATACAATTATAGTGTATGCATTGCTAGGATTTTGAATAGTAAAATGAATTCCTAAACTTGTGACAAACTTAACTACTTAATTAATTGCAATTCTTGTTCCTAGAAGATTCAAATAGAGAGAATCAACAGAACTTTATTAATCCCAGAGGGAAATTGCTAAATCCACCAATTATTTCTGCACCTTTCTTTTGTAGCTCCCTCAATCTGAAATTTAAACATGATACTGCTTTTTTCTTATCCATCCATCCATCCATCCATCCATCTGATGTTTGTAGATATATCACAGTGGGAACAGAAACAGCACTTTGTTGACGGTAATCCCTAGGATGGCACTTGAAGTACTCAGAGCAAGCACATGGGGGCAGAGTACACACACATTAACTGCTTTGTACAGATGAGTGAAGATAAGCAGCACATGAGCAACAGAAGTAACAGCTGACTATGTTTAGCATGTTAATTGCATATTTGTTCACCATACCCGGACAATTTACATAATCTGGGTGCGAATTAGTAGAGATAGTTGGAAAATGAAAGAAAGAGATTAAAAAAGGTAAACTCTAGGTGCATGAGAGGAGGAAGACAGAGAATGTGAGAGGATGTCGGGCTCTAAATAACAACTTTAACAATAGGTATAGTGAAATAAAAAAAACTAAGAGGAGGAAGTGAGGAAACCAAGAGCAACAATCCACTGCTGTCATAGCAGACCCGAGTTGCGGAAAAATAATCTGACACAGAGAATGCCACCTCATTATATTACAGGATTTCTCTGTACACACACAGTGATAGAGAATCACACACAGGCGATGAGAACCCTGTTTTACATTCTCATACAGTTTTGTACATTTTCAAGTCTATTCTATATGTTCTCAATAGCCCTTTTTCTTTAATGCCTCCTCCCTTCTAAAACCCATCCATCTCTTTATCAGCCTGAATAACCTCACTACACTTAGGGACAGTGCCCGGAGCCCATAATGATTAGCAGCGGAGTGGTCACGGTCAGAAAACAGTCGAGCTGGTTTTTTAATAATGCCGCTTCCTGTTTTAGGTGATTAAATTTACACACACGCCCCAGCAGATTAGGAGATCCTGTTCTATCTAATAAAAAGATAATGGCTGACCGGCCTACTCTCTAAAGTGCGGATCAATACTAATAACACATGGCTGTTGGGCTAATTAACAAAGTAAACCTAGATCTTGGCCCTGAAGTCATCCGCATAGAGACAGACACCAGACTCAGATAGTGAGCATGGAGCGTCTCAGTCAATCAATCAGTCAAGAAGACAAAAAAAAAAAAAAGAACAGATTAATCTAATTAAATTATTAAATATAATTTTATTTATTAGTAAAATAAAAAAAAAAAGACAAAAAAAAAAAAACCCCACAAAAATACTGACCTCACCTATTATTTCAGAAAATATGATTTGGTCAAAATAACAAGCACAAAGCAAGCTTATACATGCAATGATGGCTCAATTATGACTGTGTGTTTGCTTGGAAGGTTAATGACTAGAAATCTTTAAAAGCCTATAGCCCGAAATTCACCAATTTTTTTTTGGCCCATAATGGAAAATTTTACAATTTGAACACATTTTTTTTTTTTTGCACTACAACAAAATTTAAGGAGCATTTTCAGCATAATTGCACACATTCTTCATGAGGAAGGGAACTGCTTGAATTTTAACAAGTCACCCAGACTGAGCTGTAGAGAAGCAGCTGTAGAGATTTCTGATTTTGCTCCTCAGCTTGGTCATGTACATTCTGAAAATGGGACAAAGGTTCGAATAAAATGGAATAAAAAACAAAGATGCACCTACAAATATATATATATGAACACACACACACACACATCATGCATCTTTATTTGTCTACACATTTATGCTTCCCAAAATTTCAGCATAAATTTCCTTACGCTGGGTTTAAATTTAAGAAGTGGAGCACTGGTACATTATTCATGTGAAGGAAAAAAGAAACTGAGCCAGCTGCCACAGGGTTCCCTCAGCCTTCTCCTGCATCCTGGCCCCGCAATCCCACTGCCAAACAGCCTTTGAACATCCCGAATCATATTTGCGAGCACACAAAGAATAAGGTGCCGCTTGCTCCTCTGCACAGCGCTGAACAAAAAGACTCCATCTTTCACCCCCAACTCTCTCCTGCTCAGGGCTGCTGAATATGTGTGTGATGCTGAGAAAACCTTGAACGTCTTCCACAGCTCCACTCCCGGTTTCGAGTAGAGACAAGACTGAGAGCCTTTTTGTCTGTACAACCAAGAAAGGCCATGTGGAAAGAATTTGTAAACTATTTAGTTTAAAAATACATTTTCACCAAACTGTATTTTTATGAGGAAGTTCTGGATGCAGTTGCTGGTATGGCTGCAACAAACAACTTAACAACTGCTTGGACTGGGAGTGTGATCTTTTAAAAAGATTATACACGGCCTCCTTCCCTGCATGGCCTATGCACTGTGGACCAGATGAGTTGTATACAGCGGGACCTCAGCATACAAACGCCCCATCTCACAAATGTTCACCTTAAGAACTGAAATTTAGCAAGCAATCAAGTTTTTCAGGTTTTTGCATTTTGTGCAAGATTTAGTGAAACATGTCACCATGTGTCCCAAGAATTTAGTAAGAATGTGATTAAGATGAAAAAGGAGGCACTTTCAGTTTTGTTTTTAAAGTAGCTGATGCCAAGAGGAATCATAAATTAAAGGTTAAGTGAGAATTAATGTAGGCGGCACGATGGTGTAGTGGTTAGCACTGTCGCCTTGCACCTCCAGGTTCGATTCCCGTCTCTGTGTGCATGGAGTTTGCATGTTCTCCCTGTGCTTGGTGGGTTTTCATTTCTAAGTACTCCGGTTTCCTCCCACAGTACCGAGATTAGGTTAATTGGCGTTCCAAAATTGCCCGTAGAGTGTGTGAGTGTGTGCCCTGTGATGGATTGGCACCCTGTTCAGGGTGTACCCCGCCCCGTCTCTTGGTACTGTATAGGCTCCAGGGTCCCTGCGACCCTGAATACAGGATAAAGCGGTATAGACGATGAGTGAGTGAGATTTAATGTCTATTTATTTAATATTTTACCTAATTTACACATCTTTTCTACATGTTTTAATTGGTTTTATACGCAAAACTATAAATCATGGTGTTGTAAATTGGTAATATTTTGGGTAGCTCGAACAGATCACATTATTTATCATTTAAAAATGTTTTGCAATATAAATTTTAATATATCATATTATTGTATAATATATATACAGTACAGTGTATACTCTTTTAAGGTAAGCTCACCTGACTAGCCCTTGATAGATCACACAGACAGCGTCCTAACATTTCAATCATAGTAATTTCCATCATTTAAATAATTACTAAACATGTAAATAGATGTCTGTTAGATCGACTCTGGGCATTTTGTGTCAAAGTGCCAACAGTCTTATTTTCCTACATGTGTCCCTGCCTGCTATATTGTTCAAGCAACGACAATACGGAATAACGATTTCATTTACACTTTTAATGACATGCAAGAACAAGAACGTCTTTAAGATGTTACACTGAGCTCACTACGTAGGTGAGATTTAGCCCTAATGACATTATTCACATTAAGAAACAAAAGAAATATTCACTCACTATCTAAGGCTGCCTCCTCCATATCTTAATATTCTGGTTTAATGTGTGTAGTGCATGCTCTAATGAAAGTAAAAGTTAATGATAGTGGGAACGGCTGCCAGATCTTTAAATTTATCCTTAAAAGTAAGCCATGCCGCTGAGGTCAGAGGTAATTAACACTCTAATGACACGACAGTCGATCCGTGTGCTCTCTGGCACTGCTGGCTGGATTCATTTACAGCACTGGATGTGGCCTTTAACAAAGGAGTAGAGCTTATTTCCAAGGAACACCATGGAAAGTGGGGGGAAAAAAAGCAAAGGACAGAAGTTCACTTATGCCAACAACACCAACAAAGATGCCAGAAATGTTTCATCTATTGGGAAAGATTAAAGCTGTGCCTCTTCCTGACACCAGAAGAGAGCTGGATATACATTTGTCTTAAAAGGTAAAGAGCAGATGGAACAAAGAAAATGATGTGTGTTCAGAATGAGAGCCAGCCAAAAGTGAAAAAGAAATAGAAAGAAAGGCATGAAATGCGATGAGGGGCTTGCTGACCGAAACACATGGTGAGATAAAGGCAGGCTTGATCCATTCTGCTATTTGACTTTGGCTCTGCAATTCGTTCCAATAAATCACAGCTCCTTAGAAGTGTTTTCAGGATAAGGGGTTTCCAACTCTCTGTACAAGATGGAGCACACACTACACAGGTGAGAGCGCAGGGCCACACGCACACACACAGAGTGACCCAAAGAGGACAGCTCATTATCCCAGGATTGCCCTCTTCCCCTTTGTCCTTTCCTGGTTCTCACCATGTCCTTGCCTTACTTCCTTGTCTCTCCCTAGTTCTGCTAAATCCACATTGCAATAGCAAATCCCACCAGAAGATTACCAAATTTAGTTTAATTTGGGTAATGCAATAACATTTTCAATCAAGTGGTGCAACTTCTGGTGAACAAGCAGGTTATTGTCTATGCAGAGTTTCACCTGTTAATAATTAATAATAATAATAATAATAAAAAAAGAAAGACATGAGATTACCGGAGAGTATCAAAACAACATCTATGCATTATAAATGTCTGGTCTCTGCAGAAATGAAACAAAAGGAGGAGTGTGATCACTGTTATATAAATCCACCTGTTATCTGCACCCACATTTGTAAACAAACAGGAAGGCAGAAGTTTTGGGAGTTCATTTTTGTAAGTAGCATGTGCGCAAAAATAAAAGCAAGCGAAATTAATTATGCATCCACTATCTGATTGTCGGAAGGTTTTGAATTGTTATCTCTGAGTGAAATCGCAGAATTGCATTTCTATTCGTCATTGTTTCTACAGTAACAGTTAATGCCGGGATTCGTGTGGTGGACACTACAGTAGATAAAGGGATCCATTGCTGATATGGTGAATATTTGTGGAAGAGGCATTTCTTTAAGGAGTCTCAAGTGTCAGCACTTTGTGACAGCAAGAGGTAAATGTCCAAGTGGACATTTTCCACCATTGAAAAATATTTAGGATAGACGGATTTCAGTTTTTTTGGCATGTTATTAAGGATGGGAACCACCAGGAACCACCAGATAGGAATATCATCACGATACCTAGGCGCTGATTTCATTTGTATCACGATTCTATAAGGATCACGGTTTTGTAAATATCCAAATTCAATATTATTGAATATTATAGAATAATATATCTATATTTTATGGTCTTCTTAAGAGAGAGAAAGAAACAAGTGAGAGACTGGCTGCTTATAGCTTCTATAATGACAACAGGATCTAACTTGTATTAAATAATAAATATTGCTATGGTACCTACATTACATTTACCTGTAATTTATTATTTTTCGTACAGTGTCAAGTTTATTACTTACATATCACATGGCAAGTAAATGAATACTTAAGGAACCTATTTAGACAGAAGGGTGCCATGCTTAATTTACCCAGGTGTTCTGCATCTGTGGCAGTGATAAATAAATTGAGCAAGAAACCTCCAGGCAGAGTGTGTCATTTTTGTGGTGGCAGATGTACCACTACAGAGTAGGTGCTAAACTAGAAATTCCACTGGAATTCTGCACACTCCCCGGAGCTCTGCGAAGTGGAAAAATCTCAACTAATCAAATCAGGTGAACAGAATCGTACACAAGCACTGCTTAGTTTCTTCTGTGCTGCATATTCTGGGTCGAGGACAAGTGCATTAGTGGATTCAAGGTTTTTAACATCGTCTATAAGCGCTTGGCTGACGACCCCATATCCCCATATCCTCTTTCCTTCTTTATCTAGTAGCTTATTCTCAATCTGCTCAAAGTATCACGGCATGCTATGAGCATGAGATAAAATGTTCGTACTAAAAAGCCGGAGAATTATCTGGCGCTCTTGCTTAACAAGGTGGATGTTTAGTGTCTGCTGCTCACAGTAAGGAGTGTGCAAGTTATAAATAAAAAGTAAATAAAAAAATGGAAAAAGCACCTTACTGACTTTTTAGAGGAGTACCCTACTGTATGTCTAGCTCTAATTGCGAACCAAGCAATGCATTTCAGGTTACTGGAAGGAGAAAAAAATCCTGAATCAGAGAAGTAAGAATATTAGTGTCTATGGCCATTAGTTTAAGGAAGCAAAATTAAATATTAATAATAATAATTAATACAAATATTTTTTAATAATTAATAAAACGTGCGCATAGATGAGCGAATTTCCAAAAATCTGATCCTCAGTTGTGGCTCCTTACAATGTACCCTTACAGGGCTGAGAACAAAAAAAAAAAAAAACATGCTAAATTGACAAAAACAAGATGTTTAAAAAAAAAGGGAAAATAATACATTTTTCCTCCCCAAAATGAAATTCAATTTCCATCCCATTTTGTTTTACTCCATGGTCCTACTCAAAAATTGGTAATGGGAACAGCTAGTGTAAAACAAAACAAATTACTGAAAATGCTTTTTTTTTTTTAAACAGCCTTAAACTAATTAACTACATGTTTTCAAAGATAACCCTTTAAGACCTGCGATAGAAGAATGCCACCAAAGAGCATCTTTTTCCCCATGCTTTAACGTGAGTTTCTGGAGCATTTTCATATACCATACTTAAATACAATGCTTACACCATCATCAAATTTGCAGACTACACCACCATCATCATCGAGTCGGCATACAGAGGTGAGAGCCCTGACATCATGGTGCCGTGACAACAACCTGCTGCTCGGATCGGCATGGACCCCAGAATACTCACAAACTTCTAGCGATGTACCATCGAGAGTATTCTGTCTGGCTGTATCACCACCTGGTATAGCAGCTGTAATGCTTTAGATCGCAAAGCTCTGCAGAGGGTGGTGAGATCAGCACAGCGC
Source organism: Clarias gariepinus (assembly GCF_024256425.1). Lineage (NCBI taxonomy): Eukaryota > Metazoa > Chordata > Actinopteri > Siluriformes > Clariidae > Clarias > Clarias gariepinus. Next base: position 14,882,716 of record NC_071125.1, on the reverse strand, counting down.
ATCACCAGGACTGAATTGCCAGCCATGCAGAGCCTCTACAGATCCCTATAGTAGGAGGACGCAGTGGATCCTCTCTGACCCCAGCCACCCTGGCCACAGACTTTTCACGCTCCAGCCGTCGGGCAGGCGGTACAGAAGCATCAAGACCCGCACCAGCAGATACAGAGACAGGTTCTATCCACAAGCCATCAGGCTTCTGAACTGCTGACATTCTGCACACACCAATACTGTATACACTCACCACAACTACTGGCCTCTTAACAATGTCACTTTAAATCCATATTCAAAATACTTTATTGCCCTTTGCACTCTTACATGTAAATACTAAATTATCTTAAAGCTTACTTGCACATACAGATACCTTTGCAATAATATATATACATACATTTATTTATTTTTTAATTTTTTTTTTTAGTAGTACCTTTCCCCCCCCTTTTTTCTCTCTCCTCTTCCTAGATTTTTATATTTATATGTTTATGTAAAGGTAACACGGGTCTAAGAATTAATTTTTTAAACAGTGTGGGAACTACAAACAGAATTCGTCATCAGCCTCAGCGAATATTACTGTCAAAGCCTTTTTTTTTTTATTCTATACACTGTCGTTTAGATATGCGAGGTTGCATTTATGCGTGTGCTTTCATAAAAGTAAGTGTGTGTGAGAGACAAAAGAACCGAGAGAGTGAGCAAGACTACAATAAAAAAAGAGAAAATAATAAAAAGAAATGAACTAGTAGCACCAAAAGAAACATAGCACTGAATAAAGCAGTCAAATGTCACATGCTGGTGACATCACCAGACGCAACACACGCGGCAGACACACACAACATGTATACCTATGGCATGCACCATGTTGACATATACAGTACAGTGTGCATTCCTTGAATCTACAGAATGTGTGTGAAAGGCTGCAGAATCTGCTGACATACATTGGGGAGGGAAAATTTAATGCCATTTGCGCGCATGCATTGCAAAGAGAAACAATGTCATGGGGGCACGTTGGAGGTTTGGCTATAATTCTGTTGGCACATAAACAATCCCGTCGGTTTTGAAGGGTTAAGCCACATTAGTTGCTTTTCCAGACCTTTCGTAAGAATTTTTTATCACAAGTTCTAAGTTAAATACCCCTGGATTAGAGGTTTGAGAATGCTTTATAGTACTTTCACCATCATTTGGAAATTCTTACATTTTTCCTTTGTCTGTGTCCAATGCTGTTAGACCCAGACAACAATCACCAAAAGCCGCTATTTCACTGTGGAAGGTAAAAGGAGGAAATGTAAACCTCATGAACACAAAAATGTTTCTTCGGACCCATTTGCGATGGTAAGATAAAATTTTGTAAAGACTGCAAGCTTCTTATAATCCATAACGCTGTGGTGCTTTTTATAGAGCAAAGAGAGACAATCGTTCAAGCGCAAGGATCAGGCAGATCAGACTGCAGGAGGAGGTTGGAGTCTGTTTTAATAAAGACAGCACATGTTGTGTCCTCACGGAGACAGGCATGACTCCTTCATGCTTATTAATGAGCGACTTCTCCCAGGTGATCAGGGTGCAGAGAGAAGCCTGCTGAAACGCTCAGGCAGGAATAATAACACCCTTCATAAATCCACAAGATAATAAGATCCTCTCCCCCGAGACGAGCATTTGCGACCTCCGACCTCGGCAGATTTCTTCATCATGGACGGGCCACAGGGGCGCATAGCGGAGACCTAGACAATTCCGTCTCTCCTCGAATTACTTCAGAGACTTTCTGAACGACAGAGTATGCACACTGGCCAGTCGGTTAGGATTTAATTATTTATTCATTCAACAATCCAGGAGAATTTTATGTCGGCTTTTAAGTATTTTGTATGCAGAATATAATAAAAAGGAAAACAATAAGAAAGAGAAAAGAACAAGGTTAGGTCTGCACAGCCCGAAGAAACCCTAAGAAGGAAGAAAACAATTAGAGTAACTTAGAAGATGCATCCAATAATGGACGAACGAAGAAAAAACATTAATCATATAGTGTAGTCTCCACTCTGACGGTCAAGTGGGGTTAATAGAAAGAAATTGTGCTGTGAAGACCTGGTGTGAATAAGACTTTTTTTTAAGGAAAGAAAACAAGATGAACATTCAGCAACAGTGAAGGTCAAGAAGGGCATTTCCAATAAAGGGAAGCCACATGAACGCCAGTTAGAAACACTTTGACCTTGATAAATTTACCACAATTATAAATTTCTTTTGGTTCACGACACTCCAATAACTGTGAAGCAAACGAAAGTATTTCTCAATTATCACCTAAATTGGCTTTATCTTTATTAACAATGTTAAAAAATGAATGCTCTTTGCTTTTTTGTTAAATTGAAATTAATTTAAACTAAATAAGTTAATACACTGTATAAAAAGATATAACCGAGTTAGCACAATTATCAGAAAGTTATAATAGTCCAAATAAATTATGACCAGTTATTCATTAATCTGTTCAGTCCTGCCTTATAGACCGGGTTCTGTTCATCTGGGAGCTATTACCACATAAAAAAAGTGATAGAATGATATGGAAGTGTGTGTGTGTGTGTGTGTGTGTGTGTGTGTGTGTGTGTGTGTGTAAGTATGAGTGCAGGAGCACTTATTAATAATAGCAGCACAAACACCTCTCTGACTGCCTAAGGGCTACAACCCCATTCCCTCATGTTCCTGCTTTCATTTTAACTGTACATGAGCTGCATTCAGTTAAATCCTTATACTGTTCTTCAAAGAGTTGCGGGGGAAAAAAGATCCATAGAACAACTCGGACATGGGAAATTTCTAAGTTAAAGTTATAACAATGCTGGCACATTTCCCACTGCAGGTTATCACCACCCTGGAAAAGAACACAAGCAGGAAAAAACAACAACAACAAAAAACCATGATATCTCCCAATAGATATTCTAGTGGATTTGTATGTATCTAAGGTGCTGTGCACAGATTGTCTGAACAGGACAGTCTAGACCTCTGTTTTCGAGGAGCAAGCAGTCATGTTTTGAAAAGTTTCCTTTTCTTTTCTGTTTCTGAATGTATTTCTTTTGCAATGACATGTCTTGCTTTTTGAATTCACCTTCCTGCCCTTATGTTTGATTGTATACAGTACAGTGTGATCTTCAGAAGTAGCTCTCCAGGCTTGCTGAAGGACTTTCTTGGGTCTTATTTCCAGTCCAGTGCCTGTAGCTGACCAGTTTTGGAGCAGTGATTTTTGTTCATTTGTTACCTACACACGGAAATATGAATCATTAAAGCGTAAAAAAAAATCTAACTTAACGCATGAACCAGTGAGACACAGGTGCAAAGTGATGACAGATGATCAGGCTGATTATTAGTGTACTGGTGGGGCTAAATGCTGAGTGGTTGGAACTGACAAGAGAAGAAATGAGATTGCTGCTGAGGTTTAAACATAAAGAAACTATTTAGGGCCCAAGCACTATAGGGTGCGCAAGATCCTTTCCTGACAAGTTGGAATCTGCTGCCATTAGGATGCCTGAGAGTCGCATGGCCCAGGGCCCTCAGGAGCCCCCAAACAAGATTTTGCTGCACAGCTCATAGCATGTACTGTATGTAGCAAAAACGCACCGATGGATTTTGATATACTCCTTCTAGGGAATTCATATGACCGCCACCAAACCGGGCCGATGTGATCTACAGACATTCAGGATGCAAAATTGCAGAAGGATTTTTGATATCTCAAATGGGTCAGCCGTGATAATGCCTTAACCTTACGCTGAAAAATGATTCATAACTTTCTGTGTGGTGTTATATTGAGTGGCATTATATTCAGTGACACATTCAGTGACATCACATTGAGTAACATCATAGTGTGATGCTTTTTTCCAGCATCTGCGGCCTATTCTACACACATACACATCACAAATGTTAACACCCATACATCAAAAGTCAAAGTCAACTTTATTGTCAATTCTGCTACATGTACATACATTCCTCTCATCCTCGATACAGATAACACTGAAGGGGGGGGGGGGGGAACCCTTAAATAACACAAACTAAGAAAACCAACAGAGGTGAGGTAATTTAGTTACTGTCCTGCAAAAAGGGACAGTTAACAATCACACACACACACACACACACCCACACACACACACACCCATACATCACACACATGCACACATACAGTACAGTACATACACACACATTACAAATGTTAACACACACACACACACACACACACGTGCACATCCATACACACACATGTGCACGTACACGCACACATACAAATGCACACATGCAAACACACACATTACAAATGTTAACACACACACTAGCACACTCAACAAATATTTAGGGCCTAAACTGGCATCAGCCCTATATAGTGTCTTAAATGTGCAATTTGTGCGGTGCACCCGGGCGGCAATGGCTTTTTACTGTAGGTCTTAACACACTCAAATAACACAGGTTGTGTGGTGGACACGGGGTTGCGGTGGCGCAGGGTGCTTGGGACAAAAAAAATGACAAAAGATTTAAAGCCAAAGTTTTTTATTATATGATTATTTATTAGGTAAATGTTTTTAAGTTACAGTATTGAGGCTTGGATTAAACCAATTCAATTAAAATTATTCCTGATAAACAGCCGAGTGCTGACGGACTAATAGCAGTTTGAAAGTGATTTTTTAACATCTTATTTACTTAAATAACTTGTAAAATAACTAAATCTACAGTATACATGTTTTTGATTTGTTCTTTTGTTAATGTGTGTCATTTTTTTACGAACTTGTCAGTAATGATGCATTAATAGATTGAACTTAGCAACTGCTCATATTTACGAGACGAATGAGATCAGCATGTTTTATCCCGTGTTTAGTCGGACCAAGCTGGAATTTTTTAGAAGTGAACAGTCAAAGAAGTGAACAGTCAAATCCGCTTACAACAATAATAACCCCCAAACAAATTTATAATAAAATTATAATTTTTTTAATAATTAAAAAATATACAACATGGTTACAGCACTTTGAGAACCACTGTCTTAAGGAATCCAAAACCACTCGTCGTTCACATCTCACAATCCTGTAAAGCAATAATGCACACTTAATAGATAATAAGCATTTTTTTTTAAAGAATGCTTTAATTAACCTTAAAGGGTTACACAATTGTTCTAAATACAGCGTTAAAATTAGCACAAAGCTTTCTGAAAGCGCTGTTAGCTTATGCAGCAAGATAAGAGAGCGAGTGAAGGATTGAGATGCAGCTTCATGCTGATAACGCATCAGCTAAAATTACAGCAAAAGACTGCATGTAAAATGAACGTTGAGATAAAAATTTTGCAATCAGCAGGAGAAAAGAAAATGCAAAATGCAGCTAATGTTTTTCAACATTTTTTTTGTTCATTACAGAGCAATTACTAATAATATTTGAAGGCTGGTTTGGCAGACGACAGATGAGGAGGTTGCTGCTTCAGAGGAGACCAAGATCAGGAGTCATGGACATGGGTTCACTCAAAAGGGACAGTTATATATATATATATATATATTTATTAATTTATTTATTTTAAAAAACCTTGTCATCTGTCAGTTCGGGTGCACCTGTGCTCATGACAGCCTCAGATTCTTGTTCTTGGCTGATGTCAGACTAATGTGGTCTCCCGCTGCTGTAGCCTATTCACCTTAAGGTATGATGTTGTGTGCATTATCCAGCTGCATGATTTCATGCACGACTTCCAACCTGGCTATTTAGATAGCGATTATAAAGGTGTTCCTATTAAAGTGGATGGTGTATGTATGTCCTCAATAAGTCATGCACACAATGATTCCCTCTTATACTTATACCCACAATTTTCTACAAAGGTTTTCAGCTTTTTAATTGAAATAGGCTACATATTAACAGCAAATCTTCAATGAAAGTTGCACATTTTCCATATCCGTAACTGCTATCAAAGATGGGAGATTTAATCAACTGTGATTTAATCAACCTTTAGTTGGTCGGTTTTTAATTCTGAATCGTTTTACACTTTCACAGCAGAAATTAGAAACTGCTTGCATCTTCTACCAATACTCGCATTTTACAAGAGTATCTCTTCTCAATGTCTCAGTATTTTCAATGGAAAGTGGCTAAAGCCTGGTCCAAAAAAATTTAATAAAAAAATCACTAGACATCACACGCTAATTTGCATTATGATTGCATCAACATGGAGCATCTGCACAGCAACCAGCAGCGGACAGAGAAGGTGGTGTTCATACAGGAACCCAAATTAAGTCATATCAGCCTGTCTGCTGGTGAACCCAGGGGAGAGCCTGGCGCCATATTGGTACACTGACAATGAACAGTTGCTTTTAGCTGTTCTTAAATGTCCAGTGTTTAAACAGTAAAATAAATGTGTTCAACCCAGCAATAATTTTGTCGTAAATCTCACATAAAATGTCCTCTAATATAGAAGATTATCTACTTTACCGCAGTTATTAGTTGTTTACTGGATTAAATAATGATACATTCAATGTAACACATACCTAACTGCATTTATTAATATTGTTGTATAATATTATTTTATATTGTATTACATTACTTTTTATTCACATGAAAAAAAGTTAAATACAGTGAAGAAAAACAGAAGGAGCTCCCCAAGCAAACAGGGATTTGCGGTTGGTCCTGGAGAGCTCAGGCAAGCGTATGCACAGCTCAATCGTGTCTCTGCCAGCGGCACTGCTTTTGGCTAAATGCAACACTCCTCTCGCTCGCTCACTGACTAGAGTAGGAGCAGAGAGGGGCATTCTTACATCAGGCAACCACACGGGCAGTCATGGAGACTCTCCTTTAGAGAAAATAGCTAAACTCTGTCCAAAAAAGTCGTTAGATTTGTTGTTAGTCACTAAAGGGATCTCAAAAGTCATTAAATCTAGCAACAAAGTCACTAAGTCGGCAATAATGTTTTTTCTTCTTTTAAGTTTAGAGGTGCTTGGTGCATTACCCCCACCTCCGAAACTGGAGTGTGGAACAGAAGATTCTTCTTTGCATGAGACCTGACATTTTAACAACCCACAACCTGCCTACGATACAGACAGAAATAAAACTATGGAAAATCACTTAGAATTATGTAGTAAAGTATATATATATAAAAAAAACAAACACTTTTTTAGATTCTTCCAAGTAGCCTCTGTTTGCATTGATAGCAGCTTTGTACACTCTTGAAATTCGCTCAACCAGCTTCTGTCACCAAGAAACTGTCACCAAGGTAAACGCTCCTTTCAAGGTAAAGGGTGCGTTCAAGACACTAAAATATGAAAGAGGTTTTTTTTTTTTAAAACCCTTTTTAGTTAATCTAATAATGTGTTATTTTACCATTTTTATGTCTTCAGTATTGTTCTACCATGTAAAAAAATTTTAAAATAAAGAAAAACACTTAAGTGAATACATGCAAGCAAACAGTTGACTTATTTATTTCATAAATTACCCATGTGCATAAATGTGGCATCATCACACTTGTCCTTGTTGTTGTAACTTTTTGCATCAGACAGGTATTTAAGGGACTACAGTCCAGGCTCTCTGTGCAACATCCAATAAAGAAAAAAATATCGTTATGCTTATACAGCATTTGTTTTATTACAAAATAAATGAAAATAAAATAAAAAGTTTTTTACTACTTTATATAACCTTTCAGCCTTTTCAATTTACTCTCCCTCTCAGGGCAGTCGTCCTTTCTGTCTTGCATGATATCTTCTATCTTTGTCTCTCAGAAATCATGCTTTTTTTTTTTTTTTCGCTGTCTCTTTGAATCGTCAGTCCTCTTCGCTTTAGCATCTCTAACCCTTGCCTTGATCCAGTTGGCTCACTAATGAGGTTGCTATGGCGACTTGCCGACAGGTGTACTCACACTCAGTTGCACCCGGTGCCCCTGAAAGACTCCCTCTTATTTTTAAAGCTACTGAAGTGAAAAGCACAGGCCGCTCTCCCCTTGCTCTCTCTGCACACCACGTTCTGGTTTATATTTCACATGTGGCTATACAGCATGGTGCATTGTATCTTACATGCATCGGGGAGATAGAAAAGGAGACATTTATTAGACGGCATACAAGAACCAAAATAGAAAAGAAAATAACTATGATTACTTTAGGAAACATGTGTTTAGAAGCACCTCTGCACTCAGGGTTTAAATAATACGTCCAGAAATAATGTAGTAATAATAATAATAATGTTTTTTATGAAGAACAAAAGTATGTGATTTAACACAGAAATGGATAGGGAATATAAATGCCTTAATGAAGGCATATGAAGGCGTTCATTCATTTTCTTTAACAGCAGCATGTTTTATTTTATGTTTTATTACTTTGTTAATAAAAACAAATTTACTAGTATGCAATGAAAAAATTGTTGATTTAAGTGCCGACACGTTGTACTATAAAACCCTGTAAAACTACACGTACGTTTGTAACTACAGTGCACTGTAGGAAGTGCTGGCGGCTGTGCTGCTTCAATGTCTGCCTTTGTTTGCCATGACTGCATTCTGTACTAATGAAGAAGAATCTATGAATGATGGCAAAATGGGGAGAGAGTCAGGGTGACAAAAAGGCAAGAAAAAGGATGACATTTTAAAAAGTACGGGAGCGTTTTACAAAAAATAAACCAATGACACAAGTTAAATAGAGATTCTGTAAACCGGAATTGTCATGTCACGCGCACCCTGGAGCCATGATGTGTAATGTTACACCGGATGAGTAACCTTAGTATCCTAATATTTATGTTAGTTTACATGTTGGATGACAATGTCTCATGGATGATGCTTGATAAGCAAATGTTATTTCAGTTATGTTAGCTAATGCATTAAGTGCAATAATTAATCAGTGAATTACACAAATAGGCTACACTGTCTCATCTGCTTTCCTTACAATATCGTTCATTTTAAATAGGATACCACCTCCACTTAACGTTGGTTAGTTAGTCTGTGGGTTGGGTCTCTATCCCTTCTATTACATCTCTGCCCCCTTTACACATGTGCCCTTTTAACCGTTTTCTTTCCCTTTCTCTCCACCCATGTCTCTCCTTTTCTCTCTCGCTCATGCTCTCTCTCTCTCTCTCTGTCAGTATTGTATTAGTATAATTTCTCCACCTCATGACTAAATGTTGTGACAGTCTGCCTCTCTCTCTGCATGTGTGTGTGTGTGTGTGCGCGCGCACATGTGGTCTATATTCATATTCTATCTGTATTGCTGAAAAATGCTTGTTCGTAATTTTAAGTAAAAAAGCATGTATAAGAATGTGTGTATAAGCTAGACTAAAGCATAGGGATGCACCTGAAAATAAGTCTGCAAACTTTACACCAAATACTGTGTTGTATTGCTTTTACAATATTATTTCACATTTGTTGCAAAAAATAAACATATGACCACACCTTCCCATAGAAATGTTTAAAGCACAGCTTAAAAGTTTTTTTTTTTGGAAAATGTGTGCATAATGGAGACAGAGAGAGAGAGAGAGAGAGAGACAGAGAGAGAGAGATGAATGTACGTATACATCAGTAGAGAGCTTGTAGAGGTAATGCATTGTTTTGCATATGCTTTACAAATCAAATTCACTTGCTTATGTAAAACTGTGCTAGAATGTTGGTTTCTAAATCCCATTCTAGTCCCTACTTAGCTCTCCTCATAACAGCTACCAACTAGGAAGTCTGGGACAGTTTTTTCTCTCTTTTTATTATTATTATTTACATTTTGTTAATTTATTTTAAATACTCTGTCACTCTCACAATCCCTCTCCCTTTTTTCTATATGCCTTTCTATTATTATTATTATTATTATTATTATTATTATTATACTGAATCTGTAATTTCACATAAAATTAAAATCATAAAAGTAGAGTAAAATATAGAGTACACTGGCTATTTAATTCACAGTATTATATCACAGTGCTCTAGCTTTATTAAAAATCATTAAACACAAATCTAAAATCACTCTATACAACTTATACTGTACACGGTTCTAGCCTATTCCAGGAGACTTTGGGCACGAGGCATGGTACACCCTGGACAAAGTGCCAGTCCATCGCACTGCACACAGGCATGCACACTCTCACAAACTGCAGGAATTTGGAAACGTCAGTCAGTCTACTCTGCTTGGGAGGAAACCAGAGTAATCAGAGGAAAGCCAGGTTCTTAGACCTTGGAGGTGTGAGGCCACAGTGCAAAGCACTACCCCACCATGCTGTCCAAATCGAACCGATTAAACGAATATGTTCCATATAACTCCTGATTTACTGATATGGTCCTATATTCGTGGTATCATGACATCATACTTCTGGCCCCAAAGATGTATATATATATATTTTTTTTTTGGTATTTTTAATTTGAAACAGCTCTACATGCTTAAGCAAGTGATGTTGATTTTAATTGTGGGAACTGACTCTTGTGCAAAAAAAAATGGAAAGTGGCCATCATTTCCAGAATCTGGACTTTGCTTGATGAAAGCCACTAAGCGACTCTCCGACCACCACCACCCCTCCTCCCCCGTCCTCTTTCACTTAATTTTGCTTTCTTGCATTGTAGTTTGGTTAAGTTTGACTAAAGACTAATGTGACAGAATTATGACAAAAGGCCTCAAAGCAATCTGTTATAGCAAGATGCAAAATCTTAACAGAAAGCCTGAATATCTCAAGTGACCTTGATACTTTATGTTAATGAACTTCTCATTAACTTCACTGTACTTCTGTTCTCCTCTCCTCTCCTGCCTCATGCGCACAGGTGGGTAGGTGTGTAACAGAGACCTTAAAAAGAAAGAAAGAGCAGTCGCCTTCCTCCCACCGTCGGCTTCCTTGGTTCTCAGATCGTTATCTGCTAATCAGTAAATGAAGGCGCTTTTGGCCTCAAGCAGCCTCCCACAATGCGGCTGAATGCAGCTCATTAGTGCGCCTCGTGTTCAGGTCTGGCTCACCCACGCTGGCCTTGGATCATGGCACTGTAGGGGACAGACGCTGGTCTGGATTAAAGATCAGTGTGGAATGGTCATCAAGGTATGTGCATGTCCATGCTTCTTTGTCTTCGTTTGTTTTTTTGTCTCCAACTAAAGCCGTTAGATATTTATTTAGCATCAGAATGATTAATGAAGTTATGAATAAATAAATGATTTTCTCTCAGTCCACTTTTGCCTTTGTTTATTTGTGTGTGTGCATGCACTAGGACTGTAAAAGTTCAAACATTTAAATTCAAAAACATTTAATTATCCTGTATTACTGCATCATACAAAAAACAAAGCCTTGCATAGCCAAAACCATAAAAGTCAAAGAATTGTTCCACAGATCACTATTTTTCAAATTTTTATATACTGTATTTCAAGATCCATCTGTCGACAAGACCCTCCCCCCTAAAGCGTGCTGTGTACACCATATGTCATTACAGCGAAAAAAATATATAATACCAGAAGTTGGTTACACACCGCCTGTAGCTGTGAGGTTCTAGCATTGCCCAAGTCTGTTTTTGTTTGTTTTTGTTGTTGCTTTATTAATCACCCGAGATGAGGAATGCTTGCGAAACTAAATTCAGGATAATAAATAAACCTAACCAGTTATTAGCTATAACCTTAGAAAGGTTTCGGGCTTAGAAAACTGAAATGAAAATCTGTATAAACTATGTATGTAAGTGCTCTATAAATAGCGGAAGAGGTACGTAATGAATTCTTGTAAAGTGAAGTAACCAAGATGAACAACATTTTATTTATGTATTAATTTATTTATTTATTTATTCAAACCCCTCGTGCTTTGCTCGTGCAGATATTGACAGTTTTATCTGTTTGGCTTGGACAGACATAGGAAACTAAAAAGTGCTGCTCCGTGTTCAGACACTAACGGCTATTAAAGCAGTACAAGACACAACAGTTTGTTTGGCCTAAAGTCCCTGCTGGAGATTGTACTTTATACACGTAATAGAATTTTGGGACATGCTTTTTCACCCTTACACAGGACATGTCAAAAGTTTGGACAGATCTACTCATTTAAGTTTTTTTTTTTTTTTTTTTACATTTTCAAGACTGATGGCATGAAAGCATTCTTTCAATCAGCTTCACGATGAAGTCACCTGGAATGATTTTTAAGGAGTTAGAGGAATTTTTATGTATGTTGAGCACTTTTTGACTGATAGTGTGTGCAAAACTGTCAACGGGGTAAAAAGTGGAATAATATTGTATAATATACAATATGAATCATATATTATTTTCAAACTATAAAAATAAATCATATAGTAACACATGACTTTGGATGCATTACTTTATGGTTATGATGTCATCAGGAATGTTCTACAATGTAAAAAAACTAAGCAAAGGTCTTTAACATTCCTTATTTCTTCATATTAAGTTGAATTACTTAAAGTAGATTAAATGAAAGAAATGAAATCAAATGTTTTACTGTTACAGGCTACAAAACCTTCTCATTTGTTTCTACCATTCAGCATCATCAGTCTACTAATCATCGGTACCTGTTTCCTACTGGTTCATGCCCTAGATTAGATGCTTTTTATGCTTGAATGATTCATATGTTACTGTATGGCTTCAAAATAAAAAAATAAATAAATAAATAAATAAATAACAGGCCTGGGGGGTGAGGGGTGGCTCAATACTTGCACAGTTAGTGTATAATAATAATATGTAAAAAAAAAAATAAATAAATAAAATAATATAATAATAACAATAATAATAATAATAAGCCATATTAGGTGACTAAAAGCAAAAACATATAATTTAAACCATCAAAGAAATATATAGGGTGAATATATAGTGTGGAAGCAGCCAGTTTCTAGGATTTCTCTACCACTTTCTCATTTTCTTGCCTAGAGCACTTTTTTGTTTAAGAACCCTTTGAAGTAAACACATGTAGGGTGCACAGACTAATTAACTCATGTAGAGACAAGGGTATACACTGACAGACTGTAAAAGATATGCACAAGAAAAAAAAGCACACACACACACACACACACACACACACACACACACACACACACACACACACACACAGGCAAACACTCACATATGGTAGAAGCCTTCCATATACAGGAGCCTGATGTATTATGCTGGTAAATTCTTTGCAATAAGCTGAGTCTAACAACATAAACAAAGCTACGATAAGGGCAAAGCGAGTTATCGGGACATGCTAAGCCGGGAGAAAGGAATGTGTGGATGAAAGAAAAAGGGGGGTTTATTCACCAGCATCCCAAAATCGTATACAGGCCTTGAAGCACTGCCCTTTGCATTGGGGTCATTATTAAATAAACGTTTGTGAGAATAAGAATCGTCAGGCAAAGTGTTCATTAAAAAGAAAAAAAAAAAAGTGCGATTTATACAATTATTTTGGTCAAATTAAGCAAATATCTCTTTACGGTCTGCTAGCTGTCCACCATGTGTGAAAGCAAAAAAAACAAACAAAAAAAAAAATAGAAATAAAGACATACACTACAGACAATTTGGGAACGCCAATTAGCCAAATCTGCATGTCACTGCATGGACTGAGGGAGGAAACTCAAAAAGCACAGGAGAACATGTGAACTCCACGCATACAGGTGGGAATCCAACCCTCAGCCCTGGAAATGGGAATCCACAATGATAACCACTACACCACCTTACCGCCATACTCCTCCTTTAATTGAACAAAAATGTATTTATTAAGTTAAGAAAAGCTAGTTAAAGGCAAATAAAACCTGTTAACTAAGTCTTAAAAAGAAGGAAAATGTTTTAATGTCAAACGTCTGACAAAGTCATCATCAGTTATATATTTTGTAGTCTCCTCATAGCATTTAATACATGCCCAGGCATATATTTATATATACACACAAAAACACACACACATACACTTTCACACACTCACACACGCTAGACATTCATGCTTCAATGGCATCAATAGCCTCCCTGGGTGTGAGTTATAGATGACTGCCTCTAAATACACAGCACGGAAAGAATTCAGCCCTGCTGGCATTATAGAAAGGGTCTCGCTTTATCACTCACTTTGAGAACCTTCTCACTCCGTAGTCCATTTTCCGACTCTGAATCATAGTAAAACTGAGATTTTGGTTTTCTATTTCAATTTCAAAGCAGACGAGAAAAATAAAAACATTTGCTGAAAAGAGTGTGGGAGGTAGAAGAGGGATAGAAATAAATGTCAATTTTTTTGAGTCGCATGACAAGAAAAATAAGTTTCACTGTTTGCCTGTACACATGGGAATCACATGATTCTCATTTAAACATGAAGATTACGTCAGTGATTAATAATGCATTAATACTTAAATAATAAGCAAACAAATTAAAAACATCAATGTGGATATAGCTCTTTTAAGCAGAATGCATAATTTATTATTACGCACTTCAAGCTGCTGATTAAATGACTATAAACTTTAATTTATTATATTAATATTATTTCCATTGATCTAATAATATTACTTGGTTCAAAGGAATTTGTTAGAGTTCACAGAGAGTGAAGTTTCTTCATTTGGGAAATTTTTTAGAAAGAAACGGAATTACAAAGACAATCGCCTTTTCCATTTTAATGAAGTAAGCACATCAACCTGAACTATTCATGAACAGCAAACTACATAATCATTTCAAAATCTCCAGAAACATCGGAAAAGTAAACAGTATCTTAAAACAAACAGTAAAAATTTTTCTGTAATATTTTTGAACAGGAATACACAAGGAATAAAAGCTTCAATTAAGAAAATAAAAAAAGCATTAGCAGTTATCCTCGGAGTAGAAAAAAAAAAAAGGATCTTACTTTTTATTCTCCTTATTAAAAAAACTGTCTACCAGACACTCATTTCAAACTAGTATGCTTTACTCGTCTGTAACAAATGATGAGGATTTGTTAGTGATTAATGCAGTAAGTGGTAAAGAGATGGAATGAACTGTTATCTATTTATTTACCTGCAGCAATCACTGCCATGCCATCTGTCCGTGTTGTTCCCCCACTGGGAGGTGTTGATTAGAATAGAGTATAAGAAGCTTCTAGAAGCCTTTGGACTCTATGTCCTATCTAGTACAATCTTTTTTTTTTTTTTTTTTTAATCCCAAAGGAAATCTATAGCTGCATGAATATGACTTTAACTAAATGCACCATACACACAAATCATAATTATTCACAAGGACTCTACTGCAACCAGCCATCATTCTAAACACACAGAAATCCCTGGGAAAAAAAAACTGACAAAACCACAGACAGCTGATCCACTGTGATGTTAATTTGATGTACGTTATGTCTTTTGTACTTGATCTTAAACTGATGCAAGTCTTTTTTTTACCCTTTTGCCAATATTTGACAGCAATAAACTGACCCATTTGGAGCTATAAATCAGGTTTATTAAATTTAAACAAAATCAGTTTACCACACACACACACACACACACACACACGAACACACACAAACATACACATTTGCGGCAATAAAATGAAGTCAGCTGATGACCTGAATATACTGAGCGACCTGAATCACATCAATGGAGTTTTTCTTCAAGCAATTTGTTTACAAGAGACATGAGATTCGCATGCTGTGTGTGAGAAGCTGTTATATCCGCTCATATCCTGACTTATATGTGATTGGTTGAGACACAAACAGACATCACATACCTGTACTATAATATGGCTGAGATTGGCTGAGTACCAAAGTAAAACTAACTGGTAAATGAGGAGGCTGATGATGCTGTAAGCTGAAATTTTTGTACTGTTTATCATTTTTTATTTTTTGCTTCTAATTTGATGCCACTTATTTCACTGTAAAATCGCAATTTAGGCCCAATATTTTTTATTACATTTTTTTATTATTATAATCAACCAACATATTATTAATCCTAAATTTCATAGTTAAATGACCACAAACACAACTGCAGGTTTATTTATTCATTGTAGAAAAACTTGTTGTAGTTATAAAATTCTCATTTTAGTGAGTTTTACCTTTTTGCAAATTCTTACTGATTGAACCAAAATAGTTTTGACATCATATTTTGGCATTTGTGCTCTTTAAAAGCTTTATGACATAAAGAAAACTTAAAATATTCATCAATTTGCACAACAATTTGCTTTATTAAAAAAAAAGGTTTAA
This sequence comes from Clarias gariepinus, assembly GCF_024256425.1. NCBI lineage: Eukaryota > Metazoa > Chordata > Actinopteri > Siluriformes > Clariidae > Clarias > Clarias gariepinus. Next base: position 14,866,705 of record NC_071125.1, on the reverse strand, counting down.
ATAGATAAACGTAAGTTTTGGGGGGTTAAATGTGGATGATAAATAACAATACAATGCATGACAATCCATGATGTAATAATTCCACTTTGGAATTATAACTTTTTGCTACTTTTGTTGTCACTTTGCTAACAAAATGAAATATTCTGACATATATCGAGAAAAACCTGAAAATGTAAAGGTCTGCAAAATATAATCACAGGTAGAAAAGAAATCACTAGCTCAGAGACCCAGGATATCGGTTTTCATTCACAGTTGCTCGGTGGAGGTTAAGTATGCTGTTGATATAACAGCCAGCTGCATGTTTTTTATTTTTTATTTTCCCATCCAACAGGCAGAAAATGAAACACTTTACTTTTTCCTTTGAAAAAAAAAACTTTTAATTTCAGATGTTTGCTTGAACAAAACAAATGCTCGAATGCAACTCTTTGTCAAAATCTTCCATCTAATTAAATAATCATTACAGAATCGAAAAACATCATGGGACATGGAAATGGTGGCTTAGTCGAACAAAATCCAGTAGAGTAAAGTACACAACCTATTACCTGTTACTTAACACTAATGCTATCTGACCACACAATCGTCTCACATGTAAGGCCAAATACGGAGATACTAGCAAGACTCAAATAACATCCTAGCACATAATGCTTCATCAGCAGAGACATTATTCATTATACATGAAGTCATCCCCTCTCAGCGATTCAAGTAATTGCTTATTTTCCACAGTGTATATTAATGCACATAATTAGCTTGTCATATTTTGGAGTTAAATTACATTATGTGTAGCTTTTCAGTCTGGTTAATTGGGCCTCTGAGTAAGAATAACACAGGACCGGGGAGCACATTGCAGCTTTCACTTGCCTGGTGTAGGGTGGCGGTAGTGGTGCTGCGGTGGGGGAGGGTGCTGTGGGAAGCAATATGAAGCGTGTGGTGGAATATTCACTGAACCCAAGCTGACATGCCGCCTCTGCTAAACTGAGTTAATGAGACTAAGGGAGCCTGCGCTTTATGTTGAATAGAACCCCTCACTCTCTCTCTTCTCCCTTTCCTTCATTCCCCTCTTCCATCTACTATGCTAATGTTCCCATTTTTCAGCTTTACCTCCCTGTGAAGCTTTGACACAATTACCTTGTGCAGCTAATGTTTAATTCAGTGCAATGAACGCTTGTAAGTGTTTATGTGAAAAAAAAAAAAACAAGGAATCCATGACCTGGAGTTCTCTCGTTATGTGTGTGTTGCTTATTTAATGAGACACAATTGGGAGCTATAATGTTGCAGACCTGAAGGAAGCTCATCGCCGATATGCCACTTTAACAAAGATTTAGGACACCCAGCACATCACAAGCACCACAAACACACACACACACACACACACACACACACACGCACGCACACGCACGCACACGCACGCACACGCACACACAAAGAGAGAGAGATAAGAGAGGGATTAACAGCAGTTATTGCATGTGTGAGCATGAAGGACACCAGACTCTCATTGGTGTGTAAGGCTTACCACACACTCTGTGTGTATGCATTCCTTTGTACTCCTACATTCACAAATCAGTTCAACAAAAAACAAAATCTCTAAACGCCCAATGGCCTTGAACCAACTAATTATGTTCCGACTGGGTGTGCACTGATTTAGGGGAGGAAGCGGCGACAACCAGGAAGAGGACTGCATGAATCACAGCAGCTTCATGTACTATAAAACGGAGTACAGAAAAGAGGCAGAGGTGAGATGTATGCGAGATTTGAGGAGAAGAAAGGAACCAGTGAGGGGGAAGGACAGAAAAAAAAAGAACGGAAAGACAGAAGGCAAAAAATGGAAAGCAAGAAAGAGTGATAGATGTTGGGAAGTGGGCCAAAAAGAGAAATAAATTGGCAAGAAGAAAGATAGATATGGGTAGTTCAAGGAGAGTGTATACGCTCTCTCTCTCACTCTCTCAACACTACTATCCCAAGTTAATGTGAGAAAGTTGACCTGGTTCAGATTAAAAAATGTTTTAGCATTAATAAATAATTAAACTGGTGCTTTATATTCTTAAATCTACCGCCGTTAATTGCGATTCATCAAGTATTATGGTAGCTGAAACATTTGAAACTAGAATAAGAGATAATGTCTCAAACATAAAGCCGTGTTCATTGGTCTGCTGTCCCATTTTGTTCTAAAGCAGCCTCAATTGGATAATGGACATGGTTTTATTTTGTACTCTATATAACCATTTACTTATTTACATACCTACTCAAGGTGAAATAAGTGAGTCAAATGAGCTTTCTAATAGGACAGGATCTTACAGGACAGGATTAAGAAAACTAAGTCTGAACAAAAGGTCAATATGATGCCGTTAGAGTACGCCTTCTTAACGAATGCAATGGAATGTGGAATAAGCCCAGGTGTAAACAGGACGTGTGACATTGTTTATAAAACCTCCTCCAGCTTAGTAGAATGCAATTGTGGGATTAAAGCACAATGTTCTGATTGAGGAACATTCCTGTATGCCATGCTGGTCCTTAAAAGAAGATGGCAGCTGCGAACTAAGAATATGTGCTAAGGCCCGGAACAACTTGAAAGTGGCTACAGTCAATACAGCCCCACTGGTGTAAGGCATTCAGCTTCAGCAAACCAATAGGGCAGTGCCAACCTACAGCTTCATGGCTCGATACACATTCAACTCCAATAATCTGACTTGGCAGACCTGTCTGCTGGTCTAGCATATGGGCCTGCTGTAAACAGTAGGAGACCAAATACTACATGAAACATACACATCCCAATTTTCTGCTCTAGTAAATCTACCCTGTAGGAGAACTTTATAGGTATACAATTACTGATTGAAAAACCACGCCACAATGTTTTAATCTTCCATCCATTTTGAGACCTACTAGGGTTTCCAAGCACTGTGCAATGCTGAGACTAATGGCGTCCTGTTGTCCCCGGGACGATAAAAAATGTGTTTGGTTTGATTAGATCTTCCCTGGGACTTCTCCGGCACAAAGGACACTTTTGCATGCGTACAGTGTATGTGTGTGAGTAACTTTTGCTTACCAAATGAAAACTAAACCTTGTGATGATTTAATCAGAGCACATCTGTTCATGCTGTCACTATGGTCACTTAATATTGCTGGCTTGCTACTCAGCAGGAGATCGATGTGCCCGTGGCACTTGTCCATCTATCCAGCCAGTCACAGTTTCCTGGCAGTACTTCGGCATGTTTCCCTGGTTGAAGAAAGAGGGCACCGCTGCATCACTTTCAACAATCCCCAGCAGTTCAAAAACTCCTTAAGTCCCCAGGACTGAGGTAAGGACACATGCAAACTGATAAAGTACTGTAGTTAGGATCCCAAAAGTCCTTTAATGACAAGGGAAGCTAACGTTACTCTCTTAGCACTCTCTTTTGCTGGAAGAGATCTGAGTATGTGCTAGCCTAGCTTCCGCTAATGAAGCTTACCACTAAGAGAACTTACACTAAGAGCTACGTTACAGCATTTCAAGAAGAAAAACAAGGCAGAAATAAAGTGTTAAAACTATGCTTGTTTTACTGTGACTTTTTTTTTTTTTTATAAGTAATGATGAATGAATTGGTTTCTAACCAAGTGAACTCTTTTTTTCCCCACAAAAACAAAAAAGATCTGGGTAAGAAGCAATTCGGGAAAAAAAATGCTTGAATGGAAAATACATTTTTGTTTGTTTGTTTGTTTGTTTTCAGTTCTAATGAATTACTTTGAATAAAGCAAAATACATGTTATCACTTATTATTTTCTCAATTGATTTTGTAATGTCACTAACAACTAATTATAGATAATGATGATAAAGAAACAACATTTTGATTTTAGGACGGTTCACATTCACTTAGGGACGCCTGGAACTTTTATGACATTTCCAGGACGGTGGTGATGAAAGTTAGTCTGGAGCCCTGCACTGCAATTACTTACAGAGTAATTGGACATACTGTACCCAGCTTGGAGGATTAACATTATTCTACCCCTTATCAGTGTCATATCCTGACTGCAGGACCGCTGTTGGCTGGGTATTTTTTGGTTGGTGGATTTTTCTGAACGCCGCAGTGACACCAAGGTGTTTAAAATCCCCAGCAACACTGCTGCACTTGATACACTCATGCCAGCAAGACACCCCTCTCACACACTTTCACGTCCCTGTCACTGCTGTGCTGAGAATAATCCATCATTCCAATATCATCTGGTCAGCCATGACCCTAGGTCAAAATGAAGCAGACTTCACCTAGTAAACGATCCAGTAATTATACACATGGAAAATGCACCTACAGTATATGACATGTGGATCAGATTAAATCAAATATAATATTGAGAAAACTAAAAGGAGATTATGACATATTAAATGATCACTTACTGTATCTCTCTTTTAACTCCTCAGAAAAAAAAATTCTTATCAATCCTGCAAGAAAGTTTAAACCAATTCCACCATTCCTTCAAGAATTCTTTCCATTCCCACAGAAAGTTTAATCAATCCCATCAACCACAGAAAATCTGCCCAATCACGGCCATTTCCACTTGCTGACACTTGCTCCTTTAATCACAACTTAACAGAAGCCACTTGGATCAATGAAGGATCACATTACATAAAATCCAACTAATTGTTTTATTAGCTCTGTTTACTTGTTAAATACAAATACTTTACCCATAAATAATTGAAAGGAGTTTTAAACCTAATTAAATTTTTTTTAATGAAAAACGTTTTATTTATTTGTTACTAGTGGTGACGGGATGAAGTACTCGTCATTGATGGGGAAATTAGAAATAGTTAAGAAATAGATTTAGAAATAGTTAAAAGGTTAAAGCTAAAAATAAGTTTTAATGTAATCAGCGTATTTTTTTTTTAGTTTGGAGCCCATGTACAGTACATGTCTGCCTGTCATTCTGTAATGACTTATTAATACAAAGAAATAACGTTTTTTGTAAGGTTGAGTAGTGTGCAGGTGTTGGTTAACATTGATCAAGCAGCTAATTAGTAACTTATTTCAAAATAGATTATATTATAAATCTGGTACATAACTGTTCATAACATCGCTTTTAGTCAACATTGACACTGGGTTCTGAATCTGGGTATGATCCATGCGGACTACTGTGGATACTGTATATTTGATCCAACGACCCGTGTTTTCACATCACTGCTTGGATTGAAAAAGTTTCATAATATCTGTGTACCAAGTTGTCTGTGATGCTGTGACAAAATCATCTGGACAGACATACAGAAATACAGACATGAAAACATACAGAATTTTTTTTCCTGGTTTCGGGGCCACCAATGTGTAAAATGTAAAGATATCATTAAAAGTGTGAATTGTGTCCAATACACAGCCTTGTGGCCCATCTGCAGTACCCTTACAGCCAACAAAAGGAGGAGACTCACCCTTTAAGAAACACTTCTGTAAATATTTAAAGTCATTAAACATGCTAGGTAGCATCACTAATTGTCACATGTTAATTAAAATGGCCTTTATTTCTCCAGCTTGTCTTTGGTTTCACATAATCCCAAACCCAGAGCACATCTCAACAGTGAAACATGATCTAACCAGTGTCAAGATCTGATTTGTTCATCATCGTGGCAGTGTTGTCCTCTGAAATACTGATATTGTAAAAGAATGCACTGTGCAAAAAAAAAATAAATAAATAAATAAAAATAAAATAAAATAATTTTATATATTGGTTTCTGTAAGAAGTCAGACCGTAACAGTCATGGAGAAGAGTAAGTTGTATGTGGGTGTTTCAATAAATTGTTATATTGACATCAGGCAAGAGCTGTGAACAGCCACACTGAAAAAGATGCAGGTAAGTGTTTATCACTTGTCATAGTTTCCTATGCACGCTGCAATTTGCAGCAGCATAACCACAACAAAACCTACTTACACTATGCTATTTTTGTCTTCATAACACAACGCTTATGCTTAGTTCATTCAGTAAGGAGAAAAAAAAATGAAAAAGTATTCTACAGTCTACTGCCATTCATTCAATCTTGTTGCAAAGTATATTTTTAATCATTGTCCAAGGATTTTTTATTAAAATGATAATATGCATAAATAATAATCCAGGAATAAACTACTGTAACTAATTTTACACAACAGTTAGTTGTGACCGAGTAATCTCCTTGAAAAAAAATGATTTTCTCTGGAATGTTTAAGTGTGTATATATATAGTCACTTTCAGCATCTAAAAAAATTCTGATAACATTATGTCATCTGTGCATTCAAAGAATAAGTGTACTTAATGTACATAATCAACACTTTGTTTCCTGAGTAACTGTATCTGTAAAAGTTGTTGTCAATTGCCACTGGCTCTAAGTGGTTTTGTTCATGCCTAACACAAGGCTACAAAGCTAACTAGCTTCTAATCCCAAATAACCCACCAGCTTTCCATTTAACCGCAGAAATCTGAAAGTTAGTTGATATTCTGGAAAAATATATATTTTTCTTCTCTGGACTTTCCCTCACCTCCATGGTTAATTCTTCTCACCTCTTGGCTACATAGTACTGGTAAGAATATAAACCCACTTCCACCCCTGCTAATTACACCAACTGGCGGTTGCCAGCGTAATACTAGTTCTGCCAGTTGCGTGGAAGGATGTGTTGATGGAGAACAATAGCTAATTAAATAAACAAAAAAAATCATAATCTGTTTATAATAAATGGTGTTTGTGGAACTATTCTATAAAAGCACTTGAGGTTGTCCGGTTGTGTTATTTTTTGTAACCATGCTGATATTCAGTACAACAGCACTCTCTCATGTGATATTGCTTAAATAAACCAGGATATTTAAAGTGTACAACATATGTACTGTACATGCTTTATAATTTAAAGATTTAGTTTTTAATAACTGGTTTATTCTATCATGCAGTAACCTTTTGACAAATGTTTCAAGCTACGACTATGTACACAACAGGCAGAGGTGGAAAGAGTAATAAACTTTTGTACTCAAGCAGAAGTATTGTTACTTCAGTAAAATTTTACTGAAGTACACGTAAAGTTACAATTATGTTGTTTTGGGTTTTGATATTTTGTTTTTTAATTAGTTATTTTGTTCCCAGTTTTGTTAATTTGGTTTTAAATTTGTTATTTTGTTTTGGGTTTTGTTGTTTTGTTTTGTTATTTCATTTTCTAATTTATTTTGTTTTTAGTTTTGTAAAATTGTTTTGCACTTCACGGCCATCGTACAATTCGCTTTAAATCAGATTGCATTTTTTTCCCTTTCCCGTTGCATAATTTTTTATTATTTTTCATTTTCATTCATTAAATTTTTAATAAATAGTGAATAAGATTTTAAATGCAGCGAAGTACAATACTTTAAACAAGACATACTTATGTAAAAGTAAAGTTACAGATTTTAAAAACTACAAGTACACAAAAAAAACTACTCAATTACAGTAATGCAGGTAAATGTAATTCGTTACTTTCCACCTCTGACAACAGGTTTTTTGGACTGGGCTTGGTTAGTTAGTTAGTTAGTTAGTAGTTAGTTAGTTTAAATAGATGTTGGAGTTTGTAGAAAATAACAACAAGACAATGTTAAACATGACAGAATTTAAAATCTCCAGTATGTGCTTTTAACAGTGACAACTGAAGTAAGTCTACTAGGTACTTGTTTATCAAACATCACCACCCATGCACACACATTCCATACAATCTGGCAGGCAGACAGCAGTGTGTGCAGCTACATGATGAAGACATATGGCACTTAAAAGATTTATGAACGGTAGACACACTCGGGCGGGCTGCCAGACATTCAGAGTGATGATTGCAGGAGTGTTTCCTCTCACAAGAAGGTCAGGGAGTTAGATGGAGTTCAACTGTGACTTCAAAGCACCATGCCACTGTTGTCTGGCTGAAGACATGGAGTGATACATTCCAACAAGTTAGCACTTCTATGATGTATACGTACAGTACATGCATGCGGTGAAAATACAGTCCATAGAACAAGCTAAACTACACTATATTGAAAATGGTGAAAACTAAAGCAGAAAAGGGGGATACATGAATAAAATCATTGATTTTAAAATCTTATTAAAAAATATATATATATTTTTTTTGTTTGTTTGTTTTTTTACACAATAATTAGTGCATGTTTGTGTATACAAAATATACACATTAATTAGTGCATGATGTACAATAGAGTAAATGGCATTGATTCAGACTATCATGCTCAACTGGTTCAAACCTACCAAAGGGATGCTCTGGTCCAAGCCAATGCTAAGCTTTCATATTTTCTGCTGAATTCATCAACAGGGAGTTATTTTGTAGGTTATCCTTCACTAATGTTAAATCAGACAGCTGACACAAGTCATTGATATGACCGTCTGATTACAAAACCAGTATGCCTGCAGAGGTCAGACCAGGACAGCTGATGCATTTGCACTCTGAAGCTAGGAAAATCTGTAGGGTAAGTGTTATTCTGCACCAGCATGTCCGTGGGTCAAGCAAACACAATCTGGCAAACGTTGATAAACACAGAAAACATGAGTACAGCTCACCTAAATCTTAGGGGCAAATCTAGAAGTTCCCAAAACAAAGTTGCATGGAAAAACTAATGAAGTTAAATTGTCCCAGTGCGTTAATCTCCTATAATCTACATTTCCATGTGTGAGAAAAAAAAAACAGTTTACATGAACAAAAACAAAAGCATTTCATCAGTCATGGGAAAGTACTGAGACTTTTAGCTTAAGCAGAAATGTGAGCAAACAGGTCACAACCACAAATTCCAAATCTCTATTTAAAGGCTGTTTCTGCCTTCTGTTTTGCTTCAGGGGAAAAACTTTGTGACTAAAAGCATTACAGGTTGATGCTTGGATCTAGTTGTTCCAATGTTTATTCTAGAGATTTAGTTTATTATCAAAATTGTATGTTTTTAAACTCTGGTTTCATTCTACTTGACATTTTGACCCAACAACCTACACCCACACATTTAGTACGGCTTATTGTATCTTTACCCCAGAATGAAATGTGGGATTAATTCCAATTGTCCACCAAGCAATTATAAACAAGTAACTTACAGCAAACAAGTAATCTTCCGTTCTTTCTTTTTTAATTTGATTTTTGATTGTGTGAAGCTGCTTTGCGACAATGACAACTGTTAAAAGCGTTATACAAATAAAATTTAAATTAAATTGAAATATCCAAAAAAGTCATACGTTAAAGTTTTGTCATTTTAAACCAGCTTAACTCCAGGATAAAAAAAAACAGTATTAAATATTTATAAATTAATGTTTATAATAAAACAAATCTTATGCTATAATAAAATCAATTAAACACTATAAAAAACCAAACCCCTTACCTATTGCGCGAGGCACTCTAGATTTAAATAAAATGAATATGCTATATACTATAGTGTGATGAATGTCAAATGAAGGCTGTAGTGTTCTGGCTGCACTGCTATAATCTTCATTACTGAAATAAGAACAGTCGTACAGACAGAAGAGCACTCCTGTGAGATTAGCCAGGCCCTGAACCCTGCAGTATAATGACTGGTCTTTTATGGCTCCTTGCCTGCTCCTCTCACCCTGAGACAGTGTAAGAGTTCACTAATCAACTATTAAAGCCCTTCTTATGAGCACACTGCCACTCCCCTACTCCCCTGGCTTCCGTCCTTCCTGTTCCCTCCCTCCACCTCTCCACATGCTTTAATAAACAAGCTCTAATGCGAGACATATTTCCACCAATCCCCATCCCTCTTATTATTCTAAACGTCGCATAAATGGTCCGAATTGCTTTGCTCGGAGGGGAATGAAATATATTGCTGTAACGTAGATCCTTAGTTCATGATCTTAGTTCATATCCCTATGCACTGTATGTTTTTTTTTTGTGTTTTGCTTCTACTACGTTGCATCAATCTCATTACGTGGTTATAAAGACCACTAATGAGTTGAGTGAGCAGTAAATGTTGGACTAAAATTAAAGGACCACCATACACCCAAAAGGTTGGCTTGGGTTCAGATGACTTTATGCTACACAATCAAAGAAAACTTTGTGCACTAAACCTTATCAATTAAGGTAACTATTGCTTGAAAAGAGTATTTCAGAGCCAAACTTTAGCATTCTGAACAGAACATTTAATGAGGTAGCCTTCATTTAATACTACTTCGAATGACATAGTTTTGTAATTAAGAACACATGAAGTCTTGTTCAGGTCAGCCCCAAGCACATTTTAATCAAACACACACACACACACACACACACACACACACACACACACACACACACACACACACACACACACACACACACACACACAGCATGAAACCACTTCATTAGAGCTAAAACGAAAGGGGGTTGGCTTGTAAGGTTGTAATTCATGGGTATACAACTAAATAATTATCTGTATACAAAAGAGGTTAATCTACCAACCATGCCATGAGTATGAGTATGGGTACAACACTAACAGAAAAGTGAAAGACAATTGACTCTTCACTTGTGGCTACCAGCAGGCAAAACAAAGGGTCAGAAGGATTGAAAAGCAGAACCCGAGGACAGAAATGAAAGAGAAAGATGGACGTTTAAAATCAGTTAGGACCTGTACACTAGGGCCATTGGGTCAATCTGAAAGAGATGAAGATTATATTTGCACCAGACATAAAGTACCACTGCTTTTGTCATTCATACACAGCAGCTGCTCAAACACCACCCCAAAAAGCCCACAGCTGCCACTCAAAGAACTCCCCCCAAGGAATATCCATCTCAGAAAGCAGGGGCACTCAGAAGACCAAAATTACCCCCGAAGCTTCAAAATGCTACCTTGGAGGTCTGGAATAACGGGAACTCACAGACTCATGGGGTGGAATGTAAAAAGCAGATGAACTCCCTTGTATCCATTTTGATTCCTTCTCTTCAGATGGTCTCCCCATTTGATTTCAAGCTTTAAGGTTTAAAGGCAGAAAGCTACCACATGGGGTAGCTCGACCATAACCCCTGCTGATGGGTAAATATTAGTATGAGAATTTAAAGACCAAGTTACTCTTGCCAATTTAGTCTAGCTTGTCAGGAGAGGAACCGTAATATGTCCAACATTTCCAGTTACGGTTCCATGGACCAGAGCTCTGTAGTGGCTTTTTAATATTAGTCAGTTTAAGCAGCTTAAGGACCACTTTCTCAAAGTAATAATTAACACTTTAAGTTCAACTGGTCAGGAAAGGTTCTCAGAAACTATACTACTTAGAAGTATTACTAGACTAGAGCTCCTACAACTTGTCAATTAGACACATTTTTCACCTAGCAATATGATAATATAAGATCATATCCCTCTATTTCTGTTGAGAATATAGTACAATGGTAAAGCATCCAGGCCTGTATGTGTTTTCAGACCTGCTGAGCAATGTTAGGGCAGTTTATATGTTTGAGTATTTCAGAAACTGCTGATCTCCTGGAAAAACAGTGTCTAGCATTTACAAAAAAAGAAATAAAACTTACAATCCATCAAGGCTTAAGAGTTTAATTTAGCAAAATGTCACTGATGTGCGGAAGATCCTGGTGAAAAATTTAACAAGGAAGCGTCACTTTCAGATAAAATGGTGTTTGTGTTCAGTAGACTATGTTTTTATATTAGAGGTTGACAAATTTAATCTGTCGCCTGATTAATCTAGCCAATTTTTGCCAAATTTTAAATAAGCAGAATCAGCCGATGTCTGAGCATATAAAGAAAGTTAACAGGCAGGCGCACGTGCGAACAGTCCAGTGGTGTGGATATAAACCCACAGACGGTAAAAGTCTAGCTTTTCTCTATAACTTTTCCTTAGTCACAAAAAAACATATATTTGTAAATAAAAGTGATATTAGTTGACATGCTTATTACAATAATTATTTTAGAGCTGTTCTTTTTGTTTATCTTAGTGCTCAGCGCTAACTTAAGTGTAGTATTAATGCTAACGGATGTTAGCTGCTAGTGAATGTTAAATGCACATGTTTGATTATATTTTTCAGTTACAGCTATATTATTTATGTGGTTTATGACCATATTCATACTAATAAAAAGGGGAACAACCAGTAACAATTTTATTTCAGTTTACAGTGTTTTCTTCAGGTAACATCCAAAAATAAGGGAGATGTGTGGTTGAAGGGAGCTGTTAGCTTTCTGTCAGTCTCCCTCACTCACTAGCATGGACAGATTTTATTAGATTTCATTGTACAGGGGATAATGGAATTAGAAAATACATGACATAAAAAATTAAATACTAACTTTGAAGACATACAAAGTTAGCATTTAATTTTTTATGTCATTTATTTTCTATGATAATCTATAAGAATGGCAGTCTTAAATAATTGTTTATTGTAGTTATGCAATTTTATGTATCATTTATTATTATTATTATTATTATTATTATTATTATTATTAACTCTATTGTTGTAAAAATATTTGGTATTTATGGCAATTACACCTAAGTTTGTATCTTTTATTTATTTTTATTTTTTTAACATATAAAAACAATAACCTACATTGCCTGCTGTCATTCCAGTCTTTATCCACAAAGAGCAGTGTACCGTGAGTAAAAGGGGTCGTGTATTCTCTGAATAAGAAGGATATCCACTCTCTGATGGAAGCAGTCCCAACATCCTCCTGTGGTCACTAAAAGGGTATGTCCTACAGCAGTATAATACACTGAACACTAAGCATACAGTGCAGCCTTGTTACTGCTGCATTGCTGTCTCCTTTCAACCACATGTGGCATGTTTTTTATCCCTTGTTTGCTCCCGAATCAAAATAGCCCTAGTTCAAATTGGGCCTTAATCAGATGGGGACAATACGATCCCATGGCTGAGCCACTCAAGCAGAATAGCTTTAGCCCCCCGAGGGCATGCTTCAGTCACAGTGTTGTTCAAGAGAAGCTGAATGTCCATGTGGCCAAAACAAACGAAAGTGCTGCCAGCTCCTATAGAAGGGCACATGAGAGGAAAGATGGAAAAACAGAAATGCTTTCTTACCTTGGGTTGAAAGTGGCGAGAGCGGGGAAACATGGAAAAGAAAAAGAAAACAAGAGAAATGTTAATACATTTGGGAGAATTTATTTTTTTACAAACAGAATTTGGAGAGATGTTTGTAAAATGGCATAAGCATCACAACTATTTCGATCATTTAAGCTTAGCTCAATATTCACTATTACAGTTTCTGTTATTATTCACTCACTTGAAGGCTGTGTGAAAATAAGCCCAAATGCATTTACTGTACTTCCACATCTTTAAGGGATCAGCCAGAGGCAACCATGAATTTATTATGAAAGCGGTTTGCAGTCATTCCAAAACTTTAGGTCAACCCTCGCGCTTTATGTACAGTATAGTCATATTCATCAAAGCTGTGTCTGACAGCATACGAACAAACCTGCTTCTGATTTATTAACCTGTCATACAACAAAACAAAAACAGTGATTTAAGTGAAATTGTTGAATCAAATTCAGGTGTGAAAAATGATCTCCTGCTAATCACTTATTTACATGTTGTTTGCATAACTCACAGTCACATTTATCCACTCAGCTTTGATGAATTAAAGCACTGGTTGTGCTCGGATGTCTTTTTGAATTATCCAACTCTCTCATCCTGTATGAGAAAGAAAATGGACCACAGGGTGTTCTTCCAGTGCAATAACATTAGCTGAAATACACAAAAATGGCTGGAGGCCAATTCTATACATCTCCATAGCCTATGGATAAATATCACTGTTACAGTGCACTTGTTATTGTCTCCATATCATCCGCCTTCCCTTTTTTTCAAAACATTGACTCTTTTTTCAGTGCTGTGTTTCACTCTTGAGAATCTCTGATTTATCAAAAAAGTTTTGTACATTATACTAATCTAATGTCAGTACAGTCCTGACCTTGCTCCAAGCCATTTCCACATGATTGGGTCATTAAAGGAATTCCTGGAGGGCCATCGTTTAAGATGTGAAGCAGGCAGTCTGATCATGCCTCTGGCCTACTGGGGAAATTTCTACCTTGATGATACTCATGCACTAGTGAAACGCTGGGATAAGTGCATGACTTGAGCAGAGGATTATATATAGAAATAAAGTTAGTTCTTATTCTCATAACTGTGTTGTGTTCTTCAGCAGTCCTGGTTTGTCTTCAGTGCCTCTTGTATTTATGAAAACATTCTTCTTCTTCTTTCTTTCTTTTTTTTTTTTTTTAAGGCATGCGGCTATGAGGAACCAGTGAGCATAACAAAATAATTTGAACCTTGACAAGAGCTATGTCTGATTTAAGAGAACAACCAGTGAAGCAGTTACCTTGTTATAGCACAAGACTTGATTAGACTAGCCCTGAATTTATGCCGGACATGCTGTGTAAGCATCTCAGCAAGATCTAAGTCAGTCCCCACATCAGATGGATTGTAGCTATATGTCTCAACTTATGGCAAGAGAAAGAGAAGTTCAAATTCCACCATTTTATCATCAGTTAAGAATAGGTGAATTTACATTTCCAGTAATTTTTAGTTTTTAGAACAAATGGAATTAGTTTGTCTTCAATTTCATTTACTCTGACAAATACAGTTATATATGTTAAGTATTTTACTAGTTGGTAAACACTACATTTTATAAAGGGAATATATTTATACATTTCTAATACTGTTAGAGAATCATTAGAATGGCTGTAATTACAAAACCCTTCAATTAAACAAATCTTTTGAGACACGAGGACAGTGAATGACAAGCATCTTTGCTTTTATTTTTGTTTCCCCGTGTTTAAAACGACAGCGCAGCTATAGCTGCAGATTATAATTACAAACAATTATGTGTGTATAAAAATATAGAGTGTATAAAGCAGGAAATAAAAAGTGTAGTTTTGAAATTTTATTGGGTTTATGTTTATGCGTCACTGAGGAGCGAAAAATAAGAAAAATTGACATAAAACATAAAAGAGCCAGTACAATTTACAGGCTTGAGTTTGAGGACTTTTGTCACTAATATAAGTTGATGCTTTTGTTAAAGTAGAACCGGAGTTAACCCTAAAGTGACGATTGATCCAATGCACCCAATGTCATCTGACCTTAAAGTATAGTACAGAAACTAGAAAATATACCAGGGCAAATTATCTCTTATGCAATGCTATGATGTGTGCACTATATTCCTTTCCTCTGTTATTTATGTACAGTATGTCACTGTGTACCTCACATCAAACATCGCTATATTGTATTGTTCTCTACATCAATGTATTGCTTTAGACACACACCCCATCATACAATGCTCAATTTAACATTTAGACTCTCAAATGTTTGTCTCGGACCTATTCATATTTGAAAGCTTTTATGCTAATGCCTCTATCCATATGGTTAAAAAACCGGAAACACGAAAAGAAAAGGGATAGGGCTTGCAAAAAAGGTGCCTAGAAGAAAGGGCACTCTGCTGATCTGATGCTGGCTAGAAGGTTATGATGATATAATAATATATGAGGCAATTTCAGAGAGAAATCTTGGGAGAAAAACAAAATACATGGAAGAGAAAGAAATAGAAAAGCCATCAATAGAGACCAAGTGGAAATCGTAACATTTGATAAGGTCATTCTAAAACCTTTGCCAGCATTTCCCACTCCCTGTTTCTGCACTTCAACATGGAGTTTTGAGCAGGCGGCTGTGTAGAGTGGTGATCACAATGATCTTTCTGCCATACTCTTTACATCCAAATTATCTTTCTGAACCTCCTGCCAAAGGATTCTGCAAAGGATAGCCTGAACATTGGTCATCAGCTTCACCTGGAAAGATGGATCTGAGAAACCACAGACATTGTTATTACATTGTGTTGTGAATGGCAGATTTTGGTGGAGAGTGTAAATATTTGCTCTAAATGGTCTAATGAGACATTTGGAGCACCTGTTGGATTTTATCAACACATTTGTCCCCCTTATTGACTCCAACTGAGGACTTTTAACAGGTGGAGAACCAGTGGCTCTTGGATTATCAAACCATATGGTCCCGAAGTGAAGCAACCACCCACTCAAAATGTGACGTCCAGCCATGCGGCAGGATGAGGAATGGCTATCCGCATGAACCTTTCTGTTAGATTAAAAACATGAGTCCAGGAAAGAGCGCGCCAACCCAGCAATGTCAATGAACAAAGCATATCTATCACCATAATGGGCTTTAAATAACAAAGCTCATCAGAGAGTACTGAATGCGGTGGGACAACTCTGATGAATAGTAAGATTAATAGTACCCAATTAATGCAACCAAAAGAAAAAAAAAAGAAAACCTCTGACAAGAAGTTTCATGTCCAACAGTTAGCCTCATTAACAAAATGAAACCAGACCCAGGATTGTACATAAAGGTTTAAGAGGTGACCTGCTCTTGCGCTAATGGACCCTCCTGCCATGCTCTGCAGGATGCTCCATCTTAGAACCAAGCCAACAAGCATGCTGTCTTCCTGGAACAGTAATTTAATCAGCCTAAAAGGGTCTGCTGTTCCGTCAAGAATTTACACCCCTTTTGGAACAGCTTCCTACTCCTGACCTTTGCCATCGAGCCCCGCTCCAACCCTTCAGGCCCACGTGCAGGCTTTTACTGACCTCTGGGGTGATTGCTCTGGGAGTATTTCTGGGCAAAGGAAGAATGAATAAATGGAAGCCAGATGGCATTCTGGGAAAAGGCAAAAGCAAAATAAGCACAGTAAAGCACAAACCTTGCATTTAATGGCCATTGTCCTCACCAATGTTTCTCGCCTATTGTTAGCTAGTTAACCTTACCTAGTAAATTAATGTACTGTATTTAGGAAGCTACAATTTCTTTTTTATATATAGTTTTTTTTTTTTTATGTGTTTAAATTCCGTACATTAACTGTGGGTAAATTCAGTAAAATCATCTAAATCGCAATGTCGACCTGTGCAATTATTTAATCACAGTAGTATGAATACAAAATTGTAAATTTACTAGCCAAATATTAAAGTTTAAATCAGAAAAATCTCAATTTGATGTATTATCATTTATCAAATTACATGGCCCTGCCTTAAATTCTTAGGCATTCCAAAAGTGATATGGCATTACTTGTCACATTGCAGAAGGCGTAAAACATTACTTCTTACAGCAACCCTGTAATTGTTGAAATGTTTATTCTGGGCAGTTGGAAATTGAAAGATTCTTAGTTTTCAATGTGAAGGGAAAAAATGAATGTTATGCTAGCTATCTTATTAGACTTTACTTCCACCTTTCCACTATTTTCTAGTGTTAAATAAATTGCTTATTAAATAAGCCTGAAAAGTGAATATTAATCCGAGACCAAAACGAGAAACAAATGTATTGGATCAATAGAATTTATTGATTTTTATTTTTTTATTTTTTTTTTTAAATAAATTTCTGTGAAGGAAAACATGATGCCGTTTGGTCGTTCTGCAAACAACATATTACACATTTTACAGTACAGTAATTTGGGAGATAAGGTGATCCTCATAGTCATATTTACGAAAGAAAATTAAACATTTTGTTGTTTTGAGATTATATTTGCCAAACTACATTTGGGTCATTCATTCAATGTCATTCCAACTTTTAAAAACATCACTGTCACGACTCTAACAGAGTTCAAAACTGAAACAGTAAGCTAGCAGTAGAATTTAATAACACAATGTGGTGTAACACCAAATCCCCAGTCCTAATTCACATTTGTGCACTGCAGTTTAAGCCACCCCAATAGTAACACATCTAATCTGGGCCGGCCATGCCATAAAACCACAAACAGGTGCTGAGCAAAACTGGTTAAGCGTAATTACACCCTAACTCGTAAGTGAGGATGACCAACCATATAATTAGAAATGGCTGCCATGAGACAGATCCAAAAAGAGTCCTGTATAGAGAGAAACGCTACTCTTAGATAATAGCGACTAGACTGATGCAATGGAAACTTGCCTGGTGTTGACTTGGGCAGCAGGGAACCAACAGATATGTTTACACATTGGCATGGCATATTGATTTTGCAGTTTAACTTTGTATGAAAATTAATGGTTTTCACACCGTGTACATTTGCTTATTATTGGTATTGAGGAAAAAGGAAAACAGAACTGAGAATCTGACTTGCACTTGCTTACATGCATCAGGGAGAATGGCAGAGAGAAGCGAGACTAATATTACAAATCTGCCTCCCAAAATAAAAAAAAAGAAATGAAATTCAGCATTGTGTGATTACTTAGATAGCCCAAAAATTTTTTTGGTCGT
Source organism: Clarias gariepinus (assembly GCF_024256425.1). NCBI lineage: Eukaryota > Metazoa > Chordata > Actinopteri > Siluriformes > Clariidae > Clarias > Clarias gariepinus. The sequence continues at coordinate 14,848,571 of NC_071125.1, read as the reverse complement.
TGTCATTAAGGTTATCCAACTCGTACAAAAAAAAATAAAAATAGGGAGAGAAAAGAACGTGTCCAAACACATGCATGCAGTTCAAACAATGTGTCTTGTCAAGTTATCAGCAAGATTTAAGAAACCTGACCAGTTAAGGATAGTGGGTTGTTGAGGTTAGCACAAAGTGCATATGTGGACACATTCCGTCAACTGTTACTGTATTTTAACCCTAACCGTAATTTTCGTTATTTCCAAAAGGAGATTGCTGCTAAGCTTACTATCATCAGATAAATAATAATAGTAATAATAATAGTAATAATAAAAAAACATCATGTAATACCAAATATCATGAAACAAGCCAACCATCATACTCAAACTATTGCAACCCTGTTACACACACACATACACACACGAAGACCAGCAGCATGACAGCTCCAAAACAGCTTTGCTGCTCACAAACACCAAATTAGCATAGCGGTTCTGCTCCTGTGTCAACATTCCTCTTTTTAAACTCAGTTCAGCAGACAAACCATCTACACCGAGCTGGAGGTGTTAGTTCAATTTCTATTGACATCATGCCATAAATATCTGCAAAGATAGCAATGAGACTAAACCCCCTTAGATTATGCTGTTTAAAAATAAGTAAGTGCCAACCTGCCTCGTTTACATTTCATAATACCGCACATCAGCCATTAGCAATCAATATGCTATCTTCTTTGGATGATGGGAGGAGGAGTTGCAAATTAGCATGTGCTCCCAGGCTGCGTTTAACCACATTAGCATGTGAATAGTGGCGGTAGGGTCATGAGCTCTGGGGCAATCCATTGTGAATTCAACTGTGCAGAACTGGGAGGCAAAGCCCGGTTAGCCAAACTCAGTCTATTTAACCTGAAGTGCACAATGACTTGGAGTGTCAACCTGAATAAAGAAAGTGAATATGTTCCGTATAACATGACAGAACTTTGCTGAAACAGCAGGGAAAGGCAGCGTTCAATACCTTAGACTTAAAACAGGAGAGACAAGAGCAAGACTCGTATGTCATCCTTATAGTTTTCTACAGGACGAGAAAAAAAAAAAACGTTCACAACAGGGGTCATCAACTGGTGGATCATGATCTGGATGCAGATGCTTTAAACACTGTAGCAGATGAGATTTAATCCCTAATTTACAGTTTTTGAAAAGCGTAGCCCCTCTGAATTGAAATAAAACGCCAAAAGTCTTAAATAAAACAGATTTTGCCTATCAAATGCGTTTTCCTTTTCTGCCTGATAACGACATACTACACTCCACAGTGATTTCCTCCTGGTTCAAACCAGTGTTATATGCTTATGACTTTTTAATAGAAGTGGAAGCTGAAGGCTTTGGAGCTTCTGGCGATTTCCATTCACCACCTGCCAGAGCAAGGTTAAAGCCATCACTCAAGACTAGTGGGGTATGATAACCCCAATAACTATGAAGTGCAGCTGCCGCCTTTGGGAATACACACAGACCTATTGCATAAGCATAAGAACATACTCTGACCACCAAAACAGCTCTGGCCTGTCAAGGCAAAACTGCTGAAGGTATGCTGTGGTATCTGCCAGGAGATCCTTTAACTGATCCAAGCTGCAAGGTGGATCAGTTAAAGGATCTCTCCATGGATTGGATGGATTGGACACATGCTTGATTGAGATCTGGGAAATTTGGAAGGCAATTCAACTCCATGAACTCTGTCATGTTCCTAAAACCATTGCTAAACAATGTTTGCAGTGTGGCAGGGTGCATTACCCTGCTGAAAGAGGTCACTGGCATTAAGCAATACCATTGGCATGAGAGCGTGTACTTGGTGTGCAACAATGTTTAGATAGATGGTACTTGTCAAAGTAACAGCCACATAAATGCCAGGACCTGAGGTTTCCCATCAGAACATTGACCAGAACATTACACTCCCTCCACTGGTTTACCTTTCTTCCAATTCTGCATCCAGGTGCCATCTCTTCTCTAGGCAAGTAAGAGACACAGACACACAGACACAGACACAACAATGGCCGTCCACATGTATGGCCAGAAGCCCATCCCATCATTAGGTACATGCCCAAACAACATGAAAATGCGTACAAAGACAAACATGCACATATAGTATGTAGAGAGTGAAGGAACAAAGATATTGGCTCCCTCATGTAATTTGCACCTCTTAACAGCAGGACCATCTGGGCAGCAGCACTCTGACACATAAGGTGATTACTGCTCCAATAAATCATTAATCGCTTCCGCTGTTTCCCTAGCATAAAGCCCTGACCTCTATACCCTCTACTGAAGTATGCAGCTTTTTACACATATACACATGCACACAATTTCCATACAAAGTGGGAACTATGGAGAGGGCCCACCTGTTTCACAAAAGAACAGCTCGGGATAGATGGCTCTAAGGAAGCGTGAAAAGCAAACTTTAAGCCATGAGTAACGGCAGCTGCAAGACCTGCTTCAAACCCACATACCAAACCCAAACACCATATGTCTCCATTAGTAGTTGACTGATGTTTTTTTTTTGTTTTGTTTTTCTAAATGCATGCCACGACAAAAGACACTGCAGGTTATAAAAACTTTATACAGTAAATAAAATCCATTTTTAAAACACAGACAATTATCTTAATTTCGATGTACATGTTAACAGATGAGCTACTAATCAATCGAAACAAAAATGTATTTTTAAGCAGTTAGTACGCTTTAGAGTTGTTGTTTTTGAACTCTCTCTGTTTCTCTTTTAAAAATATCTCAATGAAAGCCCCTACATACAGTAGGGCATGCATGGACAAATCATACATTTATTACCTATCCCACTGGGCAAGTAAAGGCTCCAGTGCTGTTGGGTCCCCTTAAAACTGACGAGCTAATGTAACACATATGGTGAGCTACTGTGTTACCTAAGTGCAATATAAGGGTTGATGACATGATGCTACTTTTAGTGTTCATTTGTTTTAGATAAGTTTAAAATGATTAAATGAACCTACAGATTACAGGTTGTAGGTAGTGGTTAGCACTGTCGCCTTGCACCTCCAGGTTCAGGGTTCGATTCCCTCCTCTGGTCTTTGTGCATCGAGTTTGCATGTGTTCCCCATGCTCGGTGGGTCCAAGACATGTAGAAGCTGCCCTAAGTATATGAATGGTGGTGTAAGTTTGTGTTTGTGCCCTGCGATGGATTGGCACCCTGTCAGGGGGGTACCCCGTCTCGGTCCAGTCTCCTGGAAGAGGCTCCAGGTCCCTCGCGACCCTGTACACAGGATAAGCGGTACAGACGATAAAAAAACGAGTGAGTTTAAAGATTACAGGTCTGAAAGGAGATTTTAAGCGTGTTTAAGAGAACTGCAAAAATTATGTGCTGGAACCTTAAAAAGGTTGTACTAAATAGGTTGATTTAAAAAATTACTTCTCAACAAAAGACCCTTATATTGGGAATGGGGAATCGTGTTACTTTTTCCTGAAGGTGGTGTAACCGCCAATTAAGAAGCCATTTATTTTATTTTATGCTTATGTTTACATGTCAAATGGTATGACTCGAAGGAAATAATAATTCATCATATTTATAAAAATTATTACTTAGTTTAATAATTATGTTTGAAAAATTAACATTAGGTGCTCTAGTGGTTAGCACTGTCGCTTTGCACCTTCAGGGTTTGGGTTCGATTCCCTGCCAGGCACGATTTCCGTCTCTGTGTGTATGGAGTTGCATGTTCTCCCCGTGCTTGGTTGGTTTCCTCCAGGTACTACAGTTTCCACCCACAGTCCAAAAATTAGCAGATTAGATTGATTGGCGTTCTCAAACTGCCCGTTGTGTGTAAATGAGTATGTGAGTGAGTGTATGCGTGTGTGCCCTGTGATGAATGGGCACCCTATCCAGGATGTACCCTGCCTTGTACCCTAAGCCTCCTGTGATAGGCTTCAGGTCCCCATGACCCTGAATACAGGATAAAGCGGTTTAGATGATGAGTGAGTGATATTCACACCACGTTTATGAGCTTAAGGCCTGTCAAGTTTGATTTTAATTTGACTCCAATTACAAGCCATTATGTTAGAGGCCAGCATATCCAATTGGGCCCATGAGTAAGTAGTTTAGGATGCTGATTAAATTTAATACAAACAGCAACACCTACAAGGTGGTTAGCACTCCAGGGCCGAGTATTTGATTCCTTTATTGGATCTGTGTCCGTGTAGTTTGCATGTTCTCCCCGTGCATGGTGGGTTTTCTCCAGACATGCAGAGTAGACTAATTGGTGTTTCCAAGTAATTAAGCAATAGGCGAAGTAAAGTGCAAAAGGAGGTGTTAAAGAAGTTCAAAGTCGAATCTTGCTTTAGTTATTGTTATTTAATTATTTATATATATTTTTTAATTCAATTATGTTTTATTTCATAATTAATATAATAAACCAGTGTTCCTACAAAAGATTTCAAGCCAAGAAAAACTTCCATGTTTGTTCTACTATGAATCTGATGTACTGAACATAGTCTTTTAACTCGTGTCACTCAAAACTCACAACGGAGGACTGGAAACACTTCAAGCACACACAGCCTAAACTTAGAATCGTTTGGACTTCTTGCCACCCCCACCCCCCACTCACTCTCTTTCTCTCTCACATTGAACACACAATTTATGAAGACACGCTGTTTCATTTTTATATTTTTTCCAAACTGAAATGATTAAAGACATTATGTGTTTACCCTAATGATTCTTGATGAAAGGTGTGGCTTACTACACTAAATGACATGCATCTTGTAGTTTTTCATTCAAAGTCAATCATTGAATTCAAAGTAAAAACCAAGTTTACTTGACCTGGTTGATGATCATGTGTGATTTTTATCGTCGATTTAAGCTCGAGTCAATTGGTGTGGATAAACTTATGTGGAATAAATTGTAATAATCCATTCTTATCTAATAACATGGTTTTAAAATATATATATAATTTGTATAATTTGTTTTTATAAAAACATAATTTGTCAAGGATTATTTACAAATCACTTTCAGCATATGCCCCCACCAACAAGTTACATTTAAAATCAACAACAACCTTTAAAATCTTTTTTTTTTATGTAGTATTTGTAAAATATGATAATTATTGTCCGTTTAGAAAGTTGAAATATTTAATAGTTCTTATTATTTTGTGGTTATGCAACTTGACATTTTCAGGCACATTCAGTCAGACTTTGTCCAAAAATGGTACAAATTTCAATTCAAAACACATGAATCCAACATCCGAAATATATATATTTTAACAAACCTAGAGCATACTTATAAATCTATGTTCAAATTATTAAAAAAATGTCATTTTTTTTTTTTTTTTTTCAAATGAAGCAGAACATATTGCAAACTGATAGAGAATATATTGTTCATGTTTTCTTTGAGACTCAACAGTAAAATTAAAAGGACAAATACCAAGATATTATGTTAAAATAGTTTTTTTGTTTTGTTTTGTTTTTATTATACAGGTTTGATTTGTGTGTGTTTAAAGCTATAACTCCACCTGCTACAGTTTTGTCACAATAGATAAATCAGCCTGCAGTTGTATTTGTGGTTAATTATGTGTGAAATTTAGTATTAATATGTTAGTTCAGTTTTAATTAAAAAATATAGCAAACTCATGCAATTATTATGTTTTTTATAATGAGTTACTGGAAGCAAATTTGAACAACTAAAAAAAAAAGAGTTTTGCTGCATACATTTTTAATTGCAAAGATTGATCAAGATCAGAAAAAACATTAAAAGCAATACCAAAACTCCAGTTTACAGTGTACCATAAGCTTTCTCCTCTGCCAGTTTCAGTTTGTCTTCTGTAGTTGATGACAGATTCCTATAATACTGTAGTACAGGTATGTATTGTATAACATCCGTTTGTGCAGTGACTGACTGCATAAACCTCCAGATTGTAACATAGTTCAGGAATCTCCATCTAGAACGGGATGAAGCGAATGTAAACAGTCAGAGGAAACACAACCACTTCCACAACGCGTGGATCTCAAGTCTCTTGTACACAGTTTTTGAGTGTTGTACCACTCTCTTTCTGCTACATTTTCTTGCAAAAAAAATAATAAATCCGTAACTGACCATGTGGTTTGTTTTCAGTGCAGATTTCTTCTTCTTTAAACTTCTTCAGCCATCTGGGCACATTGCTCTTGTCAATGGAGACATCTCTATAAACATTCTGTACTGCAGTGGGAGGCCATGAACTGCAACATACAACTGCGATTTTCAAAAAAGGATTTGAGAGATGGGTTCATCGATGGTGCAAATGCACTCTTGTGAAGAAGACTATGTTAAGCAGTTCCTTTACATAAAGAAAGAGAAGCTCTAAGAAGCATGAGCAATTTAAACGCCCAATGCCAGTTAAGGGAAAAAAAGAAGAAGAATTTGGCATTCAGCATAATTCAGTGTTCGTACAACATCCAAATCTCATAATGTCCTATATCACAGAATCTATTATGGATGGTGGAAGTGACATAGACCTGTAGTTCATCTCAGCTGGGGTAACTGCAATGGCAGTAACACAATTACTTTGGCTATTTTTTGGCTTTAACATTCTCCAAAAAAACACTGAATGCATTTAGTTCACTCGTGGCAGCCACTACTTTGCCCAAAGTTTTGTTCACTGGTCACATGACAGAAAGAAGTAATGTAGAAGCAATGGGGCTTTTTTAGGTCATAAGTTGCTATGTAATGCAGTCACTCCATGATGTGATTTGTAAAAGTTCAAAGCTTAGTAAAGAAGGTTATATTGTGGTTTTCAGATGAAAAGTTGCCACTTGTTGTAGACAAGCTTGTGTGCCAGAAAGAAATGGTGTTCGTCATGTCTTGCCACCATGTCACATGGCCAGGGCGTGACTCTTCAAGATTTATGGGGTGTGCAGTAGTGTCTGGCACCAGGACATTGGGCCTCTTTGCCTGCAAGGCCCCCTTCACGGTGGGCTGCGGTGCATTGTGTTCTGGTGCTTCGCTATCGTGGCTAGCATTGCCTTTTTTGGTAATTTGTGCTGCATTGGCTTTTCTGTGGCATCTAAGCGAATGGGATGGCCTTTAATCCCTTAAGCCATGGGTGAGCCTTGGGTACCCAGCATCCTGGTCATAATGTTATAGCACTTCAGTCCTTGGTCCAGGCTTGATTTAGCAGCCAATACAGAAATGCTGGCTTCAACACAATTTACACAACATGCAGTTGACAGGTCAGTGCAGGGTCAAATCGCTTTACTATTAAAATTAAACGGAGCTAAATTTTGGCAGAAAACAGCTCTAGACCGACTTGCTCAGATGCTTTCTGGCAGAATGTTTTGGAACACACTTGAGCATAATTATTTATGTTATCTGGCCAAACTAACAGCATCAAAAAAAAAATAACCGCAATTTGATTGAAATTAATGAAGCGTAAATGAGATCATAACTTAAGTAAATTTAAAAAAAAACATCTTAGAAGTCAAAAAGTGATTTTATTAAAAATATAAATTTTTATTATTAAAATCATTCTTGAACAACTTTATTAACTGTATTTAAGTGTCCTTCTAAAACTACTTTAACAAACATTACGATTTGTGCAATAAAATTTAATAGGGAAAGACGATACAGAAATACACATGAATGCTGAAATGCAGCATTGGTTACCATTTCTGGATTTTATTTTTAATTTAATCAGTAATTTAATTTATTTTATTATAAAAACAAAATAAAAAAAAAACAGGGATTACACAATTCACACTGCAAACTAAAGTCACCACCCAGAAGGTGCAGGAAAACCCATGACCTCAATGTCTTTGCACTGCTCCCCATAAATATCACTCCCTTCAAGATTGGGAGAAAATTTGAATCAAGGCAAGAGCAGGTGCTCAAGAAAAAGACATTGTCATTTACGTGGCCCTTACATGGCACTCATCTGACTCCACTTGATGAGTGGGCGCTAGGACTTTTCTAAATATATTTGCAGCTGAATATTTGTGGCTGTGAAATTTGAATAGATGATCATTTAATTAAGAAAATCCTGAAAAAAAAAACACTTGTTAAATGAAGTTAATCAGGAAAAAAAGGATTTGCAGGGGAACATGAAAAAGGTCATGTGATCTATTCAGTCCAAATTTATCCTGATTCAGAGCAATCATGCATAGTGGCCATAATCTGGGGTTGCTTCAGGTAATCAGGTCGGTCGAGACTCAGTAATTGTATTATGACTGTATTATGTGGCAATACAATAAAGTCAGCTGACGACATGACTGTCCTGAATGTCCGGTCTATCCGAACAATTATTTTTTTTTCTTTTCTGGTAACACAGGCATATTTTGAGACTCAAATTAGGAAGGAGTGGTTCTGGAAGCATGAAGAATCATTTCCACACATGAATATCTAAAACCCACAGGGGTCAACCAATAGACTCACACACCTTACGCTGCTGATGAAAATACATAGTTCATACAGTATACTCCAGTGTGGGACAATCCCTCTCACATTTAGCTGCTGTCCTTGCTGAGTAATTGGATTCGGTGCCCCATTGGCATTCTACCCGACACTTCAACATCAATCTGAAATGACAGAGAACTTTAACATGACACTCAATTATGGAGTTATGCTTCACGACCTACTGTGAGAGCTCATATATTCTATTCAGGGCTTAACAGATTGAGAAATTACATTTGACACTAGCAAACAGAGACAAGAGACAGACAAAGAGAGAAAGCACAACTAAAATGATGACAAAGGGGAAAAGAAGAGATTAACTGAAATACGAGGAGGGCAGGATCCGGTTTGATTCCTATGACCTTTGATTAAGCCTAACTATGTGAATCATATGCGAGGCGTCTCCCAACAGGCTGAATCTTGTTCCTTTGCATCATAGGCCCTCATTGACACATACACACCCACTGATGCACGAGGAATAAGCTGACAGGAGATTAAAGCACGGGACCATGCATCACAGTTCAGAAGAGGTAAGGGTGAAGATCACTGACTCACATGGAATATTTTTTGGGTAGGGTAGGAATAATGCAGTGCAAACACACAGCAGAACAACACCGGAAATCTTAAATGATATGAGTACCTGATATCCAGTACAGATGTAACTATAGATGGAAAATCATTCTCAGCTTAGTTTTTTCCCCCGAAACCGGTAGCATCAACTGCTATCTCCTTGCGGTCTGGGGACCACAGCCAGTAAATAAATCATTTAAAAGATAACATGCCTCCCCCCTAAACCACTCCCCATATCTCCTCGTAATTAGAAAGGCAGAGCTAACCGGCATGGTTTTCTTGTTCGAGGGACATATTTCACACCCCTGGTCTGTGGTGCTCCGTTTAGCTTCCTGTCAGCCTAAGTGGATTCACATACTGTGCAAGATGAACTGAATCAGCAGGAGGGAGTTGGCTTCGTTTGTTACTTACAGTAAAACCCACCCACTGTATAGTATGATACAAAACATACATGCATTTTCAATGCATTTGCTTCGATAAGTTTCCCCTTGCTTTTGCAATTCCATAATGAAAATATAGTCATAGAGGCAGAATTGGAACCAGTACTGGGGAACAATGTATCTTCCAACATCTGCTCTTATAATCCTTTTTGTATGTGTTGTAAATTTAAATGTATTTATTTTACTTATTAAATGTATTACATTTATTTCATTAACATCCTTGAGCAGAGCCCCACTGTGAAATGGCCCGAATACATCTTTTGGCAGGCATAGGAACTGTCCCGCATTTGCATTTTCCACAATTCAATTATCACGCTTGTCGACTGGTTGGCATGGTTCGCAGCCCAACCACCCCACCTCATCACAACTGTGACTCGAGCCCAAATAACTGAGCAGTGATATACACAGCGGTCCTGTCTTCTGCCCCACTCAAGCCTGACCCACTTATGCTTTGAGCCACCAACCTAGTCTTGCACCAATTACACAGCAATTCTACAGCTATCTCCAGTTATTTTTTTGGATTGCAACACAACATGTAACTTATAATCATTTCTATGTACTTCTGTGTATTTCTTCTTGCAATTGTCTGCATTGTCTTAATGAATGACCCATGCATAATTAACATGGATATAATGATGAGGTAAAACAATTAGTAATTCTGACTTAGTAAATTAACTTTGAGCACCATGATGGTCTTTTTTTCACTTTGGTTTATTACACAAAATGCCACTTTTTCAATCTGCCCAGCACTCAGCTATCTATAAAATAAGCAACTGTCTCCTGGCTAACTAGCCAAGCTGAGTCTTTTGCATGTACAGTAATAAGTGAATTTTAAGCAACACCAAGCAATAAACGTGAACACAAAAGAGGGGAAATAATTAAGAAAATGGAGCATGGTGAAAAGATGACATTTCTCGTTCTTTTACCGTAAATCGTTTAACCATCGGCATGATTAGTTTTGTAGTGTGTATAACTAATTATGTTAGACTTTGGTTGTAGGATTAACAAACAAATTGTACATACGAATGAGTTCTCGAAATGAAACCTGTTTGTATGTTGGTGACTTACTGTAATATATATATATTACACACAAACACATTTATACACACACATACACGCACACACCTATACACACACACACATCCCTATACACATACCTTCCCTTTTACACTCACACACACTCACACACACTCACACACACTCACACACACTCACACACACTCACACACATACATACAGGGTGAGTCACACACAAGAGTCCCTGAATATTCCGTAATAACTCTCACTATGAAGCAATCTTGCTATGAAGCAATCTGACTGAATAGGCTACATTCCTTGGCGTATGTGTTATCGACTGCATTACATCTTATGCTGGAACTGATCTCCGTTTTTTGCCAGATACATTTAGATGCGGCACTCCATCCTGGACGCATCGGTAAATGGTTAAACTGTGTGTCTGGTGCCTACCTTTTCGGTCCAAGTCAGGGGAATCCGAGTCTGTTTAAAGCTCTATATACTGAGGGCTCATTGTACATTCCTTCGTTCAGATTGCTTCGCCATTATTACAAAATGTTTGGGGCCTTTTCGAGTGAATCACCCAGTGTACAATACACACACAACCTAGTTTCACAGTAAGAGTCAATCCCCTGCCTCAGTTATGGTACTGGTTCAACTTTTCCTATTTGGGCTTTCAATAAAACAGCAAGGACACCAAGTTTCTTTCCGATCCCTCATCCACATTCCCTTCATGCCAGTACTTGTTGATTTCCAGCAATCTTGGCCTTGTCTAAAGAGCAGCAGTTCATGTCATCTCTGCTTTTTGACGTGTTAATTTGGAAGGAAGCGGAATTTTCTGGTTTTATAACTCTCAGTCTTCACATATTTGGCTTCATTAAAGTAAATCATCAAGCTCTTTGTAGGTTGGGTAGGGCAGGGAATTGTACCATATGTTATTCTATTTAAAAGGTTTCGATTAAGAAAGCACTACATCAAGTCGCAGCTCTGGAGGCCATTGGAGAAGTGCCAAATTCTGCCGTTTAAAGTTATTTAAAGAAAAATGAATGAATAATGCAGCATGCAGAGGAACGTTTCAGTCTAGACATGCCGAGGTAACATACTGGACCTTGTCATACTTCAAGCATTGCATGTCTGACTTAGAAGGGGGTTGAGAGCAGATATCTATTTGTTATTGACACTTTGCTTCTTATGTATAATAAATAGCAGTATACCATTATAGCAGTTTAACATTCTAGTAGAGCTGTGCGATATAATGAATTATGCAATTTGATTAGTCAACTAAATTAACTGAATTGATGAATCAGTTCATGGTAAAGAATCGATTCACACTTTTAATTATTTAGACAAGACATTTAAACAATGCATTTAAGCATATGCCTATTGGTTGGTCCAAAAAACAGAAACCTGTATAATATCCAGACATCCTATGTAGTCAAGTGTAAGATTTCTGTACACATGAGTAATGCTGCCTAGAGGACACTGTAGATTTATGACTGATTTGCATGGAATAAGCTACTTCTGTATTTTTTTTTTCCAAAGGTATGTACTGTTGGAACGAGAAAATTCCCATATGCACTACATAGATCTCAATTCGATGCGAGCTGATTGCTTTTGCTGACCTTTATTAAGGAGCGCTTGTGGCCGTGCAAGTTGCACTTCATCATTAGGAGGTCAAATGTCCACAACATGACGTGTGTAGGCTTTCAGCTTCACTAGGAACTCAATAAGTTTCCTAAAACCCCCAGAAGTATTGCTTCTCTGACATGTTATTTTAAAATGTCATCCATATTTTATTACTCTGCTTTTTAACTCGTTCTCTTCTTGAGGCTTGAAGATGATCGATGATAGAGGCTGTTTCTACAGTGTTTTCATATTGAAGAAAAAGTGTTAAATATTTATAATATGGAATATAAAAGAAACTCTACCAACATGGTAATTAAGATGAGATATACACCAAGCAGGCATAGCATCACAATGCGAAACTTTAAGCCCAATAATGTAAGATCAGAGGCCTTTGCCTGCTGGGCCCCGTGTGTGACATGCTATGGTACACTAGGTGTGTTTATGCCTTTCTATCGTGACCAGCATTGACATTTTTTTGACAATTTGTGCTTCATTGGCTCTTCTGTGGGATTGGACCATACAGCCTTGGATTAGGTCCCCATAATCCTGTCACCAGTTGGTGTATAAATGATAATTAATGTTAAATGTGTTAATATTATGGCTGATCCATGTACATTGGGTTATTTCTTTAGCATATTTAAAAATAACATATTGCACAAGCATTTTAGATGCATACTGTACATGCTCTTATATGCACAGCAAATGAACTGAGACAGAACTAAAATCCCAAGGAGACACACCACCCTCCAGAAGACCTCTCCATATAAAACTAACACAACTCAATAGGGAGTAAGCAAAAATAATTTAAGGGAAAAAAAACACATCATTTGCGCAGGCAATCAATAACTAATATGAGCATGTATATACAGTTCATGCACAGATGCTGGAACGAAAAGTACCCGATTTAAAGCAAAACAAAATAATCTGTCTGAAAGTTCCTGGTCTAGCCTGGATTCAACTTAAGATAACATTTTTAAGATAACAAAAAAACATTTTACATTTTTTTAACTGCTTTACTGATCAAATCCCAAGTACAAAAACTAGCATTAGATAACTGAATCCAACAACATCCCAGAAGCAGCTCTAGCCATACTCTTCCTCAATGCATTTCTACAGAACTCTGTGCACTCTCATGATAGGCAATAATAAACTGCGCTCGCTGGAGTGTAAACTAGCCTCTGGCAAGCTCGATGTATGTACTTCTTTGTGCACAACAGCAGCACTGCTGATATAAATAGTACCATACACGGATAATAATTTCACCAGTGGAATGTACATCAATCTTGTATCTGCCTACTCCAACTCGTGTATCCATCTCTGGAAGAAGCGGACATGTAGAATGCCTGTCAGGTGTTTTAACCCTCAACTTGGCCTTGGCCATTTAGGGAAGGCTCTCTCCCTTCCTTGCCTTCCTACCTCCGTTCAAAGCTGCTCTTCTCATTTTATCTTGCTGTTCCTGGCCCCCTTAATTATACACAAGGCCAACTGGCAGGTTGAAATCACTGAAGTGCCACCAAGAAGGTCACATGCAACTAAGTGGAAGCAGAGTAAATTGCAGACAACTCAATTTCCTGCTGGTAGGACAACTGCTCAACAGCCATGCAGGAATGGTACGTGTAAAAAGCAGTGCCATGTCTGTCCAAGTATCTGTTTCTTGAGATCCAGGGAAAAGGCACCACGCTTACTTTCAAGGAAGACATGTTTCGAAAGCAAATAATAATCAAAAACTGATCTTGGAATAAGCAAAGATCTCCTGCCTGTTTTATACATTCACGATGACCTGTCAAACTCATTAGGGTGGATTTATGCTTCTGGGTACATGTCCGTGCAAGGCTGTTAAAAGGTTGTGCATGGACACTCCTACAGACCGAAGGAGTCATACTTTCACAGAACATGAGCGCGTTTCCTAGGAGGACCCGTCATATGAATCAGAGCAAAAGTTATTGGCATACCAAGCAAATAAATGCTAAAAAGCTACACAAGTTCCATGTTTTACTGTAGGAAAAGGACAACAAGGGTGTGATTTCGTTGAGGGATTAATTATGAGCCAAGCCAATTCTCAATAGACGCATTTCAGCAAGTGCTTAACTCAAAGCTATTTAGTCTGTGCAGCTTTTGTACTGTATCAGAGCACTTCGATGTAACTAGTGTTACATTTCACAATTCCATCAATCTCTAATTAAAGGATGCTTAGGTTTTTATTTTTATAAAGTTACTATGGTCCACATAACATGCACTGTTTTTACTGGGAGTTTGTTAGAAGAAAGAGAAAGAAAAGCGGCTGATCCTGCAGAAAGAAGCAGCCCGTTATAATGAATTACAGCTGTTACATGGTCTTGCACTTTACAGCTTTAACATAATAATCGTGACTGTAGTTTACATTCATTATACAATAATGAGATTATGTTGCCAGGTGTAAAGCAAACAACGGGGAAAATGATCATTTCTGAATCAGTTATGCTCATTTATTCTCATAGGGTTGTCTGAAAGATTCATCATATGGTATGGAGAAATGGAGAAAGAGAAACCAGCAGAATGTTTTAACTGTGGTTATTCCATAGCGTTAATCTTTTGTTCATATCGCAAGCTGTTTTTAAGTTTTTAACAGATTACACTTTGAGAAAACAGTTTCAGATTTCTATAGCTCTATAGAAGATGCAAAGCTCTGGATGTGATAAGGGGAAGTTTACACTGCATTGGTTAGCCAACTATTTCTGTGTACACAACAAAAACACAGCCAACCATTCACCTGACGGTGTACATTATATGTTCTCAGCTCATGGGAAAACTTCACGCTGGTACAACAGGTCTTATTTTTATAGCAAAGCTAAAACATGTGTTAATGCAGAAGTATAACTTAGACTTTTATAATATGTCCTTATTTTAACTTCCACAGTGAAACTATATTTTGTAACTTTTTAAGCTTTAAACACACTTCTTTTTTTCTTAACCTGACTAATTTTCTTACTGACTGGTTCTCAACCCACATCCTCTGGACTTGCTTTTTGCAAACTGCAAAAGGTCATACAGCAAACACCAAATTCTAAGTAATCATTCTAATTTATCATTCATTGAAGTGTTTTGTCATAGCATGGACTTATGTGGGTTTAAGATGATACAAAGTTACAAAATGAGTTTAAAAAAAAATCTATAATCTTTTGCAATGTTAATCAGTCTCTCCACTGGACAATATACACTGATGGCCCAAACTATCGATACAAAAGTGAAGTTCAATGTTTTAATAATAAAAGAATTTATTGTCTTCAATAAAATTGCTATTGGAGTGGCACTTGCTCAATCCATGCCTGCTTGATTGCTTTCTGAAAATCATGTATAGAATTTTACCTACAGTAGTTCATATTTCACTTGAGAATTGCCTAGTTTTGGGCATTTAGTGCAGATGTGGGCTTCAGAAAGTAAAAGTCCTGCCATATATTTGTTTCATCCATCAACTAAACCAGTTGATTTTAATTAGCACAACACTTCAGGCAGATAAGATCAAGCTAATTAGTGAAATCATCGGTTTTGTGCATACTGTATGTTGTGTTAATACTTCTGTATTAACATATACAGTGAAACCACAGTAAATAGAGAGAGATATTTTTGCCTGTTTTGTGCTGAAAATCATAACTTAAAAAAAATAATTTTATACAATTTTATACACTGATTTCAGAAAAATATTCATATTTAGGTGAAAACTTACTGCTTTATTTAAATCTTTAATATAAAAAATAAAGTGTTAATTTGTAATCCATTAATTAAACATGGACGTAACTCTGTCGATAGTGATGAACAAATGACCGCAAATTAAAAACAACTAAAATTTTTGGTTAAACTTGGATGTGCACCGTTATGGTTGTTCTTAGGCTTGAGATGATTGATGGTAGTATGGGGAATCATTGATAGTTTCAATTTTTCTTTAAGACAAAAAATAATAAGAGCCACAGACTGTACCATCATCAATCAGCGGAGGGCACAAAGTTGCAATATTACACAAAAATCACAGCAAAAATACATGAATGCGTGATAGTACAGACTATCAATAGCGAGAGTGAACATAAAACAGATCATCAGGCCGTTCAACTGTCATACACTTTTCGCAAGCGCTCTGGTTACTGAATGCAGCCTTTCTGTACTATCGAGTGTGTACTATCCTGTACTCTCATGCTCAGTTCACAGGGAATGCACTTAGTGCTGTGCCGACAAGCAGCTGGTAAAGTGAACCGCAAAACAACAAAAGAGATTAATTTAACGCTTAATTTGGTAACATTTTTTGATCAGAGTTAATTTTATTTTAATTATGTTAAGCATTTCCTTTTAGATTCTCGGCAGCTTTTGAAATTCGACCAGTGCCATGCTAAATAACGAACAACAACAACTGACAAAAAAAAAAAGATTAATGACAAAACAAAAACTTAGGGCGGGACTCAGTCAGTATTCATAATAAAGTATATCATTTTAATAGATTCAAGTTAATGCCAACAATGCACAGCTATCTAAATTAAGTTTAAATCATCATGGCGACATGAACACACCTGGTTATGTTATAAAAAAAAAGGGTCGAATTCTGTCTCCTAAATATTTGATTTGGCTCCTAAATATTTTGGGTTTAGGGTCCAAAGTCTCCTAAGGATTTATGTTTGTCTGGAGCTCTGTTTAGGATCCTGTCCTCCCACATAATGGAGAATGTCTCTGGTGTTGTGCTGTTGCATGTGAACAAGCCATCAGTAACTGGAGCACAACAGTCAGAACAGAAAGACAAAATCAGGCATTATGACTCATCCAGCCAATTACCAGTCCTGCTGGGTTTATATATATATATATTTTTTTTAATGGACTAATATAGTTGATGTCCAAACATTTGGTGTAACCCTAATTACACTCCTGTCACGTACATGCAAAGTGTACCTGACCATCTTTTTCTCCAGTCACATTTTATTTAGAGGCCTGCCACTGATAGCCTGGTGTTAATTTGTGCAGCAAGCTTGCTGGTTCCTACCAGTGGAGGAGGAGGAGGTGACAGATTGCCTGAGATCACCATGATAGGCTTCTAATCTATTATTAGTCCGCTTCGTTGAGATGGGCATCTTTGTATTTAAGTATGGGAGAAAGGCAGGCAATCATGCGCTCTCTCTCGCTCTCTCTCTCTCTCGCTCTCTGTCTCGCTCTCGCTCTCTCTCTCTTTTCCATATACGCAAACAGAAACACACAAACTGTTCAATCCCTTACCTTCCATCACATACAAACAAACACACATGCATGTGTTGACATCCTTTTGACTTACAAACATTTACATAATTATTTTAAGAAAATGTAATACTATGTCTGCTCCTAAATCTAACCCCAAACTTAACCTTAGTATCCTAAAGAGAGCTGTCTTGGCTCGTTTACTGTGTAATGAAATATATTGTAAAAAAAAAAGGTCTTCTCTTACAGAAACTATTACTTGGTTGGTCATTCCTGATCGTTTTTCAGAAATTTAGTTCCCATTGAGATACAAAAACAAGCAGGTGCACAAACAGACACACACACACGCACGCACACACGCACACAAAAAGCAAGCTCCAATAAAAGCTTTCTGGTTAATCAGTCATCACTCTGTAATTTGTCCTTTCCAGAAATCAATCTGATCTCTGGATAGCCCCGTTTTCCCATGACCAGCCAGAGAGCAGGAAGAGCAGGTTAAGTTTCAGTTCAGTATGTGCAGCTGTGGGTTCCTCATTTTAAACGATGACGAGTTCAAGCTGTCAATTTTATCCTTATTTGTTCAAGAGTGAACATTTTCTAAATTCCTAAAAAACAATAATAATAATTTTAAAAACAGAGCAAAGCTAGAGAATTGGTTATTTTAGACATATACATTATTAATTAGCATGGGTAAGATATTATATACCACTAAATCTGGTGGGGAAAAAAATCTTGGTTTTAATATGCACTCGTGTTCCATTACACGGTCTCAAGTAGTGCTGGGCGATATCATGATTAATTAAACATTTTAATCTGATTATGATCAATGAACTATTATTTTGTCTTTGCACTCATATTTCACTGACAAGGTTTGTACTGTAAATATGCACAAATATTAATGTTGCGTTTTTATTTTAAAGTATAACTTTTGTAAATATTGGTTTAAAGAAATAATTGACATGGGCAAGATTATGTCTATTAGAGGACGATTGATTTTGATAAATTATTAATTAAAAGCCTGTCTCTAGTCTAAACATAGGTATACTTTATATTGTGTATGTAATTTGTAGCTATGATAATATTTTAATAATATAATATTTTTTCATGGCTATGTTGTGGCCTGGCAATGGATCACATTTGGACTGATTTTGTCACTGAATCCTAGGGAGCTCCTGAATTCTTTAACTGTGTCTGATAAGGAGCAGGAATTACCAGGAATACGCTGGTAAATTTGAGTTGTCTCTCAGATGTGTTTTGTCTTGTTGTGAAACAACAAGGTCACGTAGCCCTACGGACCAATCACAGACAGTGGGAAGGCTCAAAAATGAAAATTTTTGTTTAGCAGGTTTGCGTGCATATACCTCCTTATGCAAATATCAAACCACTTTAAATTTCTTGCCCAAATTTTTTTTTTATATTCCACCAGCTTTACTGATATACATTAACATTCTAGAGAAATGCATTACATAGTGTCGTGTAATATCCTGTTTCCGATGTTGTGGAAATTGTTTGCACTTTGTATAACAGAATTTATTAAGCGAGACAGGCTTTGGCAGTCAGTACAGCGATATAATGTATGTGATCCCATCCTCCCACTGCATTGCTCTTTCTCCTGCTTCCATATACAAGTTCAGTACAGCAGCAGCACTGAACACTAAATGGATTTGCATAAACTCCATAGTCTGCTTTGGTGTCGAAAGGTTTTAATCCCCACTGATCTGATTGGATTAGCACACAAAGGGCTGTCCATAGCCAACCGGAGTAATACACACATACACACAGAGCCATTATTCCCCAGGTACCATACCTTTCGCTGTTTGCTTCCAACACCATGAGAGAGTTGAAAGTCTACCCCATTATCAGAGCACTCCTGGCTATGAACGTGGTCTGTAAGAGTCAATTGGGATGAGTGACATGCACCTGCATTGCAGCGGCCAACATGCATGCGAACACACACACACAGCTACTGCTGGTTAGTGGATGATGCCTCGAAATCACTCCACTTCCCGCACTAAACACACCAGCCAGGCACTAGCACTGACAAATCACTGACCAACCTGAGCAAAGTCAAGTCAAGTGTAAAGCTCATAACACTCTCCTGCTAAATGTACAAATTAATTATGTAGAATTTCAATCTTTCTTACATCTTAAATAATATCTTGCATGTAAACACAACACCACCTGTTACAGTTGATCCATGTTGGTTTGTTGACTTTTGATTCTGGATGCAAACAATAACTACTACATTGGAAACCTTGTTAGACGAGAACAATAACGTTCTGTATTAATGCCATGTGATCTAAAACCAATTGAAGCTATTTACCCCTGCGGGTTACCTAAAAAATATAATGTATAATTTGTCCATCCCGATAAAGAAGTGTCAATTTTTTACAAATTAGGCCCATGCTCAAAATCTTGTTCCAAATAAATGAGTCTCTTTCTGAGACACAGTAATGGTGTGATACATGCACCAAGGCACTGGTGGAGTTTCAGTTCACGCTCTGCTGTTAGACAGGATCAGCATGAGTACAGCGAAAATGGCCCAATTACTGTCATACAATGACCTGAGAAGGCTAAATGAATTAAGTGTAGTGTATTAAAAAAAATTACATATCCTGATCCACTGAAAGTGCAAACTGCTCCTCAAAACGATGAAGCCATTTCTTCCCCTTCACTCCCTCCAGTTACGTTTTGTGATGAGTAGAGAATGTGAAAAGAGTGAATGCTGAAAATACAGCGGTGCCAGTGATTTTGTTCCAATAAAACATTTGAATGATTTTTAAAGCTTGAATAGAGGTGAGTATTCATGTAATGGTCCTTGGAGGTATTGAGGTGATGGGGAGAGAGAGAGAGAGAGAGAGAGAGAGGAAGTAAAAGTGAGCTATAGCCAAAGAGAACTTGCTCCTCATTTGTCTCAGTAGACAGGCAGTTAAGGGCTTAGCAAGCTCTGTGCCAGCTCAGGCTGGCCTGTCCTCAGGCTTCATACTAAATCACATCCTGGAGCCAGCTCTGCTATTATTACCACCAGGATGCACCTTTCTCCAGAATTACACCAGTGGGCCAAAAGAGCATTGAAACCCATCGAGAGGCTATCTATAACCCCTGATTCCAGTGCTCTTCTAACCCTCCTTTCATAATCAGCCTCCAAGCTTTTATACTGCCCTGTTTTAATAAACTACATGGCCCATTTGCCAGCCTCAATAGCACTGAAGGTGAACTTAAAGTTCCCGTGTCCTTCATGCATGATTGAACTCCACATCATACTTACACCAAAGCACTGCTGTATTCTTGATTACGACTGTTTGCAAATTGTTAATTAACTTCCTTTTTGCAACAGCAAGAGTTCAGTTCTTAAATCAGAAACTGTTGATTAATGTTCTTATCAGCATGGATCTGGCAGGAGTTCTAGATGTAATATTAATGATGAATTTGTATTAATGCATTCCACATTGATCTGGAACTAATAATAAAAAACTGATTTAAAAAAACATTTATTTCTTGATCCGATAAAGTAGTAAAGATTTATCATAAATTATGGAAGGAGTCTTTGGAGGGGAGATGAGAGGCCAATAACAATGGAACCATAATCTATGGGAATGTAAATAAATGTATCTAGTGAGCCAACCAGCCATCAGGATGTAATTTGATGGTAACATCTTAGGGATTCCAACTAGCAGAGCAAAAAGAAACAAATCATGTGGCCATACGGTGTCAGTTACTCAATGTCAGTTTCTCAATACTAATTTGTTGTTTATTGAACTGTTGTATTCAAGCAGCTTTGTGCCCATGGCAAATAACAGCTGTGCCGATATTCAAGATAATATAGCATTATCCGCAGGAGGTGTATTTTAAGATACTGTACCGCAAAAATTGTGACGAAAACCAAACCCCACAAGTACCTTTTATAGAGAAAAGTCTTAGTTTTTAGTAAGAATTTTGTTAAAGATTATTTTATGACATCATTATTCAGTCAATACAAACACATTTCTGATTTTCAAACATCTGTATTCCACCACAAAATTAAAAGTTACGGGGGAAAAAAATTGTAGGCTAGAAAAGAAAGCAACATATAACATAAGAAACCACTTTTCGTGCAAAAAGCCAAATTTTGGAAGCTGCTGGATTTTGCATGCAAAAAAGAAGCAGGTGAAACATTCAAAGTGCTCAGAAGAACTGTGGGTGGTTCTGCAGGATGCTTAGTCAAATGAGTAGCTAATTTCCTTATAAAACCCACAAAATGCACCAGACACTAAAAGGTCCTCAGAGTGTTGTAACTTTATTTCCACATTTTGACTTTATTTCATTAATTATAGTTTTCTGCAGTTTATAGATTATATCGATTAATTAGATTACATGTTGTACATAAATAAATTTGGCAGATTATTCTTATCCAGAACGACATTTTTTTATCCTGTTATCTGAGCAGTTGAGAGTTAAGCAGGTTAAGGGCCTAACAGGACAACTTGGTGGTCGTGGGATTTGAACTTGGGACCTTCCGCACCGTAGTCCAATGCCTTAACCGCTGATCGGTTATTTATACACAACAAATCATAGTGTAGATGTTTTGTTGTCACACGTATTAGGAAATCCCCTGCTGTCTTTGTACAGGCTCGATGATTTCTTCTACAACACACTGCATTTTTTCTGTTCATATCCCTTATGCTCTGTGCCCATTATTTCATCAGTTTGCAGTGCAACAGCAAAACTAGCAGAAATTGATTATTTTACAGGAATTCGTACAAGTTTGTTTCCCGTACTTATTGTGAACTTTTCACTTATACCTTTTAGGTATATGAAGCATTTCATGGATTCTCTTTGGCATATCCAAATTGCCAGAATTATTACTCTTGTGCTTTGGGGCAATTATTAAGTAAAATATCAGGTACAGCCAAGAAGCATATAAGCTATGATTTACACCACAGGAAGCATGGATAAAGACAGCAGAAGATTTAATCCGAGAATGGCATTTAAGTACCGAGAATGGCACAGAATTATTTTTGAAATGTACTTCTGGAAATTACCATTCGATCAGTGTGAATGCAGGTAACCGAGATCGCTGAGAAAACTTGCAAAAACTGTGAATCAAATATTGCTTAAGTAAAAAAGACAAATTGTATTTGTTGTCAAAAATATATGATATAATTGTAATACCACATTTCAGGCCATGCAGTTTTAAGAAAGTAACGCATCGTGCATCGGGCATAATCACACCACCCCCATTGGAAATTATTTTTGTAGCACGGTCTGACAGTAACTGTCTACTGTGCCCTTTTGCATAAATTATTTCTAAAGTAAGAACTTGTATGAGACTTGTTTGGTGGATACTCGACACTTGTGGTTCATATGGTGAAGTGTTTTGTTCATTTAAAAAGTACAGTAGTTGCCGCAGCTCTTGGTAACATTTATAGGTAAGGCTGTTCCTTTACGTTTTCTGGTTTGGGAGTCCTAAAAACTCACAGCTTCCAAGTTTCTGTAACTGCTGTCTCACAAATTTCAACAAAGAGGAAAAAAGCAAGGCTGCTGGGGAATGTTTATAGCTGCAAAGCATCCCCTCACTTTAAGTACAATACATCTTGCCAAGTAAGTGTGCCACCATTGTCTTGAGACACTATCTGTCAGTTTTAGCCCACTCTACCTCTAACACTGTCTGAGCTCAATTTTGTGACTGCCTAAATTATTTCGCATACCGTTCCCTAACAATCTCATAAATTATAAAATTATCACAATGTTACGAGAACATATATTGAGCTGTCAGATTTGGGAATGACGCGTATCCTTTTTCTATGCCAAAATCTTTAAGAGCCCTTTTCCACTCTGTGACATTCTGACCTATTTCGCACAACACTATCTCTGACAGTGCTGCTCTTACCAACACAGATTCCCAAATAAAGTCGGCTATATTTATATTGCCTGAAAATGTGCCATGATTTATTTTTGTTCAGGAAACTTAAAGTATCTTATCACAACTGTGCTGTACTTAAGTGCAAAAATAACCACTTTTTGGTGCCATGTTTTGTTTTCAATCTTACCCACCTATTATGTGGGAAGATGAGCATAAAATCAATACTCCTTATCTGAGATACATGATAAACCCAGCCTTGCGAAACAGATTTGGTAGCGTAGGTCCAGCTTGTAAGAAGATACCCGAGTACCCCCGTATGTGCTTGCCATCTCAAAAATGAATGAGCTAAATCAAGGGTACATCACATTTGAGCAGACAATTATGGCTTATAGACTGTAAATCAGACATTTACTGATATAAACTGAGACTAGAAAGACCCTGAATACAAATTGGATGTAAACCAACAATTCACCCATGCTGACAGTACATTTTGTACTTTTTCCAGGATCCTCATTAACTATCTGTCTTACTAATAAGGGGAATTGGCTTAAATGTTTTCCTGAGGTTATTTAAAGGCCAAAACAGCTCATGAGTTCCAATGTCTCAATCAGTTTCACTGCGGAAAAACCCAGATGTTTGACATACGCATCACTTTAAAAACCAGATACATGGGAAAAGCCTTGCTGCATGCTACTCACCCAAAACACAGTCAAGGCAATAAAGTGGAGGAAGAATAATGCTATTTGCTGTGTAATTATTTAGTCAAGCAGCTGCTTAGCCGAGCACACAGATGTTCCACACAACCTGCTGCTAGTGGCTATGGGTTAGTTAGAGAACTCAATGGCTGTGCATTTAACAGGGGCAATAAAAACTGCGTAGAAGTGATAATAAGTAACTCACCTAGTAAAACCACAGCAATCACTCAGACGGAAGGATTAATGTTAGGATTCGCATGGTTTAAAGGCCTTAAGAACCACAATAGGAGCATTGTGAGGGGTGGATGCCAAGGTTCTTTCCCCCGGTTACACAGTCAATAGTTCAAGGGGTTCAAACTTTTGAAAGAAACATTCACTTTCAGAAACAGTTCACTGCTTTGTTTTCCATCTAACTAGAGAACAACTAGAGAAATAGACGAATCAAAGCAAATGATGAAGAAATTGCCTTTTGAATGAGCCCAATCAGTTTTTTTTTTTATGCCGACACTAGAACTTTCACATGTTATAAGAATGCACAGTGCAGTTTAATAACTTAAAATCCACATCCAACACCACACTGCCATTTATCAGTCACCGTGGTCCATCTTATGCTGAGATGCTAATCTTAAACAACAGCTTTCAATCTTCTAGTTAAGACACACTTTGTGTGTGTGTGTATGTGTGGATCTGTGTGCGTGTGTGTTACTGCGACATTACCCCCGGGACATGCCCGTAATCCTAACTGCACACACCATGATGATCATAATGAGCTGCTGCAGCTCCCATAAAACCCATTAAAGAGCAGGAGATTAATCCAACACTCACTCACACCAGAACTGAAGGACCATTAATAAGCCAACCACTAACACACTTCCATTAAAAATATACGACAAATTTAAAAAACAGAAGTAAACTTACTGCTGTTTTGTGTTTTTTTTTGTTGTTGTTGTTTGTGTTATGGTTATGTTAAAAAAAATTTACAGTTTACTCTGGAAAACAGTGGGTTTACATAAAATGTTTAACAGGTAGCTTAGAAATACAGAAAACACATATAGAGACGA